>NW_028277096.1:8750000-9375000 GCF_059951505.1 Python bivittatus
AGGCCCTCTTGAGATATTCTTACAAGATGGACAGATTCAATCCTGGCAATTGATTCCACAGTCAGACGGATCTTGTTGTTGGGAAGTTTTTCCTGACACTCAGTCAGCTGTATCTTAAAATCATTATTCTGCCTCCTGTATTCTAGGATGATAGGGCCTAGAATACTTGGCCTTCTTCTTTGTGACATCCCTTAAAATACTTTAAAAGTGCTATTGTAGCTCCCCTCATTGTCTTTCTTCAAAGCTAGATGTGCCCATTTCCATTAGTCTCTAACAATCATAGGATTTTTGTTTCAGTTCATCCTTGTTGCCCTTTGAACCTGTTCCACTTTCTCTGAAACTTTCTTAGAGGTGAGTTGGAGATGATTCAGACCAATGAAGAATAGAATGGAACTACAACTCTCCATGATTTGGAACCTAGCCATCTCTTGCTATACCCTCCTTTTGCTTTTTTAGCAGCCATGCCAGCTATAATGAGGTAGAATTCTAAGAACCTTTTCATACATATTTTTCTCCTCCTGCCCAGTAGGGTCTGCAGGACATTGCCAACATCAGCAGACATTGTATATATATTCAAAGGGTGGGGCTTGTATCATGATGCTCCATCTGCCACCTTGGCATTTCTAATCCTCCAGCAAATGCTGCTGCCCCTGCTCTATGACTGATTAATTATGAGCCATCAAGTTGTTGTCACCTCTTAGTGACCACATAGATAGATTTCCTCCATCAGGATCTGTCCCTAACCTGGTTTTTTAGGTCTTCCAACAGTGCACTCATCACAACTGTAACTGAGCAACCACCTTGCTGCTGGTTGTCCTCTTCTTTCTCCAGCACTGCATTTAATTTTTTTTCCTAATTGGAGAAGAGTGTATTTGTCCCTGTGTAATTCTATTCTTTTCAATGCATTAGTCAATCAAAAAAAATATGAATACTGTCTTCTAGAGTCTTAGCTATGATCTGCAACTCTGATAAGCATTCTGTCTACTGCTTCATTCAAGCTGCTAATGAAAATATTATTGAATTAATATGCTCTTTCCAACTCAAACATTGGTGAGCACTCTTTGAGCATGCTTTTCATGCCAGTTGTGAATCTGCTTATTAGATATGTCACTTACCTGATATCTGAATACTGAATAGGGTAAATACCTGAAGAAATTTGGTTTTTCTCCCATCACACCCAGCTCACATGGCCAGTGGAAAGCAACTCTTGGAATTGTAGGCCAAACATCTGGATGGACCAGGTTGCCCACGGAACAAGGCTATTAAGAGAGAAACTGGTAATTGAAATCCTTCTTGATTTCAATATCACAGATAAGAATTTTTCTTATGGATATACTATTACTCCTATTACAGAAATAAACAGCATGAGAATACCTTCACCAAAATGGGGAATGAAAAATTGTATGTGCATGTGTATGTTGGTGTATGTAATGCTAATTAATTATGGTACAAAAGATGCTGGATGTGTCCATGAAGTCACCAAGAGTCAAACTTAACTGAAAAGTGTTTTTTCTTTAAAAGATACATGTTTAAAGAGATCAAAAAAAGCATTTAGATGAACAAAGTTGGAAAAATGTTTAATTCTGTGAAGCTATTCTCTTCAGTCACTTTGGGAAAAACAATAGAAATGACTTTTTTGGTGACATCAGGTTGACTTTACTGATTATTTGCCATTACCAGTTTTAAATATGTGGAGATCATAAGATGAATTTGCTCCCTATGTGGTGGAAACACCAATCAACGCGATAGGAGATGTTAGAAATGTAATCTTGCAAACAGTAGGAGTTATCTTGATAACAAAATGCATTAAACATTATTGATATGTGCTAAATGTGCTAAAGTTGGCAAAAATTGGGCAAAGAGCTGGAAACAACCTCAGATTCAACAATAGCTTTTGAAATAACCCCACTAACCTTTCACACCCTGATGCCCTCCAGCTGTTTTGGACTAGAATTTCCATACCACCCCCCTCACCTTGTTGATTTTGGATTATGAGAATTGTAGTGAGACACATTTGGAGGGCTCCAAATTGGGAAAAACAGGTTTCAGTTTGTTGAAATGGTCAGATTTCTATGGATGCATATGCATAGAAGAATTGGATGTCATCAATCTGTTTCCTTGGCAGGTAAATGCATACTGGGATTTAAATTGTAGGTACATACTGAGATTAGAATTGTGTTTATCTATTGATGGGTCTTAAATTGAGCAGTAGAAGTTCTTTTGTATCCATGCTGTTAAAAAAAAAGAGTTTGAAATACAAAATTATATTTAAATCCATTTCTAATTTTTCATCACACAACATTCTAAACCTTAAACTCAGGATTTAACAAAGCACCTAAATGCAGTGCTCAAAAACAAACAATATTTGTTATTGCTGTGTTCCCTCAATGCAAGCGTGCCTGGGTTCATACAATAGGTAAAGCCCTTAGCAGTTGTATTTACACAAGCTAAGCTTGGTTAAGGTTTTTGTGGCTTCACATACCATCTGAATTGCCACCTGGTTGGTCGGTGGTTCATCATATTGGACAAACCCAGAAATGGATTAATTTAGAAAAAACTAATCATGCTGTAAACACATAGCCCATGTACCTATGTAGGTAGAGCATCTCACTTAGAGGCATTTTGGGAGAAGACAGAAAACAGAAAGATTTGCTTCAACTTGCAAAACCTCTCCAAACTGGAAAGTTTAAATATCATTAGGTAGCTTGCGTTATCAACCTATTGCCGCCTGAGTAGATCAGTGGTGTGATACACAGAAGTCATTACCCAAACAATTGCAGTCCAACAAGACAACAAAGGTTGTGTGGATTTTTTAATCTCAAAAGTGACCTGGGTGGGAAAGAAACAGTCAGGAGGAGGAACCATCTTTGGCTTGGCCAGTTCATGCATTGAAAACTTTCTCATTTCTTTATAGATTTTATTAAAGCCTGATCAATAGTTCCCAAATTGTCTTCAGAGATGGTTATGGAAGCATTTTGCCTCTCTGTAAAAACCCATCAAGATTTTTCTTATGATTTTTCTTTACTGGACTGCAGAAACCATAGGCAAGACTCAACTGTGAGACCTGCTTGAAATAACCTCATTAGGCCCATTAAAGTTTTGCCTGGGGCTGCAGACACCAATCTGCTTTCTCCAGAGGAACTTCTCTGAAATCTTTTGTATTTCCCCAAGGCTACAAAGAAGTAAATGGTGTGCTTAGCAAATGCTCAAGGCTCTTTATGTCCAAGATAGCTCTCATTTTTCTAATAAAGTTGTGCATTGGGGTTCCTACCCAGCCAGAGAACTGAAGAGAGACAAGCCAAAAGATTGGCTGCAAGCTTGGTCGTGGTTTGTTTTTGGATGGGACAGACGTAAGCAGGAGAACAAATTGGACTGGATTTCATCCTCGCAGGGATTTCTTTATTGCTCAACAATTACAAAAGCAGAACTTTAGTTCTGCTAACATAAAGCCTTAATCCCCACTCTTTTCTTCTCCTATGCTGATCCTATCCTACTTTCCATGTCCAAGGCTTATCCTTATTGACTTACCCATCTATTTACAGAGGTGCTCCAGTCCTTTTCCTTTAGCTTTGTGTCCTGTCTCTCATCTGTTTGTCTCCTTTTCCAGCTTTCTGTTTGAGAGATATAAACAGCTGCCTATCAATCAAGCAATTCTCCAATCTTTGCTGAAATTGTGACTGGTTCTTTAATTGCTGCTGTGTTCACTCCAGTCACCCTCTTCCTTTCCGCTGAAGTCTTTTTTGCCCACCAGTCTCTTAGCTTGCCAGCTCCCTCTGTCCTTGATCTGTTTCACTTTCAGTAGATCTTTGGCTGGCTACCTGCTGGGAGAGTCACTTAACAACAAGCTTCAACTCTTTGTCCGGCTGTTGTTGTTCCTTTCCTCAGTGCTTTATTTGCTGCCAGTTTTACTTTTCCTCCAGGCTACCTGGAGTTGCCTCTGCTTGTCATCTTTCTGGTCCCTGACACTCCAGCTGTTTGTCTTCACCGTCCCATGTCATCTTCTCCCTTGGATTCCTATTTTCTATTTCCTTTCCAATGAAACTGTAATTTACACACACACACACACACACACATGCACACACACACACACCAGACCCAGCAGCATCTCTCACCCTGACCACCTCCTTCTGACTCTGATTTTCTTTTGCTTCTTTTGGAGCTCAGTTTGCTGGCTGGCATGGCAGCCAAGAAAATACATAGATTGCCCTGCCATTTCTAGAGGTTGAAGGTCAAAGCATTCTATTTGTGGGAGTGAGCATTCCTGAAAACAGGATTCTGTCTTGTGCAATAATTACTGAAGCAGGGTTGATGACTATAACAGAAAGGAGATTTCTTTGCAGGAAATACATTATAGGGTTACAGAGCCTAGCACCTAGCTAGTTACATCCTACCAGGAGAAGGGTTGAAGAACCTGTGTTCAGCCTGTGTGTGCTTGGGAAGAAAGCCAGAAGGATGGAACCTCAGATTTAGCAGTCGAATAGATAAAAGGCAGGGACAGTGATAGACAAAGAGGGGACACAGAGTCAAGCTTTAACTCTCCATCTACTGCCTCCTGCCTCCTCATGGTCAGCAGATTAGGAGAAGCTAACAAGTCAGTACCATTGGATTTGAACCTCCAGTACTAGAATGACTGTGAATCTGCCTACCAAGAAGGAAGAACTTGTACCTTCAAGAAGCTCTGTGAAGGCAGAATTGCAAGCTTTTTTGTATGATCTTCCTTCCACCAGGTCCGTGGCCATGGCCATGGGCATCACAGGGGCAAGAGGGTTGGGGGGACTATTGACATGACATCATTGCATGAATGATCCAAATTAATGTAAAATGTACTGCAGAAATATACCATGTAATTAATATATATGGGTTTGCAGGATATGGGGAATACACAGACTTGAAGCACAGAATCCTATTCAGAGAGTTGAGAGCAGAGAGAAAGAATGGGTAAGACTGAAAAAAAGAGGTGAGGGAGGCAAAAGGCACAGCAGGGAAAGAGGAAAGGGAAAGACAAAGGGGGAAAATGTCAGAAGAGAAGAAAGTTGGGCCAATTTCGGCTTGACAAGAGGAAGATGAAATAAGTCACCCTGAAGAAGTTTCAGGAGAGAGAAGAACAAGGATGGGGCAACAGAGGAGGTAACAGTACTATTCAAAAATATAAAGGAATAAAATCATGCATGAGAGTGGGACTTAGCCACAGAACAGCTCATCCTCTGGTGCATAATTCAATCCCTCTGAGAAGAATCTGCATGAATTTTTGTAACCCAGTAAAGCAAGAGGGAGAAAACTTCAGCTCAGCTAGCATAGGCAGTGGCGAGGGATTCTGGGAAGGATCTGTTCATTCTATGAAGTCATGTTCTGGGTTCCCCTTCTGGGCAGGCTAAAAGGAGGTGAGCTCCGATTAGCAGGCCTTGGCTACAGATGCCCCATCCCTGTGACATATGCTGCCTCTGGAAATCTGTAAGGCCCCAATACTCCTGTCATTTCATACAGTAGCTAAGACATGGCTCTTTAGGACAGCATTTGGGGATTAAAAAAGATACATGAGATTGTTTTAATCCTTATTTATGTTATATTAATTTTGATGCAATGATAATTATTATTTTAATGCTATTATTATTGTTAATTTTATGTTTGATATTAGCCGCTCAGAATCTTTGGAACAGAATGGAATACAAATATTAGGAAATAAATAAATGTGCCAAAATACACATGGGATCCCCTCTTTAGGACAAGATCTGGGTATGGAATGCAAGATAGGAGGACAGAATGGGGATTAATTCAATCTAGCAGTAGCAGTAATACTGCCTGCTTAATCATCCAAATCAATTTTGCATACCACTAGTATGCAAAATTTGGCTAATTTATGGTTCAATGGATTGCGCAATCCCAGAAAAATGAGTTTATTCCATAATAAAGGTAAGCATGGTAAGTACCCAACATTATTAAGTTAGATGCTTCAATTATCTGAACTAATGTAAAACAGTTGTTTTAGGGAATGGTTGATGGTAGAACATATATTTTGCATGTAGACGTTCCTAAATCAAAGCTCTGAAATAGAACCCAAGAATTAGAAGGTGCCTGTCAAGTCATTGAGTTCAATCATTTGTTCTGTGCGGGAATCAAAATTAAAGCATTTCTGACAAACCACTGCTTACATATATCCAGTGAGGGGAATATTCTTGATGTCCCTGGGTTAACTGGTTCCATTGTAGAATGTCTTTTCTTGCTAGGAAGTTTGACCTTACCTGCATCTTAACACCATCATGCTATACTCCACTCTGGGACAATAAGGAGCATGTTGTGTCCTTTCTTTGTGGAATAACCCTCCAAAAGGTGGTCTTGTGGAACACCCTAATTTGAAACTGGAAATATATTCCAGTGTTTAAAAAGTGGAGCTAGATGGTCTGTCTCAGCTTTCTAAGTCAATCTTCCCCAGCTGAGGGACTCCAGCTGTGTTGGACTATAGTTCTCCAGCCAGCAGACCCAAATGCTGGGAATTACAGGAGTTGAGGACTGTCTTGTCTAGATGGCATCTGGTCGGGGATATTGCTTCTGTCCTCATCTGAGTTCCGCTTGTGAAAAAAGGGTCAAGTCATGAGATGGAACTTGTGAGAATACGATTTTGAAAGTGATCTTGTCCAGGGCAAGTTCCAAAGAACGTTGTGTGCAATATCTGTTTTCTGCTTCGCTGTTAATGACCCTCTATGTAGCCATAGCAACAAGAGAGTAAAGGAATGAAATATTGCCAAGATAAAGAGATGAAGCAAGAATCCAGAAGGGAATGATTCTTGGCCTTTCATTCTGAGCCTGTCAATCAATAGATTAATTGAAGAGTCAGAAGATTAGGCGGGCGGGCTGGGGATCAGCAAGTGAGAAACTGGGTCTTGCTGGACAAGTGAAGAGATAAGGTCTCAGTTTATCCAAAAATGCCTTAGACATCTATCTCAGCTATCTTGAGAGTCTCCCCCAGCACACGTCTCTTCTCTGAGAAGTCTGAGAAGTACTCCACACATCAGGTCCATCCTCACATTCAAACAGTATCCTAATTGCATCTTTTAAATTCCAAACTCATAATCTAAATCAGTTCAAACATGTTCAGAAACTCTAATGCCTCTCTTTTTCTCTTCCATCCCTGGTATCTTCCGCATGTGGCTCTACTTACTTAGCAATGGATGCATTAACCTCTATTAGGAACTTCACTTTGCACCCTGAATTTTAATGAGTAGTAATTTTAAAAAGAGTCAGTTCAGTCTTTTCTGTAATGAAACTTTCTTGGTTGATGTGCGTGCCAGTATTTTTCATCTGTTGCAGAAATAAGGATGAGAGAGGAATCCCACCCCACTTCAAAGTTCATTCAGTTCATCATGTTTTTCATTGTTTGGTCTTTTTGTGTGTATATTGTAAGCAACCCAAAGGTCTTTTGGGAGTCAGATGGTTTCAACATGTAATAAATAAATACATAAATAAATCCCTTCCTTCCTTCCTTCCTTCCTTCCTTCCTTCCTTCCTTCCTTCCTTCCTTCCTTCCTTCCTTCCTTCCTTCCTTCCTTCCTTCCTTCCTTCCTCCTATAACCTTGAACAAAATGGGGATGGGGATTAGAGCATAAGCCCATCTAGTCCAATGTCCTGTGTCCCCCAGCGACCAGCTAGATGCATTCAGGAAGTTCATAACCACAGATAAGAGAGATGCAGAAGGCATATAGACCACTTCCATTCCTAACCTAAACCTGGATTGGTGGTGGTGGTGGGGTCACGCACACACATGCACTGCTTAATATCAATCATCTTGAATCTGAAGTCCTCTGTAGCCCTTAATATTTAATACTTGTTACGGTTGCTAATACAGTTCCTGAAAGTGCCAAGCTGCCCATGATACACACACACACACACACACACACACACAGAACTAAATTTAATTTAATTTAATTTAATCAATTTAATTTACTTTAATCAATTTAGATGCTCCCCATCTTCAATTGACTCTGAGAATGTACAATAACACCAACAGAATAAAATAATTGTAAAAGAATAGAAGAAGAAACAAGAAGAACCAATCTAGCTATCCACACCCACACACAGTCTGGCAGCGGCACCAACCACACTAACCCAAGACCTGAGAGAACAGACAAGTCTTCAAGGCTTTTTGTGATACCAGCAGGGTGGGAGCTCTGGATGGAGTGGATATGAGGGGGAATCTCATTCCAGAAGACACTGCTCCGTAACTACTTGGTAATACTCCTTAATCTCTAGAGCTGGTAGATAGGCTTTCGAACTCAGTTAATCCTGCTGGAACCATATAAAATCAGTGCCTTAAGTCCATCCAACTTGGAAAGGATTCCAAACTGAAACCTGAAACCTAGGAATATTTCTCAACTATATAGTTTCCCTGTATGGGAGGAATGAAGGATCTGGAGCTGATGGATATTGGAATGCACCATCTGGAGATGAGCCCCAGTTTCTTCGCGTACAGTCTACACTTCTCAGGGAGAAAGGATTAGGTGCCTTAAAAGACAATAATTTATTAGTTTCTGCTCCAACTGCTGGTCCACTTTTACCCTCAAAGTGATATACTCATGCACAGACAAACAAACCTATGCACGTACAGACAATAAAGGCACTTGCAGAAAAGTTTATTACTGTCCATCTTCTCGGATGCACTGGGTGTTTGCGGCTTTGTTCTGAAAGGCTCATTAATCAAAAGGCAATTAATTCTCCATCAAGGGGCCAAATAAAAAAAATACTGTCATTCAAGAGGGCGCTCATATTGCTCTCTCTTGCAAGAACATCCCTCCAATTTCTGAAGAAAAAAATATATGATTAAACACTTCATTAACACCCAACAGATGAGAAGACCTGGATTGTGTATCGCCATTACCATGGAGATGGATAGCCTCAGGTTGCTGGAATCAAGAGGGAAGCATGGTAGATTCGAAGGAAGGAAGGAAGGAAGGAAGGAAGGAAGGAAGGAAGGAAGGAAGGAAGGAAGGAAGGGGAAAGAAAAAGCTTGTTTACTATGCAGTTCCCTCTGTTCCTTTATTGATTTATTTATAATAGCATTTTAATATCTCTTGTTGGCCTCAAAGCAAGAACCCTTCAGAGAAAGAGAGAGAGAGAGAGAGGGCACAGTTAAAATCTTCATTGCTATTTCTTAAAATAAAAGCAAGCAGAATAATAAATATTCTTACAAGGTGCAGCTAGTCAGGGGCATCTAAGGGGGGAATCCAAAAAAGCAAGCTAGCTTCCATAGCCCTGTGATTGAAACCCTGCCCGTCATGTAAAAGGGGCAAGGTTTCATTCATGCTGCCCTGACTGTCATCTTTTGACCCTCCCTCTCAATGCCCCTGGAGCTAGTCTTACATCCTCTGGATGAAATTTCAAAATCAGTGATGCCACACAAATGTCCCTACCTTGCAATGCCTTTAACCAATCTTCTTTTGATGATGGAACATAATGCAACTGAAGCTCTGGAGATGTCTAGAATCAGATGTATGTAGGACAGCTTTCACCAACTTGGGGTTCTGCCGTTGTGCTGGAATTATACAAACTCTGGCGAATAGGGGGTAAAACAGAGTGTGTTGAAAAAGTGCAGGCTGGCTTACTAGAACACTGAACAGAAGCACTTTGCAATGGAAGATCCTACATGTCCACATCTCCAAAATATATAATGTTGTATGCCACCCAGAGTCCCTTCAGCAAGATGGGTGGCTATGTAAATTTAAGAAAGAAAGAAAGAAAGAAAGAAAGAAAGAAAGAAAGAAAGGAAGGAAGGAAGGAAGGAAGGAAGGAAGGAAGGAAGGAAGGAAGGAAGGAGAGAAAGAGAAAGAGAAAAAAGAAAGAAAGAAAGAAAGAAAGAGAAAGAAAGAAAGAAAGAAAAGAAAGAAGACTGAAAAAAAATCCCCCCAAATGTTAGGTAAATAAGTAGGTCATTTCTCAGATAGCATGTGGGATGGTTCAGATTCTTGCACAACAACAATCCTTTGACATTTCTCTTCTCTTCTCTTCTCTTCTCTTCTCTTCTCTTCTCTTCTCTTCTCTTCTCTTCTCTTCTCTTCTCTTCTCTTCTCTTCTCTTCTCTGTTTTAAGGAAAGGGAGACAGAGGCAAGTTAACTTCCAGACTGAACATACAGAGGTTGATTGGGAGAGAGATCCATGTAGAAAAATACAAAAGGTCATGTTTTTGATGCTACAAGTGTCTGCTCCAGCAGTTACCCGTTGCCCAGAAAGAGCTCATGGAGTCTTGAAACATTACCGCATAGACAGCATAATGAGTGTCCAAAAGCAAGAGATGCAAGCAAGGGGAAGCATGTTTGTTGGAGAAAAAAGAGAGCAACATTTATCTCACATGAGTCAAAGCACCATTTTCATGCTGAAAAGAAACAAAAATTGATCTAAGCGAAGGGAAATCCATACCTATTTTTTAAAAAAGGATAAAGTGTCAAACTCAGATGTCAGTCCAAGCAGCACTTATACAGCCCTTTGCTATGTAAGTTTAATCACTGGCAACAAAGGGGAGCAGTTACAAATGCCACTGTGAAAAAGCAGACATTGCCCAAAGCATGCAGAACCTTTTTTTTTTTTTTAAAGCAAAACTGTCTACATCTGTGCTTGTTTTTAACTTTAGAAGTATTAGTACTGCTCTCCACCATGCTGTGCAAGGCACCATCTGTTGTTCATGTTTCTCTGATTGGATTTTATCCAGGTTCCATTTTTTCAAAACCATTGGACGGTGGGTGCTTTTCTGAACATCCAGTTCTGATACAGATAGATTGGTCCTGATTGGGTTTATGGAGCCAGGTTATACTGAAACCAATAACATATTTGCATCTAGAGAGCATTTTTCAGACCTAATTATCTGAACCACCTCTCCTGACATTGCCATTCTGGCTTCGTTTTCCCTGATATGATGGTCAATCTAACTCCAATAACACATTCAGAAGACCTCCCCCCCTCCAAAAAAAATCTATAACTAAAGAAGATCATGGCATCTCCTCTTTAGGGTGGTTTGCTTGGTAGATTTAGTTGAATGGTAGGCTTAGTTGGTTAGGTGGCCTCCTGTTAGTGGATGGTCAAACAGTAGATTTAATTGGATATACCTAACTGAATCTCCCATCCAACTAAACCAAACTTACCTGGAGATTAATTCACAAAGAAATTGCAGTTGGAATGACCAGCTGACATCTGCAGGGGGGTAAGGGAGGGCTAATGATGCAAATAATGATACATACTTGTGTCAGATGTCATGACGTAAATACGTATATAATTACATAGTTTGCTTGATGACATCATAACAATCATACATTTGACCTCATCAGGGTTTGTTGCAGATGCAGCTGGGCATGACACAAGTGCACACAGATTAAATGTGACTTGTTTGATGCTGAGCAAGCTGTGAGGGTTCTTTGCTTTCCGAGGACTGGACACACCACAGCATAGCAAATCTGTACACAATGCTTTATTTCAGCACACACCTTCCCCAACAACAGGCTATTGCTCAGGGTCAGCTCCACCTATCTAAGACTTGCAAAGTGATGTTTCCATGTACATACGTCTTTAATACTCAGTCCTTTAACACTTAGTTCAAGCAAAAGTCTCAAAGTCTATAAAGTAGCACACAACCTTTGCCTTTTTCCAAACGGTTGGTCTTGCCCTCGCTGGGATGAGCAGTTGTTCACTCAGTGTGGTTGTTCCTCTTCCAGTTGCTACGGAGCTCCCAGCAAAGCTCCCAGCTCCAGGCGGGACTCCCACCGGGATATGCTGCTCACCGAAACTTGTGGTCCTGGCAGGTGAATGATAGTCCTCTTGCCTGCTTGTAAGAGCTGCCAATCGTCAGATGTCGCCTCGGCTTCCCCGTCTGTGGGCGTTTGCTTATTACCTTTCCTCTTCCACCCAGACCCCTCCCCACTCTGTCTCAGCATTTGCTTCTCCAAGCTAAGAGCCTGGGGCGGGGGGTGACCCCAGCTCGCCCTTGAAACGGCTGGGTGTGGCTCAGTGATCATGGACAGCTGGAAGGCCGGCTTGGATGCTTGTGAGTAAAGTCTGAGTTAATGAATGAATGTCTGAGGGAAAAGGGGTGAGAAACGCTTCTGCCTGGCTGCAGCTACTTTTCCCAAGCGCAGACAGCAACCCCAGCTTCACTCCCTCACAGAAGCACACAGAGGTGGGTTGAATGCAGTTCAGTTTCATGTTTGGAAGGCCTTACAGGATTCAGTACATGCATGTACCAGTAATGCTCAACTGGAAAGTGAGGTCTTGCCTGTGAGAGTCCAAAGTCAAAACAGAGCATGGGTAAACATAGTCCAGGAGCAGTTCAGAGGTCCAGGAGTCATAGAAAGAGAGCTAGTTGCTCTGGGGGTTGATTTTTTTTTAAAAAAAAATGTATATGATTTTTTATTGAAACTTTTAAAAAAGAAGATAAAAGCTAATACAAACTAATATACAGCAAGGAAGAAAAAAGCAAAAGAAAAAAAGCAAAGAGAAAGCAAAAAGTGCAAGAGAAGAAACAAAAGTTAAAGAAAAATAGAAAAGAAAGAAAAAAAGGTACAAAGAATTTCCGATATTCTTCACAGCAGTTATACGTACAATTATATTTTAACTTTTATCTCTAAAGTTACATCATAACAGTCTTCTTTCTATAATCTATCCTATCTAATCATCAAAGCCATAAATCACAAGTTCATTTTTTTTTCATTTTTACACAAAAAGTCCATAAGAGTTTCCCTGTCACCAGTAAATGTAGCTAGTACCTTTTCTCTACTTCCAACAAAGCTTTGAGGGTTGAAAAATTGAGGGGTTTGTTAGCACAAGAGATTCAGACACATGAAAACACAGAGCCAAGGTTGGAGCGATGGTTGCCAATGGAGAAGCCAGCCGTTGGCAGTTGTGTTGATAAAGATCAATGGCAGGTGAAACCCAATTAAGACCAGTGCCACTTTTGTTTCTGCCTGGCTCTCTGAAGTTCACAGCATGTTTTTGAGCTGGGAGGCCACTCGGAGTCAGAGTTGCCATCATGTGACACACCGCTTCTGGATGATTGCTGGTGGAGTCAACAGGTACTTCCCAATTCCTGAGGCTGACCTTCATCTAGCCCAGGTTCCTTTACATCTGACTCCCAATTCAGAGAAAAAAATGGGTTCTCACATCAGAATTTCTGGAAAGAGAAGGTTGGCTTAATTTCATAGAGAAAGCATATGATCCTTTCCTTTCCTTTCCTTTCCTTTCCTTTCCTTTCCTTTCCTTTCCTTTCCTTTCCTTTCCTTTCCTTTCCTTTCCTTTCCTTTCCTTTCCTTTCCTTTCCTTTCCTTTCCTTTCCTTTCCTTTCCTTTCCTTTCCTTTCCTTTCCTTTCCTTCCCTTCCCTTCCCTTCCCTTCCCTTCCCTTCCCTTCCCTTCTAGTGGGAGCCTTGGTCATTGCTGGAGATGGTTGACAATGAAATTCTCCACTGCCTCCTGATTCCTGGGCAACTTTCTCTTCCTGGACCAGACCTCCACAGCTATAACATGAAACATAGGAATCTGGGACAGACAGAAAGCAGAAATGTGATTCAGGATCTGAAAAGCTTTGGACATCTCACTCCATTAACTAAGAGCAGTTTTTAAAACATATTTATTACTTATTTATTCATTAGATTTATGTCCTAGAACATTGCTTCTAGCACTCCCTTCTCCATTTTTCCCCCAAACAACAATCCTGTGAAGTAAGTTGGGGTGAGAGATAATGACTGGCTTGAAGTCATCCAGTGAACTTCCCCAATTGAGAATAGACTTCAAACTGGATTTCTTATTTAGCTCACTATCAAATAGAAGAAAATCCTCTGCCGCGTGTTCTATATTCTCAAGGTTTCATTGGTAGCTATGCTAATCTGGGGTGATGAAAGTAGCAATTCCTACATTTGTGGAGGAAACCAGGTTGGTGAAGTTCAACCTAAATTCTTAATTTAGTAAGAATATTCTGCCATCGCTACAGTAGTTCATCAACAGGTTGGAATGTAGGGGCAGTGGATTGACAGTTATTATCCCAAACACGTATTGAACTCAACCTTCAATGTGCAGATCTGGTTCAGCATGAATATCTTTCTCCAAATATTGTATCCTTCCCCTACCTATGTACATAACCTGCAGATGTTTAAAATTCTTCATTATATATTAATCACTGTCAAGTTTCCCAGGGAGCATTATGCTCAAAATACTTTGCAGACTGAAATAGTCTGGTGGCCATGGAACCTTCACATGTTCCAGCTGCTAACCCAGCTGCTCTGGCTGTGGCTAATGCTGTCCATGTATTGCAAAGTTTACACGGTAGGAAGCCAGTTCCCCAGTCTATTTACACATATCGACTGTGAAATTGTATGTAGCTATGCTCGCTGACCTAGAACTCAGAGAGGTTAGCAAGCAGATGAGGGAGGGAGAGATGGATGGATAGGAATACAAGCAAGAGATAGAGAGGTCTATTTTCTCTCTCTGTTTTTGCACACTGGCGAATTTGAAGAGGTGTCAACTGATGAGGAAATTGTTGGCATGGAATCACTCAATGTAGGGAGGCAGCTGATAGACTGATGAGCACCCTTGATACATCTTCGAAAGTGGGTCACAGAGCTGAATGTCAGCTGAAGGGGTCAATTCCAGGAGACTCTTAACTTCAGAAGAACTCTGCAGTCGAAGCCTAAGGGCCATCTGATCCACATGGTAGTCCACGATTTACAAATCAGGTTACTTCACTTATGCATTGGTTCATCCTATAGCTGATATTCCGAATGTCTATATGCTTGTTAATACATATTAGTTTAAAAGATGGTCTTTAATTCTTTTCTAGGAATAGGCTCAGAAATGATCTCATGTGAGCAAAGTGATACAGATCCGATAGAATTCTAGTGAATTAATGTAAGGTACTATAAATGGAACAAAATGGGAAGACTATCCATCAAACATAATTTAAGAAAAAAGAAAAAAATAATTTCTAACCTTTAACACCATTAAATTCTTTTCCAAGGGTTTAGCTGATGGCTTTGTAATTGTGTATTGCGCTAAACCACTGTTGTTCAAAGCGTTTACTGACAGACAATGCAAGCAAAATGATGCTCGTCAGGGCACAAGGAGTTAGTGATTGAACAATTGAACAACTGCTGTTGCTGTTACTGATTACATCATCATCATCATCGTTATTATTATTATTATTATTATTATTATGGGCTGACAAGTTGCTGCAGAATATGGGGAAGCAGATATTGTGATGGTATGTGGGAAAGAGCTTGGGAGACAGGGAAATGAAATGCAATCAAGAGAACAGTCAGATAAGGGACAGCTGAGCCCACAACTGGATTGTGGGTGGGGCAAGAGGCCCAGAAGAGACCCTCCCTAGTTTTTCAGGCTGTAAAGAAGACAGGAGGGAGGACTGTACTTTCAGACTTGCAGGATTCTGTCAATGTAGCTTTACAATAAAATAGAATTAGCTCATCTGATTGTGATTCCCATCTGATTTACCCTGACATCCATCTTGCAGGTCTCACACTCTCTTCCAAAGGGAGGAATTTCAGGAATAGCCCCTGATTCTCAAGGAACTCCGCTATCCACCAAGCATCTGGCAACAGCATTGTTGCAACACCAGCAGCAACTGGATGCACAAGTGACCAATTTGCAGAATACCATGATACAACTAATGCAATGGCTAGGGCAGCAAAACAACTTGCAGCTCAGCCAATGATCCTATGTTCCCATGGGGACTTGCCAGAGAAGTTCAGAGGGGACCAGGATCCATTCTAGACATTCACAGCTCAGTGTGAAATGTTTATGGCAGGCAGGCCAGTGGAATTTCCCACTGATTGCACCAAAGTGACTTTTGTGCTGAGTCTGCTGAAGGAAGCAGCAATGAAATGGGCTATGCCATTCATTGAAGGAAATGATCCGGTGCTGAACAACTATCAGGACTTCATGCGCAAATTCAAAGGACGCTTTGGGGATCTCATACAAAGAGTCATGGCTAGTCGAGAGATCTGAAAGCAGGGACAGAGAAGAGTAAGGGTGTATATTTTGGACTTTAAATTACTTGCAGATGATGTAGAGTGGAATGACTTAGCCATGATTGACCAGTTCAGAGAAGGGCTGGCCGAGGACCTAAGAGATGAGCTGGTGAGGCAAGGTGCCCCAAATACCCTGGAAGAGCCTACCTGAACTTTGAAATGAAAACTTTCAAAAACTTGAAAATATAAAGTTCCCATTGAAGATTAAAAAATCACCCTCTGACCGCTTGTTTCTCTGGGCTGGAAGGATTGTTGATGTGACTCTTGGGCAAGGTTAGCTGCTCTGGGAATAAGAGTTATGTGCCACTTGTACAGTTTGGACCTCTTGCATATTGTATATTGATGGTTATTGTTTTTAATTGTTTTGGATGCTTGTTTTATTACTGTTAGCTACAATGAAATCGGTAGCCATATACATTATTTAAGCAAATAAAAAAATGAAAAAGTCTGAGAAGTGTATGTGTTTGATCACTATTGGGAATATCATCCACTCTCATATAGAGAACTGGTGCATTGAGTGTCACGTAATTCTGCATTAAACAGACCTGCACCCCAAACACTGCGCTGAATCCTGAACATCCTGCTTTAATGATTCAGAGAAACTGGAGCAGATTCAGAGAAGGACAATGAGAATGTCAGGGAACTAGAAACTAAATCCAGGGAAGCAAGAATGAGGAAAGAGTGTCTGTTCAGTCATGAGAAGATGAAGGAAGGCTATGATAGCACTCTTCAAATACCTAAAAGGTTATCATATAGAAGAAGGTCAGGATCAATTGTCTATTGCCAAAAGGGCAGGATTTGGAATAATAGTCTTACAGTAAAAGAAGAGGTAATGTTTGATTGTTAGGAAATCTTAAGGGTATGCAGTTCAACAATTATCTAGAGAAATTATGGGCTTCTCTTCATTGGATGTGTTTAAGTGGAGGCTTGACAATCATCTGTCAGAGTTGCTTTAATTTGGATGTCTGCGATGACCGGAGGGTTGGACTTGATGACCTTAAATGGACCTTCCAATAACGATTATATGATTCTGTACACCCCAGCTTTTGCAAACAATAAGAAATTAGAACACTGTGACAGAGCAAGCCAGATCTTGTGGACCATTTCTCCTAAACTGTCACCAGATTTCAACTATAAAAACAAATGAGGGAAGTTTGGAGGTTCTTCCTTGACGCAAATCACATTTCACATTACTTCAGAATTTTATATTTATGAATTCTGCTATGAACCGGCCTGATTTGCAACTCCCTGAGTTATCTGTGATTATATAAAAAATACTTCTGGATTTTGCATTTCACTGAGTGTTTGTATGCCGTTCTCATATCTAAATATCAAAATACTCTTTATAACGCATATTTGGAGCTAAAACATTTTTGGAAATGTTTACTTTCAGATAATATATGTTTAGTGAAGTGTACTTTGAGATTAAAATATGTTTCAAAATATGTTTTTAAATAGGCATTTAGGTGCAATTTCACAGATTAATGCAGAAACAGGACAAAATGGATTTTTGAATTAACTAATGTGAAGTGATACCAATTGAAAATAGCTTTATCCCAGTGTTGTCCAAACTTGGCCACTTTAAGATGAGTGGACTTCAACTCCCAGAATTCCCCAGCCAGCCATGCTGGCTGGGGAATTCTGGAAGTTGAAGTCCACTCATCTTAAAGTGGCCAAGTTTGGACAACACTGCTTTATCCATTCATATCTAACCAAACCTCCTAATTTCCATTAAGAGATTGTGGGAATCAATGAAATGCACAATGAGAATTCAGAAGCCTTGGGTGATGACTACGGACAGCACCATTCTCCATGTATACATTAAGTGGGATGCAAGGAAAACAACCAAGGACAGAACAGATGGAAGGCTAATTTGTGGCTTTCAAGTAAAATGAACTACAGTTTCTATAATTCCTAGTTATTGACTGTGGTAACTATGAATAACACAGGGCTGAGTCCATTAATATCTGCAGACTGACAGATTCCCCATCTCTGTTACAGTACAGTGGTACCTTGGTTCATTCAACGAATTAATTGGTTCCATGACTCTGGTCGCGAACCGAATTGGTCGCAAACCGAATCAAATGTTCCCATAAGGTTCAATGTAAATACGGTTAATCTGTTCTGAACCATATGTATTTTTTTTAAAACCACAAAAGTATGAAACAAAGTATAGTACAGTACAGTATGAAGAGAGAGAACACTAACCTTGCTTGAGGCGACTTCTGGTGTGGAGGACAGGAAGGCGGGTGGGGAGGCAGTTATTGTTTGGAGGGAGAGTCCCCCTCGTCTCCAGGAAGCCATGACCAGGTGTCACAGCAGGGAAAATGGCCACGGGTCGTGTTCGTCACCCGATGCGGAGTTCGCAAACGGAAGCAAAATTTTGCGAACGGTGCTGTTCGTGAACCGAATTGTTCGTGAACAGAAGCATTCGTGAACCGAGGTATTACTGTATTAAACTTTGCTCCAACAACAATCTGGGTGCAACTGGGAGTTTCATCAAAGGCAAGGTTAAGGTTTCAGCTGGCTATGTCCTAGTTCATTGCCATGCTCCGACTGTTCTTGGAAGACACCTACAATGCTAAGAATTAGTAGGTAATTGAGGGATTCTTTTCTGAGCTGTTAATAGTTTGAAAGACCAGTCCCCAAATTCAGGATATTTGAGAAGAGCTAAAATCTCAGTTGCAGGAGTTAGAGACATAAGACATCATACAGCTGTTTATATACTTTGCTTTATTACCTCACCCATCTGTATGACAAAGATAATTATATTCATTCAAGTAAAATGTAACATTGAGAGCCAGTTTGGTGTAATTAAGGCACCAGGCTAGAAACCAGGAGACCGTGAGTTCTAGTCCTGCCTCTGAACTGAAGCCAGCTGGGTGACCTTGGGCCAGTCACTCTCTCTCAGCCCTAGGAAGCAGGCAATGGCAAACCACTTCTGAAAATGCTGCCAAGAAAACTGCAGGGACTAGTCCAGGCAATTATCAGAAGTCAAGACTGACTTGAAAGTGTTACAAAAAAGTAGTAGTACACTAGATATAAACATTATTATCCGTGTTATCCATGATACTTCAATACGGCTGAAGTCTATGAATAAGATAGGGAGCAATAGTAGTATTAGTAGTTATTATTCTTCTATTCATCCAAATGAGTATCACAGTCTAATCAACCAAATGTTGACTCCGGTGATTCAGGTCCTAAGGACCTGGTTCTTCTTCTTGTTGTTGTTATTAAGTTTAAATCCTTATAGATCAAGATCTTCAGCTTAGGTGGAGTTGGATGTGCAACCAAAATTGAGAGGTTTGATGCAATAAGGGGCAAACCTTTGCCTTTCTTTTTCTTGATTTGTTGCCAACAGCTCCCAACAGTTCTAACTTGATCGTGTCGGTGGCTTCATTGAAATTAGAGAGAGAAATATTGTAAAATATCATACAGGTTCCATTTATTAATTGGTAGCTGTATCTTACAATCCCAAATTAATGCAGTGGGCCTCTGATTATGATATAGCAAGAGGCATGTAATTCATGAGGATTACAGTGAGTGGAATGTAATTCAGAATGAGTCAATAGCGTCCACGAAAAACAATTCAGCAGGGTAGAAAGGAACGCCACTGAATTAGAATTAAAAGTAATTAAAAAGGACCCTGTCAGATTTGGGGGCCCTGATCAGCTTTAATGAGAAAAACAGCTTTGGATATACTGTATGTTGGCATTCAGCCTGAAATATTAAAATTAGACATGAGTTGGGATGCATTATTACTAAACCTTTATTTAACCAATTCATTAGATTATAAAGCAGGATAATTGATTAAAAAGATTCATCCCATTTATTTTTATTATTTTTAAGCACTTATATAAACCACAAGTTGCAAGGGCCAGCTTAGAGAAGACATTTCAGGGCTATGCAGCCCCTTGGAATTTCAAAAAGGGGCTTCAGAGCGTGAAGGGGTGCAATATAACACACCTCAGCTTCTTAAAGCAGCTGCATCTTTTCCTGGGATTGTACGAGTGCCTTTGACCACTGCCAAAGGTTCCCAGAAAAAAATGTGCTTCCTTTAAGAAGTTGCAGACAAGTGCTACATTCGTGATTCTGCGCGCACCAGCATTTCCCCCCTCTTCTTTGCTTAGTTGTAGTTCATCTCATTGTGTCAATCTAGTCACAAGGCTCCATGTGGCTTCCTCATGTTCTATAGGCAGCACTAGCACCCAGTGATGCAATTAAGAGATTGCCACTAGCAGTCTGTGGGCAGCACTACTGTCTAGCAAGGCCCCTCCATGGAGATAATGGAAGCTGTGTGGAGTGGAGAAGCCACATGGCATGAATGAAGCAGTGCCCTCCATCCCCAGCAGAGGGAATGATTCCAGAAGACAGAGCCAATTGCCAAGAAAGCCACATGGTGTCTTGAGACCAGCTGACCCAGCAAGATCTGGTATGGGTGAGTGAGAAGACTGAGCAAATAGAGGTACATTGCACACAATATTCCTAGGGAAGGAAGCACTCATGGGAGAGAGAGGATGACCATAGACTCTGGAACCTAAACTCCCACAATTCCCATAGACTGTAATGGTATGTGGGAATGACCTGGGGAGATAGGAAGAAAAGCTGCAGCCTAGACAACTGTTATGCAAAACGTATATCAGACCACAGAAGGAAAAGGGGTGTGGGAAGAGTCTCAGAAGGGACCCTCCCTAGTTTTCTGGAAAGTAAAAATAAAAGAGGGGAGAAATGTTTTCAGACTTGGAAGATTCTGTTACTGTAACCATACAATAAAGGTAGTGTTAGTACTCGTGGTTTGTGCTGCTTGTCTGGACTATCTTAAAGGGCTGACATAGACTCAAGGTCTTGTTATTCAGAATTTTGTTATCCATGATTTTATGTAGAAAATCATTAATAATAAATCATAAAGGCTACATGTACTGTATTCTTACTATCTGGAGAGACTAATACCGACCATCCTTATTGTAATGGTTGGTTCCCAGACTGATAAAGATTTTGGATCATTGTGTAACCCGCCAGCTGCCAGCTTCTCTGTTATCAGTGAAAGGACCTGCATTCTTCTTAGAACATAACAAAGCTGTTAGAAAGAAAATAAGAAAGTCTCTGCCTTAAGATACATGGGGGTGGTGGGGGTGGGGGTGGTATTGGTTCTAAATGGGAAGTAGTTACAGGAAGTAGTTGTTGCTGGAATTCCTGTAACTTCATCCGTTTCTTCTAAATAAGCAGTAAACAATACCCTAATCAAGGAACTATCAACTCAGACAAACAATCAAGCAGTACACAACAGCCTAATCTAGGAATTACCAAGGAAAAAACAACTCCCCCACCAACACTGACAGGGCAAGCTACTGTATAGAAAAAGAGAGCAAATCCCACTCCCTTCTAGCACTGAAGATGTTACCTAGACAGGTAACGAAATGTCTGCAAGAAAACAACCAAGCTCAGAGAACCCCAAGGACTCCATAGTTCAACCCTGAGCTAAGTATATTCTCTTCTGTTGTTATCACCTTCTCTTAAAATACAACAAATGATCTTTACTTCCCATATCCCATCTCTTATATTTAAACCATCTATAAATCTCTTATTTTATCCAAAAAACAAATCCTGAAAAACCTCATCATTTCAGTCCTGATCAGCAAAAGTCTATTAAAGGTTACCAGAGATAACAACATATCTATTTTAACCTTGATCAAATAAACCAACTTTATATTTCTTCCTTTTACTTCTAACAATCTTGATCTTTAGTGCCTTGTAGTGGCAAAGGAGCTTGTAGATCACAAGTCACTATGAACCATATTGTAGGTCAAAAGGGTCACCCATGGCAGGCAAGTTATAGACAAGGGATTGAACAAAATAGGATCAACTGGAAAAAGAAATGGAATTCAAAACAAAAGTATTTTCCCATGGGAAGGATTCTTTATAATTAATTCCAAAATCTTATTTCAAATTTATTTGGATCCTTAGTCCATGTGTAACTTTCTAAAATCAAAGTTTTAATCACCTTTTTGCTGTTTATTCCAGAAAAAAAAAATTAACTCCTTACATTTGTATTTAAAACTTCTTTTGCTAAGGACTGAAGGAAACTCATATGGTGCTGTAAAACTTGTTGATCCAAAGGTTCCTAACAGCTGAAAAGCAGTTAACAAGCAATTTCCAAAAGTGATTAGAAAAGGAAGTATGCGAACCCAGTGTCCCTAAAGGCACTGACCGCAGTTTGAGCAAAAAGATGGCTATTCCCTCATCTCCCAGAGCAATAAACCCTCCAGAGACTGTATGAAACACTTATGGGTGATCTCAGGTCCTCTCCTTGTCTGGATAGGAGTTACAAAGAGTGGTCTACTCACCAGCTCTTCATTCTGCTGTGGTTGTTGACTCCACTTTTAGCAGAGCTATCTTCAGTTCGCTATTTCTTCCCTGGAAGTCCATTTGACCCATTTGAATAGAAATGGTGATCCAACTGGAGTTAACAATATGAATCTGAGGCCTAATAACCGTCCCTCACTACAACCTTTTACACTTCTGTATTTGTACTGTTTATAAGAACTAACAGAAGTGTTTTTCTATTCTCCTTCATCCTTCTCTATGTGCCCATTTACCCAACTTTATGTGTCAAATTAGCCCAATTGGCCTTGAAGGATGTAAACTTAAAGAGACCCAAATAAAGATTAATGGAGATTTTCTAGAGCTAATGATTATGCTGTAATTGCCTTAATAATCCACAATTATTTTCACTTATATCTAATGATTAATGAACCTGGCAGCAGATTTTGGATAATATTTATTCATTCTGTAATCAGAAAGTTGAATGATTAGGAAACTGAATTAATAAGTTAGCAATAATTGGTGGTTTCCAAAATGACTGTGTACTAATTGAGGTTAGGAGAGCTGAACAGTTCCAAGTAGGACATACCAACTCTCACATACTTTGAATGACATATTAAAAACTGTCAATCAATGTAATTATGGCTTCAACCTGGATTATGCACACATAGTAATATGAAAGACAGTGTTTCCCAATATGGTTCTCTCCAGATGTGCCAGAATTTCATAATTCCCAGCCAGCAGCCCATTGGTCATGGTGCTGGAGGTGTAGGGAGCTGGAATCCAATATATCTGGAAACTCTGGGTTGGGGAAAGCTACAATAGTGCAGTGGACCTTATCCCTTTCAACAGCAAATGTTGGACTTCCTTTTTTATATACACAGATATACTGTCACATGGGATTGACTTCACAAAGAATGTTGTAAATGCTGAGACAACAAATAATGCCATCTACAGTGTGAAGTGGCACAGTCCCATTCTCCCACCCCTGTATAGTGGTACCTCCTTTTCTGTTACTGAACTGTGAATCAGATCTAGGAAACAGCCATGCCACTAAGACTGAAGCAGGTTCGGGGTTTTACAGGGCAGAAGCCCCCCAGGTTCAGCCACATAGATCTTGTTTAAGCTATCAACAGAGGAACTATCCTGCTGATCCCCCCAAACTCCCTGGAAAAGCTAAGATGCCAAGCGGCTTTGCTATGCAGCACACACAGCTCTCCTGCTTCCTCATTAAGACAAATAGAGAGTTAGGAGCACGTGGAGGGGAAGAGCGTGCAGGAACAAAGAACTGGGTGGACAGAGAATGAGAGTCAGCAGTTTGTCATGGGGTGTAAATGTGGGACTCATGGTACCACTCTACCCACTATCCTCTCCAGCCTGAAAGTGGAAAATGAAAGCCAAGATGGAATTATGTAGATGAATGGGATTTTAGATACTGGAGCAGAACTGATCCTCAGAGACACATTGTATGAAGCTATAAACGCCAGTCCAATCCTGTGGGGCTTCTCCTGTAAAGGAAATGTGGTTGTTAAGAGAGAGTAATGTGTCCACTGCTATAGTGCTCCTGATTTTATGTTGTCTTTATAAATGATTGATTGCTATTAAGAAACAATTGTTACCTTCTAGTGGCAAAGATGCTTGTAGATCACAAATCATTATGAAGCATATTGTGGGTCAAAAGGGTCACCTATGGCAGGCAGGTTATAGACAAGAGATCGAACAAAATAGGATCAACTGGAAAAAGAAATGGCAACCCACATCAGTTTTCTCCCCCCCCTCCCCAAAATCAAGTGGGCATCATTGTCAAGGACAAAGTCAACATGATACTGGAAAATCAGCCCTCCCCCCTTCCCTAGTTTAGAAAGTATCCATCAACCTACCTGGAAAGAACAGATGCTAAGTTCAAGTAGTAGTGGTACTTAAGATGTACTGTAGCTGGATTAAAGCCAAAAGGATTAAAAGTCAGTTGACAAAATGGCCAGAAGCAAAAGAAAGGTTGATCTGCAGAAAATATGTGTACCATTGCATGTCAGAACCATGAATGAAAGCAAACTTGGTATTGTCAGGGCAGAAATGTCAAGATGGAACATTGCCATTCTGAGAATCAGTGAAATGAAGAGGATTGAAATGGGTCACTTCAATCAGAGGAGGATCAGATCTATGCAGACAAGAAAATAGCAGAAGAAATAGAATAGCCATTGTTATTAATGAGAGGGTCATTGACCTGATACAGTCCCCCAAATGATAGAACAATCTCAATTCCAAGACAGATCAAACAATTTGAAAGTGATCCAAGTTTATGCTCCAATTGCAGATACAGAGGAGCAGAGGTTGAAGGGTACTCTTGTGATTTACAAAACCTTGTCAATACAGTACAATACAAAAAAGACATTAGAGACTGGCATATTAAGTTGGAAGTAAAAGAACATTTGAAAGCATTGGTTTACAATATGAAACAAGTGACAGAGTAATAGTTTTTCAAGAAAATTAAATGTTTATACCAAATACCTTCATCTAAAAACCTAAAACATAACTCTATACAGAACATGAGCATTACTGGACGGACATCACTAAAATCAAATTTACTATATAGTCTGCAGAGATGGAGAAGCACTATTCAGTCCACTCAGACAACATTTGGCACCAACAGCAGCTCGGGTCACAAACTCCTCCTTGCAACATTACAACTTAAATGAAAGAAAACAAATAAAACTATGGGACTAACAAGAAACAACCTCAGCCATATTCCACATAATTATGAGGTGAAGAAGAAGAAAAAACAATAAATTAGATCTGATGAATGAGTGCCTGAAGAATTCTGGACTGAAATTCATGATTAGTGAAACATCAGTAAAGATGAAGCAAACCAAGATATCCTGAAATGAAGAAAGGAAAGGCAAGATAGGTTTCTGCCACTGCATTAAAAATAGGTGAAGACAGCAGAAAGCAAAAAGCAGCAGAGAGAAGAGAAAATTTGCCCAGTTGGTTCCCCAAAAAGGCAAGAGCGGTCAAGGAATGATATCGAAATAAACAGCACAAAGAAACTGAGGATAAAAGTTCAGTGAGAAGGACAAGATATTTAAGAAAATGACTGAAGTCAGTTGACAGGATACAAGACAAAAAAGGCAAAAATCTACTGGAGAGAAAAGATAGAAGAGAAGTTGTTTTTTTAGACTTTTTTTATCCTCCCTTTAGTATTTTTTATAAATAACTCAAGGTGGTGAATGTACCTAATACTCCTTCCTCCTCCTATTTGCCCCACAACAACACCCTGTGAGGTGAGTTGGGCTGAGAGAGAGGGACTGGCCCAAAGTCACCCAGCCAACTCTCATGCCTGAGGTGGGACTAGAACTCACCATCTCCCAGTTTCTAGCCTGGTGCCTTCACCACTAGACCAAACTGGCTCTGTTTTTCATGAAGTTTGAGTTCATGAAATACAAGAAGAATATTGAAAAGCTTAAAAGGTAATGCAGTTAAAATGCTATATACAGCCTCTACACTGGTATGGAAATCACAAGAGTGGTCAAAGGACTGGAAAATATCAATTTATATTCCAATAGCAAAAAAGGACAATGCAAAGGAATGCTCAAACCACTGAACAGTTCCATTTATCTGACTTGCTAGTAAGATAATGCTTCAGATCTTGCAATTCTGGACTTCAACAATACTTGGAACAAGAATTGCCAGATGTACAAGTTGGATGCAGAAGAAGAAGCAAAGGCATCAAGATCACATTGCTAACATCCAGTGAATAATGGAAATGGCAAAGGAGTTCCACAAAGATTTTATTTTTGCTTTACTGATTATACTAAGGCAGAGGTTCCCAAACTTTCTTGGTTCACAGTGCCCTTAGTGCCTCAGTAATTGTTTTCATGGTGCCCCATGGTTCCCAAACTGTGTACCATGGTGCCAAAGTGCACATTTGGGGAACCTGAAGCTTAACAGAAACAGTGAACTCACAGGATATTTTAAATTTTTGAACAAAACATAGTGATACTAGGCTAGTACTTTTCACCATGTCCAACACATGTCAAGTATCACTGTGTTTCCCTCAAAAATTTAAAATATCCTGTAGTGCCCTGGGGCACCACAGCCCACAGTTTAGGAATGTGGTACTAAGGTCTTTGACTGTGTCAACCAAATTGTGTATATTCTTGAAAACATGCACTAAGCCACCCCACATGCCTATTGAAGAGACCGTGACCAGAATTAACCAGGAAGCAACAATTAAAGAGGAACTACGTGGCTCGAAAGTGGAAATGGAGTGTGTTAAGGTTCTATATTGTCACCTTATTAATTAACTTATATAAAGAATGCTGGACTAGAAGAAATAGAAATCGGAATTAAAATTGCTGGGAGAAAACATCAGCAATCTCTGCTATGATGTCATCAGTCACTTTGATGGCCGAGAGTGAGAAAGATTTAAGCAAGACAGCTCTGATGCTCAATATTAAAAAAGGAAAACAAAGATTACATTAACAAATAATGCCAGCCTAATGCAAACAAGTGGAAAAGAAGCCGAAGTACTAAAAGACTTTGTCTTCCTAGACTTCCTCATTCAGTAGTAGATGAAGTAAAATCAGAGTGATATATTTATTACAGGGCAATCCTAACCTCATTTATGGAGTGCTTTGACACTGGAGACTCTGGGTCTTCCCCCAAAGAAGGCAGAAGCTCATTTGGCTGGTTTCCTTCTTCATCCTGAAATTATTTTAATGTCTTCTGCCATTGTATGCTGTGCAGGCAAGGTCATATTCAGACAAGGCAACAGTTAGACCAATCTAAATTTTCCCCACAGTTGTGTGGAACGATAGGGAGCTGAAAGGATTTAAGATTCTTTGAAGCCTTGACCTCCTTACTTGGACAGTGAAAAATTTTAAAGAAGCCATCAACACATCAATAAAACTAGATACAGTGTGATTTACCACCCAATCCTATGCTGGATTCAAACCATTCACAAGATTAAAATTGAAGATCGATGAGACAGACTAGTCAGAATCCAGCTAGCAGCATTCTCAACCACCAGTCAACAGATACTTTCCAAGAAGCTTCCAATCACCTACCAACCCACAGAATTCAAATTCCACACAAACATAAATACCGCAAGACAATCCCCACCCTGGACCATTGTGCTGAGGAAGCCTTGCTGAAAAACAGGGTGAAACGTCTGCAGAAAACGTGATCTGCACTTCGGTGTCGATCTCCCTGAGCCCAGGAGCTCTAATGAAAAAGTATGCACACCTAGCTTGATTAAAGATTAACCTATTTTCTAAGTTCACCCAATACTGTATATAGAATCATCAGCTAATCAAACAAGCTGGGTTGACTCAACAAAATGCCAAGCCACAAAAATACCAGCCAATGTTAACACGAGCTTACCATGTTGTGCAGACCCAGCCTTAAATACTGTCTGCTTTGCCTGGAGAAATTTATTAAAATATTCTTCATCACTGCACATTTCTATCTACAAATAGAGGGGAGAATTATGAGCATCGTTTGCCCAAGGTTTTATGTAACATTCAGTGAAACTGTCCAGTGGTTTGATCCAGGGCCATTCTGTGGTGTAGTGGTGGGAATAAAAAAAAAAAAAATATCAAGGGGTTGGCTGCAACTGTGTGATGGAAACATGTAAAAAGGGGTGGGGCTTAGATCGCACAGGCACAGCTGCCATATTGACTGTTTTGACCCCCCCCCCCAGTAGCAGTTTGATCTTGCTATGTTTCTTGTCCCTTGCTTGTGAAAAATTCTGTGGACAAGCAGCCCAACAATCCATGCAAAACCCATGGAGGAAGTCTCATTCAAGTAAAGTTATCTGGGATGGCAAATTAGGGAGGCAGGTTTGAAAAGGCAGAGTCAAAGACAGTCAAAAGACAGCGAATTTGCTTTTCCTGCACCCACGTTCCTGCCCTTGACATGCCAGATGCAAGTCACGCTATTCTCCCAGGCTTTTACCCTGATCATGATTGTAGAGTTGATTTTCAATCTATATTTTTAAGGTGGATATTTTTCTGCTTTTGATTTTAGGCCTTTACCTACTAGCTTATGCCTGCATTGTGTTAATTTTGCATGAAATCCACCAGAGAAGCTCTTGGTGGAAAATACATTTCATAAATAATAAACGGGTGCAACGTATTTGCCTCAAATTTCACTCTGAATGAAATGTGGAGGCAGATCCTAATGGCTGCACTGAGAAATTGTGAAGTGTTAAATCCTGCTCAGCCAGAACATGAGATTTGCAGATGTTTAAAATAAAATTTAAAATAATGAATGGGGACTGCAGTGAAGGGGGAAAATCCCATTCCAAGTGGTTCAGACACTGAAAGAGTTAAAAAGAAACCCTGGATCTATCATAATTTTATTGAAGATTTTAAATACAACCATTTGATAAGGGAATTTTATTATTTGATAAGAGAATTTTATCACCGGCATTTAATCAGGCTTATAGCATCAGGCTTATATTACCAGTTATACCAAAAGCAGGTAAA
The DNA here is from genome assembly GCF_059951505.1 of Python bivittatus. NCBI lineage: Eukaryota > Metazoa > Chordata > Lepidosauria > Squamata > Pythonidae > Python > Python bivittatus. The sequence goes on from NW_028277096.1 coordinate 8,778,812, forward strand.
GATCACACTCAGTGTGCTAATTATCATCCAGTCTCATTGATTAACGTTGAATCAAATATTTTAACAGCAGTGTTAGCAAATAGATTCAGATTTCCTTTGGAATTCAAGAAATGGATCAAGATATTGTATGAGTTGCCCACATCTAAAGTAGAGGTTAATGGTAAGTTTTCTGCTACTTTCCCATTACAGTAGAGTCTCGCTTATCCGACATAAATGGGCCGGCAGAACATCGGATAAGCAAAAATGTCGGATAACACACAGTAACGATTGAGTGCGGTAAAAAAAAAAAAACTGATCCGCTGCGCCTGTTGCAATCGATCTTTGCGTTGCGGTGCCGCATTGCCAGGAGCAACAAGAAAGAGTACACTCACGCTCGCAAACAACTGGCACACTTTTCTCGTCGCCGATTTATGCGTGTTGTGTTTTTTTTAGGGGCGTCAGATAAGACGGAATGTCGGATAAGCGAAGATCAGTTAAATGAGACTCTACTGTATTTAGAGGAACTAGACAAGGATGTCCACTTTCACCCTTACTTTTTGATATTTGCGTGGAACCCTTGGCTTGTGCTATTAGACAACATGGAGAGATTTACGGAGTAGTACGTAATTCAGTTGAACATAAACTGGTTTTATCTGCAGATGACAGTCTTCTGTTTCTTTCTAAACCTCACACGACTATTCCAGTGTTGATGCAAATGATAGATGCCTTTAGTAAAATAGCAGGATATTCTTTTAACTGGTCCAAATCGGAGTTGGTGCCAATAGGTGAAAATTTGGTTACCCATCCAGTTAAGGAATATCAATTCCATATTTGTACTGAATCCATTAAATATTTAGGTATGTGCATACCAAAAGATAAGTCAGTTAGTAACATGTAATATAAATAAAATGTATAAAGAAGTTTCTTCAGATATGGATAGATGGGAGTCGTTAAACCTTACCCTTTGGGGAAAGGTGAATGCTCTCCAAATGAATATTATTCTGAGACTAATGTATATTTTGAGAGGAATTCCTGTTCAAATATCTGGAAAATAGTTTGAGAAAATAAATTATTTGTTTAGAAAATGTTTATGGGGTTCTTTGATTCCAAGAATATATTTATAGAACATGCAATTACCAATTAGCGAGGGAGGATTCAGTTTTCCACATCTGGAAATTATTATCAAGCTTACCTATTGCCAAGTACAGTAATACCTCAGTTCACAAACATTTCTGTTCACGAACAATTTGGTTCGTGAACAGCAGCGTTCGCAAAATTTTGCTTCCGTTCATGAACTCCGCATCAGGTGACAAACATGACCCGTGGCCGTCTTCCCTGCTCTGACACGTGGTCGTGGCTTCCTCTAGGTGAGATCACAGTCACAGACAGACACTTACTGTGAAACTTTTTGGTGTGCTTTTCAGCACATACAGTACATCCAGCATGGCTCCAAAGAAAGTGCAGAGCAAGCATGGTGGTAAAAAGAAAGTGCAGAGCGGTAATGAAGGTGACAAGAACGTGCAGAGCAAGAATGGTAAGAAGAAGGTTTTGAAGAAAATAACCATTGAATTGAAGAAGGAAATTGTAGAAAAGCATGAGGGTGGTATTCGTGCGACTGATCTGGCCTCGGAGTACAAGATGGCGAAGTCGACAATCTCGACTATTTTGAAGAATGAAGATGGTTAAAAAAAACAACAACATATGGTTCAGAACGGATTAACCTTATTTACACTGAACCTTATGGGAAAATTTGATTCAGTTGGTGATCAAAACTGGTTGGCAACCACGTTCGTAGGGATCAGAACGGATTAACCTTATTTACGTTGAACCTTATGAGGAAATTTGATTCGGCTCGTGACCATAATCATGGAACGAATTAAGTTTGTGAAATGAGGTACCACTGTATTAAATACTGGAAGCCAACAATTGGTGTTAATTTTCCAATCTGGGCAATTTTGGAATATTTTTATTTATTTATTTATCAAATTTGGCACCGCCCATCTCATTAGAAAGCAACTCTGGGTGGTTTACAGAAAGAATAAAATCAATTAAAATGTTATATAAAAGTAGTCTTAAATAACAGATTCCAAGAATTGGTGGAATTGGCGGGTAGCTCAGGGAGCATCGTCAAGGCACCAGCCACCCCCAGGATCGACCAGAGCTCCCATTGCCCCATGCAAGCTGGCAGAGCCAGGTGGTTATCCCTATCCAGAAAGTCTGGAGGGTAGGGGCCCACCACACCTCTGGGGGGGAGAGTATTCCAAAGGGCGGGGGCAACGGCAGAGAAGGCTCTCCTCCTGGGCTCCACCATTCTCTCGCTGATGGGGTCTGCAACATGCCCTCCCTGCCTGACCGAGTGGGACAGGTTGATGTGACGGGGGTAAGACAGTCCCTCAGGTAGCCTGGAATATACATATATAGCACCTTTGGTTGGATGGACAGTATTAGGAACTAAATACAATAGAACTCTAGTATCTCTGGAAATAATTATATGAGTTAGAAAGCTATGGGTTGTAATGTCTAATAAAAAAAAAAGATTCAATCCTTTTTCCTATGCTCAATTGACATTATGGGGAAACCCAACATTAAAAATTGGGAAAAAGATGGTGATATGGAAAAATTGGATGAAAGCGAGGATATTTTCTTTAGACCAATTGATAGATTATGAAGATGAATGTATAACAAATGCTGTATTAAGAGATAAATATCATCTATCAGATGTAACTCAATGGCAATATTTACAATTACATTTGTTACCAGCATTGTTTGGTCCAGCAGTGTTTTCAGCTTCTGAGACACCTGAGATACTAGAACAATTTGTTAAATCCTTTAAAACTAAAAAACCTACTATTAGTTTTTATAGATATTTGTTGTCAATAAATCAGCTGGATATGCAGATGCTAAGGGATGAAGGGAATAAAGAATTAGAGGTTTATATATTGCCTACACAATGGGAGAGTGTCTTAACTTCTATAGCAAGAGTTTCAATGGATCTTAAACTATGATTTATACAACAAAAAATAATATTTAGAATTTATTGGACTCCATTACATTTGCATAGAAAAGGATTGTCTAAGACAGCATTTTGCTGGAGGTGCAATAAGAACAATTCTTCTTTAAAACATATGTTCTTACAATGTCCTATACTTACTAAGTTTTGGGAGAAAGTAGTGGACCATATAAATGTGACTGTGACAAAAGCTAAAATTTTCAGAGGATAATATGTACCAAGTACATGGAACTTGACATCTGGACAATGTAAATAGATTCTCCATGCCCTTACTATGGTTAAAAGACTGATAGTGCAGCATTGGAAAAATAAATGTATGGCCCCATTCACTCAATAGATTGAAGACCGGATTACACTTGCCACCTATGAGCGGATTGCCTACAGACATAGACTTTGTATGGACAAGTATAATGAAATAGGGGACTCATTTATTCAAAGTATAGTAGGTTAAAAAAAACATGATAGTGATATAAATGTATTAGAATTTATATGACTATCATATACATAACAGTGCATAGTACTTGAGTAATATTTGCATTAGATAAGTATACATAGAATTGTAACTGTTTACTGTTATAATGACATACCATACTGTGTTATTTGTCATATTTCACTTTTTTGTAAAGTACTTTTTATGGGTTTTCCCCCCTATTTGGTAATATATGCATCTCCATAATTATTATCATTGTGTTTTGCTCTTTTTCTTTTTTGTTATTAACTAAAAAGCAATAGGAATAAATATTAAAAAAGATTATAATTACAATAATAAAAACTAATACAAATTACAAAAAGATAAAAGAGTAAAAAGAAAGAGTAGAATGTGCAGAAAAGAAAGAAAAAAAGGAAGAAAGAGAAAGAGAAAAGAAAGAAAAGTAAGAATACAATAAAGAAAAAGGAAAGAAATATACAAAGAAGTGACTTCCCACCTTCATCACAATGTATAAACAATTTTAGTAATTTATCACCTCCTCTTAAAATACCACAAATGATCTCTTCTTCCCATATCCCATCTCTTATCTATAAACAAAACTTTAAGGCCTCGTCATTTCAGCCCTGATGTCAGCAAAAGTCCATTAAGGGTTACCAGAAACAACAATGTATCTATTTTAACCTTGATCAAATAAACCAACTTTATATTCCTTCCTTTTACTTCTAGCAATCTTAATCTTTAGGCCGTTCAAATAATGTTTTAGAACTTGGTTTCTTTTCATTTTTTCTTTGTTCCTTCTCACGAGATTCTTCAAAACTTTACTAAGCTTCTTTTGTAAGTCCAATACAGGAAAATTATCAGAGTCACTCTGTTGGTTTATTGTTTTAATTTTAATTATTAAAACATCGGCCAGTTTCTTTTGTATGTCCAGTGTAGCATCTTTTCCCATGCCATTCTTGTAGCCTGTCATTTCAACTCATTCTCGATCTTGTCAGGTAAAACTTGGTCCTCTTCCATAACATCTTTTAAACACAGTCTCTCCATAGAGGCAGATGTCTCTGTTGACACTATTAAAATTAATTTCTGAGTCCATTTTTCAAAAATATCCTTCAATATTTTGCTTCATTCTATAATTGTAAATTGAGTGTATGTGTTCTTCTCATTTAAGTTTGTGTTAAGTTTAAGTTTATGAGTTTATGTGTTCTTTCTCCTTTATCTTTAGTTCCATCTAGTGTCCAATTTTAAAAATCGTATTTTATTATGGTTTTTTAAAAAAAATTCAAAACAAAAGTATTTTCCCATGGGAAGGATTCTTTATGATTAATACCAAAATCTTATTTCAAATTTATCTGGATCCTTAGTCCATTTGTAACTTTCTAAAATTAAAGTTTCAATCACTCTTTTGCCATTTATTCAAAAAGTTTTTTTTAGATTCTTAAACTTGTAGTTAAAACTTTCTTTTGCTAAGGATTGAAGGAAACTCACCTGGTACTATCAAACATGTTGCTCCAAAGGTTTCTAATAGCTGAAAAGCAGTTAAAAGCAATTTCTGAAAGTGATTAGAAAAGGAAGTATGTGATCTTAGTGTCCTTTCAAAGGTGCCAACCATTGAAGATGACTAGTCCCTCATCTCCCAGAGCTCTAAACCCAGTGGAGGCTGCTGTCTCACGAAGAACAGCTCTCTGGAGCACTTTTGGGTGATTTCTCCTTGTCTGGAGAGATTTTGAAGAGCCGGTCTACTCACCAGCTCTTCACTCCACCAGGATCATCAGCTCCCCTTTTTGCAGAGCCATCTTCAGTCTACCATTTCCTCCCTGGAAGTCCAGAAAACCTGGACCTATCAATCCAGGTAAATGTGAGACATCAAAAGCCTACAAAAATCCAACTCTGAAGAATTAAGTAAGAGCAAGAAGTTTCCCCTTCAGGTTGTCTTTTTTAAAAAAGGAGGAGTTAGCTTCCTTCCTGCTTTTACATTTGCCTTTATTTCCTTAGGAGCTATTCCCCAGGGCTGGTTGTGATCCACATAAGAAAAGCAACACCAACTCCTACAAGTCTGGGTTGGAGACCAAGGAATTAAACAGCAGGCCAAAGACTAGTGAAAGCTAGATGTGGATTAGAGCTTGATTTTATTTTATGGACTGTGATTTGCGCGGTGGGAATTTGTTTGGTTTATGTATGGAGATCCTGATTAAGGGAGCAGGCAGCTGTAATCAACCTCTTCAGAAATCATTGTTCATTTCTTTCCCTTTGTTTTTCCTTTCTCCTTTTTGTGCCTTTCAACTTTCATCTAGATCTTGATATACATAATAAAGACTTGAATGATTAGCAAATCAGTCATGCTTGTTCTGAAATGGGGGGGTCAGCCTTTAGCACTTGGTCTTCCCCATTTGGTCAAGTTGCCACTTACTTCCTCCCATGTAAACCAGGCCAGGCAAAGATTTATCTGGCATTGGGGCCAGATGGCTAATTTATTGGAGCTCTGGCATGTATATATAAGTTATAAGGGAAGATTGATATTTTTTTAGGGAGCTCGACTTGGGTTTTGTTTTTTAATGGTTTGTAATTTGTTTTCTGTTCACCACTCAGAATTTCCCTGGATATATGAGTGGCCGTAGAAATAGGATAGATGGATGGATGGATGGATGGATGGATGGATGGATGGATGGATGGATGGATCTATCTATCTATCTATCTATCTATCTATCTATCTATCTATCTATCTATCTATCTATCTATCCATCCATCCATCCATCCATCCATCCATCCATCCATCCATCCATCCATCCAAAGGGCAGAGGGAAGGGGGAATTGTTCATGACAGTGCTATCAAAGGTAGTTGTTCCCTAAATTGCGAAGGGTGCAAATCAGGGGCTGTACAACTGGGGGTGGAGGATATAAAGGGAATGAGCAGAGCCCAATCCAACACAGCCAAAGTGGCTTGCATTTATAGGGCCACTATACAACCCGTGACCCATTGGGTCAACATTTCAGAGATATTTCCTTACCTAAACAGAGAAACAGAATGACCAAGGGCAAAAAGGGAGCAGGAGCAACTTCTGACTTCCTGTCAGCTTCCCCATTAACTTTCCTTGTGGGAAGCTGGCAGGGAGCATTGGAAATTATGGTCACATGACCATGGCTGACTGTGGTGGTGTGGAAGTGCTTAAGTGGTCGCAACTTTCCCAAATTTCAATCCAAGGGGAGTAATGGGTCCTGGATTTTGGATGCGTTCTGTAAGTTAGCCCATTTGAGGTACCTTGGTTGAAAATTTGTTGCCCTATGATGCACTGTTTCACCCAGTTGAAGGTTACAGACATGAGAGTTTAATAGTATAAAGATAGATATAACTTACTCAAGGGAAAACATGAAAAACAAACAAAACCTCCTATCCCTTTTCAGTGCAGCTACCAACCAGTTTAAGAACCAATATTACATGAACCAAAATTTAATTATTTTGAATTTGCACTTTTAACTTTTGCAATGAAGTTCACCAATTAAAAATATATTTCAGAAGAAAGTCTGCATCTATTTACGAAATTAATGTAGAAAACTGCATTATATTTAGGGAAGTGAGTTTGCAAAAACTTGATACATTACGCAAAATTGCCAACAAAAATGAATTTGTTTGGGAAAAAAATGTGAGTCAAAATGTACACAAAAGTTAGTGTGAACTTTTCAAAAGCATTTCCAAGTTTGATAACCAAAAGGTGACAAATTCATAAAGATATTTATTCATAAAAATAAAAATGGACAGATTCTCCAATTTCTATTCATCCCTATCACATTCACCCTATCCTAAATTGTTAGCATTTATCAGTCTGATGTAAGGAACAGGAAGAGACAGGAAACTTTCTACCCATGTGCTAATTGTCACTAAATCCTAGCTGCTATCAATAAGCCACAACTGTAAGAGTTGCTGCATTCATTGCTGAATAAAGACTCCATGAGACGTAGGCTCGTACGAAAGCAATTTACTCAGGTGTAATGCATGTGGTTACAAACAAAGCCAGGGTTGGCTTGGCACAGGTTACATAGCATTTTATAGTCTCCCCGTTTCCCGTGCTTAGCAAGTCCCACCTGCTGACCGCCCCTGACCGCCTTTACCCATCCTTGGCTCGCCCCTTGCCCCCAGCTCTCCCCGCCTCGGGCCGATGGCAGGTTCAGCCAGGGTCCTTTGTTTTCGGCTGTCTTGCTTGCGTGGCAGGTCCCGTGAGGCTGACTCATGATTGTGCTTGATGGGCGGTTGAGCGCGGCTTGAGCTATGGAGTTCTTTGTCTCTATTGTTGGCTGCCTGCCTGCGGTGGCTGGGGGAAGCCCCGCTTGTTACAAAGTAATTGATTCCTGCCACAGGTTGGTTGCCGCCACCTGTCGGCAGTTTACTTCCGGTTTAGTGCTTCCTCTTTCGATCACCTGCACCTGAGGCAAGGAAACTGACTAGGCATGTTTGAAATTAGCTAGGCGGAATGGTGGCTAGCTTGAATGGCATGTGCTGAGCCAGGCTGAACCTGACAACAACTACTATGCAGGTTGAATGAGTCATCCACCTCAAAATGATTCTTGAATGTGTAAGCCTTTGGAAAGATGTTAGAGGAAATGTAAAATAATTTATGAATGGGGGAAGAGTTACTAGGTTATGGGTCAGCAAGCTGTGAAGGTACATACAGCTGGGCAGAGTAATGGATACAAAGAACAGACTATGTTTGGGGGGGTGTGATCAGCTGCTTTTTTCCTAGGCTCAGATGGCTACTGTCTGCAATTGATCCTCAAAAAATAAACATTTGAATTAAGGTGTTTCTAACAAGTGCTTCATGCACACACCTACTTGTGCTCCAAATCACATTTTGCCATTATAACAACCACCTTCTGAGCTCTCTCCAGGACTCTGAAGTTCTGCCCTGCCCTGTTAAAGCCACTTTGTGGAGATGTCATCCTCTACTCCTTAGGTGTATAAGGAATGCTATCCTGGGATGGTGGAGTCACTGCTGAATGGATGCCTTTAAATGGCCTTGGGTAAGCCAATTCTTTGGTCTTGGTCTATAAGCATTAAAAGAAAGGGATAAGTAGTTGCTTCCAATTTGCTGGTTATATTAATTGGTTTTTGGGGTTTTTTGTTATATTAATTGTTGTTTGGTGCTATAAGATATGCCAGGGAGATTGGGGAAATTGGGGAATACAGTATGGCCTGGGAGTAAATATTGATATAATAACTGGCAGGGAGAAATATGATGGGAAGTTCTAACCTGGCTGCTGTGGGGAGAGGGGAAGCTAAGGATTGCCCCCCTTTCTTTTCAGGTTCCAATCAACCAAGGAACTCAAGATGACAGAGGAGGCCTCCAACCTCAAGGTCTTGTTTTTTTAATGGTAGGTAAGACCTGGCAAAGTATCTGCTATCCAGGATTTCCAAGTGCTGACCTGGCATATATTAAGAAGAATTCCATAGGAATTCTGTCTTGCTTACCAGAAGCTCCATCTGACAGTCTGCTAATTTTGAGTTTTGCTGCTGCACTGGGAGTGTTGGGACAGTGTGGGGATATTGTTAATGTTGTCAGTATTGTTCACCTTGCTGGAAAATAGTTTTTCTTCTAAAATGACTAGGATAATCTCTGGTGTGGCAATGGGCTACCACAGACTTCTTGCCAGGGGACTTGAATTGCTTGAATTGCCAGGTGCCCACATTGAATTGCTCAATCAGAAGTGGATTGGGATTTCATATCTGCTATGATGTCAATGCACCTGTCCCAATTGCTCTTTGGCCCCATGCATGCTGCAGTGTACGTGCCAGATTTGATACTCTGTCCTGCTGTAGCTAGTCAGCTGAAAGGAAAGAAGGTCTCCAAACTCTATTGTCATGGACAGCTCACTCTCTGGTCAATTTTAGACTAGTTGCTGCTATAAAGCTCTGCAAGGGCTGAGGCCTGGTTAGAATGTAGATGTACCTGATAGATCTTGATGGTTTCCTGAACACTTAGGGAATTTCCTTCTCGGTGATACAGCTGAAACCCTGTCTGATCAGCAGAACATGGAGATGGTGTGGGCAGTTGATGCTATGACTCTTAAGAGCCCTATAGCAGGACTAAATAGGCATCTCAGTATGAGGGAACTAAGAACAAAGAAGTGAATAGGTAGATGGCTAGAGCACAAGTGGAGGAACTCTCAGGATGGACCAAACTAAAACAGAGGGGCTCTTTAAAGTCCATTTGAAATTCTACTTCCTGGTTGGATAAAGTAAAAAGGGGTTGTTTTCCTGTTTCTATTGCACCTGCACGAAGCAAGCCAGTGAAGCTTTTCCCTGCTTACGTACATAAGATATTGGGAAAAGAAACCCACAGCAGATAGAGACTTCTGTGAGCATCTTTCTTCAAAGATTCCACTCTGGTGCTTGGAGGCTGAGTCTGGATGAGGAAGAACATGACTGGACTTAATCTCAGTTAGAGGGAGTGCCCGATTCTGGGAATATTTTATTTGTAGCTCTGGATGGGGTTGCCCTTCCTTATGCAGAACTGGTCTGTAACCTGGGAGTTCTTTTAGATTCACAATTCCTGCTCAAAGAGCAGGTGGCAGCTATGGCCAAAAAGGCTTTTGCACAGTTCTGTCTGATGTGCCAGCTATGACCATTCATAGCCCATGACCTGGATGTCTTTGGGACTGCGTACACACTGGATTATGCCCATCCAACAAGATTGAATAGGAAAGACTCATTCCTAGTCCCTTCTTTAAGGGACTGTTATCTAAGGGGGCCTGAGGAGTACAGCCCCCATTGTTTGGCATAGTTTGCCTCTTGAATTTGGACTAGCTCCCACCCTGTTGAGCTGTAGGAAAGCCACAACATCTTGGCTTTTTATTGGAGTCCTAGGAAGGGAACTGATATGACTTGGAAGCCCTTAACTTTATTGTCTTTTGTGTCACCATAGGATTTTTTCTGCAGTTTTTTTAGTTTTATTTGTTATGATAGTTATTTTGTGACTTTGTTTTAGGGTTCTTTAGTGCTCTTCTTGCTGAAAGAAGAGAATGTAAACTGATGAGACTCTCTGAGGATTGGAATGACATATAAGCCCAAGTAAGTAAATAAAATAAATTGGATTGGCCTCCAGCACTGGGGCAAGTCATAAGGAGGCAATTGTGACAATCTCTTGACCTGTTCATGTGGATTCTTTTAAGCTTGTACGTCTCAAGGAAGTGAGCAAGGTATATGGAGAGGTGAGAGCAGTGCTTATTCAATAATTCCCCTCCTGGCTGATTAAATAGACTAAGTAGGAACTGGCCCCATGATTAAGATGAACAATACTTCCTTGAGGGTGGGAAGTGTTCTGGCCTAGGAGACAGTCAAAGTTTTTGCTGAAAAACCCTTCCCTTGACCTAGGAGATCTATAATCATACAAACATGCATTTCTTTGGATGGGTAATAAAGAAAGTGGTGGCTTTGTACTTCTGAATACATTGGATTATCTGGGAGCATTTCAATCAGGGCTTTACCTGGAATATATTTGTTATCCTGGTGGATGAGGTATACTGGAAATTAGATTAAGGGAGCGTGAGCCTAAGCAACCTTTGTTCCCCAGCAGTCATAGGATGGGTTTCAGTACCCTCAACTATAGTATCTTTCTGGACCATGGCAGAGTTAGGTCTGGAGGGCCCTGTTTGGCAGTGTTTGACACTTCTTTGCTGTCTCGTCTGCCAGGATGCGTTGAGAAGGAGGTCCTGGTGTACTACTGTGACATACTGGTCATTGATCTATGGCATTTCTCAGGATTCTAGCTTCTCCCCAGTGTTGTTTAGCATCTACATGAAATTGCTGGGGGAGCTCATTCAGAGCTTTGGAGTCTACTGCTCCTTATTATCCAGCTCCAAGGAAACAGTGCTGCAGTGTTGAAAACAGACTGGATGAATGAGAACAAACAGACATCTAAATCCAGACAAGAGGGAAGTGCTGTTGAGTGAACATTGAGTGAAATCATTTTTGGATGGAATTGCCTTCCTCCAGAATGTGCAGGTTCACAGTTTGGGATTGTTCCTTAACTCCCATCTATCACTGGTTTTGCAGTAGATGGTGGGGTCAAGAATTGCATTAGCACAGCTAAAGCTCATTGAAAAATGGGACTGTTCCTGAGCTGTCAGCTGTTATTCACTCTGTGGGAACAGCCCATCTTGGCTACTGCAATGGACTCTGTATGGAGGTATCTTTGGAAAGTATCCAGAAACTGCAGTTAGTGCAAAATGCAGGAGCCAGGCTATAAGGTAGAGAGATCATATGATCCTGTACTGAAAGATCTCAACTGAGCACTATGCAGCACAATTTAAGGTGCTAGGGGTGACCTTTAAAGCCGTGAAGAGTATGTATGTATGTATGTATGTATGTATGTATGTATGTATGTATGTGCATATTTGGTGCCCATTCCAATGTCTCTAGGCCAGTGTTTCTCAACCTTGACAACTTGAAGATGTGTGGACTTCAGCTCCCAGAATTCCTGAGCCAGCCTTGCTGGTTGGAGAATTCTGGGAGTTGAAGTCTACACATCTTCAAGTTGCCAAGGTTGAGAAACACTGCTCTAGATATACATACATACATACATACATACATACATACATACATACATACATAGTCAGGCTTAGGATTCTGGATTGCCTCTCCCACTAGGAACCTGCTTGGTTATTTAGATTGGTGTTTCTGATCTAAATGCTGCCTGGGGAATTCTGGGAGTTGAAGTCCACACATCTTCAAGTTGCCAGGATTGAGAAACACTTATTTAGATCAGTAGCTGAGGTCACTTTGAAGATGTTGCCCTTGCCAGAAACTCAACCATTGCATATGTGGAAAATGGTCTTTTCCTGTGTGGCTCCTAGGCTATGGAATGCTGTCCCCAGGAAGAAGCATTTGACCTCTAGTCTCCCAGTATTTTAAGAAAGTGGCAAAAATGCTTCTCTTTCACCAAGCTTTTAACTGTTCATTTTAATGTTATTGTCATGTTCTACAATTTTGTTTTAATTGCAACCTGCCTTGAGTGCTTAAATAAGCATAAAAGTGGGATTGTGGTGCTGGTGGTGGTGATGATGATGAAGATGGTGAAGATGAGCAGATGGAAAGCTCAGATCAGAAAGGTCTACTGAAACCTTACTTCTTTTAGGAACAGACACAACTGTTAAAAAGGAACCAAGATTCAGAAGCAGTTAATACAAATCCAGCCACTGATCTCATACGTTGAATTTAGCCATGGTGGCCTGGTTCACACATAATGCTAATCCATAAACCATGGTTTACACATTATAATTGCTGTACTGCCACATTCCATTAAGCCAAAGCCAACAAACTATATTATGGCTTAGTACCATGTATGAACCCAGTTATAGAGAAACTCTGAACCAATGTTTAACCATTTTAGTAAAAAATGTTGTTTTAGTGTAAATTAGATATTCTTTTAAAGGGGGAAACATTAAAAGGAAGCAAAAATAAGATTTGCAAGAAGAATTCTGTAATTTCCTAGACTGCAGGTCCCCTGTCTTCCTACAGCACCTTTCACCAACTTGATGTACCTCAGGTATCTTGTACGACAACTGCTACCACCCCAGGAGCAAGTTGTCAAAAGTTCTTTTAAGGGATGGTTTTTATTTTTTATAATAATCTTAAATTGCAGGTTAAAATGGTTCCCTTGTCATTGGAGCTTTGTCTTGAAATCAGTTTCAGTTCAAAAATCACTTCCAACCAGATAAAATAGTTCTTGCAATGTCACCTGTCTTATGTGATTTCCCAGAGAAGGAGCTAAGCTAATGTAGCACAACCTATTGGTTCTTCTAACCAATTTTTCCCTTAGGTAATGATGAGAGCTCTTAAAAACAGAATCCAGCTTCATCAGACAAAAACCCACCCACCTCTACTTGCCAAGTGAATTTCTCTTTTAGCCACCACACAGCAGTTGACTTATGTTTTGCCCTTTCCCTTTCTATGCCAGGTAGAGGGGGGTGCTGCAGGAAAAAAACAAGCTACTTCAACCTCCCCAGATTCCAAATGATGGATAAGGTTGGATGACAACAGCTGGCTTGGCAGAATGGTGATGGGGTACCTTGCCTTCTACCTTGAGGTCGCTGATTTGAATCTGGCCCCACTTTGGTGATGTTGGAAAGTCATTACTTTATGATAGCTGTTTGATGGCCTATTGTGGCTCCCAAGCCAGTTTCTTACAGTCAGATATTCACCATTCAGATGGATTCCATTGTGCTTGGCTGTCATTATAACTCTCACTGGCAATCTCAGAAGAGAAACATGGGATGGAATGCCAAGTGGCCATCTTTTTCTCAACCAGGAGTAGAAAATAGAAAGCTATAGGCCTTGTCTTCTACTCGATGGAGCCACTGGTTGATCTGAGGTTTATGAGATCTTGTTCTATTCAGAGATGGACAAGCTTTCCCAAAGTTCTGCCCAAATTAATTTGGGAACTGACTGCATTTAGACAGTTTTTCCAAACCACTTAAAGGCCTCAAAAGCCAGCTCTTCACCCCCTTCCCCTTAAGAACGAATAAATGAGGGGAAGGATATGAAGCCACCTAGCTGCAGATGGTGGACATTCTCTCCAGCTTCCATGACTGGCTCTCTGGTTTTTTTATGATGTTATCTAATTCCCTTTGCCTTCAAGGTTGGGAGTGGTTGGACCCTGTAAAACTGAAAATGCTTACTCTTCCACTGCTCAGATTTAAATCCATGCTAGAGAAGATTGGGTGGGGGGAGGGCTTTTAACAGTTATTCATTCCTTTGAAGCAACGATTAATAAATCTCCACAGTTCTTTTCTGAGCTTCACTCGGGAGAACTTCAGAGGCATCTGTAACTCTGCTTTCTGAGATGGTGGGGGCTGGATTTTCTGCATACATTGCACATGTTCTTCCAATGAGCTCTGGGCTTCATGCTTCCACTGTGTATTTTGGGGAAAGGTGTAGTCTAGCATCTATTTGGTGACTGAGTAGTTGCCTTGGTACAACAAAGGAGAAAAATATCTAAGAGTGCAACCCACGCATAAGCCCTGAGAATCACCTGAGCTCTTAAAAATGTTCCTTGACTGAATGTGTATCATTCAAAAACTCATGTAAAGACATCAATTAACAATCTAAATAAAGCCATGATGGAAAATAGCAAATATTCATGTAATCCAGCATGCTACATCCTACACTGGTCAGTTAGGTACAGTGCCACTTTAGGTTAGAAAGTATATAGTTGTATTGGATCCCAGAAGAGTGAGGACCTACTTAGAAGAGAGGTAGATAGAAGTGGGCAATGGGTAAGCAATCTGGGGAAACAAAGTGAAGAAACTGTAGTTGCCTGCTTCCATCATTGTGTCCCTAAGAGAAAGCCTTGTGCTTGCTTCTCACTAACAGGGGATTTGCTTGGGCCAGGTCCACTTATAGGCTTACACCACCCACGAGTACGTTGGGTTAATGTGATCATTCTCCTAAACAGCACTGTGCTGTGTGGTAAGAAGTATTTTTCTATTTCCAGAACATTATTGCAGTGCAAAGGGCTGTTTCCCTAAAGAACAGTTTCTTCCTCTTCCTGTTCCATCTTATTTTGCAGAAATCCATCTGTAAAGTTAATCTAGGACTCTGTGTAGAGGAGCAGAGGTTCCAAAGCTGGTGTTGCATTGCCCTTCTCCTCCAGATTTCTTCAACCACTCTGGCCAGTAGAAGCCAGAGATGTATTGCTGCAGCATTTTGTTGCTTTTTGCCATTTAGCATGAACAACTTGTTTTATTTTTTTATTTTCATTTTGGAAGAAACCCAGAGGATGTTTGGAAGTAGAGATGGAAGAAGCCGATCTTATTGAAAAGACTGGACATTCCTTTGAAAGTACAACTGTAAGAACTGACTTCTGGATCACAGAGAGTCATATAGTCCAGCATCAGCTAAGGAAATGCATCTGGAAGGGTGAATAGGAAGATTTGAAGCCAACCATCCACTCATGTTGCTTGTCTCTAGCATTGGCTATTTACAACTGTATTGTTTTAACCAAGTAGGTGTGTTCACTCCACAGAATGTGTAGCCAACTTTTACAACAATGAATGGTGGTCAAGTTGGTGAATTCAATAAAACCAACAGTGTAGTTAAACCATGGATATCCATAGCCAGAAGCAAGAGAGGCAAATGATTATGCATGTGATGATGACATCATGCAAATGTCATAGCTTACATATTGGCATCAGGCATCAGGATGCAAGTAAGCTCTTGGCTGAATGGCTTGTGGATGTCGAGACTTAAATCTAGTGTTTCTTCAGCAGAGCTTGGTGCTCCTCAAAGGAATGCTCTCTTACCCTCCACACTTGTTTAACAGGTGGCCTTCCTTTCTTGTAGGGATAGTTTGCCAGGGTTCACCATTGTCCTGGTTGTGCTGCTTGTGATTTGGTTGTTTTGCACTGTCGTGTCACTTGGATGATCCTTTATCCTTCCCAAACCTGACCCAAGTCCAAGTCAGGGTCATTTCTTTTCTGAGCAGCTTTTTGGATGAACTGGACAAAGACAGACTGCAGATGCTCCTTCACTTTTTATGGAGTACTGCCATTTCTAATTGGTGAGACCTGGCATGCTAGAGAAGTCAGGAGTGGCAAGACCTGTTGAGTATGGGTCTTTTTTGCCATTAGCACCTCAATCAACACATGGTGAAGGTCTCATAGCTTGGTGAAACCATGTTCTGCATTTTTTGAAAGGTCATCATTCTCTTCATGAAGTAGTCTCTACCAGTTTAGGTGAACCATGAAGAGGCTCCAATCTGGCCCATCTATTGGACCAGCCCTGCTTATTTACACCTTATTTACATCCACCAGGAATTTGAACTGATTTCAGGTATCCTGTATAGGAAGAATGTCAGAAGTGATTCTAGCACCCAAGTGGATTGGACTCACCGAAGCCCCTAAATTTAAACAATCCCATTTTTCCTCTAGTCAAGACTAGCATCATTAATTTTTTAATATCATGGGTTGTAAATTTGAAGGCCACCTGATTTTTCCTTCCTTTAGGTGAAAGGTGGCTGCTAAGCATATTGAATTGTCTTTTTTCCCCTCTTCCTGGCTTATTCTCTCCTATCCTTCAAATAACTTTGCTCCAGTGTTTAAGTGGAAATATAACCTGCAGTTAGAATAATATATCTTCCATTAAAAAAACTACTACAAGGAAAGTAACAGGTTAATCTCTGTGTTCCCTGCTTCTTGGTTATTTCCCTAAACCATGTTTTCCCATCCTGATGGCTGATACCCTCCATGGAGCCAGCACGGCTATGACCTGTGGTGTTCCAGATGTTGCTGAACTATAGTTCCCAGCATCTTCATTATTAGGGAATGTAATAATGGTTGGCGTCTCTGGGTAGAATTAGTATTATTCATAATCTTTTCAAACACGGGACAGTTTGCTATGCCTATTACCTCGGAAAAGATCCTTCCATTGATTGATAGATGGATTACTTGTGAGACCTGGATCGGTTGAACAATGCTAATTCCTTTGCTAGTATAAAATAGTGTTAGGATGTCAGATTTGACCTTATCAGTATTGCCCAACCTGGTGTCCTCTTTCTGTGCTGGAGTTGCAATGCCCAGAATTCCTCTGTCAGCATGACCAATAGTTGTGGAATTCTGGGAGATGCAGTCCAGACAGGTACAGAATGCTGGTGCACTTTCAATTCCAGCAATCCTAGTCAATATGTCCAGTGCTGAAGGATGCTGGGAGCTGTAGCTTATTTATATCTAGAAAGGCACAGGTTTACTTTCATTCTTTAGCAGAAGAAGACTATACAAAGGGATATGCTGAAATGAAGGGACCTACCTGCTTATCCATACTGTGTGTGTCCGTATCCCATTTTCAGCAGAAATTGGATATTTGTTGCAAGCACATTTATGCTCTTTCAATACTCACCCCCTTCATTTCATCCTGGCAGAAGACCTATTTTGTTGTGGTGGCCCATATGGTATTGTTGATGGTCACTACTTTGCTGTGACACCACAGAGTTCAAAAGTTAAATCTTGTGGCTTGTCACGACCAATCCAGTACCACAGCAAGGTGAGCAAGGGATAGTGAAAAATCACCAGAAAAGTTGCTGGCTGCTTCGACAATACACTATGTTTTCAGGTATCAAAATGGATGCCAAAGTTAGAGGATATTTGCTGCAATTAGATACGTGGGTAGAGACTCTCAAAGTTCTCTACCATAATTGGGGGGATCATCCTAAGAAAAGACAAAAAAAAAATCAACCATTTCTTTTATTCATCAGGTAGCTAGCAATAAAACAAGCAAGCAAGCTGAAGAATAAAAGAAATAGTTGGAGATTCTTTTCTTTCCCACATTTTACATAAGCCCTTCCTTCCTTCCTTCCTTCCTTCCTTCCTTCCTTCCTTCCTTCCTTCCTTCCTTCCTTCCTTCCTTCCTTCCTTCCTTCCTTCCTTCCTTCCTTCCTTCCTTCCTTCCTTCTTGCAATTAGCAGAAACAGCAACTGTGCTGGCAGTCTTTTCATTCCAGGGTACTAAGGAAAGGAGGAAATGTGCCTGCCATAAAAATGAAATGGATAATAATCTCAAAAAATTCTGTCACATATTCCACTTTATCTGAGGGGTGAAAACATCACAGTTTTCCCCAGAAACACGCTTTCTGTGAAATTTTGGTTCCACTTCAGTTGCACCCCATTGTTAAGGTCCAAAATTTCTGTCTTACCATTCATCAGTTGACAACTGCTTTTTAAGATGAAAGTCTTCAAACCAACCTGCTGTTTCTTAGACCTCCAATTGCCACAGGCTATTCTTTGCATGCAAGAGTTCTGACTGCTTCTCTCTGCTTTTTGCTTAGTTTAATGAACTAGAGGCCTTAGACTCACCCAGGACATTAATATAACATAAAGGCATAGAGAAAATACAATGTCCCTCTGTTTGGATGTGCAAAATGGGAGACTATAGAAGAACGAAGGGACAGGTAGAGTGACAAGATGCTTACCAGGAGGCTACCTAGAGCTGGTGAAACATCAAAAAAAAAAAAAAAAGCAAGTTGAGCATTTTACTATTATTCATTTAACTTCCTCTTTGTTTTGCTGCATTTTTAAACTAGCCATTGGCAACCTGACACCCTCCAGATGTGTCAGAAAATGATCACTGAACTGCAACTTGCACCCCCTCAGCCTGTCTGCTGAGAGTTATAGTTCAACACTTCTGAAAAGTGCCAGGTCAAAGATTTGGTCTGGCTGTATCATTAGGCAAAAGTGACACTGATGCTTCAGGCCACCGATGCTGGGAAATGGTGGCAAGATGTTGAAAGGTGAAGCTGTAGTCATCTATGACAACCTGGGGGCAGAGAGAATATACCTGCCCCTTGAAACCTGCAAGATAAGGGAGGCTTATCAGATTCCCCTCTGCAACCTATTTCTCAGGTGCCACCACTTCAGTAATTTACTATTACTAAACTTCAGGCTGAACACATGACAGTTCAGGTCACCTTTCCTCTGCTGTCCTGAAGAACCTGGTAAATGTGAACAGCAGTCTATCACAGGAGTAAGTCCTCTCTCTACTAGGCAAAAACTCTAAATTATTTCTAATTTCCAATTCTGTACATTGAATCCCTTGGAGAGGAGTTGGCAAGGAGCAGCTCCTGTTAATTATAATACAAAACATATAGCTTACTAATGGAAACATATCAGACTATGGAGTTCTTAGTGGTCTCCGAGCTTGGTCGTTTGCTTCCAGATGTTTTATTACCCAACCAGGTAACGTCATCACTGCAGTTTGATGTTACCTGGTTGGGTAAGGAAACGTCTGTAAATGTCAGAGACCACCAAGAACTCCACAGTTCAACCCTGAGCTACAGATATTATCTTCTATTGGAAACACATCAGACTGCTAGCTAAACATTTCAGGAACTTAACCTTTGATTGCACTATTAGGCAGTTCTCAGTGACAACAAATTCGGCTTTTACTCTCTGCCAATTTTCGGTTCATCTAAGAAAGAGCTTCTGGGAAGGGGTGGAAGTAGCTTCAAAGGAGAGATTTTTTTTCCTAGGGGATTGCTGTAATACCTGTTTAATAAAAGGAAATCATGGGAAAATCATGAATCATGGGAAAATCAACCTGGGATATGGATTCTAGTAGGTTCTGGTCTGGGCATGCATGAATATGTTTGTTCTTTAGAGCAGTTTTTCTCAGCCTTAGCAACTTCAAAGTGTGTGTGGACTTCAATGCCCAGAATTCCTCAGCCAGCATGCTGGGTGGGGAATGCTGGCTAGAGAATTCTGGGAGTTGAAGTCCATACACACCTTAAAGTTGCCAAGGTTGAGAAACACTGCTTTAGAGGAATGGTCCGGGAGTCTGTATCTGTCATAGTTTGCAATCTGGCCAAGCACTGTTTAAGCTAGCTTGCTGCCTAATCCCTATAGATGAATTAAAACTCACCCACTATCTTTTCCATTAGGCACCAAATAATTTAAATCTGATCTGGAGAAGACAATAACCTTAGTTGGGTCATTCTGTGACACCATCCATGTTGGCTATGCTCCATTGTCTTAGGTTTACTCCTGAGAAAAATCTCCTCATCCCCACCATCCACATGCACATTATTTCTCAATTCATTAAAATGTCACTGGAAAGTAGCCATAGGGATCCAGTAGAAGCCATGATATCATGTGCAGAAGACATGATGACTCAATTGATGTGTTTAATTTGAGTCTGTCTCATCATGACACAAATGTCATACCATTTGTGTGATGATACCATGATGCATGTCACATGTTTTTCCACCTGCTGACACCCATGTGACTCACTTGCAGCTGCAGAAAGATGTCTGGAAAGTGGGATTAACCGTCAAGATTGCAACAGGCTGGCCTAGAGTTGTGCAAATTTTTTCCCAATGTTCAGCTGGGATTTATCTTTCCAAGGCCTGTGAGAGGAAATCCACTGGGGCCCTTAGTAAGTTTACTGAAGCATCAGGTGAATTCTCAACTAAGAGCTCAGAAATGAAGGAAGCAGGAATGGGCTTTACAACAGGACTAAGGCAGTGGCCATGTTCATGCTTATCCTATTAAAAACCTTCCAGCTGCATTTGCAGAACATGTTAAGTCAATTAGCAATCGCGCAGATAGCCTCATTTCATAATCATGTAGTGTTCGGTAGTTCACTTTCTTACCCTCTCATATTTTTCAATGAGTAAAATATGTTTGCACAATATGCTAAGGTTTGCACAATATGCTAATCATGGTTCATTTTAACTTCAGCTAATTGTTGTTGTTGTTCCTTAGCATGGTAGATGAACCTCAGCAGCACGACTATGCTGTTTGATTCATTGGGTCTCTTCACACATCCACTTCATTAGGTCAGGGATGTGGTAGCTGCATTCACCAAACATGCTAACCTTGATTAATGTGAACCTCAGTTCTATTTTGGTTTGTGCTTTAATGTGCTGTAAGAACCCATCTTATTTGGTTAGATTATGGTTCAATATATTATTCCAACCCAGTAAATGGATTCCATCAATAACTAGGCTAAATATGTTGTGGAAATAGGCCCAATGAATACATGCAGGAAGTTAGGTCTGTTGTGTGGGCTGGCAATATAAGGCCACCTGTAGAGAGTCTAGAGGGTGGCCTTGACGAACAGAGGGAAGATCCATTACCAAGGCAACAATCAGATAAACATGGCTTGAGCCCAGACCAAGAAAGAGATTTACAAAAATGCCTCAGACAGCCCCACCCTCCCATTCACATGAATATAAAAGAGGGAGAAGGGGAAGCATATTCAGACTTGCAAGGTTCTGTTACTATAGCTATTTTAATAAAAATACCTTTAGGCCTGCATGGTGTCTGTTTCTTAGTCTGGTTTACTTTATAGGGCTGATGTTGCCTAAGTGGAGGGACAGGATGGCTCGTTCTCCCTAGTCCAAGCACAAAAACCCACTAGATTTATTTCAAACTAGGGCAATGCAAACATCACCTTCCACTACACGGGCATCAAAAGATCTCAGGGAATGTGGCCTACAGACCCCCATCTTCCAGAGGGACCATGATTTCCCCATCCCCCAAGTTCTAAGGTGATCACCACATTCCACATAAACCTATTTGGGTGAGTAATGCACCTCTTTTTTTGTATGGCGCATTTAAAGTGCTGTTCTGTTGTGACATGGAGGCTTTCCAAAATGATAGTGGCAGTGGGGAGGAACAAAGGCCAACTGGGAAACGGATTTGCAAATCTCTTGCTGAAGGCAGCAGCAAAGCATGTGCTTCTTCAAAGAAGGCACAGAAATTAAGCATACACTTTTCGCAGTCCTCAAATTAACTCTGGGGTCAGAAAATGACTTGGACATATATCTGGACATCATGGGCCGTGTCATCATGGGCAGTGGTGCAAAATCATTCAAGAGCCAGGGAACAAGTTTATCTCCAAGAAAGACTGTCGTCACGTGAGATGTGTAACCAACTCATTTAAAACCTTTAGTGAGTGCATTAACAGAACTTGCTAGGCTTGGCTAGTTCTAACCCTGGTTTGAGGTTTTTCTGCATGTTATGCAAGTCTAGCCATTTTACAATTCAGTGTATTCTGCAAGCCCAGAAAGCAGGATAATCATTAACTAGGTTAACTGTGTTGTGTGGATAAAGGACATAAGTCAAGGCTAGAAGACAAATCAGAAGGTAAGAAAGGTGAGCAAAACCAGCCATTAAAAAAATCTGGATTTTTATTTGCTGGCTCAGCTATTTTATTGCTGTTTGCTTTTTTAATTACGTTTTATTGAATTTTGGGATTTTATACTTTAAGCACACAGAAGCTACCATGGGAAGAGGCATATTATAAATGCTATAAACAAATAAATAATACATCTGTCTTGCCTTTTGTTAAGTCAAATAGCCATCCTGGGGCATATGCTGCTTTCTTAACTTCAAGGAGCTGGCAAACAATGTTTTCTTCCTTTCTTTTTTTTTCTCAAGGTGCTTCTCCCTTCCCTACATCCATCTGTCTTGTTTATTTCCTGCTGCACACATTGGGTCATGCATCTGCCGGAGAAAGGTACTGATAATATACATCCCATCATAACAGGATCATCCAGAAGAAAAGTTGGGTGATAATGGTGCCAAGAGGGAGGTGGAAGGAGGTGGGACAAACACTGAAGTGAAATGAAAGAGGCAAGATAACATTATCTTTCCCAATGCTCTTCTGAGCCTACAGAAGGTTAAAAAAACCCATATCCTCCCCTTCAGAGCTTTCTAGATGCTGTTATGATTGTTATTTTTAGTTAATAGTTCCCATCTCTCCCTGTGAGGACAGAATAGGTCATACAGTAATTCTTCCTGCTGGGACAAGAGATCTCAAACTAAAAACTCTGACAAAAAGAGCTGAGTAATTTTTCTTCTATGCTACCAAGAAGACCTCTCTTAATAGACAAGAGACAACCAACATTTTGCTGTATCTCAGTAGAGTGCCTCTTCTGGCCAGACGTGGTTCTGCAATTATGAGGTCAAAGCAGCTCTTTTTTTCTCCGGGTGGGATGAGATCTCAAAATCCAACGGAGTTTTAGGCCTAGATTAAGGTTGAACTGCCTAAGCCTGCCTGATTCTACTTGTATCCAAAATCATAGGTCTCTGAAACTTAGAATGAGTTCACAAAAATTGTTTAACCCTATGTGAACAAAACACGATTGTTGTTCTAATGTCACATTTGGCCCCAACCCAGTCATGGCTGAATGTAATGGCCTAGTCATACAACATTGTGGGGAGATGGGCGGGGACAAATTAAATAAATAAACAAACAAACAAACAAACATGCTGAGACAATTTTCCCAAACCTGCTGAACCATAAACTTGCCAATTCAGTTTTAGCTTGAACTAGCATGTTGTGTGAACTCAGCTAAGGCTTCTTAGGAGCAGGCAACATTTAATATTTGGGGATCAAACAGGTCACAGGGGGCAATAATCCAAAATGAACTGAATGTATCACACGCATGGGTAGGGCTCAAATTTTCTGAGATTTGAGGGTTTTTTTTAAAACTGTATTAAGCCTATTCTTATTATTTTTTAAATGTATTTATCAAATTTATAGCCTGTCACAATCATAACAAGATTCTTGGCTTGCAATGGCAAAGGAGAAACCTATAAGACAGATTAAAAAATAGAAATACTCAAACCCCTACAAAAACAGCACCAGGGATTAGACCCTAAAAGGACTGTTTTCTACTTTTTCCTAAAGTCAGATAATATCAGAAACAATTGAACCTCCAGAGGGAGACCATTTCAGAGAGGTATCCCCATCACAAAACAAAAACAAGATTTCTGGACTTTGTGCCCCCTGCCCAAAGTGGGAGACAGCCATCTGCTTCTCTCAGCGTGATCAAAATGGTCGGCCTGACTCAAGTGGGGAGATATGGTCCTGTAGATAATCATTGCCAAACAAAAGGGGGTTTGGAAATTAAGACCAGCACTTTAAAATGCACCCAAAAGTGAATGGGAAGTCAGTGCAGGGCCCCCAGAAGTAACGTGTGAGCGTGTTGCAGTAGTCTAACTGGGCAGTGATGAGGACATGACACACTGTGATCAGTTCCTCCTGTTCCAAGTGAGGCTGTAACTGGTGTACCAACCACAGCTGGGCAAAGTGACCCTGGCCATGGCTTCCACCTGCTGATCCAGGAGGAGCTGGAGTCCAGGAGTCATGGACCTGTTCCTTCAGGGGCAGGGCAACCCCATCCAGAGACAGCAGGAGCATGGAGGAACCCAATATACAAGCAGTAGCTCCATCTTATGAGGGTTCTGTTTCAGTCTGTTCCCTCTCATCCAAACCCTCAGAGCTTCAGATACTTGGACAAGATTTTGACAGCATCTCCAGTGTGGCTGGGTGTCATCAGCATACTGTTGACACTGGACCCCAAACTACTGAATCACCTCCCCAGAAGCTTCATGTAGATGTTAAATGATGGGAGTGGAGGAGAGAACCAACCCATGTGCCATTCCATAATGCAGAAACCACTATACCAATCTCTACCTACCCCCCATTGCCAGTGACTGCTGAGAAAGGAGCAGAACAGCTCTAAAACAGTGCCTCCGATCCCCACCCCTACAGCTGGTCCAGAGGAATAGCATTATAGCCACAGACTGGTCCAAAACAACGAGGACAGGTGTGCTATCCCCATCCAGGTCCCAACACAGGTCATTGCCAAGAGTGACCAGTGCCATCCTTGATCCATACCCAGGCCTGAAACCTGACTAATAACTGGCCTGATATTTTTCCTGCCACATTATTTCTGAATAAGTTTGTTCAAACCCCACAAATTGTGCATGCATTTAATTCTAGTATGGTATTTTTGTGTTCTTTTATCATGGTATTATGCATTGTTATGCATTTTATCTTGAACCATGGATGTTTGTACAGTATATATTCTTGGATATTAATGAGCCAAAAATAGGACTGCAAAATCTAGAGGACTCCATAAACAAAAGCCATTCTGTATTCAAGATAATATCTAGCATGCCCATTTACTGCAGACCAGTTAGGTTCTTGAGTTTTCCTCTGGCCATTAGGATCAGTCTCCTAATGCTTACGAAAAAAAAGCTTTCAAAGAACACCCCAGTTTAAAGAACGTAAGGGGCATTACATACTGGGTGAATTCCACAAGGCAACACTGTGAAGGAAAGAGGAAGCAACGGAACTGTTTCTTAATCTTTTTTGGGCAAAGAGAAGGTGGTTGTTGCAAAGAACTCTGTGTGTTTATAGAAAGTGTTGTCACAAGAAAGACAGCCCTGTTGCAACCCCTCCACTGATTTGCTGCTGGAAGATATCAGTAGAACTCCAGCTTGATTTTCAACTGCCCTGTGCCAAAAATATTCCAAGCGCAGAGCAGAGCTTCAATTAGAGGTTTTGGAATAAAGTGGGGAAATTCAGCAAATGAATGCAGAAGGAGCTGATTTGTATTCACAAGACTGATTTGCATTAAATAGCCCCACCTATAATTCCTTGCCACTGCTTAGCCCTCAAATTCACCTCTCCCTAAAAACAAACTGCATTCCCTTCCTATACCTTCTTTTCTGTTCCTCCAAATCCATGCCCCTCCAACTCAAATTTTCTTCAAGTTTGGCCCTCAATAGCTGTTAGTTTGCCCCTAAACATGGGGCCACTATCATGTTCATAAACATTTAGCAACTCATATGCCATCAATTTATCTACAGGTAGACCTTGCTTAATGACTGCCCTGTTTAACGACTGTTCAAAGTTACAACAGTGCTGAAAAGGTAACTTTATGACCAGTCCTCGCATTTACGACCATTGCAGCACCCCGCAGTCACATGATCAACATTCAGGCACTTTGCAGCTGGTGGGTGTTTATAACCATTGCAGTGTCCCATGGTCATGTGATCATCATTTGCCTGCTTCACAGCCAGCTTCTGACAAGCATAGTCAATGGAGAAGCTGGGAAAAAAATTGCAAGTTGCAGTCAAGTGATGTCTTGCTTAACAACCTGTGGTGACTTGCTTAATGACCAAATGGGAAGTGTTGTTGTAAATCCATCATGTTGTAAGATCATATGATGTTTCACTTAGCGACTGCATCACTTAGCAATGGAGTTGCCAGTCCCAATTGTGGTCACTAAGCGAGGACTACCTGTATTGCTTGTTTCACTAGTGATTGTCATTACAAGAGGCAACAGATTGTGCATCAGGAGAAGAAACATTGTCTTTTGTCTCCCTTGTCAACCTGTCTTCTAGAGACATGGGGCTGGGTTCATGTATTATGCTACAGTGCCATGTGCTTTGTTTGGCTTTGGCTCTGCGGGCTGTGCAAATCCAGCTATTACAGTTTGCAAGCCATGCTTACAGGCTGAATCCCACCAACTGTAGTTGAGTCATCCATGAGTTAATTAGATGTGTAATTTGGTCACACATTCTTTGCTCAAATGCCTCCATTTCCTTGTCTTCAGTTTGGTCCTTTGTGATTGGTGGATCAACACTCAGTCCAGGCTGCAAGCATCATCGACTTCACAATAGTGCCATTAGATAACACCTACCAAAGACCACTGAGTCCAGAGAAAACTGCATCTGCTTTCACTGGCAACTCCTGCACTGGATCAAGTAGAAAGCTAGCTAAGATGTTGGTAAGGGTCCAAGGCAGACCCACAATGCCCTCAAAGATTTATTTTCCCCACTTTCTCAGGGCTTTTATTATGGTCCCACCAACCCCTAATCCAGAAGTGTGATGGACAGAAATTTTATACTGTTTTCACTGACAGGTCCAACCTATTTGTTCAACTCACCATTTTAAACTAGTCAAGTTTATTCAGGTGCTGAAGTGAGCAGTCTCTTTTGTGCCTCGTGCCTTCCAAATAAGCTAAATTCCATGTTGGCTGAGAGTGATGGAATTCATATTTCAAAACAACAGGGAAGCAATGGGTGGAAGGAGACTAATTTTATGTACTTCCTGCCTCCACCTCCCCTAATAATTGGATATAATGTTGAGATGTTCTTATTACATGTTGTGTTCCATCCTAAAAATACAATATTGAAGTATGAAAAATATTTAAAGAAACGCATTTAGTTTTTGAGATTTAAAGCCAGAATTGGAAATACTGGGAAATTTTATTTGGTCCATATTTTCAAGAAAAGAGCTCTAACCCATACCTTTTAGTCTGACATGCTACCAGCACACAGTTTTTCTTTGAGGCAGATCATGGCTTAGAAATGGTGTACAAGGATATGATGATCCAGCCCAGCCCCATAGCCTGCTTCCAATAATATTCAGTCAGATATTTCCAGAAAACTCCTTTTCAGCTTTTTGTCTCCACTAACTGCTAGTAATACTCTGCCTCTGATGAAGGTTTCAGTTTAGCTCTTGTTGATTAAAATGGCCATTGATGAAAGCTTTGTTCCATGAATGTATCCCATGATTTTTGAGGGTCACCTGAACTGTGGTCTTTATCAGATTTTGTGGGACCAAGCAATTTTAGGAGTGTGCAGTTCTAGTGCTTTGCCCTACTCCTGTGGCTTCAGCCTAGCTGAATAGCTTCAGACTTTGGCATTTTGAATGCTGACTCTGAAAGGGGATTCTCTGTGCATTGGGCTTTCTGTCTATAAGCCTAGTGTGACTGGATCCCTGACTGCAAGGAAGATTCAAGTGTACTGTGCTGACATTAAAATTCTTGCCCCAGTCTCCTTATTCGACATGAGAAGCCATCATGCTATGGCTAGGTGAGGTGTGAGGAAATAAAAAGTGGGCCTTGAATTCAGGACACATAGATTCCTCCTTCCATGAAGACTTTGCAGTGGTCTAAATTGGACTGTCATACAAGGGTGTTATTTAACTGAGGTTCTCAAGGACTGGATCCATCGAGAACCAGTCCTTGAGAACCAGTTGTTAAATTCTTCCAAGGAAGAGACAGAGACCTAGCAGGCTCAGAGTGTTCATAATCTCCAGAAGCAGACCTGAGCTGCACACTTCCATGCCATCATTCCCTGCACCTTTGACAGCTGTATCCTGTACAGTCATGGCTTCCACTGGTGTCTATACTACTGCAGCTTGGGAACAAAGCTAGTTCACTTCCTTGCTAGGCAAGATCAGTGCATTGGCCAAGCTGGAGAAGAAAGAAAAACCAACTTCAATTGGTCAAAACTGAAATGAAAAGAAAAAATGCATAAAAATCCAAAGTATTTTATGCTTTTTATTTGCAATTTTGCTAATGGACACTTTTTCCAAGTAACTTTTCCTAATTTAATGCATTGATGTTCATAATATTTATGAATATTTACATTTTTGTATATATACTTTCTCTGATAGGACTTTGAAGAAGTAGGATAGAAAGAGTATTGATGCTTTTGAACTTTGGTGTTGGAGAAAACTTGTAAGAATGCCATGGACAGCCAAGAAAACAAAACAAAATAAAATGTTCATCAAACAAATCAACCTGGAGTTCTCACTCAAAGTGTAAATGATCATGCTGAAATTATCATACTTTAGACAAAGTATATGAAGACCTAGTTCTCTGGAGGTCTATAATGCTGAGAAAGGTGGAAGGAAAGAGAACAAGAGGAAGGCCAGCAGCAAGGTGGATGGATTCAATTATAACAGCAATAGGTGCACACTGGAAGTCTTGAAGGACCAGGTTGTGGACAGACCTTTCTGGAGAAAATCTATATATGTGGTTGTTAAGAGTTGACACCAAATTGATGGCACATAATCAATCACTTTCTTTGCTATATAGAGAGAGATTGCTAGCACACGCAGAATTTGGAGAATGGCACATTTTGGTTCAAAAATGTAAAATTAAGTAAAGGTGCAGTCCAAATGCAAACAATTTTTTTTCTCCATTCCTAGTCAAGAATACTGATGATGATGATGATGACAATGTGCCATGATCCATCAATATTCCATCAATTCCTGTTATCCTTCTGACTTGGTAATGACCGGAATGCTGATCTAACTTAATCTTTTAGTACTAGAGACTCTTGTAAGTGGGAAATATCTTCTAAGGTAACTTAGATATTGGCATCTCTACTGTACAGAACAATCTTCGTCTGATTTTCTTTGAATCAAGTACTATTTGTCCATTGGTGTCTTTTATCATACCAATTTGAAGTTAGAACCTTCTACTGAGTTCAGAGATTTTTTTCTGGAAGACTTTGCTTGTTTTTCTGTGTCTGTTTCCCTCTTTGATGTCTTTACAGATGCTGCTGTAATACTGCTGCTTGTCTCTTCTAACAGCTCTCTGAAATTCTTTGTTAAGTTCCTTCCTGAGATATTTCTGTTTGTTTCAAAGTAATTCCTGATATTTTCCTTGAACAAGGTGGGAATGACTTCTGGTGAGCATTCATGGTGAACTAGATGTCTCCAAAGGAGCGGAGATGGCATCGCGGCAAGATTGGGGGCTAGATGGCAATTTGTGGCTGGCCAAGTCTCTCTGGATAAAGGAGAGATAATGAGATTGCCCACTTGCACTCCAGATAGCTGCTCCTCATGAGTAAACTGCAGGAACTGAGGTTTCTGTGGTCAGCTCGTGATCTGAGTGACTGGAAGGGAGAGATTCCACTAAGCACATAGCTGCAATGTAGGCTTATGGACACAAAGTTCTGCTGAGCCTTATTTCTTAATCAGTTTTGGAAATAGCTTCTTAACTGCTTTTCAACTATAAAGAACCTTCCAATTGACAAGCTTTATAACATGCACTGGGTCAGTTTCCTTTAATCCTTAGTGAAATAAGTTTTAAAGAAAAGTTTAAGGACATTTTTTTAAAAAACTATTTTTTGGAATAAACAGCAAAAGGGTGATTAGAACGTTGATTTTGCAAAGTTATAAACAGACGGATTTTCAATAAGTTTTTGAAATTAATCATCAGAATCCTTCCTGCGGGAAAATGCTGTTGTTTTGAATTCTTAAAAGTAAACCTGATAGGATGGGAATCTGAACATTGGACACTAGAGGGAACCAGAAGGAACTAAAGATTACAATTAATGGAGAAGAACACTTAAATTTGACTTACAAACACAGAATGGAGCAAAATACTTTAACATTGGATGTACTGGAGGATATTTGTGAGCAATGGATCCAGAAGTTAATCTTAAAAGTGTCTGGCATTATAAATAGACTATCTTTAAAAGATGTTTTGGAAGAGGAACAAGTTTTACCAGACAAGACTGAGACTGATCTGAAAGTGGATTTAAAATGATAAGCTACAAGAATGATATGGAAAAAGATGTTACATTGGATATACAAATGAAACCAGCTAATATCTTAATAATTAAAAGGGATATACAAATGTCAAACCAAATGAGTGACTTGGATAACTTTCTTATATTGGATTTACAAAAGAGACCTGTTAAAGTTCCGAAGGATTTTTTGAGAAGGGACAAAGAAAAAATGAAAAGAAAACAAGTTCTAGTACATTATTTGAGGGGATTAAATATCAAGATTGTTAAAAGTAAAAGGAAAGAATATAAAGTGGATTTATTTGATCAAGGTTAAAATAGATATGTTGTTATTTCTGGTAACCCTTAATGGACTTTTGCTGACCAGGACTGAATGACAAGGTTTTAAGGAACTGTTTAGATAAGAGATGAGATATGGGCCAAAGAGATTGTTTGTTGCATTTTAAGAAAAGGTGATAAGTTGTTAAAATTGTTTATACTTGTGACGAGGGGGAAAGTTACTTCTTTATATATTTCTTTTCTTTTTCTTTGCTATTATCTTATTTTTTCTATTTTTCTCTTCTCTTTTTTTCTGTACTTTCTATTTTTCTTTTTATTCTTTTGTTTTTTTAGTTTGTATTAGTTTTGATCTGTTAAACATTATAGTTAATGTTTAATAAATTATTATTAAAAAGGAAAGAAAATGCTGAGAATATGCTCAAACTGAGCCAGTTTGGTGTAGTGATTAAGGCACCAGGCTAAAAACCAGGAGATCCTGAGTTCTAGTCCCATCTTAGGCATGAAGCCAGCTGGATGACCTTGGGCCAGTCACTCTTTCTCAGCCCTAGGAAGAAGAATGGCAGACCACTTCCAAAAAATCTTGTCAAGAAAACTGCAGAGACTTGTCCAGGAGTCACTACTAACTCGAAGGCACCAATTTTTTTTTTTTAAAAATGTTCAGACTGGGTCATTTTGTTCTTTAACTTAATCTGGAACTTGCAGATGAACAGTCTGTGATCTCTTCCACAGTCAGCTCCTGGCCATGTGTTTGTTGTTATAACTGAGCTCTTCCATCTTCTTGAACCAATAATATAGTTAATTTGATTTCTGGCAATTCCATCTGGTGATATCCATATGCGTAGACATCGTTTTAATGGTCTGAAGACTGTGTTAGCAATGAAGAAATTGTTGGATTGCAGAAATTGAGGAGTCATTCAGTCCAACTAAATTTTTCTTCTTAATATTGGAAATATATTTCCAATGCCAATGTTTCATATGCCAATCTCCAACAACAAGCAGGATATCTTGCTTGGATTTTTCTGTTGATTTCAAATTGAATGTGATCGTAAAACTCATCAAGCTCCTCTCCAGTCAGTGGTTGGAGCATAAACTTGGGTAATTGTTATAATAAAAGGCTGTCCATGAAGTCTAACCGATAGTATTCGGTCATGGATTGAAATGTAGCCAAGTACTATTTTTGCTCTACCCTTCCTAATTATGAACGCAGCACCATTCCTTCTTTATTTTTCATGTCCTGAGTAGTATCAAGGATACAGGAGGCATTAAATTGGAGAAATTTAAGGCAGTATTTCCTTTTGGCTATCAAAACCTATTGCAAATAAACTTTGCTTTAGATGAGGGAAGAAAACTCATTTGTCAATCTCCAAGGGGGGACCTATGGCTTACAATTTTTATAAGCTCTTATCATTTCCCTGCTCTGCTTATCTTATTTTCTTTTCTTGATCAAAAGCAAAAATCAGCTTTACTCTTGCCTTGTAGAAAAATCCCTTTCAAGCCCTTAATCATTTTACCTGCCCTTTTCTTTTCCAGTTCCTTGTTAGAGGTATGGTGACCAGAAAGTACAGAGTGTTCCAAACCTGGCTCTACCTTCACTTTATATAATGGCATTGATGCTCGCAATTTTGTATTCAATCACTTTCTTAATAATTCCAAGCCCTGAACATTCCCCATTTTTAGGCTGTAGCCTGCCGAGCTCACCTACCTGAGATAACTTTCATAGGTAGTTACAACCAATTTAAAATCCATCACTGGATGTGAGAAGGTAAAATTATTGTTATTTTGTCCATCTGTGAGTTGCTTTGCATTTCTCTCCAGCTAAATCTTATTTGTCATTTTATTGAGCAGTCACCCACATTTGGCAGGATCCTGTGAACAATCAACCTGGATTTTACTTTTCTGAATAATTTGTCATCAGTAATCATCAGGCTGAATGATGTTACTGATATGCTTTTTTAAACAGTGGTATTTTTAACCCATTCCTCTTCTATTCTTCTTCTTAAACCCATGTATTTATCCAATTTCATTATTGTAAAAGCTAGAGAAAACAGCCTATTTTCAATCCAATTCCGGTTCACATATGATCTATTTTGTTCCAATTTTGC
The DNA here is from genome assembly GCF_059951505.1 of Python bivittatus. NCBI lineage: Eukaryota > Metazoa > Chordata > Lepidosauria > Squamata > Pythonidae > Python > Python bivittatus. Next base: position 8,811,215 of record NW_028277096.1, read on the forward strand.
ATCAGTTTGTGCTATAAATATATTAATTATGTGCTATCAAGTTGTTATTGCCTCTTAGTGACACGACCACATAGATTTTTTCCATGATGATCTGTCCCTAACATGGTCCTTCAGGTCTTCCAGTGGTGCCCCCATCACCACTGTAACTGAGTCCATCCACCTTGCTCATCCTCTTCTTCTCTTTCCTTCTGCTTTTTCCAGCATTAGAGCCTTCTCCAGAGAGTTAGGTCTTCTCATAATGTGTCCCAAGTAATATAATTTGAGCCTGATCATTTGTCTCTTGAGTGAGAACTCTGAGTCTATTTCATATTATTGTGAACATATGTATTTTTACATATTCATATATTTGTAAACATTGTACTCCCAAGTGTATACTTTTAAATAGATCATATCCTGAAATATGCATTTCATTCAATTTAGATACAAATCATTATATTTCAATTTAGCCACTGCATTTGTTCAGTCAAGAACTGTTTCCTAAAAGCCCTCAGGAATAGCTGCATGCCTTTTTGTATCAGAAAAAATGGACCAGAGGAAATCCAGTAGTTCTGTAAAGGACAATATTGTGAGGTAGGCAAAGCTGACAGTGAGCATTCAACATCACTCAGTAAAGTAATACAGAAAGCCAGAGCTACAGAATTCAAACTACTCAGGCCTATACTATAATCAGAACTGTAACAGAAGAAAAGGCAAAGAGTATGCTACAGATAATTAATTTATAGAACTCACAGCCACAAGACATGATGATGGCCAGAAACAGAGGTGCATTTAATGGGAGATAGCACAAATTCATGAAGGAAGGCAAGAAAATCTATCAGTAGCTCTGGACTATTGATTATTGGATGAAACATCAGCCTTCAAAAGCAGTAAATATCAGATACTAGGAGAGAATAAAAGAAAGAAGTTACCACTTTTGTGTTCTAAAAACCAATTGTGTGTAAATGTTGGTATCAAAGTCAATATCCAAAAAGAATGTTCCCCAGAACATGTTGGATAATTCTTTAGTAGTTCAATTTTTAAACAGTAATCTTATCATTTGTGCTTCTGCCTTATAGCAGACTTGCTTTTTAACAACAGCAACAATGACACCTTAATTCAGCAGTTTCTATAACTGTGGATTTAAAATAATCAAAGCCTTCATCTGGCTAATCCCTCCTGAATCTGAACAATTTTGTGCTCCTGCAACGAGAAAAATAGTCTGCACCTAATTTTGTAGGGTAAATAAAATAAAATAAAATAAAATAAAATAAAATAAAATAAAATGCACACAGCCTTTGCATCTGTTTTTTGAATTTAGAGAATTTCAATTATTTATGCCATTTATATGTCATCTTTTCCCCGGGAAATCAGGCTGACAAATCATTCTTCACTCCACACACATTGTGACAACCTGTGAGATAGGCCAGGCTGCCAAGTAGCGTCTGGCCTAAGGTCATCCTCTGAGCTTTATTGCGGAGTGAGAATTTGAACCCTGGCCCTCCAGATCTTGCCTGACATGCCATCTACCTCTCCTGTATGATAACGACACTAACCCATCCTCCATCCTCCCACCCCAAAGCATCAGCACAGGACAGGGTCAAGCATACTTGTACTTCTTTAAAAATGCAGCAAGTGAAACCTGAAATCTTCTGCTCAGATATTGAGATGAACATGGGGGAGGTCAAAAAAGTCAAAATGGCAGCTTGTGTCGCAGTGGCAGCCGCCATCTTGAGTTTTTTTAACCCACTCCGCAGACACACCTGCTCCCCTAAGTTGGTCCAGCCCCATTTTGTCATCCCACTTCTTCCCCATTCAGTAGTTACACCCATAGATGATGCCATCTAATCAGTGGGCTGCTGTCAACCAATCAGGGATCACACTGCAGGATGATGCCCCATGAACAACTGGATTTGGTTTCATGAAGGTATCGTGAAAATGAAGGAAAGGGCTAAGAGGAGGGAGGTATTTTTCAGTTCACCAAAATTGTGAGTTGCTCCAACAGCTTTGTGATCATGCTCTGGCAAAAGGCAAGTCTGGGTTGCGCTTAGAACCATCACCCTCCATTTCTGAACTGTCATCTCTTTGCAGGGGAAAACAGCAGCAATGCCAATGTCCATCCAGCAGAGACAACGGCAGGAAGTCTTCTACTGCTCACCGGGCTACCAGTCTGAGTACACGCTCTTCCATACTAGCCGAATCATCAAATATGTCTTTTTGGAGGGAAGCCAGAATGTTGTCCCACTGTCTCATGCCTCATCTGGCTTTGAGTCTCAAGTTGGCTATCTGGAGTCTAGTAAGGGCTATTACTATCCACTTGTCATTCCGGACCACAGCCTGGCCAGCTCCTTTTGGCCACCAGACCTTGAGCGTCTTCCCATTTTTGTTACTCTCTCCAAGGGCCAGGAGAAACCAAGTGCCGGCTGGGGGCGGCCTCTTTTTTCTCGGGATCGGCTGCCTGTGTTCCGGCGGTTGTGTGGAGAAGGGCCGCTGCTGGCATCCCGTAACCATGAGGATAAAGTGGGTCTAAAACCAACCAAAGATGAATTGGAAAAAACTGAGGATGTGAAGGTACAGGGACTAGGAGGAAAAATAGAGGGAGAGGAGGAGGAAAAGGAAGACGAAGAGGAAGAGGAGGAGGAGGCAGAGGAAGAGGAGGAGGAGGAAGAAGAGGAAGAGGAGGAGGAGGAAGAAGAAGAGGAGGAGGAAGAGGAGGAAGAGGAAGAGGAGGAGGAGGAGGAGGAGGAGGAGGAGGAGGAGGAGGAGGAGGAGGAGGAAGAAGAGGAGGATGGAAGCTGCATGCCCCAGGCAGCTGCCCAGGAAAGGGGAGCTAAGCTCTAAGGGGCTTTTTTCCGAATTCACAATAAAATCTGTGATGCCAAATTGCTTCCCCCTCCCCTTTCCCTCCTGTCTATAATTTTTGAATCTGTGCATTCCTGCTGGATGTTGCTTTCTGAAGCTGGAAAGCAGGTTCAGACAGTTTCTAAGTTCCTTCCAATTGTATGATTCTATAAGATTTACATTTCTAAACCAAAAGTCAAGTTATCATCCACCCTTATTCACGCATGATGATTATATAGACTGAAAGAACAGTGGTATCAGTAGGTTCTTTCACCTACAGTCATGGCAGATACTGGGAAGAATTGGGTTGCTTAAGTGAAAAAAATAGAACTATGCCTGGGCTCTCAAATGTGGAGAATTAGCAATGAGAAAAGACTCAGAGATTAAAATAATTAGATGAATTAGAATAATTTGATTAGAATAATCAAAGACACAAATGCAAATTAAACCTTGGACCAGACCTGCAGCTACTTACTTAAAGCTCTGGAAAAGAGTGAGAGGACAGGAACTGAATGTGAAATTTGAAGCAGGGAGAGAGAATAGCCATTCAAATGCCTAAATGCAAATCCATAAATTGGAGTCAAAGCACAGCAATTAATTCCCACATTATCAGAGGCAGTGGGGCTAACTTATTTGAGTGGGGTTGACCTGCTTAAAAAGAGGTTAGAGAGGAAGGGATGAAATAGATGCAGGGGGGGAGCAACAAAGAACTTGGAGATCAAATGTTTTCTGCTGCAGTGCTGGGGGGGCAGGGAGCGTGCAGAGAAAACTGTCTGTGTTACAGAAGGAATCAAGTCCTCTGGGCTAGTCTGTGAAGCTGACCTGGTGGATCCTTTAGTGAATCTATAATGGAGAATTACACTGTACATTGATGAGAGTTTGATGTAGTGGTTAAAGATGCTGGACGAGGAGCAGGGAAACCTAAATCAGGCACAAAATCTTTTGGGTGACTTTGGGCCAGTCACTCTTTTTCAACCCTCAGAAGAAGGTGCTGGCAAACCATTTCTGAGATGTTGCCAAAAAAACTGAATGGACTTGTCCATGTAGTCACCAAGAGTCAAGACTGACTTGAAGGACCATAACAATAGAGTGAAAAAAATGGTGGGGGGTTATGAGAGTTAAGTTCCCTTGGAAGCCTTGTTAAAACTGAGAAGAGATGGGGAAGCGATGTTAGCTGGGAGAAGTAATGAGGAGAATGATGGGGTGGGAAAGAAGGCCAATTAGATGGCCAGTTCTCTCAAGAGGCAACAGGAATCACGTGAACTGCAAGGTTACTTGGGAAAATTGATTGCAAACTGTAGCATGATGTGGCTGCATAAAGGGCAAGTGCAATTTTAGCTTGCACCAACAGAAGTATAGTTTCTAAAGAATGGGAGGTAATAGATCTACCTTTTAGCATCATCATGCAATCTCATAATTGTTTAGCACTATTAAAGATATTTTCAAAACCTAAAGCAATCTGAGCACCACTCTATTCTATTATGTTCAGACCACAGCCAATATACTGTATCCAGCTCTGGACACTCCTTTTTTTTTTTAAAGGATTCTTTAAAACTCTCTAAAAACAAAAAAAGGATTCTGAGAAACTGAACAGGTTCAGAGAAAGCCAATCAAGATGACCAGCAGACTAGAAACTAAGTCTTAAGAAGCAAGGCTGACGAAGCTGAGACTATTTTGCCTTGAGCAAAGATGGCCAGGCAACAGCAGACTTCAATATCTAAAAGGACATCACACAAGAAAGCCAAGTCCTGTCCTCCATCATTCTAGAGTGTAGGTCACAAACTAATGGGTTAAAATTATAGGAAGGCAGCTTCTGACTGAACATTAGGAAAAGCTTCCTAACAGTAAGAGCAGTTCAACCATTTATTTATTTATTAAATGTATATACTGCCTGACTCCCAATGACTTTGGGCAGTTCACAAATAAAAAGCATTAAAAACAAGTGAAAGAACCCATAATAAACAAAAATTAAAGAGTTAGAAATGGCAAAGATGACAGAACTGGATAGGAATGAAAAGGAAACAGACCTACACAACTCAAAGGGGGCATCAATCATCCTTGCCAAAGGCCTGGGTGAAAACCCAAGTATACAAGGCCCTTTGAAATGCCAGCAGGATGGGGGCCATCCAGATCTTGAGGGGAACCTCATTCCACATTCCACCTGCTAGAAAGAAGGTGTGCTTCCAGGGTCCTGATAGATGGATTTGTTTAATTGAAGGAACCTGGAGTGTCCCAATAGTGCCAGATCAAATTGGCTGGGCAGATGCTATAGGAGACAGGAGGTCCCTCAAGTAACCAGGCCCTATGCCATGGAGGGCTTTATTGGTAAGAACCAACTGAATTGCACCCGAAAGCAAACTGGCAACCAGTGCATCTTGCACCAAGGTATGCCCATTACTGCGGGTGCCCCTTCATTCTGGACCAGATGAAGCTTCTGGGTGGTCTTCAAGGGCAGTTCATGTAAAATATATTGCAGTAGTCAAGTGAAGTGACCAGGGTGTGAGTGACTGTTTGAAGGGCCTTCTGATCTAGGAAAGTGTGCAACTGGCATACCAGATAAAGCTGTGCAAAGGCCTTCCTGGCCACAGCAGCCATTGTAAGTCCAGGAAGGCCCCCAGATTGCACACCACTCTTGAATGGGGAAGTACTACCCCATCCAAAGTCCAATTACCAGATAGGTGATGGGTTCCCCTCACTGGATATATTTAAGTATAGACTAAAAAATCGTCTAGATTGCTTTAATTTGAGTTCCTGCACTGAGCAGAGGGTTAGCCCTTAGGGCTTAAAAGGTTCCTTCCAGCTCCACATTTCAGTGGTTGTTTTGTTTAAAATCTTGGCTTATGGAAATTGTTTGTTGTTATGGTGGTTGTTTTGCTCCAGAGCAAAAGAAAGAAAAGGATGGTGTGGGCATTCACTGGTTCAGCATGACTAGTGGGGAGATGCTTGAAAATAAAGGGATATTCTTGGTGCCACCTTTTCTGCTATCTTCAATTGCTGTATTTTTAAATCTTGATTTAAATTAAGTAATTCCCATTAAAAAAAGTTCACCGGCTTAGTCTGGAAGACTAGATTAGCCTCTTATCCATCAAAGCATAATATTCTCAGAAAAAGGAAATGTATGACAAATCCCTGTAATTGTTTTATATTTTTCTTGCCCCACCCAACCTGGCCTCCCCATTTTACTTACCCCATAATGCCAGTCTTCTCCTTCCATACCTTTTGCTCCTAAGACCCTGGAAGTTTCTTGAGGTACTTAGAGCCTGCACTTGCTTGCTCTAAATATCCTGATTATTGTTATTTATTATTACTATTATTATAGTTACTTTATTCAACCATCTCATCATAGTGGCTTTGGGTGCTGAACAAAGCAACAATATAAATCATAACACCAAAACAAACCACACGCTTAACTTTTCTGAATGGTGAACCTTTCTCCAAGCATTCCATTTATTCTCACTCATAATTTACTTCCAACATATATACCTCTTACTGCATTCAGCAAACAACCTTTAACTCCAAATTTATCCATCTCTTTCTATCTCTCTTTATAAGACTAATTTGCAATCACTGTTTGGAATCAAGCACTGTTCCAAGAATGTTTTCACAACTACTGTTACCAGGCTAGGTATCTCCATTCTGTATTCGTGTATTTGATTTTTGTTTCCTTCATGAAGAACTTTGCATTTGTCTTTGTTAATTTTCATAGTGTTACTTTCAGTCCATTTCTCTGACCTGTCATGAATGTTTTTAATTTTCTTTTTGTCTTCTGGAGTATTTGCTATCCCATCCAATTTTGTGTCATTTGCAAATTCAATAAGCATTTCCTCTACCTCCTCATCCAAGACAAAAATGAGAATATTGGAAACTGTTGGACCCAAATCTGGACCATTTGGTATCTCACTTGATACCTTTCTCCAATCTCATAAGAAATTATTGATGACATGTTTTGAGTATAGTTTTTAAGCCAACTGTGGATCTATCCACATGCTATCCGTGCTATATATAACTAGCTTGCTAATCAGAATGTCATGGGGTAGTCTGTCAAGCACTTTGTTGAAATTAAGGTATGTATTATGTCTATAGCAGTCTGAAAATTCATTAGGAAAATTTCTAGATAAAAAAGAGATAGTCTGGCAAGACATGTTCTTGACATATTCATGCTGATGTCTAGTAATTACTACAAATTTGAGGCATTGGGGGAGAACTAGATTGGATAAGACTGTTCAACCTGTGGTGGTATACAGCATTCCACATTATAGTATGAGAAATGTATAATGGCTTTTGGTAGAAGTAGTATACATGTATAATCTAACACCCAATCATGTGACCCTGGAGTGGGGGCAATCAGCAGAAACTCAGCAGAACTCAAACACCAATGTTTATGGTACATGTTGATATCATTAGGAAGGATACTACAAATGTGAAAATTAACAGTAAGGTCAATTGAATAGCTTATCAAAGGATTCTGGAGGAAATGGCACTGACTGGTTACATTACCCCTTTATCTCCATTAACTGTTTCAGTGTTATTGCCAACCTATATAATGCAGGGAGCAGGCTTGCTCGGGGCTCTCTCCTGCAGTCTGCTGGCAGGGAGCCCAGTGACTCAGTGTAAGTATTTCCAATAAAGTATACTTGTTATTTCTATCTCCAAACTACTTTGGTTTTGCTTTAATTGATTAATTAATTAATGTTTCAAATTTGTTACCGCCCATCTCACTACAGAGCAACTCTGGACGAGTGAGTTTAAGTGAGTATTTTTCTCACAACACACCCAACTGAAATCCAGACCATGACAGAGAGAGGTTTGACTGGGTAGCAAAAGTTATTTCTTTCCAGGTGCCACATAAGGGTGAGGCTAGAATAAATTCTCTAGTCATTGCTGCCTACAATGTCTGTTAAAGCCAGTGGCAATTATAAGCCTAGGGGGACTCTTGTTCAACATAAAGAGATACCATATAAAATACCCCAGGAAGTTGTTTTTATGACTTCATTCTATTACAATAAGAAGGATTCTGCTGCATCTGTCAAAATCAGTATTGTTGAAATTGGGGCTCGATAGTTGTCTGTCAAAGATGCTTTAATCTGGATTCTGGCACTGATCCCAGCTGGAGTTGATGATTTAAATGGCCCTTCCAATTTTAGGATTGCAAGACTTACCTGAAAATTGTCATATGGAAGAAGGCCAGGACCTGTTGCCTAGCATCTTCCAATACCCTTCTATCCCTACAACTCTAAGAATGGAAGATCATCTGAACATCTCCACTGGATCCATCTGTAGTGGCATAGAACAAAAAAAAAAAAGAAGCACAAGAGTTCTCCTCAGGGGGAACAGATGATCACATGCAGAGGGACACGAAAAGAAAAAAATGATGAAAGAAAGCGGCAGTAAGTACAGCTTTTCCTCAGCCTGGCATTCTCCAGATGTATTGGGACTGTAACCATTTTCAAACAGCTTTGAATTCTGGTAAATACCATCCAAACACATCTAGACAGTGCCAGGCTGTAAAAGGCTGCATACAATCCACATTCATATGTCCAAGACCATCAGTGCACTAACACTATAAGCTGTAAGCTTTTTTTTGCCCAGTGCAGCTTGCCTGGGGCACATCTTAAGCTTTCAACAAAAAATGCCCAAAGCTGAAATTCATGTAAGAAGCCATATGCATAGAATATGGGCCAAATTCTATGTTCCTCTATGTTGCAAAAATACCATTGGTGCTGAGATCCCTAGAAATGGACATGCGAATGAAAGAGTGCACATTAATTTTTTATTTCACTGGGGGGATTAAAGGGTTGCCTTAGTTCAGAGGTCTCCAATGGAGTTTATTTTTACTTAAAAGTCAGATTTTTTACCCTTTGGTGGTGAAAGCTCTCTCATCTCTTTTATAGTGTCTTCCAGGAATGGTCGCTGCCAATGGACCACACAGTGCTGGTCAGATAAATACCTGTAAAGGAATGTAGAGCTGACCTTGGGGATGGGAAAGAATGAGTGAGCCATGGGGCGGCCGGGAGTGGGGGGACTTTTAGAAAAGATTACATAGTTCTGAGAAAGAGGAAAGCATGAGAAAGAAACTCAAATACTTCCCCCCACCCGAATTTGTATAAGATGGGAGAGAGAGAAACTTGGACAGGATTTCAAGATTGATGTCAGCCCTTTGAGGTAGGTCAGGTCAAGAAACAGGCACACAAGGATTCCAGGAATTCTCTTTATTGTAGGAAGGTAGAATAAAGGAATTGTTAAAGCCTGTCCAAGCATCCCTCTGTCCCATTTACACTAAACAAAATCAAAGTACAGTTGCTTTAAGATTCTTTCTCATGCTTTTCTCTTTCTCAGGACTGTTTAATCTTTTCTTTAAGTCCTCCCTTAACAGACTGTGCCTGCCTGCCTGCCTCCCTCCCTCCCTGCCTAGGTCAGTCTACATTCCTTTATTCCAGTGTTTCTCAAACTTGGCAACTTTAAGATGCATGGACTTCAACTTTCAGAATTCCCCAGCCAGCCATGCTGAATTCTGGGAGTTGAAGTCCACACATCTTAAAGTTGCCAAGGTTGGGAAACTCTGCTTTACACGATCGAACCAGGAACACTGGCAAGAACTCAAAAAGTCAAGACAGGCTGCAATAGACATTAAAAAGGGGCAGAGCTTCAATTGCATGGTTCCAGCTGCCATCTTGATTCTTGATCCATCACACCACTGATACCCCTGTGTCCAATGTTGCCTGGTTAGGTGATCATTCCAAGAAGAAGCTCTAAGTTGGAGACACTGCTGTTGTTCTGAGTAAGGGGCTTTTTAAAGTTAAAGATAGGTGAGATGACTTCACTTCTTCATCCTTGTGACTTTTTTCCTCTTGCTCTTTTACTTTCTGTTAAAAAAAAAAGTCAGAACCCCCCCCCCTTTTTTTACAGTGAATATAGAACCTGCTGAATACAAAGGATGGGGTTTGATCTGTCTTTAGCCTAGTCTTCTTTTTTACTTTTAGAGATTTTAAAAGTAAGAAAGCAGGTATGCTAAAAAACCAAACAAGAATTTAATTGTATTTTAAACAAACCATCACAATATCATGGGAGAAGGAGGGGAAATATGACTAAGAAAAAAATAAATGATGCTCTTGTTATTGAAAACTGCCATGAAGAAGCATGTGGAAGATCTTTAGAAAAGAGACTTTTTAAAAAATAGTTGAAATTGTAGTGCTTTTATGCAAATAAATGGTGCCACACTACTTTCAGCAATCAGGACCTATTAGATATGCCAGCTTAACCAGATCAAGTAAGAACCTACTGGATGTATATACAATATAAACTAAGCCTGGCTAGGATTAACTCCATTTTGCAGATTAGTGTATTGTGAGAATCCAGCCATTTGATTTGCTCATAGCTTAATATATTGTGAGGGTCCAGAAAATGGGTTAATTCAGTAACCAGATGAAGCAGTGCTAGATTACCTTCAACTAGGTGAACTATTAAGCTGTAGCTTAGTAGTAAAGCAATTGCTTTGGATAATGCAAGTTCAGTCTCCACATAGAACTGAAAAAACCCTGGCCTGAAATTCTAAAAAGCTAGTAAATCACTATTTATTTTTACTTCTTTCTGACAGTTCTCAATTTCTCTCTCAGCTGTCCTACTGCAAGTGACATTCCCCAGGAGATGCTCTTTCACACGCAAACCAATCCTTGAAATGATAAGTCATCACTTACCACTCCCATGTCTTTCTCTCTTTTCTTTTAAAACCCTTTCTTCCACATTAATTGCTGTTCCTCTGGGTAACCCTTGAGTCCAGGCATAGAAAACCATTTCTTTCCAAAACAACCCTTGATGGCTTGATTGTTTGGTTTCAGAGATACCTGAAAACATTGTTGAAATAAGATATTAAAGAGCTCAGGTTGGATATAGCTGAGAGATAACGTTATTTCTGGATTAAAGTCTTTGCAAACGATTTACTTGCTTTTTAAAGGAAAAGAGATTGTTTAAAAAAATAATAACTATTACAGATCGAAAAGAAAGTTACCTTTGTTCCTGACAGATTTATGAAATTGATGGTTGTATGAAATTGGCCCAGATTTTACAGGTAATTTTAATTTAAAATCTAGTACCTTTTCCAGCCTCTGATCTGTGCTAGATAGTATTTTCAAATTATTAAATGTGAACTGAATACATTTGATTTACATTTTATATAATGTTTAGAAATAGGGCTGGATGAAACATTCTTATATCATGTCAATTTTGGGCATATTCAAATGTAAGTCTGTTCCATTCAGTTTCTGCCTATGTCTACACTGTAATTTGCATTTATTTCATATACCGTTTTTGTTAACAGGAAAGCATATCTTTTCCCTGTTTGGATTTGTTTGTTCAGCTTATACTAATAGGCACTTTTGGATGGCGACTTTACTACAGTCTTTTAGCAAGATTTGAGCTTAGAGCTGCTTGCAACATTCAGATACATACATGCTGTCAGAAGGGTAGCTGTTTTCTGGTCCCCCTATTAGATTGCAAATGTGAATTAGGTCAGTTTTCATAAAAATTGTGGGCCAAAATCCCCTCCTTCCCAGCCTTCTTTAAAGATACCAATTTCTGCAAATTTCCTCTTGGTTTAGGTGTTCCAGTTTTGATCCATGGTAGTTCTAAGTGACTTCCCATCAAAATAAACAATGGAATACTTTTTCTCATACAAACCTGCTTTCATCTACTCAGAAATCTCTTTGGTTCACTGTCATCCTCATCTAGGCTATAACTGAATTTGCCCACCTTTTGCTTCTAGCTACCATGCTGATTCTTGCAACAACAAGCTGCTTCCATTAGGTAGCCTGGACTCTCTTGCAATAAATCAAAATGCATAGTCACTGACAGGCTCTCCAGCTATAAAATACCACCCCCCTCCTGCTGCCACCTTCCACCTGGGATTGGTGGGCTTCATCTCTGATAAATGCACCAAGTGGCAACAAATCAGGGATCCATCTCATTAAATCAAGTACTTGTTCATTTCAGAAGCTCCAAGAGTAGCAATTCATTTCAGCTAATTTGATACCCCGGGGAAAGGATACACCACATGCTTGTAATGCAAGCTATTTCTATTAGGAGTATCATTGCCAGTTACAAAGTACCTACAATTTCCTGAGCATTGTATGCCATCTGAAAGATACGAAATTCTGCCTGAAAGTTCACAGGCTAACTAATAGAATAAGGAAGGAAAAAGGGGAGAGGAGGGAAGAGGAAGATAACCACTGGAGAAGCTCTTTCTTGATTGGGTGATAGATGGGGCCAACCTGGTCTTCTCCTGCCATGACGCTTCTCTCAGGAGACAAAGGATGCAGCCTCCCAGTGGCCCTAAATTGCTTGATCTGGGGAAAGCAAGTGCATTCTTCTCTTCAGTGGTGTAGATTCAGAACAGTTGATTCTTGGGAAGAACAAAGCCAAGAGCTCCTCCTTCTTTGGTGGGTGGTGGTCACATTAGTCTTATACCATGTCCTTCTCCTAGTTTTTGACTGATTCAAGAGACATTACAACTTTGGGCGTCCATTTAGCAGCTCTTTCTCTCTATTAACATGAAGTTGACTTATACTTATTTATTTATTGTTAAATTTATATGCCACCCATCTCCCCCAGAGGGTGACTCTGGGTGGCTTACAATTAAAACCAAGACAATAAAAAAATAAAAATATAAATACCCCCGATTAAATCAAATATCTATAAAAGCAACATACAAATCAAGAAGATGGGGGAAGCAGCACCAATCATCCCACAAGCCAGCTCCAGCAATGCGAGCCCCCATCCGGCATAGCCATGTTTTTATACCTTTTTGGAAGGCCAGGAGAGTGGGGGCAGCCTGCACCTCAGCTGGCAAGCTGTTCCACAGGACAGGGGTCATGGCAGAAAAGACCTCTTCCTAGACCCCGCCAACTGAAATTCCTTGACTAGTGGGGTCTGCAACATGCCCCTCCTGCTGGACCGAGTGGGGTGGGCAGATATAACCGGGGCGAGAGGGCTCCTCAGATAACCTGGTCCTGTGCCATGAAGGGCTTTAAAGGTGATAACCAACACCTTGAATTGGACCTGGAGGCAAACCGGGAGCCAATGCAGCTTGCGTAACAGAGGTGTTATATGTGCCGCCCTAGGGACATTCAAGATTGTCCATGCTGCTACACTTTGTGCCAGCTGTAGCTTCTGAATGCTCTTCAAGGGTAGCCCCATGTAGAGCGCATTGCAGTAATCCAAACGGGAGGTAACCAGGGCATGAGTAACTGCGCGGGGGGCCTTATTTACTGTAGAATCATAATAAATAACAACAATTGGAGTTTCCTGTGCAGGTTCATGTACTCAGTCCTATATTTGGAATGCAAATACTGTATCAGCTTGATGTCTATTCATTTTGCTTGCTCTTGGTGACACAGTAGTGCAGCAAAGGGCTCATCCTTACCCTAGCTCCAAGATGGCCTGCTTACCATTTGCTGAGGCCAAGCAGGAAACTAGTGTTTTTATTGGAAAACAGATCCAGCCCTCCTCTATAGGAATTCTCAGGGAAAAAGGCCCAGGAAGGTCAATGGCAGGCAGTGTGCCAATTCGTTTGCTGCAAGACTGACCCCTCCCATCCAGACATGGGATTCTGCTTTGGCTGATGGAGATACCAGAATCTTCTTAGCAACTAAAGTTTTCTTTTTTCCTGGCTCAGGGGAATATCAGTTTTGTGAAACACCTTTCACAAGATTGCTGTTCTTAGTGGTGGTCTTCACAAAGCTTGCCTGCCTCTTTCTGCCACTGCTAAACACCCTGGCAAGATTCCTACTGCTGTTTGGGTTGGAAGGAGCAAAGAAGCATGGTTTTTTTCACGTGTCCTGCTCTTCTTCTCTTCCTGTGTCTTTCCTTACCTACATGTTTTCTGGTAAGCACCATCATTGGTCCTAATATCATCAGTAGCAGCAGCAGGTCACCACCAACCTGGGTCAAGTGCACATCTTTCCAGGGGCTGTAGTGAAGTACCCTTCACACAGCAGCTTATAACATATGCACTCAATATGTCCTGAAAACATGGGTGGGGGTTGCTAGCATTGTTTTTCTTGTGTGTGTGTGTGTGTGGGGGGGTGTTAGTTTCAGAGCTATGGTAGTTCAGGGGTAGGACAGTGTTGAGTCCCATTTTAAAAATTCTCTTGTTCATCTGGAGGGAGAACTTATGGAATCACGGGGTCCTTTCACATCCTCGGCATGTTGAGGCTAGCAGAATGCAAGACTATCAAAGGTCATGTGTAGACTGGTTTGTGCAAGAGCAGGATAAAAACAAAATGAACATTGTGCCATGCAGAAGGCCTGGGTTGTTTAGCTGAATCTGTGAACTCAGTTTAAGTATTTTAAATACAGATTTTGACAAGTTGACGAGGTTGCTAGAAAAGCACATGCTGCATTATGGATTTTTACACTTTTTTAAACATTTCGTTCCCTTGTAAAAGTGGAAATGATCCATTTTACATCTTTTGCTAAGAAAAGAAGCTGGGATTGTCTTTTTTTGTTTTAACAGCAACAAAAAAATTAGGCCACCTATTTTGCTGTACTGAAAAGCAGCATAATAAACTCCTGCTTCTTCATTTTGTTCTTTTCTATAAGTTTACACTAAGTTTCCATTTTCTATTTTTTTTCTTTTAATCCCAGAGAGTGGGGTTATCATTTACATATTTTCAATTTAGAAGGCAAAGTTTGTTTTATGCTTTTTGACAGGATTATCTAGTTCCCTCTTACAAACTCTGCAAAACATGTTAGCCAGAATAACCATAACTGGAAATGCTGCTCCAAATCCAGCTGAATATTTTCCCGTGGCACCATTTGGAGGCTGTCCTTGTTTGATGGCAAACGTTTGACCCTCCACCCAAGTGAAATAATCCTGGTGACACCCCAGACCACACAGACACACCCAGAGAACTATTATGATTCAGCGTTTGATGGGAGGAGAAAGATCTCTTGAGAATCTCTGCTGCTTGGATGTAGAGAAAAGGAGGGTGGGAGGTTCCTGCCAGGTTTCACCAGGTTTAGACATCTATCCTGCTATTTTTGCAACCATTTTACCAGGCAGCCTTGGCTCTCTCCTCTCAGGGATTTAATTGCCAGCACATCAGCAGGCTGCGTGGGAGACAAGCTCCATCAATCTTATTCAGGGAACATGAGCCTTTGATTAAAGGTTATAGGGTTAACTTTCTCCCATTCTCTATGCCATGGTTGGAAGGCAAAAGAGGAGAGGAGGGGTTGCAGTGGCTGAATTTCCTTAAGCTTTACACATGGACCTTCTCTCAAATGCCATGGCCCTTCACCCTGATAGAGGTACGTGAGCCATAAAGATGCCTGGGAGCAAACAAGCTCTGAAAAGTGAAGTCAAGCAGGTTAACGGTGGAATGGGAAAAACTCAATGAGGCAGGATTTCCCTGACACAATTCTCAGCAATTCTCCAATTCACTTCCCCTCCCGCTTTCTGCCAGCTGATGCCCAAAGTATGCTTTGCTAAGATGCAACAGCAGGACAAGAACAGATGTCAGTTTGACTCTTCCTGGTTAAGGCAGAAGACTCCCAGCCAGGGGTGAGAGTCTTGCTGGCTGAACCCAGCAGTTCCCTCCTAGTAGGAATATTCATCAAACTCTCTCAACAAGTATTCACAGGTTGGACATGGTCCTCCGGATGGGAGGAGAATTACTGGAGTTTCGTT
This sequence comes from Python bivittatus, assembly GCF_059951505.1. Classification (NCBI taxonomy): domain Eukaryota; kingdom Metazoa; phylum Chordata; class Lepidosauria; order Squamata; family Pythonidae; genus Python; species Python bivittatus. The sequence goes on from NW_028277096.1 coordinate 8,826,711, forward strand.
TCCATTTTAAAGCAAATATTTCTTATTCACACTTCCTAGGTCTATATGCAGCGTGGAACAGAGCAATATGCCAATATATGCACTTTTTGTGATTGACCTTGGAATCCCCCCACCCTAAACGTCCAGAAAGATCAATATATTTGGACCCATTGGACACAGCCATGCCCAAAATGTGAAAAAGCACAGACTGTAAAAATAAAATATTTATATCTTGCCTTTCTAGGCAGGTGGAGCATCCAAGTGCCAACAATGACAAAAATGTTGAATACAATAACTAAACACTTAAAAATATAGATGAAAGGTAGTATAGACATCAGTTATTATAAACTTGGGAAAAGAGCTGTGTCTTGATTCCTCTTGTAAAGAAATAGAGAATGGGGATCAAATGTAGCTCCCAAAATACTGTATCTTATACTGTGGGAGTAATGCAGGAGAAAAACCTCTGCTGTACATCTCTGGTAGTGGGGCATCTTGAAATAAACGTTTCATGCTCCAAACAGGTTGGTAACAGCAGACCCTTATATAAACAGGCCATAAACTATTTAGTTCTTTAAAGATGAATACTGTACTTGTTCTGAAGAACATTAACCCAAATGATTAGCAGAGGCTAGAGTGCTGTTCTGGAGAGCTTTCTCCAGAGAGCTGGGTCTTCGCATAATGTGTCTAGAGCAGTGTTGTCCAAACTTGGCCACTTTAAGATGAGTGGACTTCAACTCCCAGAATTCCCCAGCCAGCATTCCCCAGATTGCTTGGTCATATAGAAAGAATGAATTAGGATCAAACTGCCAATCAGATTTATGAAGGAAGAGTGAATGAGTCAGGAGGAACTGAAATGCCAAGAAAGTTGGAATTGGATGAAGTTGATAAGACCTTCATAAAGAGAGAGGTGGAAAGTTTAAAGTTCAAATGGCAATTTATAAAGCAGTAGAATGTGGTGGAAACAAGGATGGTTCCAAAATAACCAAGGTTTTCAGTGCCAACACAGAAAGCAGACATTCCCATAATCGGGAATGTTGAACAGAGGCAGGGAACCTGTATCATCAGAGGCTACAGAACTAGAACACCCATCCTCCCTCACACTAAACTTTCTGGGTTATTTATTTATTTATTTATTAATAGAATTTTTAAATACAATACAAATATAAAGAATTAAAGGTAAGAGAAGAAAAAGAAAAGAGAAGGGGAAAAAAAAGAAAGCAAGAAAATATAGAATTATGACTTCTGCCCTTCTTTCTATCAAATAGTTGCCACCTTACTCTTTCCCCTTCCTCCCCTTTTTCCCTCTTACTTGGTAATTCCCTTCCTCTTCCTATTTAACCCTTTTTAGTCCCCAAATTTGTAAATCATCAATTCAATCTTTTCTTCTTTCAACAAAAAAGTCCATATAAGGCAGGGTTTCTCAACCTTGGCAATTTTAAGATGAGTGGACTTCAACTCCCAGAATTCCCCAGCCAGCATGGCTGGCTGGGGAATTCTGGGAGTTGAAGTCCACTCATCTTAAAATTGAGAAACACTGATATAAGGTTTCCAGTTTTTCAAAAAGGTCTTTATCATTTTCCCTGACTAAACTGGTCAGCTTTGGCATTTCCACAAGCTCCATCAATTTTATAATCCAATCTTCCACTGTGGGTATTTCATTATTCTTCCATCTTTGTGCATCCAATAATCTTACTGCAGTTACCATGTACAGTATTAATTTCCCATATTTCTTTTCTAGCTCAATGTTCATAAAACCCAATAGAAACGATTCTGGTTTCATCCCAATGTTAATTCGCAATATCTTTTGCACCGTTGTATGGATTTGCACCCAAAATTTCTTTTCTTTTTCACAGGTCCAACATGCATGATAGAAGGTCCCCTCTTCCTTTTCACACTTCTAACACTGGTTTGATATTCCTTTACACATTGTTGACAGTTTGACAGGTGTCATATACCAACGATACATCATTTATTTTTTTCTTAAATTATGACACAATGTAAATTTAACACCAGTTTCCCACATTTTCTCCCAAGTATCCTTATTTATATTATAACCAAAATTAGCAGCCCATTTTACCATGCAGTCTTTCCTCTGTTTCAAATATTAATAATAGTTTATACATGTTAGCTGTTATATGACCATCATTTGTACATAACTCTACTTCAAATGCAGTTTTCTTCTTCTCAGTTCCAATTGTCCTTTTATCCATATTAAACCTGACTTTCATCTGATTATAAGGAAACCATTGAAAAGAATGTCCTTCTATAGCTAATTGTTCTCTTGTCTTCATCTTAATTTCTCCCTTACCCCTTATTAATAAATCCTCATATATTAATCATCTTTCTCTATCTGCTGTTTTTCTTCTATAAAAAGTTTCTTGTGTAGATGACAGTAATGATATCTTTGGGCACAGGCTGGGTTTAAATTTATTCCATATTCTTAATAAGGTATTTCTCAGGTAAAGTCTACATTCACTCACTTTGTCATACCATTAAAAAAAAAAAAATGCCACCCAAACCTTAGATTGTGATCTTCCAATTCCAACAGCCTCTTATTTCTTAACAATATCCACTCCTTCATCCATACCAAACAAGCATCAAAATACAATTTAAGATTTGGTACCCCTACACCTCCTCTTTCTTTTGCATCTTGTCAAATCTTATATTTTGCTCAGTTTTTTACCCTGCCATCACCTTAAACTTTCTGATTTAGTGACAGATGCATTTGTAACTGCAAGTGGGTAACAATTTGGCTCCAAAGAGCCATGGAGCTCTGAAATAATCTGCTCTTTTCCATTCTAATTTCTCCTGTGGTCTGGAATGAACTCCTTCTAGGAGTCTTTGAAAGTTGTGCTCCCACATGGGGTTTGGGGCATTTGTGTGGAGCAGGCATCCTCTGAAGAGTTGTTCTCCAATGTCTTTAGAATGGCACAGGCTGTTGGTTCATTGGCACAGGCTGCAATTACACTACTATGGATTAAAGTGTGGGTGGTGGGTGGGTGGGGTACTGAATATGGATATTCTCAACACTAAAACAACCCAAAGCCATCCGCTTGTGTACTGGGTTGTAGGCTGCTAGTAGCATTCCACAGGCTGCAAAGGAAAGGAACATTCTGCCAAACATTCAGTTCAGCCTGGGAGATAGTCTTAAGGACTTCTCTACTATGGAAAATAAAAGTAGGCTGAGCTCAGATTTCAGAGAAAAAAAATAGGATACACAGACAGAGAAAAAGAGTGATGCACTGAACCGTTTATGGGATCCTACCCCAAATTTATTCATCATGTATGCTGCCTCCAATACTTTTTTAAGCATGACAAAATGATCAGGGGAGAAGAAGAAAGGATTCTTGATGTTGGTCTGGTGGAGTTTGGAAAGTCAAATTTATCTCCCTCAGAGGTCTGCTCAAAACATAAGTGGAAATATATAGGTATTGTAAAAAAAATGAAAGTAAAGTTCCATTTTAGAAAGTTGAAACTTACTAGGAACAAGGCAGTTCTTGAAGTCCCAGTGCAACATGACTTAGAGGGGCAGCCTTAGGACTACAGCTTCCAGATTTGCCAAATGATACAACTAGTGAAGGCCTCCAGTTTCTGAAAACCCTTATCAGATCAGCCTAGAATGAACTGCAGCAATTTAATTTAACAATCACAAAAATGGGTTGCAGAAATCAGATTTTCATCCACAAGGATTGGACAAATCAGTCCCATCTAGTACAAGGAACTTTTGGATGGAAATGTTAGGGACAGTCAATAAATCACAAAGACTCAAATAGTTGAGAGTCTTGGTGACTTACTGACCTCAATACCACCTCCCAGCTTCATTCTACTTGTATCCTCCAGCAAAGATTGGTGCAATATTTCGGGGACATTTGCAAGTTTTCCCCAAAGGGGGTTTGAAGGCTGGTGTGATGCTGGGTTTCCAATTTGTGAAGCTTTTTAACCATCTTAACTTGCCTGGACCATTTCCTAAAGAGTGGATTACAGATGTTACCCCATTCCTATTTTTTAAAAAGAGTGCAATTGCATATCTATCAAATCATCCACTCTGTGACACATTTAGATCTCTGACCAAAGACTGTAGTTGTTTGACACTATTTGGTGTCCAGCCATTGGCAAGTCAAGTGACTGGGCCCACACAAATCTTTATAGCAATAGATTATTCCTCTGTAAGGCTCTTTTGGAGACATGCATGCATTGTGCATAAACTTACAGTTTTGATTGTTCTGATTCCTAAATATGTCCCTTGTGTGGGTGTGGGTGCCTTCAAGTCAGTCTTGACTCCTGGTGACTTCCTGGACTAGTCTCTGCAGTTTTCTTGGCAACATTTTCAAAAGCAGTTTGCCCTTGCCTCCTTCCTAGGCCTGAGAGAAAATGACTGGTCTAAAGTCACCCAGCTGGCTTCATGCCTAAGGTGGGACTAGAACTCACAGTCTCCTGCTTTCTAGCCTGGTGTCTTAACCACTATGCCAAACTACACTACACCAAACTGGCTCTCAACTTGAGTTTATAAATAGGAAAAATACCCAAGTAGACCAGATGCAATTTTTATTCTTCTTATATATTAAGGTATATAGCACGGATTATGGATTTATTTTTCCACCACTTGAGCTCCCCTTGTGCAATGCTCTTGAGTACTATCTTATAGGGAGTACTATACTATATAAGTGGAATACAGTGGTACCTCGGTTCACGAACTTAATTCGTTCCGTGACTCTGGTTGCGAACCGAATTGGTCGTGAACTGAATCAAATTTTCCCATAAGGTTCAATGTAAATACAGTTAATCCGTTCTGACCCCTCCGAATTTGGTCACCAACCGATTTTTGATCGCGTCCCGAATCAAATTTCCCCATAAGGTTCAATGTAATTACGGTTAATCCGTTCTGAACCATATGTTGTTGTTTTTTTAAAACCGCAAAAATATGACACAAAGTACAGCACGAAGAGAGAGAAAGCTAACCTTGCTCGACACGACTTCTGACGTGGAGGACAGGAAGGCGGGTGGGGAGGCGGTTATTGCTTGGAGGGAGAGTCCCCCTCCCTACAGGAAGCCGCAACCACGTGTCACGGGAGGGAAAATGGCCGCAGATTCTGTTCATAGCCCGATCCGGCGATCGCGAACGGAGGCAAAATTTTGCGAACGGAGCTGTTCGTGAACCAAATTGTTCATGAACAGAAGCGTTCATGAACCGAGGTACCACTGTATATAGAAAAGAATACTATCTTTTATATATATAATCTAAAGACTCTGAGCAAGCATTGGGGTGAAAAGTTTACATAGATGTTAAAGTTTACATAGATGTTCTCAAAGAGTTAGTACTAAAGGAAAAAGTTCATCATAATCATTCTGAACTGGAAAGGTTTAGGCCCAGATATGGACTGCTGACCTTGGACAATCAAACAATGTTACTGTTTCATTATATACGTTTCACTGCATAAACTAGAGAACAGTATTAATTATTTGTTGTTTGTTGTTTGTGTAATTATTTATCTGTCACATTTATAGCCACCCATCTCACACAAAGCGACTCTGGGCAGCGTACAACCATAAAATAAAATAACAAATGGATCAAAACAATCATTATAAAAAAAAAGATACAAAATTATTAAAATGAAAACTTTACCAACATTTTAAAAAATTTTTAAATTAATGCCTCAAATAACATTCTGGAAGAAGAACAAGCTGGCTTTAGAGTTAGACCACTCAGCATTAGATAATTGCTTCTTATTGGCCCATTTGGGTAATAAGTACATGGTGCAAAGTGAATGAAAAATGAATGCTCTTTTTTTGTACATAGGATTCCACTGATAAGAATGGGCTTTTGTCTAAACTAGCCAGCTTCAGTATCCATCACTACTTTTTGATCTTACTAAGACATACGACAAATAAAAATATTCATATAAATTTTACAGGTAATAGTCTACTATCTGACCATATCCCACTCACTTGTGTTATCAGACAAGACTGCTCCCTTGCACTGTGATCTTTTAATTTATTCATAAATGATGCTATTTCAGAGAACAAAGAAGACTCTTTCTCTCCAACCTGTCTAAGACAATGTTTCTCAACCTTGGCAACTTTAAGCTATGTGGACTGCAACTCCCAGAATTCCCCAGCCAGCATGGCTGGCTGTGGAATTCTGGGAGTTAAAGTCTGCATGGCTTAAAGTTGCCAAGGTTGAGAAACACTGGTCTAAGAGATTCTCATCTCTCATTCCAGGTTGGTGTGTACAGAACAAAGATAGACAACCTTAGACTCACAACTGGATACAACTCCCAGAAACCTTGAATGTAGTCCTTTGAACCCTTTAACAGTTGTTATCGGCTTGTACATTTTAATGTTATTCAAGGGGGGGGGGGTTACACATGTGACTGGAGAGTATTCGCATTAATTATATTTTATTTATTTAATGGTAATAGGCCTTCAGCCCCAAAAGTTTGTACATTCCTGGTATGGATTATTACTGACTCTTGGTAAATACTAACTGGGAGACTCATTAATGATTAATTATGAACAACAAAAACGATGGGTTTGGGTCAAAGTAGTCCCAACAATAAATGGAGAATTGATTATCATTTCATCAAATGAAACTCTAAATATCATTACCTAGGCAAATTCTTTTCTTCCTCTGGAAGATGGCTTGCACATTAGAAGGTCATGAAGGTAAATACTAATCAGCCAATAAGACAGATCATAAATTTGGCATGCAGAAGGGGGATAATCAAATACAGCCAATTGGCCTGTGCGTGTATGTGTATCCACATACAGAGAAAGAGAGTGTGGGTGCTAAAACAAATTCCTTTATTAGAATGTTTAATTTTTTTACTTAAATGACATTTCTTGAAGCTATGTGTTCTGGAGCAGCTTTATGAATAGTGATGGTTTCAAGGTTTAGACCATCTGCTTTTTTTTGGTATTATTACCATATTTTTCCTGTTCAAATCATTGCAAAGCAAAGACATACATTCAGGTGCATTGTGTAGCAATCCAACTTTGCCTACGGTTTTGAAGAGCAGGAGCACCCCACGGTTGCTGGACCATAAAAACCAGTTTAAATGTGAACATGATCTGAAACAGATCCTCTTGTTTGTAGGCAGGAATTCCTTGCTATGATTCAGAATGCAGCAGGTGCCTTTAGTAGGGCATAATGCCTCTGACCCTCCTTGCATTCTGGAGGCCCTTTCAACCACTTCATTTCAGCAAGCTTTGGCTCACACAGGGTGATTGTGAATGCTCATCTGATTGTCAGTCTACTCCTGATTATTTTCTTATTTATGTTGGGTTGCATTATTATGTGTTTTCCTTGCTCTGCACCACTCTGGGGCTGTTTTGATGGAGGCAGTCTACAAATATTGCGAATGAATAAAGGCCACAAATAACCCTAGCTTATGAATGGTGGCCAGGCAAGCAGGGTGAAAAGGCTGCTCTGCCATCTTGTCCAGTCTTTTTGAAAACCTTTGAAATATTTAACCTGGAAGGGGAAAAAAACTGGTTGATTTTACTATACGCTTTAATGATAGGACAAACCTCATGGCAAGCGTTGTCTGGGTAAAAGCTCAAACCTGTGTCAACTTTTTGGTCCCTGCCAGTAAGTGAGCATTATAATTTATAAAGATTCATTTGGGAACAGTTGTGATCCTTTTGTCCTGTTCATGACTCATTTTCTTTTTTGTTCTTTGTTCTTCCCATGAACTTCATTATATTGTGATACCTATATTTAAAGTAATTAAATACTGCTACTAATACTGCTGCTGCTGGTGATTTACTATTTATTGAGCTTGCTGAATAAGATCTTTTAAATAAAATTAAACAAGGGCAACTACTTCTTTCAACTGCCAGCTACTGACCCCTGACACACTGAGAGTGTCAGAAGAGCGAATATTCTATCAACTCCTCTGTGCCTCTAGAAAATCAAAGATGTACACATAGATGAAGATGAAATTATGGTCTCATTTGATGTCACAGCACTCCTTACATCCATAAACCCAGAACTAGCGAAAGAATCCATATCAGCAGTACTACACAACACACCCAACCTAACCAAATACACCCAGATTGAAATACCCAGAATCATGGACCTCATCAACCTCTGCCTCTCTACCTATTTTCAGTTTGATGGACAATATACCAACAAATCAGAGGCACACCCATGGGGTCACCACTGTCGGGACTCATAGCAGAGGTTGTAATGCAACGCCTAGAAGCTATAGCCCTCCCACAAATACAACCTAAAGTATGGATCCGGTATGTAGATGACACCTTTGTTATAATAAAAAAGGAACAACTAAAGAAGACACATGAAACTATCAATAACATCTTCAAAGGAATAAAATTCACCAGAGAGGAAGAAAACAACAACACGCTACCCTTCCTGGATATCCTCATCAGCAGAGGAAACAACAGCAAACTAGAAACCCAGGTCTACTGGAAGACAACCCACACTAATCAAGTACTCCATCACCAAAGTAACAACCCAACTTCCCACAAGTGGAGCTGTGTAAGAACATTATTCAAATGAGCACAAACACACTGCAGCAACCCAGAACAGCAGAAAAAGGAAACAGACCACCTATGCAACATCTTCCAACAAAATGGATATCCATGCAACTTTATCAAAAAGTGCCTGACCACTCAACCAACTACAACACAACCAACACAAGCTATGAAAAGGATAACACTGCCATACATCAGAAACGTCTCAGAAACTACCAACAGACTATTACAACCACATGGCATCTCCGTAGCACACAAACCAACTAAAGCCCTCCAAAACATCTTAAGCAAACCAAAAGACCCAGTAGCCCAAGAAGAAAAAACAGGAGTCATCTACAACATACAGTGTAAGGACTGTAACAACCACTATGTAGGACAGACAGGCAGAAGGCTGGCAGAGCACACCCATGAACACCAACTAGCAGTCAGAAAACCCAATGAAAACTCCTTAATCTCACAACACATGGACAGGCTTAACCATAGTTTCAGCTGGGAAACTGTCAGCATCTTAAGCCAAGCTAAATCCAAAAATGTGAGGGAATTCCTGGAAGCTTCGTATTCAGACAAGGTAGCCATCAACAGGGACATAGAGATAAACTACATCTATACACTATTCAAAAGAGACAATAAAAAGGAAAACAAAAGACCAGAACATCTCCTCACCAGCAGTCATCACCCAGATAAGCAGAGATTAACACCAAGATTATCACCAGACATACAATCAGCAGTAAACAATACCTAATCAAGGAACCGGGAGGGGGGGGGAACAAAACAAAACCCCCACCCCCACCAACACTGGCAGGGCAAGCCACAGTATATAAACAGAGAGCAAACCCCATTCCACTCTAGCAGTGAAGATGTTACCTAGCCAGGTAGCAAAACGTTTGCAAGAAAACACCAAGCTCAGAGAACCCCAAGGACTCCACACTGAGTGCTTTCCCACATTGGTGCTGGGATATTGCTATATGGTCATATAGTGTGGTTCCATAAGATATTGTACAGATCCCTCCCTTTTTATTTCCTTCTTTCCTTTCTCCTTTCCTTCCTAGTACAACTAAAACAGGGCTGAGGAATTTCCAAGTGGTCTCATTCTCATTTCAGAGTTCATCTACAGTAGATCATTTCAAGCCTTTGGTGGGAGTGATTTGTCCACATGAAGCCTTGTCCCTTTTATAATGCGTCAGATGTAGGAAAGGACAGAGTTTTGATCACCCAGTTGGGATTGGTATCTTGCCCACAATTGATATGCTTCTGCAACAGAAAATGGGTTGCCAGTCTTGATCCAAACTTATCCCCAGCTTTGTTAATATGGAAATTACTGCCTTGTTCACTCTGCTTGCTTAAAGAGAGAATTCAAATATAACCAGATCCATCCTTTCCAAAACAGAAAGCAAGCATGATTTGCTTGTATCTCTATCTCAGCAGTGGGTTAAGAATGCTCGAGTTACAGATGACCCATAGTTAAAAATAAGAAAATTTTTGCTCTATTAGCAAAAACAGTTAAATACACAATGATTCAAGTTAAATACGCAATGGTTCAAGTTCATTATACAATACTACTTATTTAGTATTATACAATAATACTGTTCCAGCTTACATACAAATTCGACTTTAGGATAGACCTTGGGAACAGAAGTTGTTCTTAAACTGGGGACTACTTGTAGTTCGAAATGTACAAAGGTCAGTGGCACTGGCAACTATATAATTCTTTTATTTTTTTCCAGAGGAGTGTGGCATATTCCAGCAGCACAGAAGTTATATTTGGCTAAGGCATGTATGAACTTTTCTCTAGAGCTCAGATGGGACCCTACAGTTCCTCTTGAAAGATCCAGCCTAAACTCCTAAGCAATATATTTCAAAGGTCTTGTGCATACCTAATATGATACTGTGGAGAGAGGCTGGTTTGACTAAAGTAGAGACAGGCACATGTATCTGTATTATTGTTCACTGCTCAAAGGTATGGTTTTGTCCCAGAAAGCCTAAGTTATTTGATGTTGGTGGATAATGATGAGTCAGCGTGAAAAAGTTCATTGTTGCAAAAATAGACGTTCTTAATAGAAGTTATTTTGATTATGGGCTATGATCAAGTGATCACTGTGCTCAAACAACATGCAAGAGACTTAGAATTGGATCAATCTCCCCTCTGCAAGAATGTACTTTTGAGTAGTCAAGTGCCATTCTCTAGGCCAGCAAGATATTGAAATCCATTCCCAAACTCTGAACAGCCCTAATATTAGCAAATTTTAATGCCTCCCACCAGCTGTTCTGGAGGGCAAATACAGGAAAGTTCCATATGAGCTAAGATTGGGGTGAAGGATCTATTGAAGCTTTGATCCATGTTTTATTAAATTGCACCTTCTATAAGGATGTAAGGGGCCATTTTATAACGCTCATTTAATGAAGTACCCAGACCATCCTGACTTATTTTACCTACATCTCCTCCTGCCAGGCCAGTATGATTCAGTTTCCTTGAATGTGACAAAAATGTGTTATGCCATCTCATCATGTCTTGATCGCCTTGACAATGCAGTTACAATTTTATGTTTCTATTTTGTTTAATTGGAAATGGACATTGCTTATTTACTTGTTAACCTGCAGAATTCCAATCAGTGACCACGGTAAACAACTTTTCTACACCTACAGTGCAGGATTGGAGAGTTGATCATACCAATCCACGATTTTAGCTCTGTGTAAGATTTTTTCCATCTTGCTGGCTTCCAAATCTGCTTTTTGTAACATCTTGCCTGGTGAATTGATCTGAAAACTTCCGAAGCTTGCTTTTTTATTGCTGATCTCTGGATTGGCTTAATAAAGGTTGCCCTAAAACGGGTTAGGATGCATCTTTTCCCCAGCCCACTTAAATTTCTATAACTTCTGAGCCTGTCTTTGCCATTGAAATGGTAATTGATTTTTTTATGGCTGTCTTTTATTCGGGCTGTTAGATGTTAGCTTTATTGCACTGTCTTAGGTTTTTACAGTAATTTATTACTGATATTGTACCCCACCATGGAATCTTATGTGATTAAGGGGAGCAATAGAAATGGCTAAATAAAAAATAAATGTGAAAAATACTGTGCGTTTCTCTTTTCTCCCCACCCAATTCCCATTAACAGCACAAGCAAATAATGCTAAAATCAAAGGGGAGGGGAAAGCAATCTTGATGTGATCCTACATAAGTACCTTTTTGTACAGTGATTTACAGAGATGCACCTGGGCTAATAAAACACTGCAGAAAAAGAATCCTGGCATTGCTATATATGCAATCACATTGGAATTACTTTGTGTGTGTGGGGGGGGGGCAGAGGATATGGGTCTCCATAAATTCATGATTTGAAAACTGAAATAAATATGCAGCAGAAATATAAACCAGAACGGTGGGAGTTTTCTAACACATTGGCCCCACAAGGGTAACAAAGCCACGTCAGTTTAGAGCAGCTACCCCTTGGTAGAAATCTGGTAGAATTCCCTTACAGCTGCTAATTCTGAAGACCCAAGGAAGAAACTTCCTTGCAACCTGTTTCCACGTCTAATGACTTGCATGCCTTCAAATACGTATGCGGGGGTAGCCTGAGTGACCATTGTGACTATTAGCACTGGCCCAATTGTCGTGAATATGGACAGAGGCAGTTTTTCAGTTTCTATTCAATGCCACAAAGTGAGGTGTCTGTCGTTTTGTCTGAAGGATCTGGAAATGCTCAGTGCATTCCCGTGCCTGGAATACTGATGGATGCAAAGTATTGTGCGCCATATTATCCATCTCCCTCTGGTGATGATAAAAAGCAAAGAGAGAAGAACACAACTAGAGTTGTTGGCAGGTTAGTAACCCAGAAGAGCAAAAAGCTTCCCCTGTTCTAAGACAGAAATGGGTTCTCACCATTCACACCTATTGCATATCATTCTACTACTGAACTGAATAGGAGAAACTAGGAGGCAGGGTTCTCCGCCTGAAGTTACATATTAAAAGGGCAGGATTAAAATCTAATAATAATAATTTTCAGCTTGCAAATGCAACTATTGAAGGTCATCTAACCCACCCTTTCCCTTCAGCATCCAAAACCAATACCTTTCCTACTCAGCAACATTGTTTTCCTCAACTTTGATGTAGACTGGGTAATCCAAGCCAATTAGGGATCACATAGTAAACAAAATTTACAATACAAGTTGCAAATTGGATAACATCATCATTAAGATAAGCTTTTCTTTTATTAGCCAAATGGATGTTTTCCTTGATTAGATAAATGGATGACTGGTCTATTAGGCCATTTTAACCTGTTGGCCATACCATCTTCCCAGTTAGAAATGGAGGGAGAAAAAAATCGTGCCCTGCAGTTTACAATGGAGGGAAATTTCCTAAGGCAGCCAATGAGGAATGGAAGATCTATGGGGTTTTCAGTTTAGGTCTGGATCATGTCCAAGGGCAAAGGTTAAAAATCTTTCCCTTCACTCCTTAAAATAAAATAAAAATAAACAGGTAAGCAACACAAAAAGGTACAAACATTTGTCCGTATGTCAGTCAATACCTGAGAACAAGGCTGGAACTCTGGAGGAACTCAAATGATACTACATCTGATGAACTTCTCCTTTACTGGAGGAACCAGCTTTTCCCATCCTGGTGCCCTCCAAGGTGTAGGAATTACAGTTCTCTGGATTCCTGCTGGTTGAGAATTCCTGAAATTGTTGTCCAAACTTATCTAGTGGGCTTCAGATTAGGGAAGATCTGACATTTCAGAATCAGGAATGTTAGAAGCTGGTGATTCCCACCTCCTGCTTTTCTTAATTACTTTTGGAGAAATCCAGATTCTGCACCAGGTTCCTCACAAATTAATTCTGCGCACGCTGAACAGCAAAGATAAACTGCCTTGGTTTTAGCATCCGGTATTTATCTGCTGTCGTTGTGCCAAAGTAATGAACGGCAATAATGGTTCCTTCCCCCCACCCACCCCCGAGGAACAGAGAGCAGTAACAGTTGTGCATTAAAAGGAAGGGTGCCTGAGCCAATCTGATTAAGATTTTCAAATAGGAAAGCTTTGAGTTTAAATGTGAGAATTAGCATTTCGAATTACTGGTATAATGAGAGGCCAAAGGCAGCATACAATAATATAACCATCTTTCTGGCAGAGAGTCCCAATTGCAAAGCCGAGAAAACAGAGGAAAAACTCTTCATTCAGGAATAATTCTTTGCGTCCACCAGACCTATTGGTTATTTTTCTTTCTTCCCTCCCCATTTCTCACCCTCTCCTTGTCTCTCTCACACACCCCACACATCTCATCAGGCTATTTGAGAATTTATACATTTATTTTAGGATTAGATGAATAGGTTTTGTGATCTGCAAATTGGCACTGTGCTAGCATTGAGTGAGGGGAAGCCTTCTTGGCTCAGAAGTTTAGAAAGAAATTATTCTCTGCTAAACTTGGTGCAGGCCAGAATCACAGGGGAGGGAGTCAGCCAGAAAAAGGGAATCCCAAATGGGGGGTGGGGGGAATGATGCAATGGAGGAAGAAGGTAAGAGTCACTGGAGAGACCTGGGTTCAAGTCCTCCTACGGACTTTGGACCCATCACTATCCTTTGGCCCATCCCACCTCACAAGGTTATCCTGGTGCAGGGAAATGGGAGAAGGAAATGCTAGACAGACCCAATGCACAATCAGGGTGCCCTCCTGGACTCATGGCTCCTGCTTAAGGAGCAGATGGCAGCTATGGCTAGAAGGCCTTTGCACAGTTTTGGGTTGTGCATCAATTGCACCCATTCCTGAACTGGGGGGGGGGGGCTGCTCACAGCCACTCATGCCCTTGTGACCTCCAGATTGGACTATTGCAACAAGCTGTACATGGGGCTGCCCTTGAAGAGTATTTAGAAGCTTCAACTGGTGCAGAACATGGCAGCGTGGGCAGTTAATGGCATTAGTTTTTTAGCACGTGTCACCACTGCTTTGCAAGCTGCATTGGCGTCCAGTGGGCGTTCAGGTGCAATTCAAGGTGCTGGTTGTCACCTTTAATGCCCTTCATGACTTGGGACTGGACTACTTATGGGACTGTCTCTCCCCAATTGTTTCTACCCATCCTGCCTGGTCCAGCAGGCGGGCATGCTCTGGGTACCATCAGCTAAGGAGCGTCAGCTGGCAGGGCCAGGAATAGGGCCTTTTTTGTCATGGCACCCACCCAATGAACATCATTCCATCTGAGATAAATTTAGCCCCAACCCTGCTAGCCTTTCACAAGGCTCTAAAAACTTGGTTTTGTACCTGGCCCCAGGGCTCTGGGTGGGTGAGGAAGCCCATCTCCTGGCTGTATGGACAATCAGCTGCTATGTGTTTTTATTTTACAGTATGCATTTTATTGTTTTTGTCTATTTGTAAGCCATCCAGAGTCACTTATGTGAGATGGGTGGCTATATAAATCAAATAAATAAATACATAAATAAATACATATGCTGCCTTCAGCTACTGAACAGAAAATGGGAGATAAACCTAACACATACCTATAAATTAATAAAACTGACATGACAATCCTGCTGGTGTCCAGGGATGGGTACCCTGAGGAATGGTAAGGGTACCAATGGTAAGGGGAAGCATAAAACATTCTTGCAATCCAGACCAGAGGTGGGGGGAAGTAAGGAAAATGTTACAAACCGGACAGATGTGTCCCCAAGGTGTGGTCCAAATAGCCATGATGACAGTCATGCAATCAAAGCTCTGTCCATTTTTTATGTGTCGCACATAAAAGACGGGCAGAATTTCAATCGCGCCATAACATCCGCCATCTTGACTTTTTCGACCATACCTTGCAGACATCCCTGAAAATGGACGTCTGCCAGAATGGACTGGATGGACTGGATGGCACCCAGCAAAGGTGCCCACAAATGCCTTCTCTGCACCTCCCCCCCCCGGTCTCCAGATGTTACTGAGCTGTCATTTCTAACCTGACAGAAAGGGGGATTACATGCTGGGAGTAGTATCAAATAACGAGGCCATGTAATTAAATATAAAAGTAAATGCAATAAACTCAAGCATCATTTTTGATTGGCCCCATGGACTGTATTTCTGGAACGCAGCTGTCACATGCCAGTAAGTGTGGCATTGGGTGCCAAAAAATGTATTTCTCTGACAAGGGAGATGTGCACTGGCTCATATTTACTATTAGATTCGTGTGTGTGTGTGTGCCCTTAAGTCAGTTTTTGATTCCTGGTGACTGCCTGGACCAATGGCAAGATTTTCAGAAGTGGTTTGCCCTTGCCTGCTTCCTAGGGCTGAGAGAGAATGACTGGCCCAAGGTCACCCAGCTGGCTTCATACCTAAGACGGGACTAGAACTCACAGTCTTCCAGTTTGTAGCCTGGTGCCTTCACCACTACACCAAAGTGGCTCTCAATATTTTGATATTGGTTTGGGGATACTTGTTGGTGAGGATGCAGGAGGTTCCGCCGGGAGTGATCAACAGAGTCAAGAATGGTGGCCACGATAGTGTGATCAAAGTTGCACCTATTTTTTTATGTGCATTGTGTACATGATGAACATAAAAAACAGGAGGAGCTTCAATCACATTGTTGAGGCTGCCATCTTGACTTTTGGGACCACGCCCCGCAGACACCCTTATGAGGATGGAGGCATTCAACCACATGGTGAACTACTTTATGTAAGAGCAGGCAACATGGATAGTCCTACCTCATGTCCCCATGTGGTAGCTTCCCCCTCCCAAGATCACATCACCAACGTTCAGTGGCAAAACGCCAAACAACAATAAGGCAATTTTCTTCCTAAACAACGAAGCAGCAAAATCTGTGTTAAAGTGTCTGATAGACCCAATGCATCAATTTGACTAAGAATGGTGATATGCCAAAATAAATCAGCCTACTAGCTGCTTAACATCCTCTACCCTTTTCTTTCAGTCCAAGTAATTGGGCGGGGGGGGGGGGGGGTACACAGGGAGTGGGAGGTGTTATTGATGGAGAATTACAGACACATTAAACAGCTAGAACACTAAGCTAGAAGCATGTTGTAGAGACTTGTGTTTTAGCCTGCAGATATGCCATACTAAAAAGAAAAATAATGTAGAAGTCATACCTGGATGATCCAAACTGATCCTATCCCCAAATTGGATTCTGCCCAAAGTCTCTTAAATTGCATGATTTGTCTCGCCCTTTTCCATAAAACAGTTTGGGTTTGCTCATCCCAGAAAAGGGAAGATTCCTCAACCTCTGACCATTTTATTCAGCCACCTCAAAGACTCCTGCTTCAACACAAAATGTCTCTCCACCATAAGGACCAGAAAGTTAGTTAGGCTTCTTCTCTGAAAGCATGAGGCCCAATTCAGCTTCTGATGACCATATTCTCTGCTTATTTATTAGTTTTCTGGGAAGGTGGGACATCCCTAAAGCCACTTTCCTGAAAAACCATTGACCCCTGTAGCTCAGGAGGAGGAACCAGTATCTTCTAAAGCCACTCAGGGATTATTCTACAATGATCCCACTGCTCCAGTGTAGATTCTCGTAGGCACTTAATGCCTGAGATTTTCCTTATGATGTTTTGTGACAAGTGTGCTTCGCATAAGAACAGCACATCTGTCCATCCAACAAAGCAGCACATAGGCATTGAAAGGAACCAATAGGGAGATGGCATCTATTGGGTTCATTGGTGACAGTCTTGCCTGAATCTTATCAGTATCTGATAAATGATAAGCCAAAGGGGGTTAAATAGATTTATTCCCAAGGAGGCTGCAGACTCATCACAGCAGTTTCATGCTACAATCTAATTACCTATACGGCTTCCAGACACCTTAAATTGGTTAAAGATTACTTTTTAAAAACCCATTCTGGGATTTCTTGTTCTTTTAAATCATCACCCACTTCATTTGTATTCTTCTTGCTATGGCTTCCTGGAGGTAGCAACATGGCCAAAAATATACTCCATCAATGTGGAGAACAGATTCAATCTAGTGAGGACTTGATGGTTGGCAACATGACATGACAGCTCAAATCTGCAACAATGTTTGGTAGTTTTTATGAGGTGACTGAAACTTGAAAAGCTGTAGTTTGAAGTACCTAGAAGGTTTCCTTCAATTGCTTGAAAGGTTGTCTTTGATGTGTTGGAACCCAAGATGTCATATCCCATTCAGCAGGGTTGGAGGCGGAAGGAATAGCCTCAGAGAAGGCAGTTTTACAATTGTAGGATTCTGTAATTATTCAGCATTGGAATAGAATAATTCTGTGGGTGGGGGGTTGGGCTCCTTTTCATTCTTCACTGTTCCAGTCATGGTTGGACAGCCATTTGTCGGGGACACTGTGTGGAATTCTGCAGTGCAGATGCTGCACTAGAAAGGGAGTTGGCCAAACGGGCTCTAGGAATCCTCCCAATTGTGATTCCATTCTGTAAATCACCAGGATCTTCTGGAGGAGGATCCTGATGTATGTTTCAATAGCCACATAGCCCAATCTGGTGCCCTCCAGCTGTATTGGGAGTGCAACTCTCAGAATCTTCTCAATTACGTCTGCCCGTCCCATCAGGTCCGGTAGAAGGGTTATGTTGTGGGTCCCATCTCCTAAGGAGTTATATCTGACAGGACGTAGGAGACAAGCCTTTTCTGCCATGCTGCCTGCCTGTAGAACATCAGAACATCTCATCTGATTGGCCTCATCTCTGCCAACCTTCTGGAAGTCCTTTAAAATGTGGTTATATCAGCAGGCTTAGGGATCTCAGGGACATGGAGAACTGGTGAGATGGTTATACTGTACATAATATCAAAGATGCTCTCTCCTAGTCTTTTAAAATAATATTAATGTTTTATTATGGTATAGTTTTTAATGTTGTTTTTATGGTCTGTTTTTATTGTACACCATCCAGAGTCATGTACATGAGATGGGCGGTTATATAAATACGATGAATAAATAAACTCCAAGGAGGAACTGGAGGATACCAAAATAGAGAAGACTCTGCAAGCATTTCATGGTAGCAGTAATTCTGCATCTCTGTCCAGACAGATGCTCATCAGGAAAATTTTAAGTTTCTCTGAGAGCTAGAAACAGGACAACAGGACCCATGGTCCATGAACTCTTAGTCAGATCCTCCAGGGATTTTCTCTTCCTCTTCTGCTTCATTATCACCCAAATAAAATACATTTTAAGTGATCCCCAAATAAAATAAATTTGTCGACTTAAATTTCAACACTGTAAATTTGCATTTGTATTGCACAAATTTGTACATGTGTACTTATATTACAAGGGCATGGCAGCAAAGTGTGCTACTATGGACACTTGGAACTAAGTTCCAAGAAGAAACTTTGCAGTATTTAAAGAAAGCAATCTTAAGGGGTTTCCAAAGCAAATCAAGATAAGTAAAATTTTCCCAAAATGTAGTTCACCCTCCACTGAAGGAAGAGGAGTCAACTTTTATACCATCAGAAGTAGGACTGAAAAGAGGGACAAATGTTTGTATTGTGTTTGTATTTCCTTTGGACAAATTAGCCGATCCCCTTTAATCCCTTCAGGTTTCTCAGTTCTAACAAAGGGCAAGGTCTGTTACCATTTAGCATTGCTGATCCTCAATTTTTTACCATATTTGATTCTACTCTATCTGACTAATAGAGAGAAAGAAGAAATATATTTAGAGCAGGTACAAATGATGGGGGAAGAGGTAGAGCTGAACGAAGTTGGATATACTATCAACATCATCTCCAAGGCATTCACCTACCACCTCCCCTTTCTCCAAAATTTTTCAGGTATACATTCCAGAAACTTCCGCCAGCATGGGTGGTATATACATGTATGTGTGTGTGAAAGAGACTTGTATCTTGCTTGTGGGTATTTTTGCAAAGGGCCCTAACTGCAAAGAAATTCCAGGGAAGATTTCTGAAAAATATACTATTGGCTTAACAAATCTATTCTCCTAATGGAGATTTTTCACTTGAGCAGTCTAGTTATTTGTGCTTTCAAGATGACTCTGAAGCTTGATAATCCAAAGGAAGGATGCTACATTGAAAGAAGAGGATATTTATAACACCTGAAAATGGGAATCTCTTCTCCAAGGATGCATTTGCTGGAAAACCTAGATAAAGTTATCTAATGTGGTTTCTTTTTTAAAACAAATATCTAATAAATCATGTAAAATTACTTCAAATGCATTATTATAAAAACTATCAAAAACCTGTGTATTTTACCTGAGGCTGGATTTCACCCTCCCCAGAATGAAGCATTATTTATTTTTGTCTTTTCCATCTCAAAGGCCTCTGGGAGAGATTTCAATGCCATCTTGCCTGATAAATAATTTTGGAGAACTTAAAAACATACACTTTACATTCTGACCTTGAGCTAAGAAAAGTACTGTCCTAATTTCAGTCTTGGATGTTTTCTCTCTCTTATTAGCAAAACTTGATTACTTTTGCTTTCTGAAAATTTGGCTTGCTTAAGCTGTCAATTGATACCACAACAGGATTTGAACTCATAAAAATAGAAAAGAAACTACAGAGCTTATTATGGAAAAAGGATGAAAATTCTCTTGGGTAGCCAGAAATGTATTTATGGGCTTCTTGTCATATCCTGGTCATCACAGCACAAAGATGCCTCTGTATCCATTTTAAAAGGACATATTCTCACAACTTCATTTCTGTCTCATCCTCAGCCCACCACAGAGACAGTCTAAATCCATTCTTAACCATTCCTGTTTTAAAGTAGTTTTTGTCCTCTGCTAATGTAATGGTCTGTGAAAATAACCTTGGGAGACAGGAGGAAGAGCCACAGTCTAGACAACGGTCTGATAAATGAAATCTGAAACCTGAGGAGGGATGGGGTGAAGAAAGCGTCTCAGAAGGGACCCCCCCCCCCCAGTTCTCTGGAATGTGAAGGCAGGGAAGGGAGGAAGTGCTTTCAGACTTGCAAGATTCTGTTATTTTAACCTTACAATAAAGGTAATATTAGTACTCACAGTTCTGGTTTCCTCCTGGACTACCTTGAAGGGTTGACATCTAGTAGCACAAGGCTTTCTGTGTGAACAATTTACAGTGCCTCAGTTGCAATGCAGCTGATGATGCAGTCAGTGATGGGGATCTGCCTAGCACCCATGGACTGTTTTAGGCTGTCGTGAGCATCCTCCGTTCCCTCTGTCACAGAGCACTGCCCTCCATGGCCATTTTGACTGGGGCTGCTGGAGAAAGTGGACACCCGGCTTCTGCAGAGGCCTGTAGTGAAGCACCAGCAGGGTGTCACACAAACTACTTATAAACCCAGGTCTTTTGAAACCTCTTTTTATAAAACAAGACTTGGATGTATGGGATGGGGGAGAATGCTTTCAGCCCCTTCCCCCACTCCTCTGGAAGCTGGCTGGGGGGAGGCTGCCAATATTTCAGCACCCTCTTTTTCAGTTTTGAGATTTCAGCTACAAATCTCAAAAACTGAAAACTGGTTTGGTGGGCTAAAATGCTGGGCTAGAAACTGGGAGATGGTGAGTTCTGGTCCTTTCTTAGGTGTGAAAGCAGCCAGTCACTCAGCCCAACTCACCTCACATGGTTGCTGTTGTGGAGAAACAGAAGGCAGGAGCATTAGGTATGAACTAAAGGTATATTGTACTGTATTGCCTTTCCCAACTTGTTGACACATGCCTGCTGGGGAAAGTATTATATTGTCTCCTGAGAATGTAACTGCCTTTTACCCAGCATCCATTCTCTAGCACCAGTCATGGAAGAGAAACAAAACTTGCATTCACACGATGTACTTAACCAAGTTAATGATTTAATCCACTTTCTGGGTTTTCACCCAGCAACATCTGTAGGGTGTTAGTACTTTCATCAGAACGATGAACGATGAAAACAGCATCACAGAGTTCCTTTTGTGTGTGTGTATGATGTCACAATGGATAAAAGGGATGGAGCTTGCCTTGTGATGTCACGATGTTGCTTTCATCACTCTGACTCCCTTTCCCCCACCCATGGGCACCATTCTTTATATGACACATTAATCCATAAACTAAAAAAATGGGCTAAGCCACAAAGGAAAAAAACCCACTAATTATGGTTAACACCAAACAAGCTTGTCATATTATGCAAATGCAGCCACCAGGTCTTTAAGTGACCTGATTAAGCACGTTGTGTGAACACAGCCTTCTAATACACAACCAATAAACCCTTGAAGAAAATAAGGTTTTAGATTGGACTGGGAATTCAACCAGCACATAAAAGATTTGCAAGGAACCGTCAGGAGAATTAATGGCATAAATAGATTTCAAGAAGCTTTTTATAGCAAGTGAGGCATTCATATATAAAAAAAAATGTACTCCTCAGTATATTCCAAGCCAAATAAGATGATCTAGAGGAAATGACTCTCAGTTTGTAATTCAGCCAAGCATTATAGACTCCATGAATTCGTAATCTGGCTCAGGTCCTTACAAAATATAGTGGCATGTCCCTGTTGTGATCTGGAAGGGAACCTGAAAAAAATCAAGCAACCTAGCCAAGAAAGACAACAGGCTTGCAAAAATACAGAGTTGACTTGAGGCCTTGCAGCTGAAATTAACCTTCAAGTCTATTTGGTTGCCTATAATAAAAAGACTTCCTTCTGAGCATATATAAAATGTGCTCCCCTTATCCCTGATCCACCCAAATTGGGTGTCTCTTCAAGAGGGGCCAGATCAGAAAGTTTACAGCAACCCTTCCCGATCCAGGCAGATCAGCCCCCAGGATTTTCCAGGCAGCATGACTTGTTGAGAACTCTGAAAGCTGAAGTCCACAAGGTTGGCTAGTTTATGGTTTCTGGACAAACTTCAACCTGTTTCCTAGGCAAATTTCTCCCCTTAATTTGGTACTGATGCAAACTAGGTTTATAATATTCAAGCCATGCAAATAATTGCACACTGTGAGAACCTGATCTTGCACTGGCAAAGTTTTGGTCTTACTGTTTTCACCTTGGGCCAGGAAAGCTCTGGAATCTTAGGCAGTCATCCTGGAGTGGAGTAGAGCAGAGAATGCTTGTTTTAGCAATGCCTACTACCTTGAAGGCAAAACATTTGTCCATCAGCTCAGAGGAAGGACAGGGACCTCCCTTCTCTCTTCTTCTAAGTGGCTTATTAGATGAAGTGTTTTCTTTAGGGGGATGAGAATAGATTTTTCACCTTCTTGGCTTTAAACTTCTCCTACTAAAATGATGTAAAGTTCTTCATGTCATCTGCTTTCTCCAATGCGCCTAATCAATGTTCTAACTCTCAATAGGAAAGATTGAAGGATGAAGGGAGCAGGAGGAGGAACAAGCCAAACAAGTTAGAGGCCTTAGGCCATCATAGCACACCTGATGGAACAACAGATAACCAAGGTTATCAAACATACTATGGAAGGCTACTTCCATGAGGAGAGTCAGGCTTAAACCTGGTGGCACGTTGCTCAAGGCTGTGGCATTGAAAAAGAAGCATGCACTTGACATTTTTAAGAGGACAGGACCACTGCGGGTGAAGGAATGATGCAAAATATGCTGGGGTTTTCTGTTTTTTCCCCAGGTTTTGAGGTAAAAAATGAGCACCCCTCCCCCTTTTTTATATATTTTAGGATTTACATTCCAATTTTTGTGTTTCTTGTCTCAAAGTAGCGATGAAATGCAGTTCATGACATCTCGATGCAAACTCTGCCCCTTATCTACTTGCATGCAATGTTGTAATGGATGTATGAAAAGGCAGAGTATGCACTGTGACATTATGACACACGTTTTGTCATTTTGGTGTTACTCTGGCTGGGAACAGATGCTTATGCCTCCAGGACCTCAGAAGAAGAGTTTGAGACTGCATGTGGTCTCAGAGCCTCAGGATGACCACCCTTGTGCTGGGTCATAGTATGGTTCCATTCAGTAGATAAGGTCAGGTTTCAGTCAAATTGATATTTGAACTGGAGGGCTTATAGTCAAAGATTCAGAAACACATCTCTGATCAGATACTTGGTAGCAAATACTAGAAAAGCTCATAACAGTAAAGAAAAACTACTTTGACCTCTAGCATTCCCAGATTCAAATCTGACTTCTCTTTCTATTGTTCTTATTTCTTAACAGCCTAAGAGCAGGCCGTTTCTCAGCAAGAGAAGTCACAGTTCTCCATTGTCACTGTAATGGACCAGTCTAGAGCCTGCCCTTCAGTTTAGGGTCTCCTGAAGGAATGTGCAGTGTGAGAAGGCAGGGAGAAGTGATGGTCTCAAACGAACCATGTTTGCTAGGGGAAAGCGCTGTGCACCATGGGGCAGCCTTGGGGGGGACGGCAGGAGGGAGGAAATACTGTAGGCAGGAGGCACGTTCGCACCAGAGTGAAGAGAAACGGCAGGGGGCGGCTGTTGGGTCAAGTGGGTATTGCAGTGTGTATTGCGCTGATTGGATTCGGAAAGTGGAATGTCTGCGGTTTTGTGGTTAATTAGCGGCGCTCCCGGGTGGTAAAAAAAGGTGAGATTGTGAGCCAAGCCCTCTTAGGAGGGGGAGGACAGATAGGGGGTATAAAAACCTGTCAGACCTTGTTTCGGGGTTCCTCCATTGCTGCGGGAGGGACCCACCTTTGCAAACGTGCCCAATAAAAACTTCTGTCTACTGGACAACCGAACCCGTGTCTGTCGTTTTCTGACAAAATTGGCGAGCCAGCCAGGAGTCCTCGACGTGGACCGGACTGTGGGGAACCGGTGAGTAATCGGCCGTAACACCCCGTTGAGGTGTCTCCCGTTTTCCCCGGAGTCGGGTCCGGGACGGGACTCCAATCGCCAGTCAGACAGAAGTAAAGAGGAAGTCAGCCGACGAGGGGACCTCCGGGAGGTCTGGTGAGTACAGCCTACCCATAATCTCGGGGAGATTAGCGTGGTTACGAGGCGTTGGACGCCGCAAGGGGACAGAAGAGTCCGGGACCTTCTGTAAGATGGGAAACGTAGTCAGGAAGGATGGGTAAGGCACAGAGTAAGAGGGTAAGGCCAGGGGCCAGTGGGAAAAGCACAGTAGGGGGAATCCCCACGGATTCTCCATTAAGACAATTGTTGCAACAATGGGAGACACCCTGGTTGTGTCCATTCACCAGGGGTCTGGAGAAACCGACCATGATAACTTTGTGCACTAAAGAATGGCCAAAATATCCACTAGTGGACCCCGAATTCCCCTACCATTGGGATACTCTTGGAATCCCCAGTAATTACTGGGTGACCCAACTAAAAAACTACATTGTGGAGCATAAATTGTTAACACAGGAACCCTATGTGGAAGTCTGGTTCCATGTTCATTGGGAGGGGCCTCGACCCAAGTTAGCCAAAATTTTTGTCCAAAAAGAACAGGAGGATGAGGAGGACCTCTGGCTGACTGGACCCCAATGGGGGCCACCACCTCCTCCTCCTCCTCCTCCTCCTCCTCCTCCTCCTCCTCCTCCTCCTCCTCCTCCTCTTCCTACCGCTCCCCCTCCGGCACCCCCACCCTATCCCGGGCTGCGGAAAGAGCTGGACCAGCTGAACCAAGACATTCAGAACTTGCCCTTTATTCTAAGGTTGGCCAGTGCCTTCTCCGTCCGGGAGGTCCCGAATGGAACGAATGCACAGGGGGTGGCCGTCACCAGTTACGTAACGGTTCCCATCAAACCCAGTGAGTTGAGGGAATTAAAAAAGACCCTCCCTCATATGCAAGAGGACGCCCATACCGCCGCCGAACAATTGGAACTTTTTCTCGGCCCAGTGGAATACTCCTGGGGGGAACTGAATTACATTTTAGCCCACCTCTATACGCCAGAAGAGAGGGGCCAGATTCGGCGAGCCACGCTCGGGGCTTGGGAGCGAAGGAATGCAAACGTCCCAAATGCCCCGGCCGCGGATACTAAATTCCCTCTGGCAGACCCAAATTGGGATCCCAATAATGCTCCACATCGGCAGAATATGAGAGACATGAAAGAGATGATTTTGGAGGGCATCCAAACAGCAGTGCCCCAGGGGAAGAATTTGACCAAGGCTTTTGAGGTAACCCAGGGGAAGGATGAATCGCCCAGAGATTTTTGTGAGAGGATCTGGGTTGGCCTGACCAAATTCTTGGGCATGACTCCGGACACCCCAGCCTTTGAGACCTTGTTAAAAATGCAGTTCGTCACCAAAGCGTGGCCAGACATTCAGAAGAAGATACAAAAACAGGAGGGTTGGACCGAACAGGGGATAGGGGAACTCCTAAGGATTGCTCAACAGACCTATGTGGGGAGGGAGGAGGCGAAGACCAGGCAGAAAACTCAAATGATGATGGCAGCCGTTCAGGCGGCAGCCAAGAATGAGACGAAGGGGGAGGGACTGAGGGAGGCGCGACCTTCTCCCCATCTGGTCCGGGGACCTTGGCCCCGGAGAGGTGGTGTCGACCCCAGGAGGGAGAGGTGGACTGGGGATAGGCAAGGTTGTTTCCGCTGCGGGCGGGTAGGACACTTTCCTCGGGACTGTCAGGTGGATTGCCCCACGGGTGAGAGGAGTTTCCCCCTGTACGACTAGGGGGGTCATGGTTCCCCAACCGGGGCCCACGGGGAACCCTTGGTAAACATCATGGTGGGTCCCACCGGCGAGGAACGGTAGTTCCTCGTGGACACCGGAGCCTCTCGAACATCGCTGTGCCAACCGATCCCAGGGATTGTGAAATCCTGGGGTGCGTCGGTATCGGTGATGGGGGTGGGAGGTTCTCCGGTCAAGGCAGACGTACTGGAGGGAGTAAGATTGGAGTGGAATGGGAAGGAGGTAACTGCAGATGTGTTACTGATCCCACAGGCGGGAGTGAACTTGCTGGGAAGGGATCTAATGGGTAGTCTAGGAGTGGAGTTGTGGAATGTGGAACAGGCAGAAAGGATGTGTTTGTTGCGGGAGGCGGACATGGAGGTTGTGAACCCTGAGGTATGGGCAGGGGAAGGGGGGCGGGTCAGTTTCGCATCGCCCCAATTAGCATCCCCTTGAAACCGGGGGTGACGGGTTTGCGGCAAGCCCAATACCCACTGTCCTGGGATGGGAGGCGCGGGCTGAAGCCCATCATAGATGGGCTGAGGCGGCAAGGGCTGTTGGAACCGGCTATGTCCCCCTTCAACTCCCCTATCTTAGCTGTGAAGAAGAAGGACAATAGTTACAGGCTGGTGCAGGATCTGAGGAGGGTCAACGATTTGGTCTTGGCCCAGACCCCGGTAGTGCCTGACCCCTACACTTTGATGGGGAAGATCCCTCCCAGGGATCGGTGGTTCACGGTGATAGACTTGAAGGATGCTTTTTGGTCATGCCCTCTGGCAGAGGAAAGTAGGGATCTGTTTGCCTTTGAGTGGGAAGATCCGGAGACTGGGAGGAAGCAACAACTGAGGTGGACGGTGCTGCCCCAGGGGTACACCGAGAGCCCCCTCTTGTTTGGACAGGCATTGGAAGAGAAACTCCAGGGGTTACGGGCCCCCGGGGGTTCTCGGGTGCTGCAGTATGTGGATGATTTGTTGGTGTCTGGAGAGAAGGAGGTAAAGGTGAGAGAAGACTCAGTGGCTTTATTGAACTGGTTGGCTGAGGAAGGATTGAAGGTGTCAAAAGGGAAGGTCCAATTTGTGGAAAGGGAGGTCAAGTATTTAGGACATGTACTCCGGAAGGGTGAGAAGTTGATTGATCCTTCTCGCATACAGGGGATAATGCAGTTGAAGCCCCCTCATACTAAAATGGAGGTGCAGCGGTTTCTGGGTCTAGTAGGATATTGCCGGCTATGGATAGATGAGTACATGAGCAAGGCTCAGTTTCTGTATGAGAAGTTGAAAGGATCATCTGACAGGGTAGAATGGACAGACGGGGACACAGAGAAGTGGGGAGAATTACAAAGGAGCCTGGTGACGGCCCTGGCTCTGGCTCTACCGAACCTGGCCCTCCCCTTTCACCTGTACATTACAGCCCATGGGGGAACCGCCATTGGAGTGCTGACTCAGAGACGGGCTGGGAAATATCAACCAGTGGCCTTCCTGAGCAAAGCCCTAGAACCGGTGGTGAGGGGATGGCCGACTTGTGTGCAGGCAGTGGCTGCCGCTGCTGTGCTAGTGACAGAAGGGAAAAAACTCACTTTTGGGAGCCCCGTGATTGTTCATTCGCCCCATCAGATCTTAAGTGTGCTTAGTCAGCAGGCGGCTGCTTGGATGACAGAAGGAAGGATGTTGAAATATGAGACAGTTCTCCGGATAAGTCCTGATATGGTGGTAGGAACAGACAGGAATTTGAACCCAGCGGAGTTTCTTGCAGGGGAGCGGAAAGAATGGGAGCCAGCGGAGCACGAGTGCTCCACCCTGTTGCAGCTGCAAACAAAGACCCGGGAGGACCTGCAGGAGGTCCCACTGGAGGAGGGTGAGGTCTGGTTTGTGGATGGGTCTAGCCGAGTAGAGCAGGGACAAAGGAAGTCAGGATATGCGATAGTGACGGCGGAGGGAGAGACAGTAGAGAAGGGGGCACTACCAGCGGACTGGTCAGCCCAGCTGTGTGAAGTGCACACTTTGAAACAGGCACTAGAGTTGGGAAAGGGAGTGTCCCTCACCGTTTACACAGACTCGTGATACGCCTGGGGAGTAGTGCACACTTTCGGGAAAATTTGGCTGGAACGGGGTTTACTCACAACTGCTGGGAAGGAGGTGAAAGCTCGGCAACTGATAGAGGGGATGATGAAAGCTCTTCAAGAACCCGACAGGATTGCAGTGGTGCATGTAATGGGACATCAGAAGGGGGACTCGATGGAGGCAAGAGGGAACCGACTTGCTGATCGAGTAGCAAAGGAGGCAGCGGAGGGTGTACCCATTGCCATCATGGTTGCAATCCCCCAAATAGAAGAACCTCTGGCTTGGGCACCGGGGAAGTTGGACGAGGTGCTGCTGGAAAGGGAAGGTTGCAGGGAGGAAGCAGGTCATTGGGTTACAATTGAGGGGACCCCAGTAGTGAGCCGTGCTGACATGAGGGGGATGTTGGAGAAACTGCACGGAACTCCCTCCTGTGGCTGGGTTGAAGTACCTGTTGGTACTCAAAGATCACCTCACTGGCTGGGTGGAAGCGGTGCCCAGCCGGAGGGCAACTGCACAGGTAGTAGCAAAAGTTCTCCTGGAACAGATCATCCCCTGGTATGGGATAGTAGAGAGTCTGGATTCCAACAGGGGGACCCACTTCACCCACAAGGTGCTGCAGGAGGTCATGCAAAGCCTGGGGGTTCGATGGGAACTCCGCACCCCTTGGCATCCTGAATCCAGTGGGAAAGTGGAAAGGGCTAACGGGGTATTGAAGCAACATCTCACCAAACTGGGATTGGAAACAGGGCTACCTTGGACAAAGACACTTCCGGTTGCCCTGCTTCAAATGCGGACAGCCCCTCGCAAGGATGTGGGGGTCTCCCCGTTCGAGCTGATGATGGGAAGACCTTTCCTGGCTCCAATGGGAGAGCCTATCCCCAAGCTAAAGGATGCCTTCCTAAGAAAGTATCTCTTGGTACTGTCACAATCTCTCTTGTCTTTAAGAAAACAGGGATTCCTCGCTCAACAGCCCCCCTTGCTGGAAGACCAACACCCCCACAAGCCAGGGGATTGGGTCCTGATAAAGACGTGGAAGGATGAGAAGCTGAAACCGTCTTGGGAGGGACCATACCAAGTTCTCCTGACAACTGAATCAGCGGTTCGGACTCAACAGGGGGGTTGGACCCACTACCATCGGGTTAAGCGAGCTCCCGACCCCCGATCGTGGACTGCCCAACCGGGAAACGGACTCAAAGTAAAACTTAAAAGGAACTGAACTAAGGCAGGGGAGGAGATGACCAACATAAAGGCTTGTATCCAGGTTATTCTGTTATGTCACTGCTTAGATGCTCTACAGCACAGCTCTAACAACAATTTTTTTGTAGAATTGGCACAAACAGCTTTGAACAGCACAACTTTTTGTGTGGGGCAACTCTTGACTGTGAATGGTGTCACTTCCACCTGTTTCTTTGGAATGCCCATCAGCTTGGAAGCATTGAAGAATGTTACTCAGATAGCGAATATTGATATCACTGGGGATGATCCCCTGTGGGGGGGGATGTTCTATCATTTTGGGTCTTTTCCCATACCAAGACCCTGAACTAATCAAAGGCAAATGGCTCTAAATCTCTTGGGGATAACCAATGCAACTCAATGTGTATATTTCAACAATACCCAGACCCATTGCCCTCAAAAGGTCCTGCTTTCACTTGTGGAGGGGTCTATAATATCCCTTACGCTTCAACCCCTCTATACCTACCTAAAGGTTTCTTTTTGTTGTGTGGACATGAAGCTTATACCTATGTTCCAGCCTATAGTTCAAGGGGCCCTTGTGCCGTAGGGCGCCTGACCTCTCTATATGCCCTGCCTCCGATGCAAGCGCACCCATCAAAAGAAAAAAGAAAAAGGGAGCTGCCATCTGCTTGTGAGAGTGATGTGACACTCTTGTCCGAAACAGAAGCCATGGCTCTGGCCCTCTCCTTAGTAGGGGTTCCTGCACTAAGCGGAAGAACTTATCTGGACCTAAGGAAGGTGGCCTGCCTCCTGGCTAAAAGTGTCAACCTTACATCCTCTCTCATTGCAGCTCTCACTGAAGAAGTCACTGAGATCAGGAGGGCGGTCGTTCAAAATCGGATAGCTATAGACTACCTCCTATTAAGGGCAGGACAAGGCTGTGAATCTTTTCAAGGTCTTTGTTGCTTTAACCTAACCAACAATGAGAATTATATTGAAGCAAAACTAGCCAAGTTGAAGACCTTAGCCTCTCACATATCCGAGGATCCAGAGGGATGGAATTGGTCGTGGCTCACTAGTTGGTTACCTAACTTTGCTTGGTTAAAACAACTTTCTGTGCTAGCTATTGGCTTCATTGCCTTACTGGTCCTAGTATGTTGCTTAATGCAATGCCTCCCTGCTTGTGGGAATTACCTGTCCCAGTGTGTGAAGCCCCGGGTCCGAGACGAGGGAGCAATCCTGTTAGCCAGGTTTGAGGCCCAACAGAGGCGTGAAAAGAAAAAGGGGGGATTGTGAGAAGGCAGGGAGAAGTGAGGGCCTCAAACGAACCATGTTTGTTAGGGGACAGCGCTGTGCACCATGGGGCAGCCTTGGGGGGGACGGCAGGAGGGAGGATGGGCAGAAGGCACATTCGCACCAGAGTGAAGAGGGGCGGCAGGAGGGAGGAAATACTGTAGGCAGGAGGCACGTTCGCACCAGAGTGAAGAGAAACGGCAGGGGGCGGCTGTTGGGTCAAGTGGGTATTGGAATGTGTATTGCGCTGATTGAATTCGGAAAGTGGAATGTCTGCGGTTTTGCGGTTAATTAGCAGCGCTCCGGGGCGGTAAAAAAAGGTGAGATTGTGAGCCAAGCCCTCGTAGGAGGGAGAGGACAGATAGGGGGTATAAAAACCTGTCAGACCTTGTTTCGGGGTTCCTCCATTGCTGCGGGAGGGACCCACCTTTGCAAACGTGCCCAATAAAAAAACTTCTGTCTACTGGACAACCGAACTCGTGTCTGTCGTTTTCTGACAGCAGCATTTAGGGATGCTCAGGGCTTCAGATCCAAAGCATAAAGATTGTTTTGGAGGGCCCAAAGATATTCATAATACCTCTGTCAACATCTCCTTAAAAGAAGCTTCTTCTTTTCCTGGCCTCACATGTAGCCAGGCAATCCCAAGAAAATGTGTGTCTGAATTAAAGAAGTGCCAACTGTGCAGCCACACCCCCTTTGGACCTCCTTGCCACACCCTGGCAGCATCTCCTTACTCAGACCCAAATTTTTCTAGGATCTCACACCTATTCTGTGAGCCCAGGAAAGGACCCAGCTTCTATAAGGGGATGCTGGCAGTTGAGGTGTGCACACCCTCTCTCCCAAAGCACCTGGTATGCTGCAGATCCAGTGGATAATGAAAGAGAACAGATTATACTAAGGCTTTTGATGGCATAGATCACAACAAATTGTGGAATGCCCTTAAAAAGATGGGTGTACCAAACCACCTCATCTGCTTATTGAAGAGTCTGTGTAGCAGCAGCACCAAGGGAGGCACCTGTAGGTACATTAGTGGCATTCCTATGTTACGGCATCAACACCCATCATCCATGGTGAAAATTATGGAAGCTATACTCTCAGTGCACCAGCATCAGGTTGGACAGCTAACAAACAATAACCCACCCCCAAATCATGTGATAAGACCAGTATAAAGCAAAACAAAAACAAATTAAAAAGTGAATCATAATACAATTACCAAGGCACCTTTTAACTATCCCACAATATATAAACACACATATTGGGCTCCACTGGCACCCTGGCCCTAAGCCCTGAGGGAAAAGCTGGAAGGGCAATAGGGTTAGGCCATCTAGATCTGAGGGGAAAGCTGTTCCAGAGGTCTCAGAGAACCCCAAGGACTCCACAGTTCAACCCTGAGCTACATATATTCTCTTCTATTGTTCTATAGGTGCTGCAGCAGAGAAGGCCCATCTCCTTGGTCCCACTAGGTGATGTCATTTCACCAAAGAGACCCAGAGCATGCCCAATGTGTGGGATCTGGTGTAAGAATTGGTCCCCTAAATAATCTGGTTCTATGCCGTGCAGGTCTTTAAAGATAACCACCTCCTTGAATTGGCACCTGGAGGCCTACTGGGAGCCAATGGAGCTCGCAAGGCACCCACATCCCACAGGCAAACCTTGGTGTGCCCAATACTGATTGGTGCACCCAAAACTTTTAATTCTTTGCTGCCATCTAGTGACATCCAAAGTTTTGCAAAACATAGAGTAACCTAAATGAGCTTAATGTTTTAATTTGGATTCCTGCACTGAGTAGATAAGACTCAGTGGCCAACATGTCTACTTCCAACTCTGGGTGTTCCCATAGCATGCAACCACATGTTTTCAACAGGCAAAACTTGGTTAGCATTAACTTGAGTTAGTTTTTTGTGTGTTTATATGGCTTTGTATATTGGATGAATCTAGCACTGGTTTGTTTATTGTTCAATTAGTACACAAAATATATTAACTCAGTAACTAGATTAAATGTATAAATCTATGATTCCATTTAATTATATTTAAGACTTAATTTAATGATAATGTTTTAGTTAAATTAAAGTAAAATCCAACCTGTTCCATTCATGCTGGGCCCACCCAGATCTCTATCCTGGCCTGCCAGTAGTTTTATCTGGTTAGCTTTCTCGGTCTTGTTTCTTAAATTTTTAATTTGTGCATTTCTCAGAGTAATAGGCATTACAGAAATGTAAGAAAAGAACTAAAATAAAGGAATAAATAGCAATGCTTCTCCAAGTTCCTGGCATGGGAATGTCTACCTCCCAGGTCTCAACCTGCTTGTTCCAGGGGGAAGGCCGAGAGTTGAAGAAGAGTATCCTTGTAGCTCATTGGTTGAGCTATGCACTACGATAAGCCGTAAGGAGGATTACTGGTTTCTAGCTTAGCATGTTATGTGAACCCAGCCAATTGTGACATTTTCGAAAATGGTTTACAATGTTCTGAACCTAGCCATGGTTAGAGTAGATTCTTTCATACTGAAAGTTCTTCTTTCAATCCTTGCTTTCTTCCATTCATAGATCCTAGGTGGATGTCCCGAGAAAAATCTTTAGATACTGCCCCAACAGAGAAGAAACTAGATGAGAGGGACAGAAGTCTAACAAAGTAAAGTGCAGAATTCAGTGAGCATTAGCAGACATAACCAAACCTATATTTTGGGGGCACAATAGAAGAAGCTAGGAGCCGTTACTATTGCAGATAAACTACGCAGAACAAGGTATTAGCAAGGAAGAAAATAAATGATAAGGAGCACAGGCTCTACAAGGATTAGAAACACACTGCCTTTGTTCAATCTGCTGTCTTTGTACAATTCTTAAAGAAAGAAGAAAATCAGAAATAACTGTGGGTGGGCAAGGCTGTTATTTTTTTTAAATCAATTGTTAATTTGTTCCTAATAAAGTAAGTAGGAAGGTCAGATTATGTACAGTAAGTTATCAACTTGGTAAAAATGCTTATTTGCATGTCAACTTAATCTCCCATAAGAGAGAACCTGTAGCTACAGATCAATAAACTATCAAAGCACTCTTCAGCAGTTGGTTGTATTTCAATAAACTGGGATCAAAGGAGAAAGTTTTTCTTACAAGAGAGACAACACAGTTTGAGATGAGGCTGAGGAGAAACATTTTTGCAGGAAGGCTAACATATTTCAGTGAGGAATCTTCCTGCTTTTACTTTTTGCCTTATATTTTTCTAACTGTGATTTTCTTCCATGGCATTCATGGGGAAATTTTATAAATTTTTAATAAAATAAACAACATTTCCAACAATCCCTAGATTCAACCAATAGGTTCATTGCCAGCAAGTAATTTACCCATCAGTATCTACAGGGAGAGAGGGGGTCAAGGGGGCAAAATGACAGAAGCAGTGTCAAATTATCATGATGCAAGACCCACCTCTTGTGTACATGTTGTGTGATTTCATCCACACATTCAAAAGGGGCAGAGCTTGTGGTCCAACCATGCAATCCTGCTTTCGTCATATTGACAAAGGCAACAAGATCCTGCAGATGGCATGAATTTACCATCTTCCTCTTGCCTACAATGTTGTTGCAAAAGATAAAGGGTCCCCTTGGAGAAAAAATGGCAACTCTAATACTTTAGAGCGGATGTAAAATAGTTCTTCTACGAATTCCTCTAAAAGTGAATTTGGGCATGCTAGACTTTCCAACGGAATGAACACTAGCACTGAATACTAGCTAGTATCTGTCTGGATTCAAATATGTGCAACGCTAGCTCCTGGGGGGGGGAGGGGAAGATACACTACTGAAACTTGCATGAAAACAGCAGTACTTATATTTACAAAGAGAAGTTTAATCAGGGAAATTTATGTGTGAATGAAAGTAGACGATTTATTATCAGGTAAATTAGAGGAAGCAGAGAAAGCTTTCACACATTATCTAAGGTTATAAATGTAAAGAATTGTTACATTTTCTACACATTTTTTAAAAAATCTCTTCAAAAATCTGGCCTGGAATATTATTCTAATGTGGGGGGGGGGGGGAGGTTGCTGGTTATGTTTCTTTCTTCCTTTCTTTTCTTTCTTTCTTTTTTTAGTGATTCACAATCTCTATTCAGCACCACAAAAAGGCTTTTGAACATCAAGTGCTCAAAACCCTTTACTTGATGAATGTCTCCCTTCTGCTTTTTCTTAGATTCAATTTAAAAAAAACCAACACCAACTTCAAGTCCTTTCCACCCCATTTATGAACAAAGCTGTGAAATTTGATAACTTCTTATCAATGAACAAATTAAGGGTTTGTTTCGTTCTGTCTACAAAGGACTTGCATTCTGTATTCCAGTCCTGTTACCCCTTAAAGAAGCCAGGCTAAAAGAAATGATAGAGAAAGTCACTTGAGAATACATGGAGACTACTATCGCTGGGGCCATCAATCTCCAAAACTGCATTAAAACAAAAGACATTCCAAAAAAAATGAAAACTGACATTTTTGTTTTATTACCTGCCATTTTAAATCCTAGATATTAGATTTTATGAAGCACAAATTCCAAGCTTCCAGTGGCCACATAGTGTAGGATCTAGAATTGCATCACCAATACCAATACCATCCCTGAGCTAAACAATTACTTTGTCAAATGATACCCAGGATGGTACCAGTGGCCACACCAGTATCTGCCAAGAAAGAAATTCCAAGGATGTGTGTCTTTCAGCTGTCAATCAACTGGAATGGTAATGTATGTTCTGCTTAGCAAACTGTTACATCTACACAATGTAAATGGTCCAAAATCAGATTCAAATAAGCCTCCGGTGGGGAAGAATGGCAGACTGACATTCTCCTGAAGTGCGGAGAGCTGTCACAGTTGAGAACACTGGCTGGGAGGCGGATTCTGGCCAGCATTTATCTCCCTGCATCAAAGGGACATTGTGAGATAGACTACGTGTGTTCTGGAAAGCGGTTCCTTCTGATTAAACTGCAGAAACAGAAAACTTTTTGCAGCTAAATCGGGAATTCCATCTATACTGTGGTGGAGCCGATAAGGACATAAAGCCTTGTTTTCCCCATCTTTTAATCACATTGGGAAGTAATTAATTACAGATGAAGGGATTTTTTCCTCTGTGGCAGAAATAAGACTCCTTGCGGCAAGTTAAACCTTCTTTCAAGATTACAAAGAGAGAGAGAGAGAGAGAGAGATTTTGGTTTAAAGATCCAAGAACTATTTGCAAAAAGCTTAAGAGAAGATCTAAGAAAGTTTTAAATGGATAAGGGGACAGTCTTTTTTCTTCTTATTATTTTTCTATTTTTATTTTTACCATTTTTACTTTTGATGGAAGTGCTTTAATATAATTATTCATTAAGCCAGTTAAAGAGCATAGCCCGGTGTGGGAATGCTTGCTACCTGTCTTTAAAGAGTGATGTAATTGGTGGGTTCTGCTTAACAAAAGATAAGGTAAAGACTCAGACTAAGTGATGGAATGGTTTGGTGAAGCCCGCGCTCGGGGAGATAAGCATTTCCTTAGCCCCCAGAATGAACGTGGGAAGGTGAAGAGGATGAGACTGGCACCACCCTAAGGAATTTGCAATGTTCATTTGCTGGCTTGGGAAGTTTAGATTGAGTCTGGTAAGATTGATGTCAGGTTCAGGCCAAAGAACTCCATGAGACAGTTCAGTTACAGTTCTATTGCATTTATTAGCTTCCACCTACAAGACAGAATCTCACCAGACTGAATCTAAACTTCCCAAGCCAGCAAGCGAACATTGCAAATTCCTTAGGGTGGTGCCAGTCTCATCCTCTTCACCTTCCCACACTCATTCTGGGGGCTAAGGAAATGCTTATCTCCCTGAGCGCGGCCTTCACGATACCATTCCATCACAGACTGTGACTTATAGTTGCCATGGAGATGTGAGGCTTGAAAGTGGCTGAAACAAGAAGATATTGGGGGGGAGGGGGAGGAGAGAAGCATGTTTTTACTTTGGGGCATTTTCATTTTTGAATTAAAAATGACTACTAGAAGAACAGCAAGAGAGGGTAGAAGGGGCTTGCTAGAATGATCTGCAATTACACAAGATATACTTCAGAAATTTTTGAACAAATGGCAGATAAATTTGATCAGATGGAAAATAAAATGGATGCTTTTGAAAAAAGAATGGATGAAAGATTTGTCAAAATTTATTAAGAGAGGAGATGAAAGAAAATGTTAAAAAAATATCTGGAGAGGTAAAATAAATTAATGATAGAGTGGAAATTTTAGACAAAGTTTTGACAACCAATGTACCATTTAAACAATGGCAGAAGGATATATCTAATAGAAGAGAATATATGTAGCTCAGGATTGAACTATGGAGTCCTTGAGGGTCTCTAAGCTTGCTTGTTTTCTTGCAGACAGGCAGAAGACTAGCAAAGCGCATCCATGAACACCAACTAGCAGTCAGAAGACATGATGAAAACTCCTTCATCTCACAACACATGGACAGACTTAACCATAGTTTTAATTGGGAAACTGTCAGCATCTTAGACCAAGCTAAATCTAAAAACATGAGGGAATTTCTTGTCTATAAGAAGCTTGGTATTCAGACAGGTCAGCCCTCAACAGGCATATAGAGATAAACAACATTTACACGCTATTCAAAAGAGACAATTAAAAAAAAAAGACAAGAGCACCTCTTCGCCAGCAATCAACACCCAGATAAACAGGCATTAACACCAGGATTAACACCAGACAAACAATCAAGCAGTAAACAATACCCTAATCAAGGGACTACCAAGGAAAACACAACTCCCCCACCAAAACTGACAAGCAAGTTACTGTATAGAAAAAGAGAGCAAACCCCACTCCCTTCTACCACTGAAGATGTTACTTAGACAGGTAACAAAACGTCTGCAAGAAAGCAACCAAGCTCAGAGCATCCCAAGGACTCCATGGATATATCTAAATTTGTATGGCAAGAGGGGGGAAAAAACATGAGTTAAATATAAGGTACTACAAGATACGAAAGAAAGAGGAGGATTGGGTTTACCAGATTTGAAATTATATTTTGCTGACTGCCATTTTGTTGGGATGAAAGAGTGGGTGTTGTTAAGAAGTAAAAGGTTACTGGATTTAGAAGGTCATGATCTGAGATTTAGGTGGCATGGATATCTATGGTATAACAAAGCTAAAGTGAATGTAGGTTTTAAAAATAATTATGTCAGGTGGGCTATTTTTAGAATATGGAAGAAATATAAATTTAGGTTCTGTCCAAAAACACCTTTGTGGCTTTCAGCACAAGAAGCATTTTATAGACAAGAAATGATAAGTAAACATAAATGGTTAACTTACCATGATGTACTAGATTTTTCTCAAGGGGATCATAACATAAAATCTAAAGAAGTTTTAACAGTAGAAGGATATCTTTGTCAATGGTTTTCTTAGGTACAATTGTTAGAAAGATTTAAAGTGGATAAAATATGGTTTTGAACAATATGAGACTGAATTTGAAACAGAATTATATACTAATGATGAACATGTTATTGCTAAAATGTATAAACTTTTATTGAAATATGAGACAGAACACGAACAAGTGAAAGAATGTATGATAAAATGGGCTAAAAAAGTTTAGTTAGACTATACAAATGGAACAATGGGGAAATATATGGCTGAAAAGACTGAAATTTACATTACGTTTTAACTTTAAAGAGAACTTTATAAATGATGTATTGTTGGTATTTATCACCAGTGAAATTGTCTAGAATGTATAAAGGTACTTCAAATCTTTGCTGGAAATGTGAACAACAGGAAGGACATTTTATAATGTTTGGTGGACGTGTAAAAAAGCCAAAAAAATTTGGAGACAAATACATATATTAATTCAAAAGATTTTAAAGATTAAAGTACAACTGAATCCAGAGACTTTCCTTTGGGGACTAATGGACAGGCAACTAGAACAAGGTCATGGAACTTTGTTTTTGAATATGACAACTGCAGCAAGATTATTATATGCTCAAAAATGGAAAGGCTCGACGCTACCCACAATGGAGGAATGGCTGGTGAAAATGATGGAACTTGCAGAGATGGCTAAATTAACTTCTTTGATCAGAGAACAAACAATATCTACATTTATGGTTGACTGGAAACCCCTTACAGACTTTTTGCATGAAACAGAAAAACATGCACTTATGACTTGTGGTTTTGATGATTAGAAAAGAATTGAATAATAGAAAAAAGTGTTTTTTTATAAAATCATAGAGTAAGAGATAATTTTGTAATTGTATTAATATTTGTTGCAAAGGAAATTGGAAGCTTCTTCTTTTCTTTTTATTCTCTCTTTCTGCACTTTTGCGTCTTTCTTTCTTTCTTTCTTTCTTTTTCTTTCTTTCTTCTTTTTACTCTCTATTAGTTTGTGTTAGTTTTTATGCTCTTTGTAAAAAAATTAATAAAATATATTTTAAAAAATCAGATTCCAATAATCCACAAAGGAATCATGTGGCTGCTTAGATAAAGTCAAAGGAGGTCAGATGAGAGCACAGAGTTCCAGAATCTCTTTATCAGCCTTCTCAGAGCTTCACCCATTAGTCTGTTTGGATTTATCCAAGAACCTGCAATTCCAGTGCTATCTACTTGACTAAACCATAATCAGGTGCTCTTTATACACTATGGGCTCTTGTTCACAAAGAGGCTAGGGTTGTGCTTCATCAGAAATTCCATCATCTGAATGCATACAAGAGGAAGCAGGTATAGGATGCACTACACTTTAAGAGGGATTCATAGGAACTGGAACAGAGAAGGTCAATAAGGGTAACCAGGAGGCATGAAACTATATCCTATGAACAGAGTTTGAAGAAGCCGGATATATTGATCCCCGAGAAGAGATGGAGTATGATATCAATTTTCACACAGATCAAATCTCTGCTGTATCATTCAAAGAACATCACATAAAATAATGTGTTTAAGTTGTAGAACAGCAGACATAAATTCAAACAGAAGAACTGCTTGAACTGGATATGTTCAAGCAGAGGGTAGACATCTGAACAGGAAGTTGGAGTCAGTGACCTAAACAGTTTCTTCCAATGCTATGATTCTAAGCCAGGGACGCACAGATTCAGAACTGTGAATAGCTAATTCTGGTTCAGGTCCATACAGATAATCCTATAGGTAAAATAAAGGCAATTTACCTCAGCACTACCAGGAACAACTTGCAATTTTAATATTTTGTCCAGCAGAATCTGTCACTCAAATGTATGTAGCATCCAGCATGTTTTTTTATCTGTAATTTCTGACTCCTTCAGAATTGGGAATGTAGGTCTTAATAGTAATGATCCTGATGAGGAATCCTTTCAGGGTTTTCAGCTTTATTGGATGAATTAGAAATCCAGTCCAGAGCAAGAAGACATCAGTGTCTTCCTGGAGATTATGGGACAGGCTGTGAGATCCAGAATGGAGGGTTTATCTGAAAAGAACTAAGGACAAATTCCACCTACTCAGAGGTTCTGCCTCAGTTCTCACTTCTCCCTCAGGGTCTTTGGTCTTGGTCCATGGTATCTAGATGCTTTTATTTGTGTGTCCCTGTATTCAGTAGCTCTTCCAAATATTGAGGCCTGGACTTTCATCTCACACACATACACACACACACAAAACCACCAAGAGGAGCAAGTTGATGGTAACTATTTGAGGTCCCTATTATTTTGTATTAGGATGGAATAACAACTGAATTGCTGTGGGTTGAGGCCAGTTTCCAGACTAATTTCCATGTTGTACATTAATTCCGTGTATTCAGCAGAAGACACTTTCTGAAAGGAAAGAAGACAGTATTTATATTACATAAAACTTAAAAAGTAAAGCTATCCTGTAGAACAGAACAAAGTGGATGACATGCATAATATTTAATAAAACCACTGATGTCTATTCATCAGAACTATTGAATCTATGTACTTGAATTACTTTAAATCCAAATCATGTAAAAAGAATAAAGTGAAATCCCCAAACATGCAAAGTAGAGATGAGGATCTTAGCTCCAGAGAATCTGGCCTTAAAGTCTGAAGAAGGTAACTTCTGAGCCTAGACTGTTTTTTGAACAGCTCCTTTGCAACAGGGAGCATCTTGGTCTCCATTCTAAAGAAGTCATGGTACCACTCACTAAGGCTGAGGTCACGGACCTAGAAACTGCTCCCTCTGAGCCACCATTTGTTAAAGCAAGCAAATCTTCTAACTCAAAGATTAAGAGGGCAAAATGTAGCCATCCAGATGTTACTGAATTATCATTCTCCTTACACATTATTGGCCATGGTCTAAAAAGAACAGGAGTTCAACAGCTTCTGGAAGACTTATGTTGTCCGTCCTAACTGGAAGAAGTTCTTCCTAGCAGAACTAGAACTAATCACCTTGATATAAACACCCTGTTTATATTTTGAAACTTTTCATTTGAGGCAGTCCTTGCTGAAGCAATATTGGCGGCTGCCAATATGGATCTCCAGCCTCAGCTTCCCACAATGCTTTAATTGAACTTTGCATTGCTGGTTTCCAAATACTTGTCTAGATGAAGTCCTTCTTAAATTAGAAGTCCTTCTGGCTGGGAATAATAATAAAAAAGTCCTGTCTTTAGTACTAATATTTTCTTTGTTGGCACTATTCATTCATTATGCTGGTCTTTTCTTTGATTTAGTAGTACCTTTCTTGAACTGAGAATACATGAACTCTGGCTAAGTTTCTACTACTATCCTGGAGAGACTTGACTCTCCTGATTCTCCCTTTCATCATTGCTTGTGGGTTACTGCTAGACTTCAAAGCTATGGATCCCATGAATAAAGCTTGTACACTTTTATAGGCCCATACAAAGCTTTGAAGAGGCACTTCACTTCAATCGAGCCTTTGATATAGCAACCTTACAGTGTGGTTGTTCAAAACAGAGCACTCTACTTTGAGATGTCACAAGGGCAGTACCATACCATGTCAACCTGCTGCTTCACTGGCCTCTGACAATTTTCTGTGCATGCACACACAGGCACAGAAGCCATTTCCACTGGAACAAAATCATTCCCTCCAAACTTTGTTTGGAGGCATTGAAATGGGAATTTTGCCTCCCATTGCTTCATCCACACCACCAGATCACTCCAGTGATTGAAGTCATTAGCATCTCAGTCCTAATCTTTTACACTTAGAAGCTTGAGGTGAGAAT
Organism: Python bivittatus; assembly: GCF_059951505.1. Lineage (NCBI taxonomy): Eukaryota > Metazoa > Chordata > Lepidosauria > Squamata > Pythonidae > Python > Python bivittatus. The sequence continues at coordinate 8,868,270 of NW_028277096.1, forward strand.
ACCTGCTCTCCTAACCCAGTCTTCCACTGCCCCCATGTTCTGCTCCACATGCAACTAATTCTCATCTTTCTTTCTAGTGATTGGTATTTCTCCAGCCCTGCATATGTGGAATTTCAGCTTTCTGTTGTGACCCAGAATTGTTCCCTGCTGCACAATCTCTTGTTGAGAGAGATAGACATATATGTGCCAATTTGTGCAAATTATCTGAGATAATAAACCATAATATAACTCACCTTGAAACAACGTTGAAACAGAACAGGCTTTGTAAAAGTCACAACATTCTATTAAAACATCCTCTAAAATCTAAAACAATTATTAGCTTCAAACATGCATTGTTAAATGTAATTAAAAAGAAAAGTTTGAATTCAAGAGTTCTGCCAGTGCAGAAGTACTTAACTACATAGGTGTCATTCCACAAAAATACTTGGGGAACATTGTCAGAGTACAATCTCTTGGCTGGCATTTCTGCAAAACAAAAAACTGAATTGTCAGATGGATTTCACCGTGTTCTTCCCGGCTTCACTCCCCCAAATGTTGACTTAGTGAAAATGGTATCTAAAATGAATTCTAGAATTCCAGAATGCACTATTTGTCCATTGGATTAAAAAAAAAGCTTGCAAAATACAATAGCGGTGCCATTGCATATAAGATTACATCAGGAATCGTGTATGGCTGTTTTTTGGACCCATCAAGGAATCAAAGCCTAGCCATTCACCCTACATCTCACGGCCCTTCAGAAAAATTCTCCTGATCCAAGAATCAATGACATAGTCTTTATTTTTCAATTTATTTCAAAAGAAAACAATTTTGGTGAAATTCTCATGAACGGTGTGTGGTGTTCTTGCACTTACTTAGTTAGGAAATGACCAAAAGAAGCTATGAATGTCTTGCAGGGATGTCCATGGTGTGTGTGTGTCAAAAAAGTCAAGATGGCAGCTCCAACTAAAGTAATGATCCCTGCCTCTTCCTCTTAAATAGGAAGAAATTGAGCAGGACTGGTTGATAAACCAGTGCTGCGAGGAAAAGATCAATCTCAGGACATTAAAGAAATCCATCATGGTTTGTTTGTTTAAAGTGTGAAAACATCAAGATGACAGCAACAAATGGAGTCTGCTGCCATTAAGGATATAAAATAATTCCTAGTGTATATCCATCATTCTTGGCTAGAAATATTTGTAAAAGCGTACATTCTGGAAATGTGCATTAAAACAGTATAAATGGGAAAGCTGCAATTTAAGGAGTGCTGGATTAATTTTTTAAACAATAAACCATGTAGGAGGGAACATTGCACTCAAGAAAGCATATATTAGTAGTAGTGGAATGGGAAAATGTATCTATTGGGGCAATCTAGAGGAAGAGAACAGTGCACGTGCATGAAATATACTCAACTATATGCCCATCTGCGGACAAGCCAACCCTCGAATTTTTAACCAAAATATCACGAAAAATGTGCCACCTGCAGATAAGCTGATCATTTTTGTATGTTTTAATTTTCACAATTGGCTTATCTGCAGGTGGCATTTTTCATGGTATTTGTGTTAAAAATTATGAGTCGGCTTATCCGCAAGTATGTACGGGTACTTTTAAAAAGTATTACCATATATACTTGCAGATAAGCCCATCCACGGATAAGCTGAACCCAGCTTGGGGATGTATTTTGGAACCTAAAATTCTTGTCTTATCTGCGAATATATACGGTAATTTCCTTGGCAATCGCCAGCTGACTTCATTTTTTTAATGAATGAAATGGGAAGTGAGCAGTCTGCAAAGCAAATAGCTAGACTATCTACAGCAGTATTTCTCAAGCTTGGCAACTTTAAGATGTGTGGACTTCAACTCCCAGAATTCCCCAGCCAGCATGCTGGGTGGGGAGTTCTGGGAGTTTAAGTCCACGCATCTTAAAGTTGCCAAGCTTGAGAAACACTGGGCTAGACTATCTACAGAATTGAAAATGAGCCCCACTTGGGTCCCACAGGGAGTTTTAGAAGGTAACATGATGGGTAAGGCTTTGCTTCAAAGCATGTCCACGTGGCCAGAAAAGAACAAAGGCAAACTAGGATAGCAGTGGGGCCACTTGGTAGGCTGGAGACAACAATGGCTAGCAACTTCACTAATTGTCTTCTAGTAAAGCAGTATTTATGGCTGCCATTTTGTTCACAGGTAACTCCTATGCCATGATAGCCATTTTCCAAATGAGCCCATGCATGTTTCTGACACTGTTTTCATTCAGGTAACTCACACTAGTCTCCACATGGCTTCCAGTAATCTACCCCAGCCTTCCCCAATTTCAGCATCCAGTTCATCTGTGGACTAACGCCCAGAATTCCTTAGACAATAAAGCTATTGCTGAGAATCTGGGAGTTGGTCTATATATGTGGAAGGCGCCCAAGGTGGAAAAGACTGGCCTGAAACCTCATTTCTTCACTGGACCTTGGAGCTTTGAATAAAATGTCAATGTTCTGACAGGCCTTTCTTCAAATGCCAACATTTCTGCCCCATTGCTTGAAAAAATCCACTTTATCCAAAACAATAGAAAACATTTGAGGGACAAAACACTGGTGATGTGTGTGGGTGGAGTCATTTTGCAGCTTAATGAGAGGTGGGTTCTCTGGATACTTTTTCTCTCTTTTTTTCTCCCATGGTGAAATTTTCAGACCCAGGACAAGTGTCTAGGCAACCTCTTTAATGTTGCTAACAAAGTTAGTGCAATGGGATCAAGAAGCAAAACCTGTTTATGCTCTTGCTATTTCAGAGTGTAAAACAATCTATTTTACAGCAATGATTAGCTGGTTAACGATCTGCCATTGTTCTTCATATCAGTGAAGTAACAGATGGATATAACAGTTTAATTAAGCCACTCAGGGTGCCATAAATTTGCTAAGAGCTGTCAATAATAAGAGATGCCCAAGGAGGTTTACTTATGACACAGTCAAGGCCATGGGTAGGAGTTTATATGCCAGCATTCTGTGCAAGTGAAAAAGAGAAGGGTGCATGTGGTATTCAGTGTGGAATGCATCTTTCTTAAAAGCTCAGGAGAAGAACGCTTCCAGGACTTTTGTGAAAATAAAAGATTGAGAGAAGAAAAGGGATGGCGAAGGTCAGGGGTGTCTACAGGAGGGAGAATGTCCAAAAAAGTCAAGGTGGTAGTCATGGCCGTGTGATTGAATACCCACCCCTTTTATGGGCATGAAGGTGTCTATCACCAACCTCTCCCCAGATCTATTTCAGAGGTCAATGCTCTGTTCCCATTTTTGTGCTTTATTGTAAAAATAAACAGATATAGAAGAATCCAGGCCTCGTGGTTGTAATTAGAGAGAAAGCCAGGGCTTCTGAGTGCTCCTTTGTTTTCCTTAAGACCCAGGTGAGCACATCCACCCTGCTATGTGACCCACAGAGAAGACCACATCCAGGCTAGGCAAACAGCCTACATCAACTCTTTTCCACATCAGAACATTCAAAGGAGAATCCAGGTGAGTTGGAAATGATCAGCTGTAGTTTAACTTAAATCAAAACATAGCATTTGCTATCTAAACGTATCAAGCACATAATCTTTGAGGATACTTAAAGGTTGATTTTCTGAGTGTCCATCATGGGCTTTTACTTTTCAGGAGCCACTTGAATACAAACCAAGGTGACCAGCAGAGGTTCAAGGAAGGAAATCATACTCACCAATCAGTGCCTTGGATACTTTGGCCAAGTATCTTCCAGATGATTCCTATTTATTTGTTTAGCGCAAGGCTGAAACATAGGGGAGTTGACCTGGGATGAAGATTTACTGAGGTTTTGGATAGGCTGCATATGGTTATGTTTTGGCTTAAAGCAAAATTAGGCTACCTTTTGGTAACTAAAAGCCATGCTTATCATTTAGGAAGAAGATGATTGTGAATGGAGTACATGATATAGGCAGTCATAGCTAAGATTTTTGTTTGTTTGTTTCTGTTCTGTTTCAGTTTTGGGGAAGGGGGTTCTTTTATTTAATCTATTTTAAGCCTATTTTAGGGTTTTCATTACTGTTTTCATGTTTCCTGCCATAGGTCTCTGGTGCAAACAATGATAATGAAAAAATGACAACTCATGTGTTGGAACATGACTACCCAAACAGATTTGCAGACTTCTACAGACTAAGATTTGAGACTGATGTCATCAGTGACCTGATATTACAGCAACTCCAGTAACCCTATTGAGGGGTCTATAAGAACTGGAAATCTAGCATGGAAAATCCCCCTTCAATTTTTTTGTGAGCCTTGTGTAATACAATGAAGAAAGGCTTGGCTGTGCCAGTGGCAAACATGTAGGTGATGATACATTTCTGGTGGCGTTATTGAGGATAAAAGCTGAGCCAAACTCCAGCACCAACCCCCTTAGGCTATACGCAAAGCCTATGGAAATTAATCCAAAAGGAATATCTGAGCCTGTGTCTGCATGTGTGTGTATGTGCGTGTGTGTGTATCTTATATTTGCTCCTCAGTCTATAGTAGACAATAATTAGCAACCCAAGAGAACCCATGGAAAGTAGCATATACATTATGGGGTAAATACTTATCCTTGATTTCTCCTCTCTTGTCTGTTACTCCTCCTACAAAAGTACATAGTTTGTCATGCTTCCTGGAGCAATTGGGGCTTGGGGGAGTTGCCTGGTTTGTAGCTGTTAGTCCATTCTGTTCTTAAATCTCTCCAGGGCCAAGTTTTACTTTCTTGAAGGCTTCCCAGCACCTGACTGGCTAGTGCTGAGAACTCGAGAGTCAGGGGAACAGCATCACTGTCCATACTGGATGGTGGGATGTGAGTCTAACATTGTTCAAAGACAGTCTCTGTTCTGTTCAAGCAATGTTTTTTATATATTCTTCAGAACAAAACTTAAAGATAGTTCTACTCTTGACTATCTGTGACAGTGATTGTTGTTACAAGAATGAGAAATCCTCTCAACCTGTCTAGAATCCTTCATGTTGGACCAGCTTTATATGATGGAGTACTGTTTACATGCTGGGCCCCTGCTTCACCAGGGATGATTTTATAGGAGACTTTACTGACTAAGACAATACAAGTAGTGAAAGCCCGTGGCTAATGCGTAGCATTCAAAATCTGCCAGATTTGATCAAACGCTCCAACCTGCTATCAGAAGCATTTCATATTCAAGTGCTCTGTTTTGCCGGCTGGCAATTTGTGTGGGCATAACACAGAAACATTTCCTTCCTCGGTTGCTTTCTAGGGCTCAGTCTTGTAAGATTCTTATTATGCCCAAGGATGCAATTGTGAGGTGGGTGGCTATATAAATTGACATAATAAATCAATTCAGTTCAATTAATTTTGTTATAGTTGATTTTTAATTGTGTGCTTGCAACACAAATTTGCAATGTGGAATGGTGTTGTACAAGGTGCCACCCCTTCTTGGTTTTCCTCCTCCCCACTATGATTTCAAAACGAATCAACACTGCATGCCAACCATTCAGTCCACATTGAGCTGTTTGGGGGGATGGGTTAGTCCAGTCTTTCTCAACCTTGGGAACTTTAAGGTGTGTGGACTTCAACTCCCAGAATTCCCTAGCCAGCACTGTATGAACAACTCCAGCTTCCATCCCTGGGAATATTTCAGAACAGCTTCTCAGCATGAACCATCTAGATCAGACAGACAGAGAATAGAGATATATATGATATAGGAGCATAGTGGATCTTTATTTCCTCCATGTTTTCCATACCATTCTCACCTAGATAGACAGTGTTACAAATCCATTTTGTCCTCTGAGTTTGCAGCTTCACCTTATTAGGATTATTTTTTTTCCTTTTTGCTACTCCTGCAAACCTTGAGGTTCTCCCAAATCTGCTGACATCTCTCTATTGTGCATGCATTATGATTTTTTATTTACTTTTGCATGTGTACACGGGAACTTAAATCAGAAATAAAAGGAGCAATAAATCTCTTCTGCGAGTAATAAACTATGAAGCTACCCTTGAAATCTGTCATCCCCTTTGCAAATTGTATTCATTCCATTCCATTTTTCCATTTGACTGATCTTCACATTCTTCACTGTTATTTGGGTAACAAGGGTTTTTAACCTGTTCCTGGAGCAGGGGTTTCCAGGGTCCTTTTTCCAGTTCGGGACCAAAAGGGTTACGATGCTTATTAGCTCTAGCAATCAATTCAAGAGGATTGTTTCTTTTAATTAATGCAAAATGTGGAAAAGGAAGGTTTAACTCTTTGTTTCCTGAGATCCTACGGAAAGTTGCCTTCCTCCCATCTCCTTTATTTCTTGATTGGTCAAATTTCTAGGCTGGCCAATGCCAAAATGTCTCGGGACAGTTTTCTTGCTACTAATTCCAGGAGAAAAAACGAGGGTGCCATCAGCTTTGTGAAGGAAAGATGGTAATGGGAGCTTCTCGAACTAAAAGAAGGTGCAAGAGGGAGATCATGTTTGTTGGGATACAAGATGTTTAAACTTTCTCAGCTGCTACAGCCCTGATGAGTATCACCTCTCTCCCATAGCTGTTTTTTAAGGGGCATGATTACTAAGATGTCACATATCGTTTGATGCTGAAACAAAACAAAGCCACAAACTGCTGTTATTCCAGCTGAACCGACAGCAACTGCTTCTTCCAGGGTATTCTTCCAGGACAAAATAAAAATACAACTGTGGGTGGGAGGGGGGACAACATAGCACAATGTTAAAGCTATGGCAATGTATCTGGGCTGCAAAAATCAAGTTGGCCACTGATGGCAGCAAAGAGATACTGTGCAGAAAATTCAAGCTCTTGGCTGCCCCTAAAGCTTTTGCAACCCAGATCTGATAGCTCTAGTTTAGCCCTCTCATGTTGTTGTTGTTCAGTCATTAAGTCGTGTCTGACTCTTTGTGACCCCATGAACCGTATCGTGCCAGGCCTTCCTGTCCTTCACTGCCTCCCTGAGTTTGCTCAGTGTCATGCCCATTGCTTCAGTGATGCTATCTAACCATCTCATCCTCTGCCGTCCTCTTCTCCTTTTGCCTTCCATCTTTCCCAGCATCAGGGTCTTTTCCAAAGAGTCCTCTCTTCTCATGGCAAAGGCATTATACAAAAGAAGCTTGGGGAGAAAATGTTCATATACACCTGCTGGAGGCTACGTTAATGATGGGCTCATCTCTTTGAATAAAGTGATGAATAAACCCCCTTTGAGGAAATGGGAGAATTTAGGGGATGAAAAAGGATACCTCAAGCTTTGCACCCATTTCATTTCTAATTCTCTAAGTTCCCCTGGGGTCTCCATGGGGGGGGGCAAAAAGTCAAGATGGTGGCCACAAGCATGTCATCAAAGCCCCACAACACGTAGACCAGGGTGAGGGATGCTTGTGGCCACCATCTTGACTTTTTTGATGCACATAAAAAGGATGGGGGTTCAACCACATGGTTTTTGTGGCCGCTATCTTGACTTTTTGTTTTTTGTTTTTGTTGTTATACACACACACACACACACACACACATATATATATAACAAAAACAAAATATAAAATAATTCTAAATAATTGATATATATACAGTGTGTGTGTGTGTGTGTGTGTGTGTGTGTATATATATATATTAATTTTTATTAAGGATTTTTATTGTACTAGTAAAATCTAATAAAAACTAAAAGAAAGAAAAGAGAATAGAGAGAATGATTAAAAGTGCAAGGAAAAAGAAAGAAAAGAAAAACAAAAAGAAGAAAAAATAAGAATCTAATAAAAAGAAATATATAAAGAAGTGACTTCTAACCCTCATCACAAGAAGTATAAACACATTTAGTAACTCTTCACCCTCTCTAAAGTTACAAACATTTCTCTCTTCAGCCCATTTCCCATCTCTTATCTATAAACAAATCCATCAAACAACACCTTTTCAGTCCTGATGTCATCAGAAAGTGCATAACAGGTTGCCAGAGATAACAACATAGCTTGTTTTAACCTTGATCAAATAAACCAACTTTATATTTCTTCATTTTACTTCTAACAGTCTGAATCTTTAGTTCATTCAAATATTGTTGTAGGATTTGATTTCTCTTCATTTCCTATTTGTCCCATCACACAGAATTCTTCAAGACTTTAACAAGCCTCTTTTGTAAATCCAATAGGAAAAAATTATCCAGGTCACTCTCTTGGATTGTCATTTGTATTTCCCTTTTAAAATTTAAAACCTCAACCAGGGTTTTTTTTTTTTTTTTTTGGTAGATCCAATGAAATACCATTTTCTAAATAATTCTCTTGGCCTGTTAGTTGTACATCCACTTTTGACACCATCTCTGTCTTGTCAGATAAAAACTTGTTCTACATCTGACATTTCTTCAATAACATCTTTTGGACATAGTCTATCCATAGAAGCAGACATCATTACTGACACTGTTGATATTGTGGCTACTATTTTCTGATTCCATTCTTCAAAAGCCGCCTTCAGTATTTTTATTATCATAATGTTTTACATCATCTTACAAGCCTGTATATCTTTCCTCTGCCTAAAATCTTTAGTTCCCTCTAGTGTCTAGTTTTTGAAATCGTGACATCTGTGTTGTCTTATAAAAACCAAAACAGGTTCTATTTCCCATGAGAAGCTGTTTGTACTTTATAATTAATTCCAAAATCTTATTGTAAAAGTTTCAATATTCCAATTTCATCTGGACCCTTAGTCCATTTATAACTTTTTAATTTAGCTTTTTGCTGTTTATTTCAGATGCTTTAAATTCTTAAGCTTATGATTAACATTTTCTTTCATTCAGGACTGAAGGCAGACTCGCCTGGTATTTTCAAACTTGTCATTCAGAAGGTCTCTAACAGCTTAGAAGTAGTTAATGAGCAATTTCTGAAAATGACTAGAAAGTGGGGTTTGTGAACTTAGTGTCCTTTAAAAGTTTCCACTGCGGTTGTGACGAAGATGGCTAATCCCGTCATCTCCCGGCGTTCAAACCCGCGGAAAACCAGTGACCTGTAGTCTCCTCGCGAGAAGCAGCCATCTGGAGCACATGTGGGCGATCTCCCATCCTCTCCTTATCTGAAGAGTTTCCAAGAAACTGGTCTACTCACCAGTTCCTTGGTCTTTGCCACGGTCGTTGGTTCTGCTTTTGCAGAACCATCTTCAGTTCGCCATATCTTCCCTAGAAGTGCTTGACTTTTTGGACTCCCCCTCCCTGCAAACACCCTTAACCATCCCCAAATAGGTTGAAAATGTAGGAATGTCTGACTGGAAATCTCTTGTGGACTTTTTGCTGAAGAAAAAAATAATAATTTGTGGTTTATGAGTTTGATAATTAGAAAGGAAATTATGATGTAACCTTAGAGAGAAAGGGTAAAATATAAATGCATTTATAACCACTGTCAAAAAGATCAGAAGTTGCTTCTTTATATTTCCTTTCCTTTCCTTTCCTTTCCTTTCCTTTCCTTTCCTTTCCTTTCCTTTCCTTTCCTTTCCTTTCCTTTCCTTTCCTTTCCTTTCCTTTCCTTTTCCTATTTCTTTTTCTATTTTCTTTCATACTTATTCACTATTCTTCTTTACTTTCTTTGTTTCTTTTCTAATATTTGTATTGCTCTTATCTTGCTACAAATTTATTTAATGAAAATTATATACAGTATATATGTAAAAAAAAGAAAAGGTAGGGATGTTCCTAGGGCTACAAAAAGGATGCTAGGAAATTGCATTATATATATCACATGATATATGAATATCCTGTCTTGTTTGAATGATATTGCTGTCAATCAGAGTTCACCGATTTTGAGGGGAAGGGATCACATTTGAAATTTTGAGAGTGTGTCATAGGCTGCCATGATGGATATGACCAGTCACAAAACAACCATGTTGATGTATCAGAAAGCAAACTGGAGAAATAGCTTTGTAACCACCTTCAGATGATTTTTTTCCCCTCTTTTTTGGACTCCTGCACTGGCTTCAAAATGATACAATTAGCTGTCAAAACCTATAACTTGTATTTTCTAAGACCACCTGTTAAACCTGTGAAGGACCTAGACACATTCTGGGCAATAAAGATGCCACTGAAGACTTATACGTTCTTAGCGATATGCCAACTTCCCCTTTCATTTCAACATATTTTTCAAAAGTCATGGTGGGAGCAAGCAACCTAGGAGGCACAAAGGGAAGATCATATCCCCTTTGAACTGTGGAGATCAGTGTCCCCCATTCAGGGGAAACCACTGCTTGCCTTGCAGGGAAACTGATGATAAAGTGTTCTGACCATCAACTGCAGTTCTGAATAAACATCCTTGAGTACTTCAAGCTTACAGGATAATAAGCTCAGGGATGTCCACAGAGCTGGACGGTCAGAAAAATTAAGATGGTAGCCATGTGTTGCGTGTAAAATGGGGGCAGGGTTTTGATTATGCAGTCATGACTTTTTGATCACCCCCTGTAGAATCCCTGCATAGTCTAGATGTGGTGAGCAGGTGAAGCAACCCAACCCCACACAGAAACCCAACAATCCCAAGGAGGAAAAGATATAGCTGTTCAGTTATTCAGCCCTTCTGTCTTCCACTTCAAGGAATGCTAGATGCTTGCAAGTAACTAAGTCATGAGCACTGGTTGAGCAACCAGGGAAATGGTTATTTTCTCAGAAACATCCAAATCTGGAGAAATCGGTTCATTTGGGTTTCTCTCTACAGTATTTCTCTTTTCTTTTCCCAAGCTTAAGTCTAGCTTCTCTGCCCTCAGCATTCCTTTGAATTTTTTTTTTTTTTTGAAGTTTGCACAAAACTTCACACATATTTCCATAAAACATCAATGTTGGTACTAAAGAGGCAAGCAATGCATTTTTGCAAGGAATTTTCCTTTATATGTTTAAACATATGCATATGTTATTTTTGTTAAGATAAATGTTTTTTGTCCACATTGTCTCTGAATGCATATACGGTCAAGCTTTTTTGCTTCTTTTTTATTTGCAAAATCCCTGCCTGGAAATATGCTACTTCTACTACTACTAACTTATAATGTAATTTGTTTAGGTTGAGATTAGTATTTGATGTAGAAACCCAACCATTGTGGTTTGTAGGCCATGATTTGTACAGCTTACTGTTATCTGTGAACCAGGTACCAATCACCTATTTAACAAACTATAATTCAACAAATCATGGCTCAACATAATGTGTGAGAATACAATCATTTTTAATAGGCATAATTTCTAGTTAACAGGTTAGGAATTCTGGTAGCTGTGGTCCCAATACATGGTAAGGCAATAGTTTGCAAATTCTATTTTTGCTGCCATGCTGATTTTTGCAGCCTTACTTTAAAAAAAAGAAAGTCAAAAGATTCTTCTCTCCACCCATTCTATTTTTTCTATGATCAGTGTTTGCCCACTGTTAATGCTCTTGCGTTGTGCTCTATAATTGTCTTTCCTGAGTGATGAATGATGCCATGCTCGTAGCACCAGACAGGTGAAAGACCACAGAACAAGCGCACCATCTGAAGATAAATAATGAAAAGGGCTCCTTTTAAAAAAGGAAAACAAAACATTCCATGTCTTATGAATGTCAAGGTGTTAATCAGACAAGCTAAAATTCCAAACAAAAAAGTTGTGACCCTAAGAAAATCTCCTGATATATTCCACACACACCTCACTCAAATACCCAACAAACTAGGGTAAATATACAGAGAGAGAAACTTCATAGCAACAAGACTTAGCAGGACCAATTGTTATGTCACAGGAATACCTTTAATTTACGGTTATGAATACAGTAGTTAACAGTTTAGATGGTCAAGTGATGGATAGCTTTATCAGTAACTATTAGCTGGGATAAGTATAGAGAACCCTAGTGACAGCATCTGTGTGATGGGGAACAGGAGCAGAGGAGTGTGGCTGACCTGACAATTTTGGGTTTCCAGGAAGCAATTGTTGGCCATTATGGGAAACAAGTTGTTCAGCCGGATGAATGTGGTTTTATCCATGTGCATTGTAGCATCAAAACACTTCATTTGTTATTCTGGAAAAGAAAAAGAAAACCAAGTGTCTATGTCCAGCTTGTTTTTATGGATCATCACATGGCAGTCTAATGAAGGCTGCTACATATATATTTGTCTTGGAGCAGGTGTGTCTGCAAGGAGGGGTTCAAAAAAGTCAAGGTGGTGGCATAAAAAAGGGGCGAAGCTTCAATCACATGGTTTGCCACCATCTTGACTTTTTGACCCTTTCCCTGAAGACACCCCTGTCTTGGGAAAATGCAAAGTGCTCAAAAGTATGACAAAAGTCATTAGATAACAGGGGACAGAAAAGGAAAGGATAGAAGACCCTAATCTGTGTAGCTATTTAAGAACAAATGGGGCCAAGAGAGAAGAAAAGTGACCTTTAGGAAGGCCAGAAAGAAGGTAGAAAGCCAACTGCATTTCTCAACTGAAATTCCCCAGCGTTATGATAATCACAGGCTAATCGCCTTTGAATCTGGATGTGTCATGGCTAAGATTGTTACCCAAGGTAGCATCATCCAAGGCTCATCTTCTTAGGATATCTTAGCCTATCTTCTTAGTTTACCAAGACCCATTTCTCATAATCCGACCTCTAGTCAGCAAAGCTGACATGTTATAACGTGTAACTCAGCTGCAGTGAGAAGGAGTTTGAATCTTTCAGTAAGGATGGATGACTCAGTTTATTTCACTTTCTGGAATGTCTGTATTTTGTTCAAATATAACTTTTCACCATTTCAATACTCCTACATTTTGTCAAAGTTTTATGTAAATGCCTTAACAAGCATTCATGGGCATTATACTGTACACAATTTCCCAAAGGTAATTGAAAATCATCTGTAATTTTTCTGTAACACTATTTTGCAAACCATCTCTGCAATAGGTAATTTTTTTCTTTACACAATATTATCTAACACATGCAATTTTCTAGATTTCTTTCTTTTTTTAATGAGTTAGGCATGTTAAAATTTGGAGGGTTTTGGATATAATTACATTCTGGTTCAAATAGTACTTTTGGTGATATGAATTAGGTATTATTATTGTTATATCATCATCATTATCATCAGACAAATAAAATAAAATTCTCAGCTGCGGAAGGAGAGACTGCCTCAGCAGGTTATAAGCACCTGTGCACCTTCCTTCCTCTCCCTTCCTGGCCCTCCCCCATTGTCAGGACAACCCAGCTGCCAATCAAAGAGTAGTGGCCAATCAAACAGAAGTGTTGGGCTGGAAGCAAGAAGGAGGAGGACAAGATGGCTGCCTGGGAGCTCTGCTGCAGCCTCATGAGGAAGAGGCTAAACAAACAGATCTAAAGTCTACGAGTCAAAGCAAAGAGGCAAACTAAAAGATAGACTGCTCTGAGGAGAAGAGGCAATGGGAAAGAAGGCAGCAATTGAGAAAACTGGGGAGAGAGAGGTGTTTATTTCTTTCCCTCAGACTGGGGTGAGGTAGAAGTTCTTCAAACCATTTCCCTCAGATGAAGTAAAGATTCAGAAAAAGAGAAGACTCCAGAAGCCCACCTAGGAAGGAACAACCAGAAAAGATGAAGAAAAAGTAAAGACTTGAACAGAACAGAAATTGAAAGCAGGATCTAAAAAAAGATAAAAGAACTCTGTAGAAAAAGTACAGCTCTATAGAGAGTGACCATAGAGATATACAGGGATTAAGACCTCCGAGATATAGAAGACAGCCATAAATAGAAAGATTGGAGGTACAGAATAGAAAGATATGAAAATGAGGTGAACTTGGATTTTAAAGAAAATAGTATAAATAGTTTATAGAAAATAGTGTTCTTATTAAGATTCATTTCTGCACTAGTTAAAGGCATTTATAATTTACAATTCATTTGCATTTGCAAGTTTTCCTTTTATAAAATAAAAGTCTCCTCCCAGCCACTGAAGGGAGATAAAAAACACAATCCATTTTTAGTGCTTTGTGTCTATTGAGTCTGGGTCAATCTGATTATAGGTAGTTCAAAGAAAGAACCCCTGACATCAGCCAACCCTAGTTTTAAGTAGGATTCGGCATATGAATCCAGTCTGATTGAGTATGACATGCCATGTGCATTCCAATCTTAATTTCATGCTGTCACATTTGCTGCAAATTAGTTTTTAGCTGCCAAAAATATGCAACTGTTCTTATTTATAAACTTTCCTAAGATACACATTCTGTATACATCTTATCCACACTTGTGCAGCTTTGAACCAACTGCCCCATTATCTTTTGGGGGGGCAGGTACCTAACTTTCCCAAATACAGTAATACCTCGGTTCACGAACGCTTCTGTTCATGAACAATTCAGTTCACGAACAGCACCGTTCGCAAAATTTTGCTTCCGTTCGCGAACTCCACATCGGGTGACGAACAGGATCCACAGCCATTTTCCCTGCTGTGACACGTGGTCATGGCTTCCTGTAGGGAGGGGGACTCTCCCTCCAAACAATAACCGCCTCCCCACCCGCCTTCCTGTCCTCCACGCCAGAAGTCACCTCAAGCAAGGTTAGCATTCTCTCTCTCCATACTGTCCTGTCCTGTACTTTGCTTCATATTTTTGTGGTTTAAAAAAAAAATACATATGGTTCAGAATGGATTAACCGTATTTACATTGAACCTTATGGGAAAATTTGATTCAGTTCATGACCAATTTGGTTCGCGACCAGAGTCGTGGAACGAATTAAGTTCGTGAACTGAGGTACCACTGTATGCATAATGATGTCTATATACCATTCTCAAATAGGTACATTTTACATGGCATTTTTGAGCTGGGAATTATGACAAGATGGATGCTAGTGGAATATGTGAATTGCATGCCCATTTGTAGATTCCAGTACATGCAATTTCTCTTGAAAAGATGGTATCTGCGACAACCCTATTTTCTGAATATTTTATTTATTTATCATATTTATATATGATATCATAGTTGACTGCTGTAACCCATGCTGGAATGCTGAAATTTCCTGCCATTTTGCATTAAAGCACCCTGTACTGTACAGGTGATGTGAAAGACCTCCATCTGTAATGATCCCATGATGGAGATCATGACCTGCAGCTCCTTAACCTAGCCAAAGCAGAAAGCTTGGCTGCCCTAAAGAACTGAGCACTGCCCCAAATATTGAAACAATTAACTGCATCTTCTCAGCAAAGACTTCCGAATCCAACTGACTCTACCTACCAAGGTTGACTGTTCCACCATTTGAGTGAATGAAATCATGACATCCTAACACAAATGATGTCATAAGCATATGATGTCAATGTGGACAACAGACAACCTCTTTTAAAATCAAACATTTTTCCTGTTATCCTTTATTTATTTAATACATTTATGCCCCCACCACTCCATTACTGGCAGGGCTGCCCAGCTACTAAGCAAAAATATTACCAGATCAAATGAAGAAACACACACACACACACACACATACACACATTCAAACGTGTATATATATATATGCTCAATGTCACATTTGCAGTTGGCATATGACAATTCATGGTTCAGTGGAGTCCTTGGGGTTCTCTGAGCTTGGTTGTTTTCTTGCAAATGTTTCATTATCCAGCTAGGTAACATAAATAACATAAAGAAATAACAAATAAATAACAAATAAATAAATAACATGGGTAAAGTAGCTAGCACTGAAGATGTTACCTAGCTGGGTAATGAAACATTTGCAAGAAGACAACCAACCTCATGGAACTCCAAGGACTCACAGTTCAACCCTGACCTACACATATTCTCTTCTATTGGTAATTCGTGCTTCAATCATCACAGTTGACATAGCTGGTTCTCTGTCTGCTGTTTCTAGTTAAAATGCCTCAGAAACCATGAACTGATGAAATTGTGTATAAATATAAGGGTGTTATTATAATTGCATATAGTAACAGAACTCTTGGTCTGTTTGAACAACCATCACAGTTAAGGCTGAGAACATTAATCTGATACTACAGCAGGTTACCATTCTTCCAGCAAAGATTGTGGTTAGAGTTACAGCAGACACCGTTTATTATGATTATTAAGTAGCAATCACTGGCATTTGCATCCATCAATGTCGCTCTTATTTCCTGTTCTTTCTTTCTGATTAACAGGCTTCCAAAGATAGGGGCCAGGCAATTTGTCGGCATGTAGACACATTATTCCTTCCTGGCTAAGGTGATATCGAGTCCAACATCTATGGAGGAGAATAATGAAATAACTTTGCTGATTGCATTCTAATTGAATGCCTTCCATGTGCCATCTTACCCAGCTGTCTGCTCTTTCCTCTTTGTAACACATTTCTTGATTCTTTTGCCTGGATCTTCCTTTTCCCTGCATTCCACAGGCTAAAGCCACAGATTACTCTTTCATAAAATGCTATTTCTTCTCTTCATATTATTCACCCACTTAAAGTCTCTGCTGAATTTCTTTCAAAAACAATTTTTCACCTGCTCCATTCTCATGATGATGGAGATGGTCCAAAGCTTTCCAAAGGCCAGTCACAGCATTAACTAAACCTTTTCTTTGGAGGAAAATAATAATAAAACAACAAAACTGTAAATCCAGTTGTGGGGCTTCAAGGTACTTCAAGATTCAACCAATTTCTTCAAACTTGAATGCTGTTTGTACACAAAGCCATGATAAATTCATTAAAGCTCTGGGATACTCCATGTACACCCTCTTTAAAAAAAGCTATCAGATGCTTCCCTGAATGATTCTATGCTCTGAAGCCCCTTTATCATAAATGTAGCATCTTTGGGGCTGACCTCCTACTTGAAGGTGAAAAAGCAGAACTGTCCAGCCAGGTATGGAATAAAATTAAGGGTGAGACTGCTGACAAGGGCCAAGAATTTGTTTCCAGAGATAAGTAAATGGGGACAAGAACCCTTGTATCAATTCATTTATGCAGCACTTTATCACTAGATAGAAGCTAATGATAGATAGAAATCTCTACTAAGAAACTTATTATAGTTTTGTAATACAGTTTTGGGATCTGGCCTGAACTCTTTCCATCAGAGGAAAAAATGTGGGGAGGAGATATAACGGCTGGTAGTTTCTTTCCCTCCCTCCCTCCCTTCTAAAAGATAATTAAAGAATTCCAAGTTTTCTTCCTACCTGGATTCTCATTTAATAGTAAAATCCTTCAGAACATAATGGCACTACCAATGGGAATAGCATCTGAGGTCAAAAGGGTCCAAACTAGTCATCTCACTGAAGAGTGCTGTTCTGCTCAGTTCTGTGAGGTCAGACCACTTTGAATACAAGCGCTGGGTTAACACAAAAGCATACTTAACTAGGTAAGTTATAAACCTAATGGCTGCATTCATACAACACTTAAGCTTGGTTAATGCTTAACTTGGTTCATTTTTTAAAATGGTTTTATGTGTTGTTTGAAACCAGCCCATTTGGTTTGATCTATTATGAAACCAGACAGTTGGTTCATTTAGTAACCAGTGAAAGACATTGTGTGAATCCAATCAGTGGGTTTTTCCTGGGTATGTTGGAAACAAAGTTAGGGTTGGTCTTCATTACCCTGGTTTGTGATTCCTGGAACTGAAATAAACTCTGCATTTACCATCGCTCTTTGTTCTGCAGGTTCCCTTGCCTCTTTTTATGTGTCTGCAGAGGGAATTTATGAAAAAGGCAGTGCATTAAAATATGCAAATCAAACTAGTAACTTCATCCCCCAGTGAGGATTAAGCCCAAGATGTCATTCTTTTTTTTTTTAAAACACACTATGATATTTTATAGCTCCCTATTTTTTATAATACTGTAACTAAGGAGTGTGGCAGGTATTTAATCTGTTTAAAATAATTGCAGCAATAACAGTTACTTTATTGGGTTAATATATGTTCTGATATGTGGGGTAGAAGCAAAAAAGAAACTTAAGAAAAGAGCAAAAGCTGGTGATGGAAAGCTACAAACATGGATTATAATCATTCTTAACTCTGGGGCAAGCCAAAACTGCAGTTTTTCATGAATGCTTTTAGTAGTGAAGAAAATTCTTATTTCTTCTTCTTTTTGTCAATATTTCCAGCATTTTTTTCATTATTTCCCATTATTCCTTTCAATTTCTCTACTTAATTTTCATTTTCACATGCATTTGATTTTATGTCACTCGATGTAATTAGGTGGGGACAAATCTGAGTGTGCCCTTGATCATTTGTTTGTAGACTTGATGTCCTGCACATCACAAATGCTCTCAGGATGTCTCAGAATTAAAAATAAAGACCATACTCTCAAACATTTGTGGAACCTACAGACATCAGATGTAGAAAAGCTTCAAGTCATGTGGTGTGCAATGGAAAGATAAGTGCTAAAGATCTTGTTTAGAGATCGAATTAAAAAATAGGAAATTTGACAATAGACTAACTTCAAAATTGTCATAACAATGGTATTAAAACATAAATAGAAACAGGCACAGCACATTGTACATTTATCTGACAATAGGTGGACACAAAAAGTGACATGGTAGTGGTCCTACGAAAGAGAGAAATTTCCCCTTGAACATCAAAAAGACCAAGCTCATGACCACTGCAAGGAATGGAAATGGAAAAACTAAAGTAGACAGGAGGAAAATCAACTTGTTCAAGCTGTGGTGTTGGAGAAGGCTCCTATCCATTCCTTGGACAGCAAAGGTGATAAGCAAGTTCTGGAGTATATAAAACCAGACATATTGCTGGAAGGCAAAATCACAAAATTCTGCCTTACTTATTTCAGCCATGTCATGCAATCATACTCACTGGGAAAGACAGTTATACTCGAAATGGTCAGTGTTAAAAGGAAATGAGGCCGCCAAAAAACATGGCGGCTAGACACCATCAAAGCTGACACCAGCCAGAGCATAAAACAACTGAAAGAAGTCATACAGCCAGAAAATGTGGAGAGAGCTGGTCCATAGAATTGCTGAGAATTGGACACGACTGACTGGATAGCATCATCATCATCAGTGGCCCTACAATTTC
The DNA here is from genome assembly GCF_059951505.1 of Python bivittatus. Classification (NCBI taxonomy): domain Eukaryota; kingdom Metazoa; phylum Chordata; class Lepidosauria; order Squamata; family Pythonidae; genus Python; species Python bivittatus. The sequence goes on from NW_028277096.1 coordinate 8,887,097, forward strand.
ATATGCTCACTTGGATGACCTCTTATAAGATGAAAAGATGGACTGTGAAAAGATCCTGGTTCTAACTGGAACACACTGGCAAAAGGCCAGATAAGTATCTGCTGATTTGATGTCACTTTGGATATCAATATTATCTGGAGGAATGCAATGATAAAGTGAAAAAGTGACTTTATCACACATAAAAATACATACTTTAAAACAGTAGTGGTGTCAGTCCATTTACAGTGTGGTCCCAGATATACATTACAGTCAACTGGTTAGCGGTAGACTGGTTAGCCTTGGCAACTTTAAGATGTATGGACTTCAACTCCCAGAATTCCCCAGCCAGCATGGAAATATGCAGGCGCCATGGAGAGGAGGAAAGTATGTTCCAAAGCAACAGCAGTTATGAGGAACAGTGGTGGAATTTATTTTGTATGTGTTCACACAACACACTGTACCTGCTTACTGAATTCACCTCTTTTGAGATTTTGTGCAATACACTGGACTCACAAAACAGTGTAACATACACACACACACACACCCCAAACCTTTTTCACTACCCAAGCTCAGCGTGCTGTGCACATACCACCACTAAGACTTCAACTAACCTGGTCATGTATGTTATGTGAACACCATCTGTATGATCCCTAATTGTCTGTGCAAAGACTGAAAGCTAATTTAAGAAGGAAAAGATGCAGAAGTTAGGGGATGAGGGGAAGGAGAGAGAATAGCTCAAAGTAATAATTACCAGGGGAAAGAATGGCCCTGACCAGGATTGGTGAGATAGGAAGGGTTAAGTATAATAGATCACTAATTTTGCTTGTTATTTTTTTAAAAGGCAGAAAAAAGACTTTGGGTCATTTGAAGTTTGGCAGAATGTTCTTAGGAATGAAAAGAAAGGGGCTAGGAGCCACAAGGAACCTCTAGCTGCAGATAGCATGGAAACACACACACACACACACACACACAGCTGCCTGTGACTGCCCTTCCAATCTTTGAAGCTGGCAGCCATGAGGTTGCATCATGTCCTCTGAAAGCTAAACATGCCCAGCTCCTTCAACCTTTCCCCATAACCAGACTGCTTTGCAGATCCTTCCCAATGTTCCAGTTTGCTAATATTCTCCTTCTAGTGTAGTGCCAGCTCTGGATGCAACCCGTGAGCCAGCTTCTAATAACCTTCACATTCTTTTCTAAATGCTCAGATTGCCTTCTTAATCTTCTGTACCAGGACATGCAAGGCATAGAAGGAAACCCCCATCCTCATTATATTCCAAGAATTGATGGTAACCAGCAAGTATGAGGCTCAGGGAGCATCATCAGGGCACTATCTACCCCCAGAGTTGGTTAAAACTCTTATTGCCCTATGCATGCTGGCAAAGCCAAGTCTTTAATCCTTTCTCAAAAGCCAGGAGGGTAAGGCCTTGCCACATCTCTGGGGGGAGAATATTCCAGAGGGCAGGGGGAATGGCAGAGAAGGATCTCCTGGGCCCCACCAGCTGACATTCTCTCATTGACGGGGTCTGCAACATGCCCCCCCTGCCTGACCGGGTGGGATGGGTTGATGTGATGGGGGAGAAACGGTCCCTCAGGTAACCTGGACCCATGCCATGTACAGCTTTAAAGGTGACACTTTCAATCGGACCTGAACTGGACCTGGAAGCAAACTGGGACCCAATGCAGCTCTTGCAGTAAAGGTGTGATATGTGCCATCCTTGGAGCACCCAAGATTGTCCACACGGTTGCATTTTGAGTCATCTGTAGCTTCCAGATACTCTTCAAGGGTAGCCCCATGTAGAGTGCTCTACATGTACAGTGCTCCCTGAGAGATGACCACGGTGTGAGTGACTGACCAGAGGGCCTCCTGATCCAGGAAAGAGCATAACTGGTGCACCACACGAAGTTGGGCAAAGGCCCTCCTGGCCATGACTGCCACCTGCTCCTCAAGCGGAGTTGTGAGTCCAGGAACACCCCCAGATTACACACTGGGTCTGTCTGGGGCAGTACAACCCCATCCAAAACCAAAGATGGTAAATCCTCGGATACAGAGGGGTCTCCCATCCACAGCCACTCCATCTTACCAGGGTTCAGCTGAAGCCTGTTGCACGCCATCCAGACACCCACAGCCTCCAGGCACTGCGAAAGGGTGGTCACAGTATCACTCAAGTCACCCAGGATGGAGATGTATGACTGGGTATCATTTGCATATTGATGATAGCTCATCCCATGGTGGCCAATGATGTCATCCAGTGGTTTCATGTAGACGTTAAAAAGGAGCAGAGGGAGTACTGAACCCTGTGGCACCCCACAATGGAGGGGCTGTGGGCTGGATATCTCGCTCCCAATCAACACTGATTGGGATCGACCTTGGAGGAAGGAAGAGAACCAGCACAAAACTGTGATGCCCACTCCCAACTCCCTAAGTTGAACCAAAAGGATACCATGGTCAGTGGTATCAAAAGCCACTGAGAGGTCAAGAAGAGCACTACCCCATCCTGCTTCTGCCAGAGATCGTCCATGAGTGCGACCAATGCTGTTTCCATCCTGTATCCAGGCCTGAAGCCTGACTGAAAAGGGTCCAGATAATCCGTTTCCTCCAGGATCCTCTGGAGCCACAATGCCACCACTTTCTCAACCATCTTCCCTAAAAGGGGGAGGTGGGAGACTGGACAAAAATTGTCCAATACAGTGGGATCCAGTGATGGTTTCTTGAGGAGGGTATATACCAGGGCGTCATTAAAGCCAGCTGGGAACACTCCCTCCCTCAAGGATGAATTCACCATTGCCTGGACCCACCCACATGTCACCTCCCGAGTAGCCTTAACCAGCCAGGAGGGACGTGAATCTAGCTGACAAGTGGTGGCATTGACCATCTGGAGGACTCTGCCTACTTCCTTGGGTTCAACAGGATCAAACTGTTCCCAGATAACAGGATAAGTCCACACCCTGAACATCTCTAGAGACCACGCCCCATGCTTGACATCCAACTTGGACCGGATCCAAGTGATTTTATCCTCCAGACTCCCAGAAAACTCCTCTATGTGGCCCTATAAATGGGCCACTGGGCCCTCCTTTCCCAAGCGGGATCAGGTGATCTTAAATAGGGCTGCTGGGTGGCATTCTGTGGATGCAATAAGAATGGATGTCAGAATCCTCTCAATTAATTAACCACACTAACGGCCAGCTTGCTTGCTTGCTTCGGTTCTGCCTTTAAGAGACTTGGGAGGGGGTGCTGGAAGGCTCTGGAAAGATGGATGGATAAACTGACCATTAGAGGCAGATGGGCTGTTATCAAGGACTGAGGAATGCTGAACATTGTACCAATGAGCGAATGTGAGAAGAATGAGAGGTTAGGGGGGTGCAGGGGGAAAGGAGGAAAAAAGGCAAAAGCAACGTTTGGTGTGCACGGGCTCAGTCTTAGCAATGCTTTGGAACTGTACACTTGTTCTCAATAAATGAAGTTTCTTTTGAACCATGACTGGTTGCAAGGAGAGTTACTGGAGTTGGGAGTTGTGAGTGGCAGATCGTTACAGTGGAGAAATGTTGACATTTCACCACTCTTACTGACACAAGGTAGACCTTAACAGAGCCTCTAGCCTGTGCTCAGTTGGGTTCGGTCTTTGTTTTCCTCCAGTGGTGCTCTAGACATCTTTTAATCCTTTTCAGGACCCTCAGCTCGTCTGTAAACCATGGGGAGTGTCGAGCTCAATAGGTCAGGAGAGGTCGCACAGGTGTGATCTTGTCCAAGGCCTCAGCTGCTTTCCTATTCCAGGTAGCAGCCAAGGCTTCTGCCGGACTGTGCAGCAGACCCTCAGATATAAACCCCAGCTCCCTTTGGAACCCCACGGGGTCAATCAGTCACCAGGGGTGGACCAGTTGAATGGGTCCTGCCTCCCTGTGGAGCGGGGTACCATAAGAGAATCTCAAGGCCACCAGGACATGATCTGACCAAGGGGACAGATGTAATTCCTCCTTCAGTTCACATTGCCACTGCTCTGACAAGAAAACCAAGCCCGGTGTGAGACCGCTGTCCTGAGCTGGGTCACGAATAATCTGGGACAGGCCCATGGCCACCATGGTGGCCATGAACTCCCAAGCCACCTCTGAGGCACACCTTTGGGATGACAGGTTGAAGTCCCCCAAAACCATAAGTCTGGGGAGCTCTACCGCCAGTCCCGTGACGGCCTTCAGCAGCTCAGGCAGGGAGGTTACTATGCAGAAGGGAGGCTGGTACAGTAACAACAATCCCAACTGTTTTTGAGAACCCAGCTTCAGGAACAGGGTCTCACAACCAGCCACTTGTGGAGCAGTGCCCCTGAAGGCCAACAGAGATTCCCGGATGACAACCACTACCCCTCCTCCCCTGCCCTGGGGTCTCAGCTAGTGCCAAACCATAAACCTGGCTGGGCACATTTCCAAAAGGGGCACCCCCCCTCCTTCAGGGCCCAGCCAGGTCTTGGTGATACACGCCAGGTCAGCCCAGTCCTCAGTGATCAAATCACATATAAGGGGGACCTTGTTGACTGACCTGGTGTTAAGAAGCAGCAGCCAAAACCAGGACCTCTGTAGGTCTGCTGTCCAGGGCCTGGGTCTGAGTCCAGAGGGCTGGAACACACCACCAGTAATAAACAGTGGGGTGTCTTTCCCGAGAGCAGCCTGCCTTCTGATGCCCATTATAACATCCCCTCCCTGTCACCACCTGAATGGTATAACCCGCCCTAACTTCCCCAGAGCTTCCATTTGCCCCCAATCCCAGACCTCTGGATTCCCTGGTTAGGTGTCCCTCTATCCAACCATATGTCAGCAAACATACCCAATCAGTTGAGGGGTGTTGGTGGGTTCCCTGGCACTTCAGCTCCTGCTCTCAGCACTGTTGGAACTCTAACCCTCATCCCTTCACCCACTGTGTCCCCCTCACTGGCTTCTCCCACTAGTCGGCAGAGGGCACCCAACCCACTTCTATTCCATCCCCGACTCTTACTCGGTGGGCAAGTATCCTCACCACACTCACACACACTGCACACATCCACCCTCAGATTGTCCTCCCTGTCTCTCACACTAGGGAGGGAACGCCCAGCTGTCGCATACTGGAGGGACCTCAACACACCTCTGCCCTCTCTAGACAGCTTGGGGGGTCTCCCGAGCTGCCACAGTCATCACCTAAGCCACCTCTTGTTCCGCAGCTCAATCAATGTCCAGTTGCTGCCCCAGTTTTCACCCAGGCACCTCCAGCTGACGCTCGGGCCGATGACACAGGCCAGGCCACTCCTCGGGCCTTATAGCCACTTTAGCCGTCTCCTCAGGCCGCACAACTCCTCTGCTGTCACCCAACCAGCAATGCGGCCACTTAAACAGGCTCCCTATGCTGCCGTTCGGGCCATTGCCACCAGTTCATTGGCCTCATTGCCGATCCTTGGGCCATCACCACCACCCAGGAACCAAACCGGCTGGTTTTTCAGATAAATATATATTATCCCTGTTCTTCATATGTGATATTTTACATATGACATTCTGTTACTCAGTCTTCTAATCTGTTCAGCGAAGCTACTTTATATTCTATGCAGATGAGTTGGCATACATATTTATATCTCCAGATTCACAATACAAGCATACAGACGTAGTCACAAGCCCATTTCAGTGCTGACCCTCCAACTCAGGATATAAATATCTCTCCTTGCTGAAATACAACATCCTGACCCATGTTTTTGGATTAAAGGACTGGGCTTAGTTGATCTCAAAATAGGTCTGGCAAGTAGGCCTGAATCTTGTGGCACAACATGAGACAGGAAATACCTTCACTTTGAACCCAACTGCTAGTGACTACACTGATAGTGGTGTGGACACAATCTCCCTTTGCCTTCTTATGGGGTTTTTAAAAAATTTCCCAGCCTGGTTTATTGCCCTGGAATTCCCGGGGAATCTCCCATCCAAATGCTAACTAAGGATGACCACCTTGGTTAAGTTTTTCAAGATCAGTTAGGATTTGTGTGTGTATGAATTTCGCTATTACAGAGAAAAAGAGTGTGTGTGTAAGAGATGTAGAGAGAACGGGAGCATACTATGGATTTCATTTTGAAGTAAAAAATGAATTGGCAAGAGAAAAGTTTCAAAAAAAGTAATGCAGCTATTTATATAGACTTCATCAGCCTGGAATCGTCATTTTGCATCCTTTGAACATCAGAGGCTGAGAAGTTTGTAGTATGTGCTACCCAAAGAATGAGCTATATATTTCTCTCTTTTCCTCCATGTATCTGTATCTTTCAGCCCTCATGCTTAGGATATCATTCCTCAAATCACTTCTTTGAACCCTGTCCATCAAAGATCTCATGGTGGCTTGAAGTCACTGCAAAGCCTTAATTCCAGAGAAGCTGCCATCTCAGCTTCTTTGTGTAATCTCTTTTCCAGCTTAGATCTCTGCCTAGTATCATCCTCTAGGGAGCTAATGTTCTCTTTCTTGAGGATCTTGAAAAACACATTTGCAATGAGTTGGCATCCTCTTTCATCACCCTGATCCACAGATTTGCCATAGAGAAATCCAGCTGCCAAACAGCAGAAAAAAGGAAAAAATGAATTCCACTGGAAGAGAACAACACTTTCCTTGAAGTGTGCTGAAAACAAAGTTGCTTCATTAGAAGGGTAAATTCTAACCAATCTAACATGCAGCTCCTCCTGGGAGTCTTCTTTACAGATGCGTCTGGAGCAGCATTTCTCAAACTTAGCAACTTCAAGATGTGTGGACTTCAACTTCATGGGTGGCTGGGGAATTCTGGGAGTTGAAGTCCACACATCTTGAAGTTGCCAAGTTTGAGAAACGCTGCTCTAGACTGACCTGGTCCACAGTATAAGTTTCTTAACCAGAAGGGGTCTCGATGGGATGCAGTTTCCCTTCTCAAATTGGAAAAGAGCCAGAGAGAGGAGATGGAAAGGGAAAAGGGAAACAGAAATGGGAAGAGGAAGGGGGGAAACAGAGAAGACCAAAGCAAAGCTGCCAGTTTCCATTCATCTGGAGCTTGGCTGGTTGTGGCTTTGTATGTTGTAAGAACCCAGCCACTGTGATTTGCAAACTATGGTTTATGGCTAAGTGTTGATTTGTACAAGCTGAGGTCCCAAGGCCATGTATACCCAACCCTGACAACCAATTTGTAATTTTAAGTGTGAAAGAAACAGAAGAGCTATCATTTTATTTCTTAGTATGAAATAATTGTTATCTTTATATCCCACTTTCTTCTAGGAGTGCTGGGGACTGTGTCCTAATAGCTTATAACTCTAACAGTCCTTATAACTCTGTCATAATAATCCTGCAAAGTAGGCTGGATTAGGAGCATGTGACTGACCCAAAATCTCTTAGTAAATGCAGGGTTCAGTGAAGACTTGAATCTGTGTTTTCTAAACAGCAGGTAGTAAGGTAGACCTCACTTAACAACAGCCCTGTTTAGCAACCATTCAAAGTTACAGTGGTGCTGAAAAAGTAACTTTACAACTGGTCCTCACACTTATGACTGTCACAACATCCCCAGAGTCACATGATTGACCTTTGGGTGCTTCACAACCAGCAGACATTTATGATCATCACAGCATCCCACAGTCACATGATCACCATTTGCGCACTTCATAGCCAGTTCTGACAAGCAGAGTCAATGGAAAAACCAACAGTAAAACCACAAATCATGGTCATGTGGTGTCTTACTTAATGCCACATTGCTTAGCAATGGAGTTGCTGGCCCCAACTGTGGTCGTTAAGCAAGGACTACCTGTATATCTTATTGGGGGCTGCCTAGACTCTTTTTGGAATCATTTGGCCTCAAAATCTAATAAAGAAACAAACAAGCTATTAACTGAAATTAATGTAATTTATTTTAACATAATGTATTTTATTTTAACTAAATCAGGCTTATTTTGTTTTCCCAGTACAACAGTCAAAAGCCAAGTCTGGCCCTTGACTCAAAGCAGATTGCACGCCTATCTTTTTTGTACCCACCCAAGCAGGGTTTGTTCAATAAAACTTGGGTTAATGTGATATGTACGACAGTTAGTGGGAATTTAAAACACACTATTTTATGGGAGTGCTTTTATAAGATTTGCCAAAAAGAATCCATGGCCTCGCATATAACAACCCTGAATTAATCCAACAGCATTGCTTTCTCAGATTAGCAAACCTCACACAGACACACAAATTATTTGTATCTAAAAAAAAAAACACCACTTAAAAAGAAGTTGCATACAAAGAGAGGTCATTAGGGAAGTTGTATAGAAAATCTTCATACTTTAGGGATAACAGATTTGGATTCTATTTTTTTTTTTTTTACATTTCTTTTGTCTAGAAACAGTTGATTTGCAAACAGGATCAGCCATTACCATGTTGGTGGATGTGGTGGCTTCAGGCATCTCTAAGATGCTGGAACCGAAAGCCAATTCTCTTTCATGTGATCCTGCACAGAAAGACCGTCTGAAGGGAATCTGAAGAAAATGGAAAGAATTTCTGTTTAGCGTATTAAACTTTTTCTGGGAGGTTTTGTATATTTAGTTCTAACTCTATGAGTCTCTGCTGCACAATTCTGTCTAACATCCAATTGGTTTCCAATAGACTGAGTGCCTGAATTACCCCTTGTCTACAGGCTGAATGCTAATGGTGTGGTTACAGTACATGAAACCCTACTCAATTACTCAGCCTCCATTTGTCTCTTAAGAGGCTCCGGTGGTTAAGCCTCCATAAATGTGTTTGCCGCCATCAATTGGAGCTTAATTATTATATAAGTGTCCTAATAAATCGAAAGGTGCCATTTAGCACATGAACCACAGCCTTCCTGCTTGCAAATCATGCATGGGGCTGATGGAGAGCACCAAGGGACACAGTGCTGGAAAGGTGATAGAAGTGACACAAGATTTGGTGGGGATAAAATCAGACTTCCCAGACATGTCCAGTTCGGGTAAATACTGAGCTAAATCGTAGATCACAAGCCATAGTGTGCCACCGGAAACAGAGCCTTTAGGGCCAGAAAATTGGTTGAGCCATGAAGCAACAGATCATGAAGAGCTCCACCAGGCAGCCTGCCAACAGATGTTTTGCTCCATAGCAAGTCATTGCTCCACCTAAGGAACCTAGCCAAAGTCCATCCTTTTATAGGACATAGATGGAGCCCAACCAGTCCCTTGGGTTACCTGATTCTTGCCAAGTTGGTAGCAGCAATGCTAGACAGAGACCAAGCTAACTTTAATAAGGGTAGAAAAACTTTTTCCTTCTAGAATCTCTGATCAAACCCTGAGAAGCAAGGAAACTAGTCCTCCCGAGACTGCTAAACCACTGTGATGGCGCTCCAATAGAGCTAGGCTAATCCTTCTGCTCTTTCTTTGGCAAGATGCCCACATGGCCTAAACCAAGAGTCTCAGGTTCACTGCAAAACCCACATGTGGTGCTGGATAGTGGATAGCGGATAGTGAGGAGGGGGGAAGATGCACATATTCATACATACATGCATACTCATGCACATTGGGGCATGGGTACACAAAGCATATCCTTGTCCAAAGATTAGCACAGAGACTGTTAAGGAAGGAGGGTCGATAAAGCTTCCCTGCCTCTTCCTACTTGCCTACCCCATTCCTGGGTTACCAAGCTTGTAGACTTGGCTGATCTTCTAGAAAGTGCCCGCAAGGCCAACCATAGAGTCACCTCAGTGCAGAAGCCAAAATATTGGGTGCTTCTGCTTCTGCCTTGAGTGGTCACTAGATTTTCAAGGAAAAGGCTTGTGTTCTGATAGCTCCTTTTTTGGGAAAGGCCCAGTCACTACAGAATTCCCTTGATACAGAAGCCAAAACATCAAACTTTCTGGCTTCTGCAATGAAAGGACTTTGTTGACTTTGGATCTTGCTGAAATTTCTTGAAAGAAATGGTCACTGATGACAGCCACAGTCATTACAGAATTCCCTTGATACAGAAGCCAAAGCATCAAACAATCTGACTTCTGCTTTGAAAGGACTTTGTTGACTTTGGATCTTGCTGAAATTTCTCTCAAGAAATTATGAGAGCCACAGGGATGTCAAAAAAGTCAAGATGGTGTCCATGTTCATGAAATCGATGATATGTCCTTATTTTACATGTATTGCCCATGTGACACACATAAAATGGGTGGGGCCATTTCAATTCCTTCAAATGTCATTCACTTATTTACAGAGAGAGGCAATTTTTAAATGGTTTGGGGGGACAGCAGCAAAAGATGTGCAGTAGCTTTTCATAACCCTTCATATCCCTTAGTTTCTTTCTTTTCTGCTCTTGAACCATACTGCTTTCAAGTTTCACAGAGAAAAGAAATACAGACAAATGACAGAAGGCCTCCAATGACTACAGGTTTAGAGTTGGCTTTAAAGAGAAGGATAAAAGTTCTGTCATGAGTGACAGCATCAAAATCCAGGTAAGTTTATGCCACAATTTCATTTATTTATCAACCAGTCAATCAACATATCAAGGCTACTCACTCCCAACAGACTCTGTGTAGCAAATAATAAGCCCATAACAATACAATTAAAACAAATCATCTCTAATTCCTATTAAAAATCATCATGGTGCCCCATTCTGCTTCAGCTAAAGATAGACTGGAATAAGATCATTTTAACCCACTTATGAAAATCCACTGTAGAAGTTGTACTTTCCTCAAGGCGGAGAGACTTCTGCAACATATCATCAGATGATCTCAAATTACCACCATGAGTAGAAAACCATTGTTCCCTTGCAATTTTGTTGCTCGTCTGCAATATTGATAAATGAAGGGTGGAACAGAAGGAAGATGGCCTGATCTGCAAGGGATTCACAAGTCCAGGAGGCTCATTTCATATCTCATTTAGTCAATAAAGTAAGAGTGGACAACCAGTAGGACATGAGCCACATTTGGCTCTAGGCTCCTCTTGACAGTATCAAGGACACCTCTGGGCTGGATGAGGCCAAAATAATGAGCCTTTCTTGTATGGGGAGGGGGATTTAAAATGAAGGAGTGCCTTAAGGTATCATTTACCCCTTAAACCCTGCATTTTTAACATTGACTCAACTCTTTCCCATTTGAGGGTGATTAAGAAGCAAACTGGGTACCAGTAATGGTATGTGGGAATGACCGTGCAGGACAGGGAGAAGAGATGCAGCCAAGAGAATAGTCAGATAAAAGGCAGCTGAGCCCACAGCAGGAATGTGGGCAGGGCAAGAGGCTCAGAAGGGAACCTCCCTGGTTTCTTGGGCTGTAAAGGGGACAGGAAGAGAAATGTACTTTCAGACTTGCAAAGTTCTGTTAATGTAATCTTACAATAAAGAAGAATTATGTCATCTGGCTGTGCTTCCTGTCTGGTCCACCTCGCAAGGCTGACAGTACTTTAAATTTTGGCTGATGACATCCTTTATGCTCCTGTAATAACAAAGGCACTCTCAGTTTCAAACCAGCCTCTCCCTTCAGTTCTGAGGTAACTCACACTTGGGGATGAACAGTGACTGGAAAAGCAGGTCCCTTTGCTGTGGCCACCACTCCTTCATTGCCACCATTTCTCACTTCCCCACCAGATCTCTGGAGGAACCAAGAGAAGACCAAAGGGGAAATCCTCACCCTGCCTCAGGTCTGGCTAAACTACAGGAAGGGAAAACAAAACCAAAGTTTGTTTGAGGCAGGTGGCAGAAGGCAACCAGTCAACTCCAGGATTTTTTTTTAAAATCACTTTATTAAAGATGACAAAGGAAGATAAGGTTACACACAAACAACACAGTTAAAAAGAAATAAAATACAAAAAAAGAAAACCTAATGCAATTCAAGCTACAGCCAAACAGCTCAATTTCAAACACTGCCTGAGGTAACCTCCTCATCCAGGAGGTTGGACTCCAGGAGGTTGGATCTCTCTCAAGATCCCCAGAACCTCTTCCCACCCAAACCATAAGAGGACCCCTTCCTTACTTTGATTGGCCCTCAGGGGTCAGGTGACTCCCTTTGGCCACATTCTTCCAAGGGCCAGCTTTCCCCACTACCACTCCTTATTCCAAATGGCCCAACACACTTGAGCTCAGTCACTTCATGCCAGGGCCAGAGCCCCAGTGGCTCCTGAGACCAAAAAGAAAACAAAAGGCAGGCCCTGCCCACAAGAAAACCACACATTGTTTTCAGTCTATCTCCTGCAATCTTGGATCTGAAGCCATACCAAGGGTGTCCATAAGGGTGGGTCAAAAAAATTAAGTTGCAATGGGCATAACAAAGGCCATGGCACTGATTGCATGGTCAGAGCTGCCATTGATGCCCTGATCCATACCTATAGAGATGGCATCTAATCCCATTGTATTGCCAATGTGGGATGCAGTATTAAAGAGTTAATTTACTTCTGCTCGGAAAGAAGGGACAGGGAGAGTTTCTGAGTGGAAAAAATAGTTGGCAGTTGGGACTGAGTGGTTGAAAGAAGATGAGTAGATAGGAAAAGAGACATATTCATCTAAGTTTTCTTACTGACTGAGCAATATGCCTTTAAGAGTAGTAATTTTCGAGAAAGGACTACAATAAGGCAGGTGCATTAGTTTTATTTTTCAGTTGTTTGTATATTGTTCATTCTTTTATTGATTTTGGAGAGTCTGCGAAGACATCTCCAATAATGGGATGCTGTTCCCAATAATTATTTGGGTTTTTGAAGTGAAGTTCTATGTTAACTACAGCCATATTTCTCTACCCACTACTGACTTGCTTGGCGAGAGGCTAGTCCCTTATTCATCACAGTCCTTGTGTAGCTTAGTGATTGGGCTTCGGTACAAAACCAGCCTGTAATTTCAGGAGGGAAGAGAAATGTCCTGTTTGCCTGAAACCGGAGGAGCAGGGAGAAAGATAACCATGAAATAAACCAGAGGATGGCAGCATACCAAGTAAACAGGTATGGGAAACACTTCTTGAAGGCTATAGGTGTTACCTTTCCAGGAAAAAAGTATGATCCTTGCTGAAAAACCAAAGGAATGGAGTCTGAACCAGAAAGAATAAAGCTTAGCCTACTTCAGCAAGTCTAGGAGAATGCTAGAGCAGCCAAAGACAGACTATGCTGATACAATAACATCAGAAACCAAAATTGCAGGAATGGATGGAATGGAGTAACTTAAAAGGTGGACGTGGTTGGATAGCATCCTGAATAGACACCCTCTAGTCCATAACATTTTAATCTCTTATCTTTATTCAAGTCACATTGTTGATCTAGTTATCTTAGTATTGTCTTTCCTGAATGGAAATAATGTCTTCCTGAATCTCTCACCTAAAATCTTTTAATGAGAAAAGTTGGGGATTGAAAGAATGTGTGGCTACCTCAGTGTTCTGCCAGCAATAATGAAACAGATATTTGGATCCGATCAAGCAATGAATGCACTGAAGACAAGATGCAGCTGATGTAATTTATGGTTAACAGAACTGTTTATATAAAGCAGTTGTAGCAGTGAGATGGTACAAAAAGATGATTAAGTAGAGAAACAGGAAATAAATGGGTAGCTTGATGCAGTTCTTATTGCTGGGTACCACAAATAGGAATAGGTAGTCCCAAACCAGCTTTTTTCCATTATAAAAATCTGCAGATCTCAGCCCACAGTGAAATTCAAAGAAAAATCTAGCAGCTTTCCCCTTTTAATACATTCAAACTTTCTCAGACCCCTGGATGATCAGCGCACACGTTGCTATATCATCCTTTTATTTCAGAGATGACATCAGATCCTTAGGAATGTATTTACATCAGGGCAAAAAAGAACAGAAATGACTACAACTCTTCTAGCCACACGAAGATTTGTCAATATATAATAATCAAACAAGGGAACATGCAAAACACTTACAGGCCTTAAAGCCTTTCAGATACCACCATTACTTTGTCCCTCTTCATGACTGCAAAAGTCTTCCATGAGATGAGTGAATGAATCTTCTACCCAATGAAGCCATTCATTCATTATTTCATTTGGATATCTTATTTTCCACCTTATAGACTCTTAAAGTGACATCTTTGTTGTTTTGCTTTCCTCCAAAAGCTCAAAGAATACATTGTTCTTTCTCTTCCCAGCCACCTCATGAAGTCACGTGGATAGAGAAAATGGGTCAAAATCACCAAGTGTGGTGGTTTCAAACCAAACTGGTTGGCAGGAAATACAGTAGATACAAGGAAGCACCTGAAAGGACTTACATTCTAGGCTAAAGGGCTGGTCCATCTAGTGCAGAATTCTAAGATAGTGGGAGAATTTTTCTGCTCCCTGGTCCTTTTGATTGGTAACATCAGAGATTGGGATGCAAATCATACTCAAGCCCCATACAGGGACAGGAATGTTGTTGATATGAAGCCACAAATGTCGTATTGAAAGAAATAATAAAAATAGAAATAAAAGATACTGGGATTATCCAAGCAGCATGAACAACCTTCTTGTCCTTAGTCTTCCCTATTGGTGACCCCCAACTTCTACCTAATGGGCAGCAGCTCTCTCTGAGGTTCCAGAAGGCAAGGGACTTTTGTGCAACATCTGAATCTCATTTAGACTTAAATGAAAACAGCCTTCCTTTACCAGCACTTGACAAGCACCAGCCTACACAAAAGTCTTCTGAAGCTATTGGTCCATCTAGCTTACTGGCTGTCTCCCCAAGCAGATTCAGCTGAGATCCTGCAGTTGGAGGTGTTTCTGTACATACAACATCTGCTATGCCACAGACATATCTATCAGCAATCACCCTCCAATAGTGTACTGTATTCACTATCAGCACCATTATTATTACTGAAGTAGGAAAAGAGGCAGTTGCAAAAGTCAATGAAGAACTGAAGGCTGCAGTTCTAAATTTTCTCTTAGCATGATTGCAGCGCGTTATCTATCTCTTTAATGGGGGAGCTGAACAGATAAAATGTGAGCCTCTGTCTTATAGGAATGCCATTAATGCAGTTCCCAAGACTGGACTGTGTGATGCATTCCCTAATCCTAAACCTAACCTTAACCCCGAAATTACTAAATCACCTGTACTCTGTCAAAAGCTGAAGAATCATGGTTTTAAGTAAAAAAGAGAAAGAGGGGCATAATAAAGGCAGATAGGAAATAAACCACATTGCTTAAACACCTGTTTCCACTGCCAGAGCATAAGTCTCATTCCAGTGATTAACTCTCCAACTGAAGTTTAGTGGCTCAGATATACTTAGTAGATATGTCAATGGAGGACTCTTTCCCACAGCAGAGTTAAAGTGCTTTCCTGTCACTCCTTCACCCAGCAGAAAATTATAATGGCACAAAATTTGCTGCCCTGCTGGCGATCCCTCTTTCACCACAGATACGAAGCTGACAAACGATGCTGACAAAAGATGCTGTCATTCTCAGTGTATGTGGCATTAAGGACAAGGATTGGTGGATTTACCCAGCTTTGTTTTCCCCATCTCTTACCAAACAGCACCTGTTGTTGCAGTGAAGATAGAACTGGGAAGGAGGCAAGTTTGACAGATGGCTAGACCCAGCAGATTTAGCCATCTGTCAAAACCTGCTCTGGTTTGGCTTGTTTTGGCTGGGGATGTTCAAAAAGTATCAGCTGATAGGCAGGCTTGTTTTGGACATGTGTTCAGTGCTCCTCCAGAAGAACACCAAGCCCACATTCGAAAGTAGCCCAAACAACAGCTGATGGGCACAGGAAAAGTTCCAGAGTGAAGCAGCAGAGAGAGAGTTACTGCTTTCTCTCTTCCACCATCACTACTGCTGTTCAACCACTGTTCAAGCTGACTAAGGTCTCCAGATCATGTCAAAGATGTAGCAAGCACAGGAGGAGACAGAGTCAGATTCTCCTGATGCTCAAAGAAAAACGCCAATTAAAAGATAGTGCCCAAAGTTTTGAAGAGAGGGCACATGTCCACACCAGTTTAGAGTGACCAATATATGCCTGGCTGATCATACCCCAGGGATCACCTGACTGCAAGACTGACAGAGGTTAGTGAAAGGTAAGAAAATTGTCATCGTTTGGTGGCTACTTACACAGAGAAGTACTACTTTAACACCAGTATTGTTAAGAGTGATGTAAACCTATCTCACGCATGGGTTGGATACAAGATGTAGCATAGTTAGATGCGGGAAATGCCCTGGGTCTATAGATCATACTAAGCCACAATGTGGTTGGTTTGGTTTAGGCTTAGGAAGGTATATTAATGTACTCAGCTGTGATTTATTCAACAAACCATGCTTAATCAAGTCACTGACAAGTCCAGTGCTTGAATCCCACTGTAGCCAAATAGCTAACTACAGCTGTCTGCCTGTGTATGGATTTTTCATGGCTGGTGTCTCCATTTCCCTCTCTGAAGCTTGCACACTTGAGATCTGCTAGGGGATGCATACCTCCAAGCCTTAATGTTGTCCCTTTTAACTCTATGAAACTGAAAAAGGGATCTGACTATCTATCCATGATTCAGGTCTAGTTCTCACAAGCAGCAAATGACCTTATATACCTGTATCGACAGCATCACTTAAGTAAGGACTCATAAAATGGAACCCACTTGGTGACAGCACCTAACTAACCTCGGCTAATCTCAAAACATTAAGCATGGTCTGACCTAGTTAGTATTTAGATAAAAGACTACCAAGAAATCCCAGGGCTATAGGCTAGACTGGGAATTTTTTTAAAAATCCCAGAAAGGATTGCTGCCAAGGAAACTTTCTGGACAGATCCCTAAAGATACCAGGAATTGAGCTCAGCATGAAGGAGACATTATTCCCCCAAGATGGGAGCCTTCCTCAAGAGCAAAATGTCCATATTAAGTGGACTGGGTCTGCACAACATGCTGAACTTAGGCCTGGGTTAACAATGCACAATTGTTGTGTGTTCACATACAACCAGGTCGTGATTAATGTGAGTCTGAATAATAAGCTATTCGATTTAGTACGAATTGTACTCAACTGTACCAGGTCATGTTTAATGCGAACCAACATTCAGTTAATGCAAGGCTAGTACACGTGCAGTTGAGGTTACAGGTTTACTGTTGGGGTTTCTGCTACTTCAGTTGGCACTTGTTTATCTTCCTGTGTGCAAAATGGACAAAAAGAAGATTCCTCCAGATAAAAACACTATGAGTGCAAAAAAGAAGAGGCTTGTAATTACATTAGAGCAAAAATTTGATGTGATTGAATAACATCGCAACTCTAAAATAGGATGAATTGTCAGAATTCCTGAATCTATGGTACAATTTTTTGTTTTTATTTTGCTTTCTGTAACTACCCTGTGACTTTGTTAACAATAAATTTAAATTATAAGTATATTCTCTTTATTCTTTACTGTAATATTTTATTAATAAACATATAAAAACTTATGTTTAAAAATTTCATTGCCTATTTCCATTAAGCGGGAACCAATGGCCATATTTTACATATAAATATAACTTCGAAAGTGCTAATTTGAATAATACAATGAATTCATGGGATTCATTATCTACACTAATTGAAACCTAGCTGTAGTATGTTTGACCCAACAAACTACATAATGGCTTAATGTGGTTTACACAGTGTGCTTAGACAGTGGCTGGATTTCGTGTAGGATTTTACACTGCACACTACCTAATCCCATTTTAAATCTAGAATAATGTGCAAATTAAGCCATAGAAAACTCCTCTAAATCCATACTAGCAATATGTATTAGGCCAAATGAAGTTGTACAATGCCACTACAAACTTCTGAGTCCAATAGAAGAGAATATCTGAGCTCAGGGTTGGACTGTGGAGTCCTTGGTGCTCTCTGAGGTTGTTTGCTTGCAGACGTTTCATTACCCAGCTAGATAACACCATCAGTGTGAGTGACTGAGAAACCTTTGAGTTTCAAGATCTCTTCATCAGACAATTAGATTAGAAAGAAGGACCCATGTCTCCATTGGATCTGATTGTTAGAGAAATTGTTAGAGAAACCTTCCAAAACACGCAAACTTGATCTTAACAAATATGGAAAAACATCAGGTTAAGGAAGAACCAAATAAATGTTAGTAAATCCTCTGTTTTGAAAACACAAATTTCAGTTGCTAGTGTGACTTGTTTCAATCTTACTGAGAAGCACAGATCTTTTGGTTAATGGAAAACAGAAAAGGAGACTGTAAAGAGAACAATAGGCTAGATCTGTCCTCTGGGGGCTGCTAGTTAGTTTACATATATATCATTTTAAATTAATACCATTTTTTAGCCTTGAGGCATGGCTATTCCTACCTGGAATCATTTTAAGGGCAGCAGTGTTGAGTAGACCAGGACCTGGGAATCAAAAATCCAAATCCTAAGGAATCAAGTTTTCTGTGTCAAGAATGAGAACTGAACAGTGATGAGGATTAAAAGCAAAGCTGATGCAGACCCAGCAAATAAGTCTAGAATCAGATTCAAAGGCAGTATACATATAATCCACTTATTCTGGTGACTGAAATAACCCATTTTCTGGGTTTATACAAGACAGTGAATTGTATAAATACTCCCCAAACCCAGGTTTCCCCAACATGATGAGCCAAGGGAAAGAACATTAACCATGGTTAGGATAATACTAATCAAGCATAACAAGTTCCAGGCACGCAGCAGCTAGGTCTGTAACTGACTGGTAAAATATGTGCATGGCCAGAACCAAAGAGTGAAGAAGCATAAAGGCATACCAGAGATCAGGCAGGCTTTGATGGTCAGCCAAGAGACGAGAAAGGCAGAAAGTCTTCTTCCTCCTGCTGAGAGGAAGAATCAGTGGACACCAAAGGAGGAGGGTCAAGACATTTTTCCAGAAAGCTCTTTCTTCTCTGCAGGGTACAGAGGTCAGCAGCTTTTGGGGCTTATCCACACTGCCCAATTACCCTGTTGCAGGTGACTGAAAATATGGTGAAATGGTGCATGATTGGAGGCTTAAAAAGACAAAAAAAGCACAGGGAAAACAGGAAGCTCCAGGAAAGGAAAGAAATAATTTTTAAAAGTTTCTGCCAATTTCAAACCAGCAATCTTCTCTTTTCAAAGTAAGAGTTATGCTATTATAGCACTCACGATAAGGGTAGGTCTAAATGCTGTTAGAAATAAATAGGGCAGTGAGAAATGTTTTGTTTTGCTTTTTTAACCTGCTAGTTATACTTGCACATATGTGCAATTTGATGTTTTAATTTTGTATATATAAATTCAACTTAACATGTGTGTGTGTGTCCCATCCACAGGAAGGAAAACAGTTGAGGATCCTTTCCTGGAATACAAAGGTGGAAAGGCACAGCAGCAAGGGAATTATCCAGTGGGAAAATGTGGTTGCCTGTTGTCTGAACTAAATAATTTGCAAGTTGTTGCCATGCTATCTCAGTCCAGACAGGATTGTCTTAAGGTGGCTTAGAACAAAGAAGACATGAGTACAGGACAGTAGCAGCTTAAACAGTAAGTGCAATTATGCCCTTCATCAGTTTGAAGTGGTGCTATGCGGGTACCAAAATGGTATAGTCTTAACAGTGGTTCATCCCCTCACCTCCTGCCTGCAAACCTGAGGCTTCAGAATAGCTCTGCACCAATATTTAAAGCCATTTTTATGCCACTTTGGGGGTGTCCCTGATCTTGCAACTTCTCCTTCCTTCTCTGTGTTCTCCATCTGATACTTCACATTCTACTGCACTGTTACTTTGCCATCTGCTCTTAACCTTGGTATGTGTTGGCAGGAGGGGGCTATGATCCTTCAAGAAGAACAGTTCATTTGTATCTGCTACTCAGTGACTCAAAAAAGACCACCATCTGCTTCTGGTCTTCTTCCCTGGGACACGGAATATTTCATCTGCTTCTGATCTTCTTCCTTGGGACATGGAAATATTTTGAAAAACGCTCCTGGGATTCCTTGTGCCACATCAATATATTAGTCTGGATTTTTGACCATCAGTGCCATCCACTTAATAGCAACGGGGAAGTTGGCATGAAAAATTGTCAGGTATATAGTACTAAGATCTCAGTAGAAACATCTTTCCAACTCTAGCAGATGGGAAAGATGGAGGTGGGGGAGTAAAACCTTCCCAGTCTTCACTGTTTCTTGTAACTGCTTAGACATACCAGCTGCTTTTTAAATTCCCCCTCCAGATAAAACTGAAAAAAGAAAAACATAATGAGACATCGCAGAAATGAGTTGGTTGCCTGAAGACATAGTTTTTCCTATCTGCTTTCAGAAAGAAAGAAAATAATTTCGAGAGAGTCTCCTATATCAACCCAGAGACTTTTGCTTAAACATCATGTTGCAACTGCTGGAGGATTTCACTTCGTTTTCCCCAAGGCCAATGTAGCATTAAGTTCTTCTATCCAAAAGAAGGATTTCAAATTGCCAGTGCTGCCTTGCTTGGTGTGTTACATAAATCCTCACTGGGATCCTTGGAGACCGAAAGCAATTATGTTAGACAGTGAGGTAACTAGGAAGGGAGGGACTCCAGAAGAAAGTTTTGATGATCAGAAAAGCTTCTTTTTTATAATAAAGCTTTGAAGTCCAGGAAATCCTACACTTGATTCCAAGTATAGTCTCCTAGGCTACCCTATTGTATTGTATCCTTGATAAGACAACCCAACCTGAAAATTAGACCATCATCTCTCTCCCATAAAGTAAAGCATGACTGGGTGGAAGACAGTCTTCATGAAGAACTGTGCAGAAGAAGATGGCAATAGACCATCCAGAGAGAGTGACAGAATATGGGCCATTCACATTAGGAATTAAGAAAATGCAGCCTAAAGATCTGGAAAGAGCCACGATCATGTTTCCACAAATCCACTCATCATCCAATGAAAGAGCTGTCTTCCAGACTATGGCCCACAAAGGTTCTGAGAATAAAAGAAAATATTCCTCTCTATTCAGATCCAGAATTTGAATCCTGAAGGAGCCAAATTCATTCGTTTTCAGTTCCAGAACTGGAACAACTTCTGCAGATGTAGGCAGACCCAAAAAGTTCCCCCATACAAAGACTTTTCTTGGAGTAAATGTAGCCTACAATTTCCTAAACAAATTCCCTAAGAACTAGAAAATATGTAATTTTAAAACTCCTTCAGCCACGTTTGATAGAAACAAACTACTAATGGGATAATACAACCAGCTATTTTATAGGGTGGGTTACAAGAAAACCCAAGACAGATGTAGACAATTTTTTCATAGTGGAGTTCTTGCAGAGGTTCAGCCCAAAACATCTAATGGGTTTGCATGAATCTCCAATCAAAAAAGTTAAGATGATGTCCATGGACATGACATCAAAGGCCTGCCCCTATTTATGTGTTATGCATGCAACATACTGTACATAAAAGAGTCAGGGTTTGGAATATATATATATATATCATCATCTTGGCTTTTTTGACATTCCTCACCCACTGCAGATGGGCCTGTCCATTCATCTCCACCAACAGTGCTCTTAAAGTTTGCCTCGCCAGCATCAACTTGGTTTTTCTGAAAGCTGTCAATTTTTAAAAAATAGTACATTTACACAAACAGAAAAATCAAAAGCTTCAGAAATACAAATCTCTAGGCAGCCATAACTTGTACCTAAGTGTCTATCTGTCTGTCTGTCCCTCCCCATATACTAAAACAATAGTTCTATAAATAGGGATACAAGGTGTCATGTAGGTTAAGCACCCCTTACAACATCTGAGGAAGTCAGTATTGTGATTTTCTAGATCTCTGTGCATTGGTTTTTTTTTTCACCCTACCAACATTCATTAAGTAATTCAGAGGCCCTAGAAGAAATCACTAAGTTCCTCCAACAGTTCATGTTTTACACCTCAAGCAGCTGGCGGGCAATCAGCTTCATGTCTTCCCTCTTCAGGACCTGATATATTGCGAGGGAGCTGAGAATTCTACCTTTCTCAGTTTGCATCATAATGGATTGAAGTCTTGAAAGCAGAGGCTGTCTGCAGATGAGATAAGCTGTGGACTTTGATTGAATTTGCTTCATTTTTATGGATGGCAGGACACAGGGGCGATATTAAAATACAAATTAGTGGCTTCATAATTCAAATACATTGAAATCTTACAGAAAGATAATGAGCTGCTGGAAGTGGATCCCATAACACATCTCCCTTGCTACACCTGTACTTAAAGGAATGTAAAGGATACAATTAGATTTTATGTACTTTTTGCAACTGCTCCAGGCTTTAAATGGACAGGAAGCATGTGATAAGTCATTCAGGAACCCTCTTCCTAAAAATCTCAGGGCCTGTCTTCTTGAAGTTGGTGAGTCAAGAGTCATGTGACCTGCAGCCCAGGGTTTTCTTGGGACCTGTGGTTGCCCACCCAGAAAAAAGACTAAGGAGGACTTGGATGGCCAAGAGTATCCTAGGGAAATAGAGATGGTGGTGGCAGTATGTTTATCTTCTGCAAAAAGGGTTCTTTTGTGACTGACTACATTCCCCATTCCCCATGGCAGCCATTTTATAAGGATAATCACAATCTGCTCTCAAAATGCCAAAGATGCTCATCTACCCAAAAAGATTGAGAGGATCACTTAGTAACCATAGCCTTCTTCTGGCAGAACATGTCAATTAATCCATAATATCTAGGGAGACTTTAGTAGTCCAGGTTTCCCAACAATTTAGAATACTCATTCTGAGAATAACAAATGTTTGTTGTCAGCATTCCCCAGTCTGTGCAGCTTGGAAGAATTAATGCAGTAGGTCAGTAAATACAACCCCCACTGCAGCTGACTTCACTGATGCATATCTTCAGGCAGGCATTTCTACCACCCCAGACCAACACTTCTCCACCCTCATCTTTGTCAGAATCACTGGTTACTGTCAGAGCTTCACGAACCTCCAAGTGATGCCTTTGGACTACTCTGGTGATAAGACAGCAATTGTTGCGAAGCCTCATTTTCTCACAAGGCAGACAGGGATATAAGAGAAGGGCCTCTTCACTTTTGATTTTCCATGTTGCTGTTTGTCAAAAGGAATCAAAGGCATTGCCAAAATGACAAAATTAGTCTGTCAAAAATGAAACACCCAGTTGCCTTGAAATTCTATAAAACTCCAACATGTTATTGTGAGCTAACAGTTATCTCTACTCTTTAAGTAAGGGGTTAGTACTATTCCTTTTCTCATGAACTCTCATCTCATATCAGCCCTTCAACAAATTTCCTGCTACTTGACTTTGACCAAGGAAGCATCTAACCACAGATGAAACCTCAAATGATGAAAGTAAATGAAAATACTCAATAACCTGTCTGAACACGAATTCCAGAAACAAGCTTATAACCTTGAATTCTAGCCTTTCCAGTTTTTTCCCCCCATATTCAGAAATGCTGGTGCATGGATTCACTGAAATATGTGTGGAGTTCCTGCCTCTCAAGATGAAAGAAACAATCTGGAAACTTACCTTGCCAGCCACCATCTCTGTTCTGTCCCTTTCTGAATACCTCAAAGATATTTGTTTGACCTGCTGTCAGTTTTTATGTTCTGAAAAGCAGTCAGAAAGGACAGAGGAAATAAGGTTGGATTTACCCATTGCATAAAACCAAAGCTACTGTATGTAAAAGGGAGCAAACCCCACACCCACTAGCACTGATGCCATTACCTAGTCGGGTAATGAAACGTCTGTAAGCAAACAACCAAGCTCAGAGAGCACCAAGGACACCACAATAAAACCATAGAGTTTGCACAACTCAGCCATTGTGTTTTATAAAATACAGGTTATGATTTAGCATGTCTGTGTGAATCCAGGCAATTATGGTTTATTGTGGCTTAGTCAATGAATCATGGTTAAACAAATCATAGCTTAGCACGATGCATTTTTGTATTGTCGAAGGCTTTCATGGCCGGAATACGATGGCTGGTGTGGGTCTTCCGGGCTGAGGAGATGCCCTCTGAAGATGGCGGTCACAGATGCTGGTGAAAAGTTAGGAAACAAAACTTCCAGAACACGGCCACACAGCCTGGAAGACCCACACCAGCCAATGATGCATTTTTATTTATTTCATTTGATTACCGCAATGCATTCTATTTATTTTATTGCATTCATTTTGTTTATTCCAGATTGCAGCAGCATGGGCAGTGATGGGCATGCCTCAGTATGCCCATATAACACCTCTGCTTCAGAAACTGCAGTGAATCCCAGTTTGTTTCCAAATGCAATTCAAGGTGCTGGTTGCCACCTATAGAGCCCTCCATGGCATAGGGCCTGGTTACTTGAGGGACTCTGTCTCCCATAGTATCTGCCCAGCTGGTTCAGTCTAGCTGGGTTGGCGCCCTCCGGGTTCCCTCAATTAAACAATGACATCTGTTGGGACCCTGGAAGTGCACCTTCTCTGTAGCAGCGCCTGCCCTCTGGAATGAGGTTCCCTCCCAAATCTGAATAGCTCCCACCCTGTTGGTATTTCGAAGAGCCCTAAAGACCTGGTTTTTTGCCCCGGCCTTTGGCAAGGATGACTGACAGCCTTTTCTTCTTTTCATTCCCCTCCAAGTTTGTTTTCTTTGCCATTGCTGTCCTTCCGTCTTGTGCTGTTTTTGGTGGCTTTTGTATTGTTTTTGTTCTTAAATACTTTTAACAATTGTAAACTACCCAGAGTTGCTGGGAATCAGGCAGCATATAAATTTAATCTATTGTTGTTATTAGGGTTGGTTGCATAGTCAGCCAGATGCTCAGACTGGATCTGGCATTTTTGTCTACCTATCGAGTCCTTCCCAAGGACCTGGGGTAGGCAGATGTGGTTGTTCGATGGTGTTAAAGGTATTGTCACAAGATATAAGCTATTCCAAGTAAAGCTGCCTTTTGCAATTGACTGATGGTGATTCTGTCAATGCCGATGGCGTTCAAGTGGTGCTTCAGATGTTTTGGGATTGCACCTAAGATGCTTGTTGCTATTGCTGCTGTTGTTGTTGTTGTTATTTTTTTTTTTTAATTGGGTGTATAGGTCATTGGTGAGTAGCTAATTTTTCCCAACCTCCGTAAATTAGGCAGCACAACTCACCTCATAGGGTTGTTGTTGTGGGGAAAATAGGAGGAGGAAGGAGTATTAGGTATGTTTGCCACTGTGTTATTTATAAAAATAATAAAGGTGGGATAAAAAATCTAAAAAAAACCCCAAACAATATCCTTTAAATGTGCCTTGAAGACCCAGCTCTTTCCCCATGCCCTGGGATGAGAAGCTGTTTTCTGGATGACTTTTTATTATCCGTCTGTGTTCCTTTTTTGTTCTGTCATTTTTATGGGGTGTCGCTATCTTATTGGTGTGTTCGTATTGACTGCTATCATAAGACTTGGTTGACTTGGGTGGCTCAATAAATTTGATAAATTAAATAAAAAGCAAACAAATCAATAATATTACTCAGCATATAGCACCAGGAACAATCATCAATATAATCCTAAATGAAAAGATGTTCTCCAACCAGAGGGAATAAAATCACAGCATTCTAGCTCTAAGGCCTGAAAGAATCACTGTGTTTTAATGTCTTTCTTAAAGACCAGGAGGGGAGGAGTCATGCAGATCATTTGAACTGGGTCAAATCAAACAGAAAGACCGTCCATGTAAGGTAAGATCCAGGTTGGTTCAGGAAGATGCCCCAAATACTCCTATCTACCTTGTGGGAGGAGAGCCATTTCAGTCTATGATAGTCACAACTTGGAAGGAAAGCTTATGACTTTAAAAAAAAAAAAAATTGCTAGCCAGAAAAAGTGCTACCAGATTGCTTCATACCTATCTGCATCAGAACAGGACCTTGGAAGAAGATCAGAAGTCGCTTCTTTAGATATTTTTTTCTTGCTTTTTTGTGATTCTTCACTTTTTCTTTTACTCTTATATAATCTTTTTCTTTTTCTATTTCTTCTTCTGTGTTTCTGTAGTCTTTTAAATCTTTGTAAAATCTTCTTTTAATAAAAATTATTTTTAAAAAAGAATAGAACCTTGGACAGCTCATAAAGTTCATATGTGGGTAAACAAAGTCTAGGCCAGTCTTTCTCAACCTTGGCGACTTTAAGATGGGTGGACTTCAACTCCCAGCATTCCCCAGCCAGCCCTGCTGGCTGGGGAATGCTGGGAGTTGAAGTCCACCCATCTTAAAGTTGCCAAGGTTGAGAAACACTGGTCTAGGCCCACTCAAGAGGTTTTCTATGATTTAAAGCTAGAGTAAATCCTTACCTGACAGTCAGTCTGGTGTAGTGGTGAAGGCTCCAGGCTAAAAATGGGGAGACCGTGACTTCTAGTCCTGCCTGAGGCACAAAGCTGGCTGGATGACCTTGGGCCGGTCACTCTCTCTCAGCCCTAGGAAGCAGGCAAGGGCAAACCACTTCCAAAAAGCCTTGCCAAGAAAACTGCAGGGACTAGTCCAGGCAGTCACCAGGAATCAACACTGACTCAAAGGCACCAATAATAATAAAAAAAATCCTTACCTGGCACCCAGGAAGGAGTAATGGCATATTCAGTTGTGTAGCAGGTTTTGGGATGGAGGGTCATTCTAAGTGCAGGGAAGGCTTCACAAGAGGGTGAAACGGGACTTACAGACTTGTGTCTGACATTATGATGCAAGTACAAAAGGCCACTGTTATGATGCACCTGACATGGTTTTTGCATCATTGCAATGTGTACAAGTTGCAGGGGGGCCTTCAACCCCTTTCATCCCAAACTACATCAAGAATGCAACGGGCTCTACAGTCAGACTGAAATTTTTATGAAGAAGGTGGAAAAAAGACTATTTTTCTTTTTTGAATGGGATAACTCAGTTTACTTTGCCTAATTCCAAGCTCAATGAAGTCTGAAGGAGATCTCTCTGGGGGTTCTTTGGCTTCAGCAGAGGCATTTCCCCATGCAAAGCCCCCCCAGTCTTGCATAGGAATCCTTATATGCGCAGGTTTCGCACTCTTTGGAAAGGGCTCTAGCCAGGTTTTGCAGCTCTGTGTTGCTAACTGCAAAGCGTTACAGAGGTAGCCTTGAAGAAAGTACGCAGAGGCTGTTGCAAAAACATCAGCTTAACCCAGAAAGACAGGAAGGGGTAAGGAAGAAACTCAAGACGGTTCTGCTCTCTTGGGTATAAAAGGGAGGGAAGGAGAACCTCTGCCAGGCATTCAAGATTCTGTTATCATACCCTATATCCATATAGTAAAGTTCTTGCATTGTTTATGCTGCCTTTTTCCTGACCTGGCCTACCTTGAGGGGCTGACACTAGCTCTGTCAAGTTTCTTGTAGCTATACGTACTGTTCTGATTACCATTTTACTTACTCCTGTGGCAACAGCTGCTTCTGGATGCTGTTGACAACAACCACTTGCTGTCAGCATTTCCAACATATTTCAGCACTCGCTGAATATGGAGCTTGCTTGTTATGGATCCCCCCGCCCCCCGCTTCAGCCGATGCCCTCCCCTGTAACTGATGGATCGGGGGGTGAAGTGGAGCCCCATGCTCTTCACAACCCTTCCTTAGCCCTATAGCCCAGTGTTGCTCAACCTTGGCAACTTTAAGACCTGTGGACTTCAACTCCCAGAATTCCCCAGCCAGCAAGGGGAATTCTGGGAGTTGAAGTCCACAGGTCTTAAAGTTGCCAAGGTTGAGAAACACTGCTGTAGCCTGTCAGTCAGGCTAATTCTGAACAAGGATTTAGTTCTCCTTCAAAAGAACCCTAGACTGATGTTAAAAAATAATCCACCTGAGAGGTCACAGACATAAAGCCCCTCTGGACCAGTGACCTGCTAGCTGGACCATCTGCCAGGTGACTAAATCTGCCATCCAAAACACGTACCTAGACTCCCCCACCCCCATTTCACATTAAGGACAGCCATTTATGGCTGTTTTCCCCACAGGCAGGTGGGCCTCAGGAGGAGAAATGAAGCCAGGAGAATCCACCAACCCCTTTCCTGAATTTGTCCCACATTAAAACCACCCTCCATTCAATCAGCCCGCTAGCCTGCCTCATTCCTGAAACAGAATAGGCCTCTGCCCTCACGGCAGCACAATTTATACCAGCAGACTTTCCTGCTGACTCAAGGAGTGGAGATAGCATATTAACACAGCCACGAGGTAGAGCCCTTTGACCCTTGGATTCATTTAATTAAATGATTTTCCACATGATTTATGCTGCGTGCCACGGACCCACCAACAAATAGTAGAACGTCTTGATGGCTTCATTTAAAAAATTAGGGTTAGCAGCTCTGTGGTTTGGGAGAGTCATCAGCATCTGTCAGCTGTGACCCCTTCCTGGAATGACAAATGATGCACCTTTGCCTTCCTTACTGACGTACAGTCGGCACATGCAAGACACATCTCAGAACGTTCACCATCTGTTGCTTTTGACACTTCTGATTATCTCAACTGACACCCTGATAGCTACCTGCAATTAGTGGCAAATATTTAACTTGGCCAAAGTGGTGTGGGGGAAGAATTTGAAAGAATCCTTAGAATGACACATCACATTTCCACATGATCTGCACGGAGATGCAGTTTGCCTCCTGCCAGTGAAAACTGCCTTCTCGGTCTCAACAATCGGGGTGGTATGCAGGTTTTGCCCTTAATACGATAGCATTCCCAAGTGAAACGCGGGGTTTTTGAAGAAAAGCATATTGCATACATCACTAGGGATGTGTAGCTATTTGGATCCAAAGCAGGAAAAGTTCTTCTGATCTGGCATGGGCCTGTTTGCTGTATCCATAGCAAGAAGCCATGCCTTCTCCTGGGATCCCAGAGGAGGCATTAAGGTGTCACCACTGGCTTAATGCCTTCTCCTCTCAAACATGTATTTTCCTTGGACCGTGCAGCTACCATGCCAGATCTGGAAGAGGCTCAGCAGGTTTCAGGACCAAAGACAGCTACACAAGCACATCTTCACTGGATCTGAAACACCTGGAAATACCTGTGCAATCCTCTCCACTACCAACTCTACAGAACACATTTCAGGGCTTACGAAGATATATTTGTGATATCTTTGCAATGCGGGAAGATGATTGTGACACTTTAGAAGAATTTCATATATGCTTGAATAAATGGGTTGTTTTCATTTCTTTCAGTTGTTTCTGCCTGTTTGTGACTCAGTGGATGTGATTTTGCCAGGAGTGTCTATTAGCATTTATTTCTTTTCATTCTTGTAAGCTCCTGCTTACAAGTGAAAGTCTCTAGACAACTTGTCTTTTTTGGGTTTCTGTGTGAATTGCTTTCATTTTTTCGAAGCATTGGGGTCTTCTCCAATGATTTAATGTCCAAATTATTTAAGTGTTAACTTCATTATTAGTACTTCTAGTAAGCAGACTGATTATACTTCATCTAGTTCTTGTAATCCAAAGATATTTTCAACATTTTTTTTCCAGCATCACAATTCAAAGACATCCTTTTTTCTTTGTTCAGCCTCTCTGATAGTACAGATTTCACATGTTACAACTGGGAAAACTATGGGCTCAACATTACCAGCTTTGTTGTCAATGTGATGTCTTTGCATTTTAATATTTTTTTTCTAGATCTGTCATAAACTACCTCCCAAGGAGCAAACCTCTCTATTTCATGGTGTCTCCTTATAACACCATCCCTATGAATTTTTGACCCTAGGAAGATATAGCCTGTTAATATGTCAACTGCAGGGAGAGACATCAACAACCTCAGATATGCAGACGATACCACCCTAATGGCAGAAAGTGAAGAAGAACTAAAGAGCCTCTTGATGAGGGTGAAAGAGGAGAGTGCGAAAGCTGGCTTGAAACTCAGCATTAAAAAAACTAAGATCATGGCATCTGGACCCATCAGTTCCTGGCAAATAGAAGGGGTAGAAATAGAAGCAGTAACAGACTTCATTTATTTGGGCTCCAAGATCACCGCAGACGGAGACTGCAGCCATGAAATTAAAAGATGCTTGCTCCTTGGGAGGAAAGCTATGGCAAACCTGGACAGCATATTAAAAAGCAGAGGCATCACCTTGCTGACAAAGATCCGCATAATCAAAGCTATGGTTTTTCCAGTAGCAATGTATGGCTGTGAGAGCTGGACCATAAAGGAGGCTGAGCGCCAAAGAATTGATGCCTTTGAATTGTGGTGCTGGAGAAGACTCTTAAGAGTCCCCTGGACTGCCAGGAGGTCAAACCAGTCAATCCTAAAGGAAATCAACCCTGACTGCTCATTGGAAGGATTGATAATGAAGCTCAAGCTCAGATACTTTGGTCACCTAATGCGAAGAGAGGACTCTTTGGAAAAGACCCTGATGCTGGGAAAGATTGAAGGCAAAAGGAGAAGGGGACGGCAGAGGATGAGATGGTTAGATAGCATCACCGAAGCAATGAGCATGAAACTGAGCAAACTCAGGGAGGCAGTGAAGGACAGGAAGGCCTCGTGCGATATGGCTCATGGGGTCACGAAGAGTCGGACACGACTTAACGACTGAACAACAGCAACAAATATGTCAACTTCTTTCCCATCTTTTTGCACTGGACTGGCTGTGCCTGTTCACATGATCTTGTTTTTTTAAAAATGTTGAGCAGTAGATCAGCTTTTGTACTCTCTACTTTCACCTTCAACAAGAGATTTTCCCAGTCTTTCTTAATTATAGCCATCAAAGTGATATCATTAGCATATCTGAGGTTGTTGAAGTTTCTCCCAACAATTTTAATTCCAACTTCGATTTCTTCTACTCCAGCATTTCTCATGATATTTTGCATATCAGTTAAATAATAAATCAGTGGACAGTAAACAACCTTGGTGTGCACCTATCCCAATCTGGAACCATTTAGTTGATCCATATTCTATTCTAATCGTTGTTTTGTGGTCAACGTGCAAGTAGGCAGATAGGTGGCCTAGTATATCCATCCATGTCTGTATACTCAATAAAACACACAAATGCATGTCCTTGTGGAATTCCCTTACCATTTCCATTATCCATACAATGCTGGCACTGTGAACTTAGGAGCCCCTGCCCCTTCTGCATCCACCTTACTGCTGTGGCAGTTCTCAATCCTTATTTCTGAAGTTTACATTATCTTACTAGCATGTAAGATAAGTGCAATTTTTCAGTAGTTTCAGCATTCCTTAGTGCTGCCGTATTTTGCTATAGGAATATAAATGGATCTTTTCCAGTTCCTTGGCCAGCACTATGTTTTCCATAGCGGCTTAGAAACGATGTGTAGCACACCAACTGCACCATCTTGTAAGGTTTTAAACAGTTCTGCTGGCATTTTATCAGCATCTACAGCTTTGTCTTTAACAATATTTTCTAGGGTCCATTTAATTTCACTTTCCAGAATGTCTGGCTCTAGTTTAGTGATCAAGCCTTCATTGATATCACTTACTTGCAGACCTTTTTTCTACACTTTTTTCATGTATCTGTACCATCTCAGAGTTATTGGGAGTCAGGCGGCATATAAATGTAATAAATCATCATCATCATCATCATCATCATCATCATCATCATCATCATCATCATCATCATCTTGCCTTTGTCCAGTAGACAAAGACCATGCCCATCTTTGCATAAAAGTTTCCCTTGATTTCTGTAATTTTCTTAAATAAATGTCTTGTCTTTCCAATTCAATTATTATCCTAAATTGTTTTTTTCCAGTGCTTATTTACACTAGTCTCTTCTTGCTCTTTTCTGGAATTCAGCATTTAGCTCAACACATTTCCTCTGTCCCTAGTGTCTTTTGCCATTCTGCGTTTCTTCAGCTATTTCCAGTGCATCTGCAGACACCTGTTTCTTTCGCTTTTTGCATTTCAAGCTATATTTTCTTGCTTCATCTTTACTGACATCATGAATTTCAGGCCAGCATTCTGTTATCAAGTGCGATCCATTAAATCTATTTTTACCTTGGTTGCATAATCAGATAAGATGTTGCTGAGGTTGTATCTTGTTTGTCTGATAATTGTATTTGTTGTTTTTAGATTAAACTATAATTTGCAAGAAGTTTGTGATCTCAGCTGGAGATAGTGCCAGGTCTTGTTTTGCTGACTGTATAGAACTACTCCATCTTTACTTGCAGAGTACAGTCAACTTGACTTTGGTGATGTCCATCTGGTGATGTTCATGTTTAGAGACCTCTTTTAGTCTGTTGGGAAAAGGTCTCTGTTATAAACATTTAATTTTCTTGTCTCCTTTTTTGGGGGGAGGGTACACTGAAACCAAATCTTCCCATTATTTCAGCTTATTTCCAACTATAGCATTCATCTCCTATAATTAAGCTGACTATTTTTTGGTGTTTTGTTGACAAGGAGTTGTAAGTCATCACAGAAATGTTCAACTTCTGGTTCTCCTACACCTGTGGTTGGAGCACAGACTTACATTACCATAATATACAATTTGATATACAGTATGATGAGGGTCAGGATCAATGTTCTGGAACTAAGCTTGTTCAAGCAAAACAATTGTTTAAAAAATACTTGACATAGAAAACCAACGGGCAGGAATTCATTACTTGCATATGATAGCTTTCATTCTAAGAAAATCAGAAATAATTTATCATTAGGATATTTTTAAGAAACAAACACGACTGGTCCTTAGAATTTCAGTTGCAGCCTGAAATTCTAAAACAACAATTGTTAAGCAGAGAATATCTGTTGTTAATTGGTTATGTCGACGTTTTTTGAAAAAGCAAATACAAGAACACATGGTGATTCAGGAAAGAAAACAGAGTGACTATACAGCACATTTATTGACATTTGATGATGTAACAAATGTATTACAGTCTTCTGTAAAAATATGTTGTAGAGATTGCTCAGAAATCTCTGAGGATATGACGTACCACCAAGTTTTGCATACAGATGAACCAAGAACCTGAAATACATACTTGGTAGAAGTGATTTAGGTGACTAGAGGCTAAATTACTGACTGGATTTGAATGATGAGGTTTGGGGGATTTGTTTTATGATGAAAATGAGATACAAATATAAAAGGAATTCAAGCGGGTTTATTAGATCACAGGAATTCAAGTGGGTTTGTTAAGCTGTTACTTCTAGTAACCTTTAATGGACTTCTGCTGATTAGGATGAATGGTGAGGTTTTAAAGATTTGTTTATGGAGAATGAGATGAGATATGGGATGAAGAGATTATTGTATTTTAAGAGATGGTGATAAGTTGTTAAAGTTGTTTATACTTACTAGGACGAAGGGGGAAGTTACCTCTTTTCCTTTTTTTCTCTTTTTAGAATTTTTTAATATTTTTTCTTTGTACTTTTTTATTATTTGTTTTTTATACCTTGTATTAGTTTTATCTGTATAACATAATCTTTAATGACATTATTATATTAAAAAAGGAATACAAAAATGAGAGGAGGTGTCTGTTTAGTAAAACATTTTAGGGAAAAAAGGCATCAGATTTCTCTACGACACAACTTGGAGTTACAGAGCAAAGAGTAATAACAACATGCCTTTATTAAGAAAAGAAATAAAATGGACTTGACCAATAGTTTAATCTTCAGGTGTCTAATTGAAGACATTCAATATGTATCATTGATTTGATTCCTGAAGATGGCAATTTCCCCTTTTCTTGAAATATTCACTGCAAGAAAGCTTATTCTTTTGCCAATCTTATTATTCTGTTCAGCCACCTGCATAAACGTCAAGAACAGCACTTTTTACACAGATGCAAGAAAAATTCTAATTAATATTAGAAGTTACAACAGCTGTTCTTTCTCAAAGTAAGTTGGCCAGTGACTTCTAATCAACAGGTTTTGACTGATAAGCACAGGTGAGATAAATGCATTATTTAAAATGAAACTTTTCCCCCCTCTGGCTTTATTCTTAATAATTAGGAAAGGTACAAAAATATAAAGGTATTTTGAGGGGCCTGTTAAGAGAATTTGTGAGTTAATTTTGTTTTTTATGGGAATATAACACATAAAAAAGGAAAAATGTAATAGAGAAGATGAGCCAAGAATATTTTTTTAAACATGGGTTTAATTAGTTTAGCCTTTTTCTCCCTAACACTGGACATTTTTCATTTGGGCAAATGGCTGTATCAGCTCTGGGTTATTTGTTTCAGTATTTTAGAGATAACATAGCAGAAGTAGAAGATATCATTCATTTTAAATAGTGTCTCTTTCATTATAGATGGAAACAATATGTTGGTGTTGCATGTTGATCTCATTTCAGACATGGATTCTTTTTTCTTTGTGGATAAAATTATATGAGCTGTTTATATGGTTTAGTTTTGTAGTTCCCTTGATGAAGGAATTGTCCAAATGAGTTGGGTTTCAGTACAATAAATTATTTCCTACTGGCACTTGAGTTTTCTCCCTCCCCATTTTTTTTTGAAAAAGTGGGATGTATTAAGAATAACAAAAAGAGCTTCAGATATGTCAAATAATATATGAGAGGAAAAAAGAAAGAAAGGAAACTGTATACCAGCTGTTCAGTGAAGATGACAAGAGTTATAGGTAACAAAGAAAAGATATAATTTAATTTCTATTTTGGCTCAGTCTTTTCTGAGAACATATGTGTTCTGCTTGACAATGTGAAGAGCTTGCCAAAGGAGGATTCCAGTTTGAGTTTGATAGAAACATAATCAGGGAATATATACTAACCTCGTGTGAGTTCAAATCTCCATGTACAGTTTCCAAATCACCTGAAATATCCACTCTATTCTGCAAGGGCTAACTTCATAATACAGTTATTTCCAATATAGGGCATTACATTTTAAGATTCAGGGAAAGTGGAACCAATGTGAAGGTTAGCAACAAGAATGATTAGGGAACAAATAGCTCTCTTTCTCACCCTACAATACTCTGGCTCCTTCAACCCCCCCTTACTTTCTCCTCTCCCCAAGAGCATTCAAGCTGTCCTCCGCCTTTTCAGTTTGCTGCATTTCACTATTCAAATGCGAGTAGCCATTACAGCAGTGTTTTTCAACCTTAGCTACTTTAAAATGTGTGGACTTCAACTCCCAGAATTCCCCAGCCAACTGGCTGGGGAATTCTGGGAGTTGAAGTCCACACAACTTAAAGTTGCCAAGGTTGAAAAACACTGCATTAATTTACAATGAAATTTTATTGTACAGCGCCCAGAGTTGCTCTGCAGTGAGATGGGCAATGACAAATTTGAAACATAAATAAATAAATAAAACCTAGAATGTGTTCACACAGCGCTACCTGGGACTGAATTAACTCTTTTTCTGGGTTTGCAGTCTATGTTGGTTAATGTTTTATTCAAACAGGCTGGGTTGGTATAACACTCTAAACCACACAATTAACAGAAGCCAAATTTAGCATGCAATAAGAATGCCGTTGCAGAAAGCATGTCACGGTCGAGCTAGATCAGGGCTTCTCAACCTGAGCAACTTTAAGATGTGTGGATTTCAACTCCCAGAATTCTGGCTGGGGAATTCTGGGAATTGAAATCCACACATTTTAAAGTTCCTCAGGTTGAGAAGCCTTGATCCAGATCAACCCTGCACTGATGCAAGCAACCCACTGCCATTGCATCTTGTATTGGCAGCTATTCAGCTTTAAAAAAAACTACTTTCTAAGGAATTTGCACATACACTTGTTCTCACCCACCAGGATTTCAGGCCCTTCCATAAGTCATAAACAGAAAGAGAGAACTAACAGTTTAAAAATTCCTGAGAAACTGATAGTTTTTCTTGCTATTCAAGATAGTAATAAATCCTTGAAAATGTACCTGTGCAATGTGAAAAAATCTAACATTGCCTCTCCCTTCCCCTTGCTAGACTCTGCACCAGAAGATAAGATGCTCAACATACCTAATTCAAAGCCAATATTCCTATAATTTCAAAACAAATACCTTCATGGCTCAGCTTTCACGAACCACTCTTTAATTCAATAGCGCAAAGAGGCTTGAAGAGAAATCCAGTTTCCCTTCTACCTTCTCCCTGCTAGACCATATTCCTGGATAATGATGGCCAACATGCCTAGATCAAACCCTACATTACTCTAGATTCACAACTTGACTCCTTCCTTCACGACTTAGCCTTATACTAAACAGCTACTACCGTATCCACAAATCATGTGAGGATATCTGATCAAGCTATGCCAGAAACATATCAGTCATACTGAATTGCCCTTACTGGAAGTTAGTATACTTCCACAGAAGACATCAGCTTTGGAAAAGCAACTTTCACCATCATCTTTCTAAAGGCTCAAAATCTTGCCAGTCTGAGACGGCTCTGCCAGCCTCCTCTGAAGCTATATTGGTAAGGTGTTCTTCAAGCAGGTACCATCAACCTTAGGGACCATTCCCTGAGCTCATTGCTACTCCCAGATGCCAAACATGTGGTGAAAGCTTGCCAGATCCCAGCACTCCCACGGAAAACTTGTACAAGATTGCTAAAATATCACAAGATGTTGAGCTCTCACGAGATGTCAACAATTTGGGGTTGGTAATAGGTGCTCTTTAAAGAGATGCTGAATGATCCCCTGTCAGAGGCGCCCTAATGCAGTGCTGGCTGGGGAATTCTGGGCATTGAAGTCCACACATCTTAAAGTTTCGAGGTTGAGAAACACTGTTCTTGTGAGCCAAGGTTTCACTACATGATCTGTACAATCACTTCCAGTTCTATGATTCTATCGTATTAATTAAGGAATAAAGAACATACTTGAAAAGAAGCCAGTCACCATCCATCCTACTTGTCCGAGGAAGTTTATACAGCAAAGAATGACTGGAAGCCCATCTTATTGCACTGAAGATGCAAATTCACATCGTGATCAATATATTTTGCAGGGAATCCTCATTATTAGAGGAAAAGTGATTACCTCCAAGACAGCGGTGCACAACCTGGGATTCCAGGACTGCCTGTTCCCTCCCTCCCCCCCCCCGCCCTTTTAGTAGGTCCTTCAAAATCTCTTGCCAGATTGTCATTTTTCATGTCAAAGAGGGGCAAAATGTGAAACATATGAAGAACACATTAATGTATTGAATTACTTTAATGTCAATTACACTTTAATGAAACAGCATCAGTTTCCCTCCAGCCCCCCAGCCACACCCACTTGTTGGATAAAGCTGCTAGCTCACCATTCAAAGACCAATTTGACCTTTCCCACATTCACACAAAACCTACACACACACACACACCAGATCTATGCCGTCTTGCCAGATACAAGATACGTTGAGTAAAGGCAAGACTCTTTGGGAAGTCTTTTCCTTGCACTCAGTGGCCATGTGTTTTTCTTTTCCTGGGCCTGCACTTTGAAGGGATTCAAAAGAAACAGCTCTGTGTATTTGCAGTAAGCCATGTAATTATTTTAAAAAAACATGTTTCCTTTTTTCTGAACCAGGTGAAGAATGGAACACAGAAATACGACAGGGTGGGAACAGCCAGCTTGCTTTCACAAGACCCCAGCTTCCTTGCAGATAGCCTCAGACACACACTGTACACCAGTGTTTCTCAACCTTAGCAACTTTAAGGTATGTGAACTTCAACTCCCAGAATTCCCCAACCAGCCATATCTTAAAGTTGCCAAGGTTGAGAAACACTGATACAATACAATGAAAAGAAAAAAGAAAGAAAAAAACCAAATGCCAGGAAAAACAAACAACCCCCCCCCAAAACAAAAACCTTGGACAACAATCAAATACCTGTGGATCCCATGCTGGCTGGGGAATTCTGGGAGTTGAAGTCCACATATCTTAAAGTTGCTAAGGCTGAGAAACACTGCTGTATACACTCACTCATTTCTGCAGCAGGATGCCTGGAGTCCCATGCAAAGTCAGATTATTCAACCCCCCCCCCACCTTTCTGTTAGGCAGGAAGTTCTTGTTGTTTAAACCTGCAGGCAGAACTTCAGGATAAAAGGATCAGGAAGCTCTGTGCCAAGACAAAAGGGGAGACGCGGAAGAAAGAGAGAGTTAAGATCCTCTCCCAACCTCTGTTTAAAACTGGAATTTTCAGAAAGAAGGTTTTTCCAAATTGGCACAGAGGTACCATCTGTTCTGAAGGTTATCTGTTCTCTAGACAAATAGGAAAAGATGAGTTAAGTGACAGCCTTACATTTCTTTTCTGATCTGTTTAATCACATTTATTGTCCCTGGTGGCTACCCAGATTCATTCTGTTTACAGTTATTATGGTCCAGCCAATGTAATTTTATTTCTCTGAATGTGGTGAAGTTTTGTTTTATTATTTGTAAAATATATAGCACTTTTTGCCACATCAATTTTATAATTACTGATTTTCATTTGCTATCTCAGAATTTGTCCTTTTTTTCTCCCTTTTTTTTGTTGGCCAATGACGATAATAAAGTTTATTGACTGATTGTCTCTGGTGATTATTGTTCCTATACAAGTTCAGTCTTTGTGTGTTTTTATGCAGTTTGGAACCTCTTGACATCAGATCTGCCTCTAAACAGGAGCAAAACAGCAGTATCTTTCGTTAGCTTAGAGGTTGATCTTTATACAGATAAACATCTATGTCTGTTGGAAGTTCTTCTAAGGTGCTCTCTGTTATTTGAGCATCTCTATGTGTTTATTTCCTCCTTAATTAAAGGAGGAATTAAACAGGATTTTTTCCCCCTGACTTTTACATTTCAATGGAAAACAGGAAAAGGCAATGAAAGTTAGCAGTGATGGAGGATCGTCCGAATGCCATGCTATTTAGAGAAGATTTAGCAGCACACATATGAAAGATCTTTCCATAAAGAGAGATGGGTTGTGAGTCAGCCAAGATGGACCTCTTAATCCTGTCATCAAGGGATCACTCATAGTTCCTTGAAAATTAGGGAACCATCTGCAGGAGACACAGCTAGAGCAGAAGAACTAAGTTCAGGTGCTGAGTGAAACAGCCAGGTGGAAGGGCAGATACTTCAGGAAGCAGAAGATGGATTGATCACTGGAGATCCTGACAGGTGCAGCAACTACCATCTTGTGAGCAGTGATGGAGAAATTATGGGCTATTCATGAGGTAGAACATCTCATATTAGTTCTCCACCATCACCAAAAAATAACTTAGTGGAGAAGTAAAACCAGACAAACAACCAAGTTAGTTCAGCTTGAATGCCATCTAATATTTGAGTGTTGGGAGAAAACATGGAGAGGAAGAAGGGTCAACAGCACAAGCAATAGCTGAACCACTGAAAGTGTGCTTGAAGAAGGTTTACGTCTGACTATTTTGGAAAGTATCTCTAACAGATCAAATCAGTGTTAACTACTCTGACCAGTAACAATTCTCTAGTGCTTGCAGAAGGTAGTCTTACACATCCTGAGTGTACAGTATGAGCAGTATACCACATGTACCTCCAAGCTGATGGGATGTAGGCAATAGTATGCTGGCTTACAAGGTAGTCACTAGATTAGAGATCTTAGTTTGCCTAGAATAGTGAGATGGGTAAAACTCAGTTTTGGTTGCACTTGTGGCTTCTCAGAAGCCACCCTTGCCTGGTGGAACACCCTCCTCCTGAGAGCTGGCAAGCCCTCATCCTTTTAGCCTTCCTAAAGGCCTTAAAAAGCTGGGTTTGCCCCCAAATATTGGGATAGGCTGAACCTGGAGCCCAGTGGTTGAGATTGTTTATGTACTGGGAAGTATTATTTTAGGGTGCCAGGAGTTGTTTTGGGGATATTGGTTTCTATTTTTTTTTAATTTATTTATTTTACGCTTTTCTTGCTGTTGGTGTGAGCTGCCCAGAGTTAAGTCTCATACATACATACATACATGCATACATACATAGATACATACATACAGGATGGAAAGAAGGAGATAGTTGCATATTAGACTCCCATGTATGGGTATAACTGGGAAGAGATGCATTTAGGGGGGAAATGTAGGACATTGTGAATTAATGTGACCCAGAGAAACAAATATTCTGATAGGTAAAATGAATGGATGGGTGAGAAGGAGATGAAAGGCTATAAAAAAAAGTCATCGGTTGATTGTTTATTATGAAAATTTGAGATAATTAATGAATGGTACATGAGTGTGGAGCAGACTATTATTTGAGAGTATCAGAAGTGGATCTTCAGAAAACATGAATGTTGCAAAAAAAGGAAAGAAGTGAAAGTGAATGTAGATTGATTGCTGAAAGAGCAAGTTTGAGCCCTCTGTGAAAAAGAGTATTGGAAGATTAATGAAATGAATGGAAAGAGGGTGTAAGAAAAGAGGATACAGATGCCGTTTGGAACAGAATGTAAAGAATTATGGTACAATTCTGATTGCAAGAACACTGTTGTTGTTTCCTTGTGCAAAGGGAGAGGTAGCAAGGGTGAAAACAAAAGTTACGAGAGAATTAGTTTTTAAATGTTTGGCAGAATTATGACTGATGAATGACAATGAATAAAACTTGGGAGGTCACAGCAGGGACTGTGCAGATGTATTTTAGTTGTTTGGGAGGTTATTGAGAAATGTATGAATGTGCGAAATAATTATTTCCAGCAAATGCTACATGGATTGCATGATGCAACAAAGAGTGTGGATTTAAAAACTAATGTGTCAAAGACCAAGGTAGTTGTACTTGGCAAAGAAAGTGAAGTAAACAATTTTAAGTCAGATGGTGAAAAACTGGAGCAAGTAGATGAAATTGATAGAATTTTTACTAAATTCTACTTGATAAAATTTTACTAAAGATAAGAAATATTACTATTACTTACTAAATACAGAGAGATGGCTATAGAAATGTTAAGATATGCACATTCTGGTAGAAAGATAGGGGGTAATGTGAGTTAAGAATAATGGAAGTGAGAGCTGGCTATGGCCGGACAAAGAAAAGTAAGTTGAGTGTGGTGGAAACAGGGTACTCAAGAAGTATGTATGACAAAACAAGAAGAGGTAGGCTCAAGAATGAAGGGGTGATGAACGAACATGGACTGAATATAAAATTACAAAAAAGATATGTTGACGTGGTTGGCCATATAGAGAGAATGAATGAGGATCAAATCATGAAGTGGAAGGCAGAGCCAAAGGGTCAAGAGGAAAGGGAAGACAGAACCAGTTGTGGTTGATGGAGCTGATGAGTTTGTCAGAGAGAAGTGGAATGTTTAAGGAACAAAAGGCTATGTATGAAGTGGTGCTAGCCAGGATGATTTGTAAGGATAAAAAGGCATGGAGAGGTTATACTGAATGGTGCTGGTATAAACTAGATCAGAGTTCCCCAAGGTGGTCAACATCGATCCCCAAGGGTCAGTGGGGCTCTCCAAGGGGTTGGAGAGTTGTGGTTAAAGTAGTATTTATTAAATTATTTTCATATAATAAATATTTGGGGGTCGATGAACAATCTGAAACTTCATGAAGGGGTCAATGAGTTGAAGAGTTTGGGGACCCCTGAACTAGATTTAGTTAAATTTCTTTTTCTTTTTCTTATCTTATGCCTTTTATATCTTTGACTTACTGTTTCTTGCTGTCTTTCCGTACTTGGCGTAATGTTGCTTACCCTGAAATGGACTAGTGTGAGTAGACACGTATATATGATCTTTTTTATCTGAAGGGATTAAGATTATGCTCCCACCTGCATCAGAGCCCAATCCAGGAAAGTCATGTCCCATTAAAAAAAACAAAAACAAAAAACCCCACCTCTGCTAAGTTCTGCCTCCAATAAGTAAAGGTCAGATGCATCACTTCAGCTGCCCCCAAACAAAGGGAAGATTTTAAAAATTATTTTGGTGCTTGGTTGTTAAGGAGGGGAGGAAGCTGGGAAAAGCAACTGATTTATTCTCAAATCAGTTTAACCTTTCTGATAAAATCTTCTCAGTTATCCCATTCATGGTCTTTAGAAGATGGGAGAGATGCTGGGAGGGACACAGATAAAATGTTCTCCAGAAGGAAGAAGATAAGTCTCCTTAATAAGCTGCAGAAATGCTGGAGAAAAAGTCCAAGAAAGTACAGGTAATGCCCGGGTTAAGAACACCTGGTTTACGGATGACCCTTAATTAAGAACAGAGCCTATTGTAGCAAAATTCTGGTTAAATACACAATTATTGAGTTAATTACACCATACTACTTATACAGTATTATACAATAATACTGTTCCGGCTTACGTACAAATTCGACTTAAGGATAGATCTTGGGAACGGAACTCATTCTTAAACTGGGGACTACCTGTATCTGGTATACTTTAAAAAAATACCACTCCCCCCACCCCACACACATACAGTATAGAACATAGTCCCTATGATACATTGTGTTGGATTCTGATATAGGACATTTCCACAAAATAAAATGAGGCCTGATTGACCTGACCACTGTCATAATAAAAAAAACAGGAAAGGCATTCTATCTTAACCCCCACTTTTTATATCCAACAATTCTCCTTTCTGTTACTTTCTTTCTTCCCTCCCCCCAAAAAATCCCCTTAGGGTTTATTGTGGCATACTGAATAGGACAACCGGCTCTGAGTAGGGTATTCTTTCAACCCTTAACATGACAGCTGCATTTTGATGAAAAAAATATCTTACAAAGGCAGTAAGGAGTATGCTGATCTGCAGGCATTTTTATTGGCATTCCATTAGCTTCAATGTTTGTTTTAACTGGTGGCCTGGATTGTATTAACTAGTTATAATTGCAGCAGGCTGCCCCAAGTCATCCTTGAGAACTCACTTCAGTGGGTTCAATTCTCCTTCTTTCCCTAGTTGAATATAGTGGATTTGGGTGTTCGTGCTCAGCTGGACAGGACAGTTGGGAGCAGAAAGGTTTTTCAGATACCATTAAAGATATTTTTGTTGTCTTAAAAGGATAGCCGGAAACCTTGCAGCAAGAAAGGGTGCCTGTTTTAACCACATCAGAATGAAGATGGATGATCAGGACAAGTCAGAGTGTTTCTGGAGCATCACAAGAAGACCAACGACTAACAAACCAAAATCCACCAGGAGCAATATAAGCTTAAATGTTATGGAGATTGCACAACGTGCACTAAGACAATAAGGCTTTGGAAAATTCTCTGGCTATAACATTAATTTTCAAAAAATAAAAATAATTACAAGATGCTTAACCCAAAAAGATTTCCTGCAAAAGGAATCTGGCTGCTAGATAATAGATTCAATTAAATATTTGGGCTTGTATCTGACAGGCAACCATCGATAAATACATCAA
Source organism: Python bivittatus (assembly GCF_059951505.1). Taxonomy (NCBI): domain Eukaryota; kingdom Metazoa; phylum Chordata; class Lepidosauria; order Squamata; family Pythonidae; genus Python; species Python bivittatus. The sequence goes on from NW_028277096.1 coordinate 8,929,894, forward strand.
AATAATTATGTTAAACTATGGAAAGAGATCTTGAAAGGTCAAAAAACTTACAGCTTTCTTGCTTAGGATTAATTGCAACTTCGTGTTTGGACCTGAGGTCCCTCATGAGTGAAGGGGCCTGTCTCCTGGTTGCACTAGTAATTGTTGTATCTCTCTCGGCTGTTATGTATTTTAATTTTTGTAGTTGTAATTGCTTTTATTTTTACTTTTAACATTGTTCGCTGCACAGAGGCATTTGCTGAGATGGATTACTACACTAATTAATTAATTAAATAAATAAATATTAAGATGAATGTATTAACCAAGATAAACGACTTGTTTCAAATGGCATCAATTCCCATCTCAGAAAAAACTTTACTAGAATGGCAAAAAACTGTTAATACGTTTATATGGCGTAGAAAAAAAAACTAGAATAACATTTATAATTTTACAAGACTTAAAAGACAGAGGTGGTTTTGCTCTTCCAAACTTTAAATTATATTACGGAGTAAGTTGTCTGTCGTGGCTAACAGAATAGATAAAATCCGCAAGCCGCAGAACGTCAGTATTCAAAGGAGCTGGCCTAGCTAATGGGCTTCATAGATATTTATGGTACAGGGACATGAAAGAAGACAAAAATTATAAAGGACATATTATAAGACAAAATTTGATAAAAAAATATGGAACTTTATGAGAAAAATAATAAGTCCAGCAATTTCACCGCTAGCTTCTCCCTTAAATGCTTTTTATGCTGGAGATAACTTATAGTAAGAAAAGTGCAATTACATATGCAGAAATGGTCCATTCAGATTCCATGAATAGACTAAATTCATGGAAGCAAGAATTATTTGGTGAAGGTTGAATATACCATGGTTGATGTACCTACAAATTGTTGGAAGAATAAAAACTGACCTCAAAAATGAGGGAGGGCTTCTAAGAAAAATGATAGAATTTGAAAAGCTTATACGGAATCAATACCATCTATTAGGACACGTATACAAACTGTTAGTTAGATATAACATGGAGATAGAACAATAACAACAATGATAAATGATAAAATAGATGCAAAACTTCAAAGAAATAATCACAATACAACAATGAGAAGAACTATGGAACAAGTCAATAAAATTCACCCCAAGTTACAGTTTAAGAGAAAACTGGTACAAAATGTTTGTACCATACATATGGCATACAACTCCATCAACAATTGCCAAGATAGATGAACCGTATAATAATACATTTTGGAAATACAGAAGAAACAATTTACCATATGGGGTAAAGGAAAAAAAAACTTCAAAGGTACTGGAAAGAAATACAGAGCACTAATTAGAGAATTTTAGAACCCAAATTTAAATTGAAACAACTTTTTCATTAGGCATAATTCCAGGATATATCAACAAAAAATATCACAATTGCTTAAAAGATATGCTGATGGTCATGTGGATAAACTTAGCACAGCACTGAAAAAGATATACATTACCAGTGACATCAGACTGGAAACTTAAACTTGGAGAAGATGCACCAATGGTAAAATTAACAGCATATATTCACAACAGCAGCTTCTGTAAAGAATGGTTCCTATATATATTATATATTACACAGCAAGGCAAATTTAAACATTTAGAGTATATTTTTTAAAGGGAAAAAGAACTTATTAAAGAACTGAAGTTTGTAATATATGAAAATTTTAAATCTTTATAAACACTGTGTATCAGTTGGAGTACCATGAAGGGAAACTAAATATTTACTCAATAATGTTTTAGCAGACTGTCTTTTTCTCTTGGTTTCCTGTTAGATGATTTATCTTTAAATAATAAAACAGCAGAGCTATTGGATCCAGCTCAGAGATTTTAAAAGACTTTTAAAATCCTTTTCCTTTTTCTTAAAAATAACTCAATGCATTTTGCCTTTATGGTTAATCCTTCCTCAACAATATACTGAGCATTAACAGTACACCTTTTGTGATTTCTCTGCGCACTTACTGACACCCAACAGCCTCGGCACAGCCCTATTGGCTTTTGAACCAGGAGCCTTAGTTAGAGTCCTGATCTTGGTAGATTGTCTGCATAATACTCCAGGACCCAGCTCTCTTCTATTCTTCCTGGGCTCAAGAAAGAAATAATTGTAGCAAAAGGAATTCTTGTTGAAATATTCATTCCAAGGAGTGAGTTACAGGGATGAGAATTCAGCAAAAAACAATCAAAACAAGCTGGATTGTCAAAAGGGATAGTCTGCTGGGGAGAGAGAGAGAGAGAGAGAGAGGGAGGGAGGGAGGGAGATTGAGAGAGAGGGAGAGGGAGAGGGAGAGAGAGAGATCTCCCCAAGGTTCTTGGTTTCAGATCCCTGATTTTTTCTCAAGCTCCTCCCATAGAAATGAAGAAAAATCGTCAACTTCTGGGATGCAAGATTTATTTTCTCATTTTCCTTTACATCCTTCATGACGGACTCCTCCTTCATCACCTCTTTGGGTTTCTCCTCCACACTCTTATTTATCTGATTATTCCTATTAATGTTTATTTCCAGCCCCTACTGGCATAAAACAGCTGAGCTGATTAAAGACAAGAGCAAGGAAACCAGGCTAAAGAGAAGGGTCAAATTAGAGAAGAACTTGTAAGACAACAACAATCAAATTGAGATGAACCTCTGCAAAGGCCCACAATGAAGCTGACAAAGCTTGGTATGAAAAAAGACCTCCACAGTTTACAAGGCTGTTTGAAAATGGATGACTTCCCAATGGGCAGATTTTCTTTATTCAGATAGGAGGAAAGTGCAGAATCAAATCATCTCTACTGATTTACATGCCCTTCATTGAGCAAGTCATCTCATTCTGTGGTGTGTAGATAATTTCCTTGGATGCCCTTTTTTCACTGAACAGGACCTCAAACAAATGTGATGCAAGAGATGCATTATTGGGCACCAATTATTTAAACAATCTAAAGAGACTCCAGGTTTTAAATGGAACAGTGCCATTTCGGAAGTGTGTGCTTCATTCTCTTTTTTCCTGACAATTTTCCTGACTGAAACTGACATTTTGGAGCTGCTAAATTTGCTGGGTCGGGAGTAGTGTGTCGTGAAATTGAAGACTTGAACAACAACACGTTCCCTTGCACACACAGCCTTAGTTTTCCCAGTACAAATGGGGGTCTGAGGTCTATCTAAGCTTGTGATGTAAAGTGTGCAGTTTTGAACATTCAAAATGGTTACATCAATGGCAGTCATGACTTTGGACAATCAGACCAGGAATTTGAACCACTATACCTTACAGGCACTCATCAGCCAAGGAAGATTAAATTGAAGATTAATATTTGAAATTTACTCAATGAAAGTTACGGTCAGTAGCCTGGGTGTCCCAAAAAGTCAAGATAGTAGCTGTAATCATGTGATCTAAGCCCCATCCCTTTCTTGCATGGGTTGCCTAAAGTGTTTTTAAGCCAGAACATATCATAAGTCACACAGCTTGCCAAGCTTGACTTCTCCTTATTCCTACTGCTCTTCATCTCTAAGAAGGAAGAAATACCCAGTGTGATCTCAAAAATCTTCTCTCCCATCAATGAGATATCAAGGTATGCAGTTGGCCCATTGATGTTCCCTCTCTCCCCCCACTCCAATTCCAGCTGTGCTGCCTCATCATGGCAGGGGTGTTCCCAAAGGGATGAGCAAAGAATGCTGGAAGTGTAAGCCAAGAGTAAATTATTCCAGCAGGCTCAATCAAGGTGTGAAGGTCATCCCAACTGCCCAACTAAAACAAGCACACACCTATATTGGGCAACAGCAATATAGGAAAATGCTGGAGGCAGAAGATCACTTTAGGAATCAATTCATACTGTGCAGGAGAAAGCAATGGTAAACCACTCCTGTATCTTACCAAGAAACACACATAGTTACAAAGTATAAAATTATTGAGGATATAGTGCCAGATGATGGGTTCCCCAGATCAGAAGGCACTCAACACACTACTGAGGAAGAGCTGAAGATCTTTTGGAGTACTAACGGTGTTTATGATGTGGCTGGATTAAAGACTTTGGTATGTCTAGTTGCTGACATTGACAAGCAGGAAAAGAAAATCCAAAGCTGCAAAGACAGAATTACAGTGGGAACATGGAGTTTAAGAAGCATGAACATAGAAAAGCTCAACACAGTGAAAAATGAAATTAATCAACTACACATTGATACCTTAGACATCAGCAAATTGAGATGGGCTGGAATTGGGCATTGTCAGTCAGAAGATCACACTGTTTTCTGTTCAGGACATGAAAAACAAAGAAGAAACAGCACTGGTTTCATAGTTATGAAGAATATAGCAAGAACAGCATTTCTAAATGCAATCAGTGACCAAATAATATCAATTAGACTTTGCGAACAGCTCCTTAATATGACGATTATCCAAGTGTATGTTCCAGTCACTGATACAGAAGAAGAGGAGGTTGATGAGTTTTATGATCAAGTTAAATGTGAAATTGACAAAACAAGCAAGCAAGATATGCTGCTTCTGGTTGAAGACTGGAATGCAAAAGTTGGACATATTAAGTAAGAAAATGTAATTAGGCTGTATGTGCTAGGAAAATGAAATGAAGCAAGCAAACAATTTATTAATTTTTGCCAGTCCAATGATTTATTCATCAGTAACACAGTCTTCAACAAGCAAAATGACACCTATATACATGGACATCACCAGATGGAGTACACAGAAATCAAAGTTACTATATTATTGATAGAAAGAGGTGGAAGAGTTCAGTTATAACAGCAAAGATATGGTCAGGGGCTGACTGTGGAACAGATCACAAAGTACTCATGTGCAAATTCCAAGTTAAGCTGAAGAAAAAGATATGTTTATGAAGATTCTCAGTTATCCAGGTGGAATTGTCTGGAGGTTGAGTCATGGCAACTGGACATCTCTAACCAAAAAGAAAAGAAGTCCAGTTGCCATGGCTCAACCTCCAGACTGAAGAAGAAGAAAACTAACCAGTTTCCATGATATGATCTTGAGCATATACCCATCATTTTCAAGGAGAACATCAGATATCACTTTGAAGACCTGAACCTCATTGATAGAGAACCAAAGGAACTGTGGAACAAGCTTAAAAAGGTTGTTAAGGATGAATCAGAACAGAGGCTGCCAAAGATCAAGAAACAGAAGAGAGCAAACAACAATAACCTTTGCTTTGCCGATGACACTACTCTGCTAGCTGAAAATGCAGATGGTCTGCAAGCTCTATAATGAAAGTCAAGGAGGGAAGTGAAAAAAATGGGGCTAAGATTAAATATAACAAAAACCAAACTAATGACCACAGGTACAGTAACCAGCTTTACAACTGGCAATGAAGATTTTGAAGTGGTAGATAGATTCTGCCTTTTAGGATCAACTATTAACTCTAAAGGAACCAGCGATCAAGAAATACAGCCAGACTAGCACCTAGTAGAGTAGCCATAAAGGCCTTGAAAAAGATATTCAGATGCCAGGATGTGTATACCTACAAAGATCAGAATCATGCAGGCAATGGTTTTCCCTGTGACGCGCTATGGAAGCGAAAGTTGGACTTTGGAGAAGCAGGATAGAAAAGGTATTGATGATTTTGAAATATGGTGTTGAACAAGATTCCTGGGAACACCATGGATAGTGTGTTATACATAACACCATTGATCAAAAACAAACAAACAGATAATCAAACAAATCAACCAAGAATTCTCAGTTGAGGCACAAATGACCAGACTCAAATTATCATACTTCAGAAACATTATGTGAAGACCTAGCTCTTTGAAGAAGTCTGTAATGCTGGGAAATGTGGAGGGAAAGAAAAGAAGACGACAACCAGCAGCAAGGTAGATGGACTCAGTCACAGCAGAGATGGGTGTACTGTTGGAAGACCAGAAGGACCAAGTTGGAGACAGAGTCTCCTGGAGAAAATCTATCTGTCTGGTCACTAAGACTTGACAATAACTTATAGAATGTAATCAGTCAATAAATCAACCATTTAGGTGTCAGTTTTTTATATACTCAAAAAAATCTACACTACTATAGGCACTCAGCAAATACATAGAAAATAAGTTTTTTTCCAAGGGGAAGAGCTCTGACTCTAAACTGATCAATATTCATTTATGTAAGTTCATTGCCAGTGCATTTAAACCACGCATTGCATGAAAACATGGTTTGCTTAATCATGATTTATTCATCTTTGACGGCTTGCTATGAATCCTGCTCCCTCCTCCCAATTATTTTGCACATTTTCTAATGCCTGAAATGACAACTCATTCTCAAGTCCAACTGCTGGGATATCTCCTTTCCAGGCCCACCTGCCTCTTCTCATATCGTAAGTCTGTACAGGTTGGCTTCATCCAAGCTATTTGAAAGAAGTGTTCTGCAGATGCACAGCTAATTTTCTGCCGCCACTCTCACCAATTATCATGTAATTAGACTGCCTTCATTAGCAGATGAGATTAAAGTTAACATTGTTAATTGCTTATTCCATTAAAGCTAAAGAAGCATTCACTGGGGGACAGAGAGGTAGCAAAGTGGTTGTCAGAACAGATGGATCAACTTCCTCCTCCACCCTTCCCCCTTCCCTGGTTTCCCAAATCTTTGTTCAGCCCATTTTGGCAACAGAGAGGAAAGAACTGAAATTGCTAATTTGGTATCATATGAACTTGGATCATTTCTAGGTGGACAACCATAAAATTCCTCTTGGAGAACAAGGAAAAAGCTTTATCTTTCCATACTTACTAACTTGCTGGCTGGGGAATTCTGGGAATTGAAGTCCATAGATCTTAAAGTTGTCAAGATTGAGAAACACTGTGTTAAAGTATCAAACTAGGGAGACCCAGGTTCAAGATATTCAAGTTATTGCTTCGTCAGATTCATTCAAAATATAATGTAATATCTTATGTTTTCTATTTTTTTCATTCTATATTTGTTTTTTGTTGGCATGCTGTGACCCCCACCCCCACCCCCCAGAGTTGATGTGGAGTCTCAGTCAAATAAATACATAAATGCCTTCTGATCATTTTCTTGCTAAGGGTGAATTTTTATGAATTTTTATCTGGAGTATTCACTAAGGCTAAACCAATTCTTTCTCTGTGCTCATCCCCTTCCTCCCTACCACCCCAGAAAAAAAAAGGAAGAAAAAATCTGTTTGTTCAGTGGGTAAGGAATGAATAAAACTTCAACTTCTTTTCATTATGAGATGCTGTTTTTTACCATCTGACAGTGATATCTCTGACCTGGGGGGAGGGGCAAAAAAATCAAAATGGTGGCTATGATCACATAGTCCTCTGATAAAATAAAAGTCCTAAAATAAAATAGTCCTAAAATAAAAGATGGTGGCTATGATCCACCATCTTTTATTCTTATTTTTTAAATTTAAATCACTCCTGCAGATGCCTCTGTACTGTATTTAAGCCTGGTGTACTACGAACCTTTCCTCACTTCTGAGTTGAAGTACTATTCACTCATCCTTAAGTCAGGAGAACATTACACCAACATGACATTCTCTGTCCCCATTGTTGAGCCTTATTCTGACTCTGTCGCCTTTGTTCCCTGGTTTCCCTCCAAGATAATGGTAGACCAAGCCTAAACAATTTTGTGCACCTTGAGACTGCCCTTAGATGGTGTCAGAAAACCCTAACTCCAGTCCATGCCTCCTGAACCTAAGACAACTGAAGTTTGATCAAGTCAGGAAACAATAGATCTGCCTGAAATGAAGTTTCAACATTTGCTTGTTTTTTGGCACCCCGTGGATCTGGAGTATTCCCTTGTAACAGTCTGTGGTTTAGCTTTCCCGTACATCTGCTCTCAAAAATAATGGAAACTGTGATGGTATATTTCTTTCTCAATCCCAAAACCTCATTCACCAGTCCAATGTCCAATTTTCTTCGCATTTCTACCTAAGAAAAGCAGACAGAAGAAAAGAAGAATACTAGAAGATTGAAAACCTTTAGGACATCAATTGATGATAAAGCAGCCATACTGAAGAATAGGAATTATCCACTTTCAGTGTTGCTTTTACTTCTGGATATTTATTTTTCCAATTGTTAGCAGATTTTTGCTGGTTTTAGAGCTTTTGAGCTTAAAACTTGCTTTCTTTTTTTTTTTACTTTCTCTTTGAGACTTCTCTGACCAGTCTTGATCTTTGCTCCCCAAATTAAGGTTTTTGGATCTACTGTAAGTGCTTGGCTCTGAAGCAACCTGGGATAGATTTAAGTTTTTAAACAGTTTCCTAAGTTCTACTGAAACCATTTTATTTTGCATTTTGTTTCCTTTGATTTATGAGTTGTTTTTCCTCTTGTTAGAGGTCATACTTCACTATTTTCATGTGAGATGGGCAGCCATATAAATTTGACAAATAAATAAATTCATGTTAACCATTTCCTCAAGTTAATTCCAGTTTAATTTGTCCATCTGAACTTTCCTAAATCCCATATCTTAGATCAGAATTAAGCTTCCAACCATTCATTTATTTGACTTCTATCCCATCTTTCATTCAAGAGCTCATGGTAGCACATAGAGCATTTGTTCCTCCTATTTTCCCCCCAACAAAAATCCCATGAGACAGATTGGATTAAGAGAGGATGACTGGTTCAAAGTTCCCCAATGAGTGTGGACCAAAACCTACAGTAGGTCTCCCTGCTCCTAGTCCAACCCCTTCACCAATGTACCACACTGTTACACAACTCTTAATCCCCCAGAGTCTCCTATCTATGTTAAATCCCCAACATTTGATATAAAAACTTCAAATTTGTTTTTTCAGAGTTTTTTATGCAGCAAATAAGGTTGCCAGCCTTGAATCTTTGAACTTGGTCTTTTCTAATTTTCATCTCCGTTTATAGGATGTTGTTCCTCATCTCTCTCCTGTGGATTAGGCAGGAAACAGTAACAAATGAAATGTAAACTTCCTTTTTAAGTTTGGAGCAAATTGTTCTGTATCTAGAAGCTTTTTATTTATTTATTTATCACATTTGTATAGCTGCCCATCTCACATAGTGACTCTGGGCATTGTACATAACAAAGCATTAAAAAATACATTAAAATCCATTTTTGTTGTTCATTCGTTAAGTCAAGTCCAACTCTTCATGACCCCATGAACCATATCGCGCCAGGCCTTCCTGTCTTTCCCTGCCTCCCTGAGTTTGCTCAGTTTCATGCTCATTGCTTCAGCGATGCTATCTGACCATCTCATCCTCTGCTGTCCCCTTCTCCTTTTGCCTTCAATCTTTCCCAGCATCAGGGTCTTTTCCAAAAAAACAACCAATTTAAATTAAAAAGAGGAAAACAAGATAGCTGCATTCAAGAAGAAGACCTGGTGGAAACTGAGATAGGAATATTGTTACATAACAATTAAAAATTAGGTTCTAAGATTACTTGCCACAATCTTTGTGTGTCATATTTCTCCTTTCGCTTTTTTTCCCCCAGAAATTTTTCACTAAAAAATATTTTAGTTAACTTTCTACATTACAGTATTTGTAAGTAACAGCTGCCTCATATTGTGATATTATGTACAATTGTACTTTTCCTATAATTGTTGCCCATTTAAAACCCAATTATAAGAATCTTTCCCTTTTTTCCTTCCATAAACGTCATTTATGTAAAATTTGTCTTCATTTACTTTGGAGTCATTTGCATAGCATATTTTCCTTTATCATGTTAGAAAGGATTCACTGCTTCTCTACTCTGAATTGTTCATTGCTCTTTCAAATGTGTGTCTCTGTGTGTGTGTATTTGGAATTATATATATTCCACATTATATATGTGGAAAGTAAAGGCCAAAGTGGCCCCGGTGGTGGCAGGAGCACTTGGGGCTGTTTCTGCCTCAATCTCAGGACCTCTGCCAGAGGCCCAGGAGCTTGAGGGTTCTGCGCAGTATCTGAGCTGTTCCTAGCACTGCACTCTTCTGGACAGAGAGCTCAGATGTGGTTCCTGGGATCTGTTGGAGCCCCTCTTCCAGCTTAGGAGTCACAGCCCCGAGTGTTCCTACCACCACTGGGACCACTTTGGCCTTTACTTCCACATCCTCTCTAGTTCCTCCTTCAGGCCCTGGGACTTCTCATGCTCCTTCTTTCTGATTTTGCTGTCCTGACTGTTACACCACCGCTGTCTTCTGGTCCTTGTCTACTACCACAATGTCCGGTTGATTGGGCAGTACCTTGCCTGTCCATCTGGATCTGGGTTCCACAGGATCTTAGCCCTCCATACATTGTTGTGATCTCCACGACCTTCTGTGGAATCTCCCATCTGGACTTGGGAGGGTCTAGCCCATACACTGTGCAGATGGTCCTGTACACAATCCAAGCTACTTGGTTGCATCATTCAGTGTATGCTGTTCCAGCCTGCATTTTACACCCTGCTACTATGTGTTGGACTGTCTCTGAGGCCTCTCTGCACAGTCTGCATCTTGGGTCCTGTCTAGTGTGGTAGACCCTTGCTTCCATGGATCTGGTGCTAAGTGCCTGTTTTTGTGCTGCTATGATCAGTGCCTCTGTGCTGTCTTTTAGTCCAGCCCTTTCCAGCCACTGGCAGGATTTCCCAATGTCAGCCACCTCAGCTATGTGTCGATGGTACATCCCATGCAGGGGCTTGTCTTGCCATGGTATTTCCTCTGCTTGAACCCATGTCTGCTGCTGACTCAGGCATTCTCTCAGCAGCTCATCTTTGGGTGCCATCTTACTGATGTACTTCTGGATGCTCTGGGTTTTGTCCAGGACAATGGCTTTGACACTCATTATATCCTGTCCTCCCTCTTTCTGGCTGGTGTACAGTCTCTGGGTGTTGGACTTAGGGTGGAAACCTCCGTACATTGTGAGGAACTTCTGGATCTTCATATTGGCAGCCTTCATGTCCTCATTTGGCCAGCTCACTATACCAGCAGGGTATCTGATGACTAGCAGGGCATTAAGATGTGGATGGTGTGGATCTTGTTCTTCCCATTGACCTGGCTCTTCAGGACCTGTCTTATCCTTTGATGGTACTTGAATATTGCTGCCTTCCTTGCCTCCTTATCGTGGTTCCCATGTGACTGTGGGATACCAAGGTACTTGTAGCTGGTCTGTATGTGGCCCACTGGTAGTTGCACCCCATCAGTCTTAACTACCTTCCCTCTCTTTACTACCATCCAGCCACATGTCTCCACTCCAAATGACATCCTGCTGTCCTCACTGTAGATCCACGTCAGGTGGATTAGCGAGTCGAAGTGTGTGACATTGAGTCATGGACTTTCCTGTAGTCAATCCGGGCTGTGCTCAGATTGATCTGTCAAGATCTTGAGTCTTGGGTGACTTCTCTGTCTATGAGTAAGTAGTGTTTTGAGCCTCTGGTGTTGTTCCCAATGCCCTTCTGAGCTATGCTCATGTACTGGCCCATATGGTCCTGTAGCTTGGCAGCTAGGATGCCTGATAGAACTTTCCATGTTGTGGGGAGGCAGGTTATTGGCTGGTAGTTGGACAATGCTGTTCCCTTGTGGGGGTCTTTCATGATCAGCACTGTCCTTCCTTGTGTTAGCCAGTCTGGGTGGGAGCCTGCTGCTAGCAGCTGGTTCATCTGTGCTGCTAGGCATTCATCCATTGCTGCTAGTTTCTTTAGCCAGTAGGTGAGGATCATGTCTGGGCCAGGTGCTGTCCAACTCTTCGTGGTCTTGACCCGCTGTTGGATGCCTGCCACTCTGATGGTAATTGGTTCCTGTTCTGGGAGATTGCTATGGTCTGCTTTCAGGTCCTGCAGCCACTTTGCACTGGTGTTATGTGTCTTCTCTTTCTCCCATATGTTCCTCCAGTAGTGTTCAGTTTCTGTTGTTGGTGGCTCTGCTGTTACTGTGTGGCTGCACTGCAGTTGGGAATACCCCTTGGATGGTTCTTTGGAGAACAGGGCAATTATCTTCTTGGTCTCTGCTTTTCTAGTGTATCCCCCTAGCCTGGTAGCCAGTGCTGTGAGCCTTTGTTTAGCAGTCTCTAGGGCTTCAGACGGAGTCAGGCCCTTGTATTTTTTCAGTAGCCAAGTCTTATTCCTAATCTCCACAGCCTTCTGTAGTTCCACCAGCTGACTAACCTCTCTCGGAGTTGCCTTGATCTTAACCTCCAACCTCATTTTCTGGAGGGGTGGGAGGATGTACTGCTATTCTTGTAGCCAAGCATCTCCAGGATTACAGTGGCTGTAGTGTAGACCAGTTCATTGATTTGAGATGTGTGTGTGTGTGTGTACACACACATACATACATACATACATACATACATACTGTGTGTGTGTGTGTATCTGTGCGTGTGTGTGTGTGTGTGTGTGTGTGTGTCAACAGCAGAGACAGCAGATTTCATCCTGTATAATGTGATGCTGACTCAAGGATGGATGGATATCTATTCAGTGTATCAGTGGGGAGAGACCCAATGATTAGATAGATAGATAGATAGATAGATAGATAGATAGATAGATAGATAGATAGATAGATAGATAGATAGATAGATAGATAGTTTCTGACCATATCTAATCATTGGGTCTCTCCCCACTGCTACACTGAAGAGATAGCCATCCATCCTTGAGTCAGCATAACATTATACAAGATGAAATCTGCTGCTCTCTGCTGTTGACCCCTAGTCTGCTTCTCTTGCCTCTGTTCCCAATCACTGTCAGTCCCCTGGCTTCCCTCCAAGATAATGGATGACAAAGTCTAATAGAGTTTATCCACCTTTTGCACGCTAATACTTCTAAGAACTACTTACGCCCATCTCACTTATGAGCTGGGGATGAGATGAAAAAAACAGCGTGGGGACACAGCAAGTGCACTCAGTCATCTTTGGCTCTCCTTAGCTGCTTGTGGAGAAAGACTCCTGCGCTCTCCTTACTAGGGAATGGAACCCCCCTTTCCAAAAAATAGCATAGAACTATCACCAAAAAGAATCCTGCTGAGAATGAGCAAACAAAACACCTCTTTCAAGAGGATAAAAACCTAGGGCTGGTTAGAGAACAGATTTCAGCATTATTTCTCCTCTTCCCAACCAAGTCATATTACCACCTCTCTGGATCAGAGATGGGCAATTATTTAGTGGCTGGGGCTGCATTGACCCGTTTTGGTGGCTATGACAGCTTCCCTAAATGGAGTAATAATACAAAGTGAGGCTTTGGATGGACAGAGGGAATGACAGTAGCAGTATTATGCTGTCACTATGCAAGTTCCACCCCTTTTGTTGATGCATCATGATATCACTTGCCTCTACTAAGGGGTGGAGCATGCATCATTTTGAGAAAAACAGGTGCCTCTGTAGAGCCATTGTTTCCAGATGTGAGGGGAGGGAAAGGCTGGGGTCTTTCCCCTCCCTCCCTCCTTTGATAAGCCTGTTTTAGGATTTACATAGCAGCTTTTGTGTGTTTCCTGGCTCAAAAGGCAAGCATACCCTGTCACTGAATTGGGATGGGAGGGGACTCCAAAGACTGACACAAAGTTGCTTGAGTCATCTGCTCTTGATCAAATCTAGCTGCCAGATTTCAGTGGCACAGCTTGATCTCTACAAAGCTCTTCTTCCAAATGCAGCAACCATCTCTTCCACCTCCTCAGCTGCTTTGTACTTTTTTCCCCCTCCCCTTTCATTTCAACCATCATTTCCAGTTGTTTACCACTCCTCCCCCCCAAGCCTCCCTCAAATCTCATTGGCAATATTGGGCATCCTCTCTCAGCTCCCTTGCTAGCTGCATCAGCCACACACAGGTTTCTAGGAAGAGGGAGGAAGTTGGCTCCTTCTGCCTCCCATTAAGCCAATTTTGCAGGCTATTCCAAAAGAATCCAATGGTGCTGATTTCCAGCTCCACATGTGTTACCCGTTCTTTCAAAACGATGGAAAAGTTAGGAGGATGTGGGGCTAAGGAACCAGCAGAGCCCAAAGAGAACAAATGAGCAGGCAACCATCCATCCAAATTCTAAGTGCAGAAGATAAAGGCAAAAAGGAAATAAAGGTTTGGAGGATTGGGAACACAACCAAGTATCAAGACAAAAGTAAGAGGAGACAGTCTCCATAAGAAGTAGCAGGTAAGCTGAAACATTTTACTCACAGCTCCTCAGCGCTTCAGTTCTAGCCCTCAGCACTCTCAGAGCACAGTGGGATGGGGGCCAATTTTCACCTAATTAGGTTTTAGAGGTGAAATGAATGCCTGAAAGGCTGAAGTGACTTATTTCCCCACTTGAAACCCCCAGACTTCTTATCTCTGGGTAATAGGACAGAAAATGGTGGCCTCATCCACTCCTTATATGATGGATTTCATCTCCTCCAGGTTCAGAATGGCAGGAAATTGTGCCACAGTAGTCAGTAGTAAAGGTCATAGAGGGGAATCTAAGGCTGCAAAAAGTGTGCTCAATGGGAACTTATGGCTCCAAGGCTGTGGGTTGCCCACTCTTGCATAAGCTGTTGGCATGTTGTAAGAGACTGCTGTAATGCTTGAGAGCCAAGCAAATTAATTTTTAGAATGGATAGAATTAGATCAATGATTAAATCAGATCAAGTACAAAGCATTCAAGGCAGATGTGTCATTTTTGCACTTTCAAATCCTACTTGAATTGGCAGAGAGGACTTACAAAAACCCACAGTGCATCTGATGAATCTACTGCGAATTCATCTTAGAACATGCCATTACTCACCTCCATACATCAAGGAGTATGTATTGTCTGCAACTCCATAGAAAGTCATTGAATGCCATTAAAGTGTGACAGCCAAGAACCTTTCCCTATTTGCACCTAATCACAATTCCCCAGCAACCTTTTTTCCTGCACATTGCTTGATCTCTTCTCTTAACCTATAGCTATCTATCCCCATCCACATTTTTTCCCTAGCTCTCTCCATTTAAGCACACTGTTCAAAGGCCAAGAAAGCCCTTCTCAACCCTAACAAAGTTGTATGTAAACTGAGTTAGCTCAGTCCAGAACACAACCTAAGATTCACAAGGCATTGCAAGAAGATAAGCTGTCCCCAGGCTGGTTCCTCCAGATGCTCCATGATCCTTCTGCCACCATGACCACTGGGTTATGAAGATTGACATTCAACATATCAGGAGTGCACCTGTTTGGAGAAGACTGCTTTAGATCATAGGGGCAGAAGGGGCAGCAGATGGACTTGGGCTAGCTGAGGGCAAATAAGCCATCCTCCATGGGTACTCCTTCTACTCATCTATATGGATTATGAGGATTTTCTATCCTCCAGTGCTGTCACCTTCTATCCTCTCTTAAGCATTTGCTGAGAACACATTTGTGTTATTCTCTGTTATTGCTTCCTCTGTGAGCACAAAGCAAAATCAAGGAAAGCCTCCTTTGGGTCAAGCTTGACAACTGATGCCTTCGTGGATACATCCATGCAACTTTCTTGACAACATTGTAGAAGTTGCTGCCATTGTCTTTTTCCAAGATGCTTTTCTAACTTCCCAGCTCTGGTATTCCCAAGCCATCTCCCATTGCAATATTAACCAGGCCCAACCATGCTCACCTTCTAAGCCCAGACCATAATAGTCAGGTGCTTCCACCTGTCCCTTACTTTCCCAACCTTTGCATTAACTTCTTAAATTCCTGATTGTGTCTGCATTGCAAATCAGCGTTCAGGTCTTGCATAGAGCAAGTGCATAACACAGCATTTCCTCACATACAGTAATACGATAGCACTCATGATTAATCATGCTGTTGTGCTGTTAATGAAGGCTTCGTGCCCTGGTTTTAAAATAAAAGCTACGTTCTTGCTTTGGGTTTGGGGGCTTTCAAGGCATCCCAAAGGCCAAGGCAAATTTAATATTCTTCTTCCCACTAGAGGAGCATGGCAAATTTCCCAGGACTGGAAATAATGGCAAGCACAAAATCCAGCATGATATTATCTTTTACCTTGCTATTTATCTCATCTTTCCCCTAGGAATGATACATGATCCTGCGGTTTCCTTCCCAACAGGGA
Organism: Python bivittatus; assembly: GCF_059951505.1. Lineage (NCBI taxonomy): Eukaryota > Metazoa > Chordata > Lepidosauria > Squamata > Pythonidae > Python > Python bivittatus. The sequence continues at coordinate 8,945,764 of NW_028277096.1, forward strand.
GGGAAGAGAAGGGAAGCAGCGGCAACAGCAACAAACAACAAGATGTCAGAATGGCTTGCATGGGGGGGGGAGGTTGTCAGCTGCTCAGAGAGAAATAGTTGCAGACCTGAAGGCATGCTGAAGTTATATTACCTTTCAAAGTCATAATGTGCAAAAATTACACCTTTTGCTTTCGCAGATAAATGTCCTCCGTAGTCATCTTTTAAATAAATTTGCAACCATTTAAGAATGATTCTACCAAACACAAGTCCTTTATTTAAGGTAGATTTCTTCTACCTCCTCAGCTGTAGCTGGATCCACACAAGACGCTGAGCCTTAAACCAAGTTAATGAAACACATCATGTGCTGTGCTCAAATAAATGACACATAAATGTGATATATTCACCCAACATGCTAAGTTTTCTACACTACATTAAACCACAAACTACCCACCTCATTTTAGCCTAGGTTGTTGTACAAACCCAGCTCTGTCTGCATAATATTATGCTGACTTCTAATTTTCATTAATCATTTCTATAATGGGATAAAACTACAGGGAAGGTGGTTCAGGCTAGACATCAGGAGGGATTTTCGAACTGTATAAGCTGTAAGCCAATGGAACAGTTTGCCACATGATGTGATGAGTTCCCCTTTGCTAGCAATCTTCAGACTGAGGCTGCATAGTTATCTGCCAGAAATGCAGTCCTGGATCCTGCAGTTCAATAAGAGGTTGGGCTAGATGACTTTGAAGGTATCTTCCAAGTCTATGATTCTATGATTCTGAGTCACTGCACTGTCTTTGCCATTCATTACTCCAACTCTTCCACCTAGTTCCACATATTGTACAGAGAGTTCTGGTCCTTAGGCATCCATGTTAGATGGTTCCTCTAACAGTTGGAGTAGAAGGAAGGCAGTTTTTTGTTTGTTTGTTTGTTTTGTTTTGTTTTAACCAGTAACTGCTCTACCAGGTTTTGTTTTTGTTTTACTTTTTGAAACCATCATCCTTCTGCTCAGGTGAAGGTGACTGGCTTTTCCAGGCCATGAACCCAACTCAACTGAGATGCTTTGGGGACTTTGCTGCCAACGTCTAAAAAGACAATATACAGGAAGGATTTGACTCAGCTCCTGTAAGATCCAATGACATTCTTGCATCTGCACTGGAAATTCAGTTCTGTGAGGGACCCTCACAGGCTTCTTCCTGCCTGAGGAACACACTAGCTGAGCTCAGATCCAGTCCAGAGAGGTTTCTCTTTGGGATAAGTAAAAAAGCAGGCAAGTGAGGGGAAAAGCTTAAGGCTGACTGTCCTTCTCTGTGGGTGGAGATGAAAAGAAAAGAGGAAAGCAGCAGAGGAAGAGAGAGAGAGGTAGGCTTTTCCTTCTCAAGAGTAGCAAAAGTATTACTAATTTAGGTAGTAATGGGGGACAAAAGAAGTAATCAAGACTAACAAAGGAGAGTCAGAAAGAGATAAGAAACAATTGGGTCAGTTAATGGCTTTCCTACAAGGAACAGCCAGATTAATATTTGAGAAGCATTTGCCTATTATTCTAACAAAAGGAATGGCCCAGGAAGAGTCACCATTTTGGCAACATTATCTTATGTAGATATCCTCTGGCTACATCTGCCATTGTTTTTCCAAGAGTGGAGGAACAGTTTACACAATCTTAATTTGGAAAGGTCATTTTTGGTTTCTTTTGAGGTCATTTTTATTCCCAATTGTACTAGAATTGCTATACACAGAATGTCATGGAAGGAACAGTTGAAGGCACCCTGCTTTTCTTCAAACTGGGGTCTCTTGCCCAGCCAGACTCCTTCTAGTGCGTAAGAGAATCATTTTTGACTGAAGAGTGGAATTTTCCCTACAGTGTTTCTGACCTCTTGGCTTGACCACAGTATTACGTTTTCACAACCTTTGAGCCATATTGGGGGTACAATTCAGAAGGAGTAACAAATCGCACAACACTTCTCTTCTTCCTCTGCAGATAATTCATTGCAAACACTTCACCTACCCTGGCCTCTTAATCAAACACTTTCATTTCAACCAGAAACCATCTGATAATTCCTGCCTATTAATTATCATCTCATAAGAATGACAAATGAGGATACAACATCCCACACTCCATGCCTTTCCATGTTGTGCATCATTTCACTCTCTGCCTAGCTCAGCCTTCCCCAACCTAGTACACTTTGGATATGCCAGACTTTATCCCATAATCCCTTGCTTGCCTTGGCTTCTTTGGGACGGGCTGTAGAAAAGGGTAATGCCAGGTAAAGTGGGATCCACAGGCTGCCTGGCTGGCTGGCAGACACCTGCTCAAGGATGCTACATGCTGGCAACAGTTCTCCAGGGCTTCCAGCAGGAATTTTTCTAGTTCAACTGACATATGGGTGTTTATACAATGCACATTTCAGTTCTGCCTCATGGTGCACTCATGCTTGACTGCCATTCTCCATGTGGATGATAGTTTGGATCTCAGGTGGGGGGGAGGTGTCTACTTCCTCAAGCCACATTTTGAGAATATTTGTGTAAGGCCTAGCCCAAGGAACTCCAAGAGACCATGTACATTCAATCCAGCTATGTTTATTAGCTACAACCTCTAGCAAGAATCTTCCCAGACTGAAACCCCAGCTCCCAAGTAATGCCAGCCACAAGATTGTGAATTCCTCAGGGAGGTGCCAGTCTCATCCTCTTGTATCTCCCACGCTCCTCAGGAGATGAAAGAAAATGTTTTTCTCCCTGAGCCCGGCCTTCATAATTCCATTCCATCACATCTTGGGAGCTATGATTTATCCAATTTGGGGAGTGGTTCTCACATTCCCCTAACAGTATCACGCCCCAATTATCACTTTGTTATGTGACACATCCTTATGACGTTGCCTTGTCTCATTTATTTATCACACACTAAGGCTGCCTGACTCCATAGGAACTACAGCTCAGCTTTAAAAGAGCTTAAAGTTTTCTTTTGTTGTTCCAGTTTTAAAGTAGTGTTTTCCCTCATAGAGAGCCATGGAAATGGCATTGAAGGAAATATTCAGGAGCCATTACAAAAACAAAAAATAAAAACGGCAGAAGCATTCCTTGAGCCCTAGCAAAGGAGATAGCATTAGGAAAAGACTCGGGCTGGCTCTTCCCTGATTCACTGGGGTATAAGAGCGAGAGGTGGAAAACCATAATCAGACTTGCAAGATTCTATTAAATTGAATCTATATCTCAATAAAGCTAGTTTTCTTTTGGAGTCTGTTTCTTGGTCTGACATCCCTCTCCTCCCTCCCCAATTTCTGCTTTGGAAATTATCCAACGCAGTTCATCAGCCATGCCAGAGATCACATGATCAGGGGCCAGGATCTCCCCTGCTGCTATTGGCCTCTAGAGGCTGCTGTAGGCTCACCCTTCTTCTCTGGTCATTGGGCAGGGCTTTCCAGAGCCCATTTCAGCTTTGGTGGCAGGACACCTGACTTCTGCCTGTGTAATGCTTGACTGCTTTCGAAAGTGTTTGTTAGGTCAATGTGGGCTCCTTACATTGACAGGTTTAGAACATGGAAAAAAAAAAAAAAAAACCAGGACTAGCTGCACTTTCTAGTGCTGCATTAAAAGGTCAATTTAAACCTGCCAAGAGAGTTGGGTTTGAGGGCAGCTGTCTGTCGCTGGTTCAGTTACTAATGAGCACATTACAGTATTCACCGCTTCTGTTTGATGTACATTTTACTTTGCTAATCTGAGAGAAGCAATGTGATGGGAACAGCCTCAATGTTCCTCCCAACCCCAGTGCTCCTTGCAACCTCTTCTCTGAGCCTACGATGGCCAGTAAGAGGAGTTATTTCTGCACACAGGTCTAGCGCTCTCTTGAAAGAGTGATAAACTGGTGTCAAAAACTGCCCAAGAGGTCACAGGGACAGAAGAGTGGTAGGCACCTATGATCTCTTAGGCAACATAAGGGATAACTTAAATCCACCATTCAAAGCACCTGCCCACGCTTACCCCACGGGACCCACCCCAATTTAAAGACAGCAATTGGCAGTTGTTTTTCCTGCCAACGGGTGACAGTCAGGAGGAGGGAAAATGAAGCAAGGGGAATCTACCAATTGCTTTCCTTCACTTAGCCAGCATTAAATTTGTAAGAACGCCACTCATTGGCTACCTTCCTGAAGCAGACTAGGGCTTGGCCATTGAAGCCGTTTTTCCCAGCATGCTCTTCTGCCAGGGCAATGACTGGTAGATTGGACTTTAAGATGACTGCCTGGCTATTGTCTTCAGTGACTTTTATTACCAGAGGGACCAAGGAAGTGATAATACTCGGACGTTAAAAGATGCTTTCTTTTCTTCCAGTAGCACATTGGGGGAGCTGGAGTCAGTAGCCTCCATATATCTGTCACCCTCCATTTGTTTCAAGAAGGCAGCAACTGTAGCTATAAAAACTGTTGCGCGTCTTAGATCATATTACACTATCCTCATCAGTGCCCTACAGTATCAATGCCAGCATTTGACTAAGTAAAATATCAGCTTCAGACATGACAGTCCCATTAATGATCATGCCTAATTAATTAGCAGAGCTTTTTAACCATCTGTCATATTCATTTAACCTAAAAATCTCAGAGCAGTCAATTGGAATTCCCTTCCCTGTGTAAAATTAGTGGGGGTGGATCACTGATGAGTTTGAATAATCATTTTAATGTTTGTGCTGAATTTCTCTTTTGCGAGCATCTCTTCAGTGCTTCAGTATTTCTCAACCTTTTCTAACCCTTGCCTCCTTTTTGATAAGCCTAAAAAGTTCCCTGACCCTTTCAAACCTGCTGAAGCCGAAAGCTATCACTTTTTAAAAGCACTTGGGATCTTCTGTGGAAAAAAAAATGGGATGGCTTCTTCTTTTACCTCATTAATTTTCCTTTTGACAAGTACCAAATCTTTGTGTGGAGCAGAACTTTGGGGTCACCATCAGGATCTTCACAAAACAAGGCAAATCGCTGGTTATGATGTGCTCACTAATGTGATAGCAAGACTGAGTTCTTCTCAGTAGCTTTTTGGAAACCTACACTTGGTGTAAATGACACAGTACATCCCCAAATCAGATGAAGCTAAGAGATTCAGTCACAGAACAATCCACCTTGGAAAGGCAAAAAAGGAAAGGCTTCTTTACTGGCTAGTGACTTGGTAGCGGTCTAGACCAACAGTACAAGCCAGGGGGCTTGAAAAGCATACGAATATAACACTAACTTAAAAAAAACAAAACAAAACAAAACCTCCAACTATTACAAGAAATGAACAAACCAAACGTATAAATGCAAAAATCAGAAACAGCTAAAATGTAATTGCCCGTTGTGCAAAAATGAGAAACTGGGAGATACCCAAACTGACAGATTAGCCCATCCCTTGGTGGTCTATCAAACTTCAGAATATCAGTCAGTGTTCTGGGTTTATACAGAATGATAGCTTTACACCTGAGTTAACAAAATGCAATTATAACATTCACACAACATGCTAAGGCACTCACTGCATTCCCACATGCTAAACTATAAATTACACAGCCCCAGTTTAGAATAATCGAATCCTGTAAATCCAGTCAAGATGTTGCCCAAATGTACAATTTCTCAAGGACGATTTTTGGGGAAGGGTTAGACATGCAACAACTCTATTGAAACGTCGGTGGCTATGAAGCAAACGACAGGCTGAAATATCATCCCTCAACTGCTGAGCCTAGTGCAAGCTGGACTCTTTCCAAATGTTGAAGTCAAGGAGAATGTGTCCAGATGTTTTGCTGCAAAGATCAGTCTCTGCTGGTTAGGCAGCAGTTTGAGGATCTGACTGGGCAGTGGGCAGGGCACGAGAATGTCAATATCTGCACAATGGCAGCCACAGGGTTACAACTGAAATCCTTCCCCTTTGGTCTGTGCTTCCCCTTCAGTTGTGATCTGTGCCTGCTGTCTTACAGATTTTGATGCTTCTGGCAGCAATCCTAAATCTTGGTCTCAACCTTCTTGGCAGTATGATTGTATTCTCCTCCAACTTTTCTAGAAAAGCTCAAGAACCCAATTTTTAGCCCTCTAATTTGAATCCCATCATTGTGAATCTGGGCTGGTGTTCTTAAGAGGCAGCCACAATCAAGTAAATTCTCCGTCCAGCTAGATATCTTTGTATGTGCCTGTTTCCACTTTATTTATTGACAGGATTAATATGCCATCTTTGATTGAGCAATATTCCAGATGGCTCATAATAGTTTACCATAATCTGTAGACACACATATTCAAACCCCAAACCTATCTGATTTTTGGTTGATGGGTGAAGCCCTTTTGCTCCTCCACTCCATGTTGATCCAGGTAGAACAAAGTGCATCTTTATTATATTTATATCCTATATTCCCTCCAGGACTTCAATACCACAAACATAGCTTGCCCATACACTCATTTTTATCCTCCTAACAACCTTTAGAGGTGGATCAAGTAGAAAAATAAATCACCAGCCCAGATTCACAATGATGGGATTCAAATTAGAGGGCTAAAAATTGGGTTGTGGTTCAATGTATGGTGGGAACCTAGCCACTGTCTTAGCATATTGTATTAACTAGGCCATCACATTAAACCATATAATGGTTTCTTTGTTTGGACATAGCATGTTATCTGAATGCAGCAATTGTGTTTCTATTAACCTGGGTTTCACATATTGTGTGAACTCAGCTAGAATATGTGTTCATGCCTAATAGATGATTTGAAATGGGATCTTCTCAAGCTCAGTCCTGCTTTCTAACTCAGTCTTTCACATCCTAGCTCCTTTAGATGCATTGAGATCCCAACTCCTAGAATCCCCAACCATTGTAGCTACTGGTATTTGCTGGGAATTCTGGCCCTATAGTCCCAATATATGTGGTGGGTACCAAGCTGGGGGAGGCTGCACAATCTGTTGCATTTAACCATTCTGCTACATTGCTTGCTTTCTATTCACCAGGAAGAACCAACTCACTGCAGCTGTGGTCTTTGTCCAAAGGATAGCTGTAGGAAGTAAGAAAGATTACCTTAATGGAGATATGCAAACTCCGTCACCAAAATGACAAGAGCTAAAACCTATCTTGTCTAGAACAGACTGACAATGTTCAGAAGCGGCTCAGGCAGACACCTCCCTAATTCACTGAAGCATTAGGGGGAGGAGGTACAGGACAAACAGACTTGCAAGATGCTGTTATTATAGCCAACCTCAATAAAAGTAGTTTTAGCCTTCCTGTGGAGTTGATTTCCGGGTCTCATCTACCTAATGGGACTGAGAATAACGGAAAAGGCTAATAATAACTGCAAGTTACAGTAGCTATAAATTCCTTCCATTCTAAATGTCATTTCTTCCTCAGCTGTCACTTGACCTGCAGATGGCAGTTGTGGCAAGAAGGACCCCTGCCCAATTAATGTGGCAGCCATTATCCAGGCCTTAGTTACAGTCCTTCTTGAGTCCTGTAACACGCTTTCTCAGAGCTAGCCTTGAAGAATATCTGGAAGTTGAAACTAGTACAAAATGCAGCAGTTCAGTTTATACATTTTCTTTCTTTCATACTGTGATTTTTGTACTGCCCTATCCTACAGTTCTGGATGACCCACAGTAACACACTGCTTACTGGGCACAATTTGAGATATTGGAACCAAACATTCAAATGGACCTGATTATCTAACGGGCTGCCTCTCCCTTTACCAACCTGTCCAGCTATTAAGATATGCAGAAGAGGCTCTTCAAAGATGCCGGCCCACAGAAGGGGGTTTGCAGCTGCCTCACTCCCAGCCTCCTGGAGCCACAGTGACTCTCCCCCAGCTTTTACAAAATCCATAAAGACACGTCTCTTTCACCAGGCGTTTAACAGTTGAAGGATGTTAGTGCTTGGTTTACTGTTTAAAACACACACAAAAACAACAAATTACATTGTTTACATTCTAGCCTTTTCTTAAATTTCATTACCTGCCTCGAATACTCACCGGAAGAAAAAAAAAATGAGCTAAACTTCAAAGAAATAGGGAAGTGGTGGTGCTTGGGTTTCAAAAATCAGAGTCAGAGCACGCAGCTTTGCACTCCTGCTAAAGCAGAAGCACAAGAAAGGGAAGAAAAGCCCTTCTAGATGGTGTCTGAATAGCCAGACATGTTGCTTGCATTGTGGGAGCCCCAGATACACATCCCAGAACAGAGGGGCCTTGTTCCCCATGGGTGATGGTCCTCATTTGCTCTGTCCTTCCAGTCTCTTGAACTCAGCACCACATGTCTCATCTGCCTTGTCTTTGGCTTCTCTTCTCCCAGTATCCCTGGGAAGGGGGTAAATGTTGCAGAACACCACCCACACACATGCTCTGCTCCATCAATTCCTATAGAATGCAGTATTTTTGATTAAGCAGTTTCACCCAAAGGAAATTTCAGCTTTAAAGCACACATTTTCTTTTTCTAACCTCATGCAGTCCTCTTGGTCTCCATCACCCCCCAATTCCCAATTATCCATCTTCATATTCCAAACAATTTTGGATGCTTGCAGGAAGTTTCTGTGTCAGCTTCACAGCTCACTGGGGAGTTCACTCTTAGCACAACAGTTAATCATCAATGAGAGTAAAACAACTCTCATTAACCTATATATCATTCTGCCTCTTCTTTCTCCTTCTCTTTTATTCTAGTACCTTCCTTCTATTTAGCCCGCAGCTCTGCTCCCAGCATCACCTTTATATTTACACTTGAGCATTATTACTGAATTAAATCACACCAGACCATGATTTCTCAGTTACAAAGTAAAGTGTCACACACCTGATGCTTGTCTAGGTGTAAAGAAGCTCCTCCTTAGTTAGATTAGTAATTCAGCTCAGAGACAGCTCTTTTCCCCTTCAGTGTGAAAATAGTTCCCTTTGCTACGAAACCAGTTTTTATAAACCAGATTGGACCTGGCTGTTTCCTCGGGGATGTCATAGCAACCCAGTTCAGGATTGTTTCAGCAGTCCTGGAACTAGGTATTACTTTTCAACCCCGGACACAATCATCTCACCAGAGACAGGGGGCTGAGGAAAAACAACCTTAAGTGGCCATATTGTTTTACTTCACTTGCAAAAAATGCAAAGAACATTTGCCTTCCCTGGTTCCCTCCCACCTTTCCATGTTTTACAGACTGCTTATATATTCTTGATGCATTCAAGCAAAATTATAATAAAAACACTGTTTGCCAAGCCTGATTTTTTACAAAAAAACAGGCACACAGGCTCATTACATTTTGACTTGATATGTTTTGCTAACTCAGCCCACGTTAGTTTATGCTTCATTGGCTGTGTTCACACAACACACTTTACCAATTTTCTGGTTTCACATAGCACGTTGAATCTCCTCACTCAATTAAACTACTTTGGAGATTTGCAGATCACATTGACCCATAAACTAACCAAATGACCTGGCTTCACATCGCACATTAAACCACATGCACAAAAATAAATCATTATAGTTAACACTCACCAAGCATCACATATTGTGCAAATGTTGCTGCTAGGGATGTGCAACCAACTAACCATGAAGGGTGAATTAGTGCAACACGTAATGTGGGCGTATGGCTGGCAAGTTTGTGGTTCAGCACAGCTACTCTTCCAACACCGTCACTACTACGGTAAGAGCAGTTGGCCTCTGCTACTCCAATACTAAGCACATTTTCTTGGGTTCCATTTTGTTTTAGAAAAGGATATTTAAAGGACAATTAATGCAATAAATATGTGTTCATTCAAGAGGCAGTAAAAAACCTAGGAAGGAAAGAAGAAGACTAGACCACAGCAGCCCACACTCAGAGAAGCCGGGATCAACGCCCGTCAAACAATCAGGCAGAAAAGCCGTCTGGGTGACTTTGGGTAAGCCACCCTCTCTCAGCCCAACTCACCTCACAAGGTTGTTGTTGTGGGGAAAATAGGAGGAGGAAGGAGTATTAGGTATATTTGCTGCCATGAGTTATTTGTAAAAATAATAAAGGTGGCATTAAAAAAACAACAACAAAGCAATATATAATCAAGGAGCCACCAAGGAGGAAACTACATCCCCACCAAAGCTGGCAGGTCAAGCTCCTGCATATAAACAGGGAGAAAACCCCACACTCCCTGGCACTGATGTTGTTACCTAACTGGGCAATGAAACTTCTGCAAGCAAACAACTATGCTCAGAGAGCACCAAGGACTCTATTTGTTACCACAACTGGATAGCCCTAACTAGAAATTAAAAAGAGAGCGAGAGAGAGAAAGAGAAGAATTCATGATGCTGCAGCTTCCTGGCCTTGCCAGCATCCATGCTACCTTTGGGCTTGACTGCCATTGTATCCATAAACTGCTATTCTCTGAATGATCACCCGGGGGCACCTTGGGGCACCATCGTCCCCCTGAAGCCGCTGCCTCCTCCTCTCCCACGCATTCTCTTAAGTTTCACAGGTCCTGCTGCTTCTGCACTTAGTGACTGCTGATCCTGGCATCATTGGCCACAGTGGGAGATCCCTTCTCCAATGCCTGGCACAGCCGTATCTTATTCTTGAGAAAGGATGTCTTCCTAAGCAGGAATGTAAATGACAATAGTTTGGGGCAAACTTGATTTCTCAGGTCAACACGCAGAATATTATATTGGCACTGAAAACTTCTTTCATCTTTGCGAGCAGCTGACAGGAGGGAAGGGTTCTGTCAGGTTCAGCCCAAAGAACTCCAAGACACAATGCAAATACACTTCTGTTGGGTTTATTAGCTACAACCTCCTGACAGAAAATCTCCCCAGACTGAACCCTAGTTCCCAAGCCAGCCAGCCACAACACCGTGAATTCCTTAGGGAGGTGCCAGCCTCATCTTCTTGAACTTCCCATGCTCCTGCTGGGGGCTAAGAACACGCTTATCTCCCTGAGCATGGCCTTCATAAGTCCATTCCATCACAGGTTCAAAACCCACTCTTACTGTCAGCCCTTCAAGATAGACAAGAGTAGGATGCCAGAGTTATGAATGCTAATACTACTTTATTATAAGGTTACAGTAACAGAATCTTGCAAGTCTGAAGTACTTCCCCCTTCCTTTCTTTATCTTCATGAGAACTAGGGAGGGTCACGTCTGAGGTACTTACTCAAATTACGTTTCTTCTCCAGACTCAGATTCCTTTTATCTAACTGTTGCCTTGCTTGTGGCTCTTCCTCCTGTTCCTCAAGGTTATTCCTACTTCCCATTACACTTACCCTCTCTGGCTTACAAAGACCCTAGAGGGAAACAAGCACAGTGCATCAACTTGTGGATAGCATTGCTGTAGATGTGGGATTAACTATTGGGAAGACCAAAACCAAGTATCTTCATCAAAGCTAGCATTCATTCATCTTGGACCCTGATTTGACTTGTAGAATTGCACTGGGTTTCTATTCATTTGCGCCTCTCAGTGACTCTCTAAAGCAGCCTCTTCTTTTTCTGGGATCATGGGACAGCTGCACAGTTCTGAGAAAAAATGTGGCTGCTTCAGAAAGTTATAAGGTGCTAAGTTCTTGCCTCTCTCTGCTCAGAGCATCTTTTTGTAATCAAACCCAAATTATTGCAGAGTCCTAAAAATAACAGTGTTCTAGTTAAAGGATTAACATGTGAAATGCATACCCTTCTTTATAAGAACTTCTAGCAGCAGCATTTTGTATCTTGGACTGATTCCTTATGTAGTCGATAGGGAAAGAGGGGGGAGCCTTTGCACTCAGAACCTGACAAGAAAGTCACATGAAGACAGAGCAGAGCACAAAATGGTTCAGGCAGTCTTGCCTTCAGCTTCAGTAATGCACATCTCCATCTGATAAAGTATTCATAGGAAATAAAATGAAAGACAAAACCTGCTTTGAAGAAACCCTCTCCTATTCAGCACTCATAACTACATCCATTTCTTTTCCTGCATGCTAAACATGGCAACATTACATCCTGAGGCAGTTTCTGAACTTTTTCACCTGCTGTTGTCAGCACAACATTACTTGTTCCAACCATATCAGAGGCTTGCAGATCAGCTCATAATCTTTTCAAACACATGGGGGGAGGGGGGGAAGCTTGCAGATCACCTGCAGTCTTTGGATGTTCTCCTGGGTCCCTTGGAGCACGGGGAACAGCCATCCTGGAGTCATTCAAATACACAAATGTTCTCTAGCTTGCTAAAAGTGTTTTTACACATCACTCACAGGCAAAGTCTGGTCCACAGTCCAGAGACAGAACATACAATACCTGTAACCTAGAGGGCTAGCTGAGGATTATAAGGTTGTGCCAAAAGCAAAACTAGGCAAACAAAGAAGGATCAAAAAGTACACAATCACATTATATAGAAGCATTATTTCCAACAGCTTGACTCTTTCTGAGAAGAAGCTTTTATCCAGGGAGCAGTTGAGTCTCAGCCACTTCTTCTTAGCTGCTAGGTCTCTTTAGGAGATGGCACTGCCTCTTGAGGAGAACATTACTCCCAAGAAGCCCAGCCTTGGAGCCTGTTACTCTGAAGTGTTCAGTTTCATTTTTCAATGAGACAGTGAGAGTAGAGCTAACAGGCATGCTGTGCAAAAGCAATGCAGAGAACATCTTGTGGTCATCTGGATTTTTGCAGACCAGATCTGGTAACCTTAGCAATGGCGCTCTTGTGGACTTGGAGACTGCATGATTGTTTCAGAATCCAAAATTGGGTTACAGGACTGAAAAGCATCAGCCTGGTGCCATGAATGAGAGGTAGCCTGCAATTCAGAAACTTCCTCATCTGGATTCTCCTCCTCTTCCAGGAGGCATTTATTCAGTGGGCCCATGATGCTACCACTAATTTTCTCCCAATCATTAAGCTGTACAGTGGGAAAACACCATGCCACTTCAGCACAACTATTAACAACCTGAGGACAGCAATCTTGACCCCCTTTGAAAGCCAAGATTTTACACTCCTGCCACCACAACCACACCCAGCAATATCATTGTTTCCAATGTTAATAGCAGCAGAAAAGCAGCCTTCTGGATCAGGATCTCCTATGAGGTCAGAGCCAGGCCAACTATTAGTAGGGTGGAAAAACAGATACAAACAGCAGATGCTGGCAGGAGGCAAGGTTGCTTTCCCTCCCTGTGCAATGCCTCTGTTGGAAAAAATCCCTCCCTGTGCCCCAGAAGTTAGCCTCAGGTCCTCAGGAAAAATAGAAGGCTATGTTACAGTACAGAAAGACAGCTTTCAGATGAATATTAGGGAAAGCATTTTAGCCGTAAGAGTGGCACAATAATGGAACCAATTACCCCAAAAAATGGTTGGCTGTCTTTCCACTGGATGTGTTCAAACAAAAATTGGACAGCCATGTTCCTACACTAAGCAGGGGTTGGACTTAAGGGCCTGAATTCTGTGAATCAAAGATTCCCTGATTCCCATTTCTGAAAAAATATTCAATGGTCAGCCTGGCTGGTTTTTGTACTAGGAAGCAGAGGGGACGTATCAATTTCCTTCCTCTACCCCAATACACACTCATCAGAAATCACATCTCCAGACTAAACCTTACTTTCATCAGTGGTGGCAGCATCACAGGGGGGTTCAAAAGAGGCAAGATGGGGGTCACGGCATTATGATCAAAGCCCTACCCTTTTTGTAGGAGTGGGGCTGGATCATGATGATGCCACAGCCACCATCTTGCCTCTTTTGACCCCTCCCTGCAGGTGCAGCTGATCAGTAGCCAACATAAGACACCCTCAAAGAGAGTATATCTGAATGCTTCTGTATATCTTTCTCCTATCCATTGGGCATAATGATCTAGAAACCAGTCTTTGGAGCAACAAGAACAGTTGCATCTGTCTCTTCTTTTGATTACAGGCTGGTATGGTGTCAGATTGCATGCTTGTAACCATGTGAGACCTGGCTTTCACCGTTATTTCTGAATCAATATCATTGTAGAATTTGAATATTGTAAGAGAAGGAAAGCATTCATCCTGTCTACTTTCTTCATGCAAGTGCACAGTTCCTTACTTTAAAAAAAAACCCCAGAACCAAAACCAAACTTTATGGGAGAAACCTATCTTAGCAATGGAACTTGTGAATATGAACCAGCAGTGTGATATGACTGCAAAGAAGGCAGATTCAATTAGGCTGCAGCCAACAGAAGTATAATTTCCCAATCAGAGGAAGGAATTGCTCTGCTTTATTCTACACTTATCACACCCCGCCCTGAGTACTGCATCTTATTCTGAGGGCATACTTTAAATAGGATTCAAAGAAATTGGAGCAGGTTTGGAAAAGGGCAATGAGGGTGATCAGGTGACTAGAAACTAAGTCCTTTGAAGAGAGAGCGAAGGAACTGGATATGTGTAGCTTCAAAAAAATAAATAAATAAAAGATTCACAGGCCACCACACCATAGAGTGGCCTCCTTCTAGAGGTAAGGCCAGCACCAAAGAGTTTGCAGGCTCCCTTTCATTGCTGTGTCCCAATGGAAGTTGGAAGGTCATCTAACTGGAATGCTTGAATTTAGAATTTGGCACTGAACAGCACCATCAGAATGATGAAAACAGCTTTGGGGCATGACACTGCAAGTCCTTCCCTTCCCTACATTGCAGATAGAAAGAAGGCTTGCATCACAATGCCACAAAACTGCTTTCACCAGTCTGCCCCCCACCCCATCTCCCTCCGGATACCACTGGCACTGAAATAGGGGTTGGCCTACATGACCGGCATCCAACTCTCTAATTCTCTGGCTATGCAGGATGCCAATTCATTCTTTTACATCACTTATCTATTTTTTTCCCTAAACACTGTCCCCTGCCAAATTGTTCCAGTGAAGTAGCGCTAATCCACATGCAAGGCATTTTGCAGAGAAACAAACAACACAAGTAGCCTCTGTTTCCACAGAGCTTACAGAGCTTAAATTAACTGTGTGCAAATAGCTTCATCAAAGTTTCAGTCCTATTTGTGGGCAAAACAGTTGCAGGAAGGGAGGGGAGGAGGAAATAACCATTTCAATGACTTTCTCCGGATGAGAGAATCATCAGATGTCCATGGCCCAATCTTATTCTGAAGGGTTCAAACCCTCTACCAGGAATTGAACTCATGAACCATAAAATAAGATTGGGCCATGGACATCTGATGAGTCCTGTTAAGGATGAAAATGGTTGCATACTGCCTCCTGGTGCTCAGTGTAACTGAAAACACCACACGGGCTCTGTAAAACACCACACCACACTGTAAAAATCCAGGTAAAAAGAAATTCACCAACACGTTTTTTAGGAGCAGCAGGGTTCACCATTAGAAGATACCTGGCTATCCTCCCACACTCCCTAAATTTTGTTTGTCACTTGCTTGTTGCTACTAGCCACAGTAGTTTTGTTTGTCACTTGCTTGTTGCTACTAGCTACTTGCTACTACCACAGATAGCCTCAATTTTGCAGTTTCCCAGTGCTTTGGAAACTGGTCACAAAACAGATAGAATAGGGAGAGAATGGTTAAAGTCAAGTCTTCAAAGTGCAGGGTGGGTGGGTGAGTGAGTAGGATAAAAAAACCTTTTTTCTCAAACAGCGGTTGTCTGAGAAACTTCAGCTCATCTTCTTAATTTACAGAACATAGACAACCAAAGAATAGGAAAGGATCTGGTAATCAGTCATAGGCTGTTATATTACAACTGGTGATACATCAAGGAAAATTATGGATGAGAGTAGGTGAAGGATATGTTGAAGGTCAGGAGAAAGTCAGCCTCCAAGTAAAACTACTGATGAATAAGCAGAGCAAAAATTGGTAACTCTGAGCCTGAGTAGTGAGATTCGAGCGCTTTGAATCAACAAACACAACAGTGTTTTCATCAAGGCTGCTGTATCAGAACTGACTCAGGTTTGCACGACATACTGCTGGAAGCTAACATGAGGTTCTGTTGTTTGTAGGGCTGTGTGTGCAAGGTTTAAATGGGGTGTTATAATTTGACTCGCTAGAGCTAGATCTGCAAAGCAGAGCAAAGCAGGTTTTATTTAACAGATCAGAGCAGCTACACCACTTCTCTGGCCTTGCATTGGTCACCAGGGGAGAATCACCTGCATCAAAGCAAAATGGTCAGTGAAGACAGATCAATATTGTTTTCAACATTTCCTAAGTGTCACCTCCGATGCTCAAAGCAACATACTGAACCAGTAGTATCAGGGGCATCTGTGGGGCAAGGGATCATGTTAAAAAAGTCAGGATGGCATCCTTAACTGCAAAATCAAAACCCCACCCCTTTTTACATGCATCTCATGTGCAATGACATGCTCATGGCAGCCATGCTGAGTTTTCATTCTTACCCCCCACAGATGGTTCACTTGGTTCAGCTTGTTGTAGAACCCCAGCCATTACTGAACGTATTATAAGAACCAGGCCATCATGTTAAATCATAGTATGGTTTTATTTGGACACAGTTGGCTATATGAACACAACAGCAAGTGTGTTTTGTTAACCCAGGTTTAAGTTGTAGCATGTTATGTGAACACAGCCAGAGCATTCAACACCTCTCATGATACCCTCATTAATGAAGTGGTAAAATATAGGTTGAGTGATACAACTGTTAGATGGATTCATAATTGGCTTAAGGACTGCAGCCAAATAGAGCTCCATATCAGGTTGGAGAGTAGTACTGAATAGAGTCTTCTATCCGGGATCCTGTGCTGTTCCACCTTTTTCATTGATGACCTGGATTGAGGGGATGATTATCAAATTTACAGATGATACAACATGAGGAGTGGCTAATACCTTAGAATAGTAAGAGAAGATTTTAAAAGATCTAAACTGGCTTGAACAGTGGACTGATACAAATAGGAGGCATTTAACAGGGTGAAATATGTTGATGAAGATTCTTAGTCATCCAGGTGGAATTATCTGGATGTTGAGTCATGGCAACTGGACTTCTTTTCTTTTGATTTGATATGTTTTGCTGCTTGTCCAAGCAGCTTCTTCAGTCTAGAAAGTTGATTGGGGGGACCCCATAAATGCCTTCCAGGGTGGCTGCGTTTCTCACTACCATGATAGGCTCGTTGAAGGGACAATAGGAAATGTGATTAGTAGAGCCTTTGGGATGTGGATGTCTTGCTCCTAGTCCCTCACTCATCTCCAAGTGGGTTCTTAAGTGCTGCCTCCCTGTTGAACTTGTGAAGTGGTCTTAATCTTCCTGGGGACTGATGAAAGAGCAGCATGAAAAATGGGAGACAAGTTGTGTCTGAGGCTCCACCTCTATTGAGGGAAGGATTTTCCACTTTGGCATAAATGGATTCCTTCACTCCTCTCTCAAACCACTTATCTTCTCTGTCCAAAATTTGGACAGTTAACAGGGTGAAATAAAAAGTCCTGCATGTAAATAGGAAAAATGAAAGACCCAAGTATAGAATGGAAGAAGCCCAGCTTAGCAGTTAATTCATGCGAAAAGGACCTGGGTATTCTAGTACAGGATTCTAGTACAGAGTATGTTCCACAGAATCCTTGGGTTCTGCAAGAACTTGATGGGGTTCTGCAAGAGACTAACAGCAAAAAATAAAAGTACACTCAAATGGAAAGGGAGAAGTTTGTTCTTCTGCAAAACAAAAACAAAAAACCCAACAGCCATTTTGTGGATCAGGGGTTCTAGGAATTCTTTTTTAAAAAAAAAAACTAATAAGTTCTATAGCCTGAAAAGTTGAAAAACCCTGTTCTAGTAGATCATAAGTCAAACAGAAGCCAAGAGTGGGATGCAGCAGCTATGTAAAAGACAAATGTTATTTTGGGATACATTTGGGATCTGGAACGTAACACCCAGATCACAGGAAGTAATTGTCCCCTTCTCATCTGCCTCAGGCAGGTTCCACTTGGAATACTACGGTCAGGTCTGGCACCACAGTCTAAAAAGGATGTTGAAAAACTCGAGCAAGTTCAGAGGACAGCTACCAAGATGGTGAGGGAAGTGGAAACAAAACCCTATGAGGAACGGTTAAAGGAACTGGGTCTGTTTAGCCTGCAGAGGAGAAAAGTGAAAGAAGATATGATAACACTCTTCAGATATCTAAAGGATTGTCTTACGGAGAAGATAGCAGATTTATTCTTAGTTGCCCCGGAGGGCAGAACCAGATCCAATGAGTTAAAGCTTCAGGGAAGTAGATTTGGGTTCAATATTAGGAGGAATTTGTAGTGATAACAATATCAACTGGTAGAATAGGTTGACATCCTCATGAAGTGATATATTCTCCTTCCCTAGAGGTCTACAAACAGAGCCTGTCATTTGTCCAAAATGTCTAGCATCTCTTGCACCAAGTAGAATCTCTGAAGTCCCTTCCAACCCTACGATTTTATGAGAATATTCTCACGTATTGGGTAAGCATATCTACAGAGCAACTGCTTGGAATGAGATAAGAGAAAAACAAGAGGAGGAGATGACATTCTCAAGAAAATAATGTTTTCGTTTGCCTCTGCTTAATTCTAGGTAATTAGTGCTCACTCGAGGGAAAATAGTTAGACAACAAATTATAAAATGAAATATATACCACCGTATGATTCTGGGGAACTACTAATCATGTGGATAATGTAACGGCTAAGAAACTCCACACTACATTGCTCCTAAAAACTCACCTCAGCCATTAATTGAAATAAGTATCCATAGGTAGATCTAAGTCAAAACACAGGATAGTCCTCTTAATCTGTACTGTAAATCAGAGCATTCAGAGAAGTGTAGCATGCTTTTTAAATGCATCTACTAGGTCTTTACTTGACCCTAATTCAGTTTGTAGTGTGTTCACAGCCTCAGGGTGAGTTGACATCGTGCAGCCTCATCAGAGATAACCTTCCAGATCTACCTATTAATAGCTGAGCAGGAACAAACCCTAAGCATCATTTGGAGCTTTGTTTAATTGTATTTACATGCCCACATTAAATTGGGATTGGGAAATTTACTATTCCACAACTATTTAATTATTTATTTATATCCTGCCTTAGGCGGACAAATGTGTGTGTGTATGTATGTATGCTGCCTCAATCAACCTTGTTTCGCTACCAGCTTGCCCATCCGCCACTCTGCTACTTCATTTCTGATATTCCCTCCTCAGAGAAGGCTATCTCATGCAATCACAGTTGCTTTGTTGGTGCTAAAAATCAGAAGGTGTTGGGTAGCACCTTTTCTAACCAACACATTTTATCCCACGGCATAAGCTTTCTCCTGATTTTTTGCTACCATAGACTAACACAGCTCTCCTCCTATAATGTCTAAAATGAAAAGCAACTTCTTGGTGCTAAACTTTCTCACGTGTCATCATGCATTGAATGCATTAGCCATTTTTTAAAAATATGGTCTTTACATTATGATTTGTATCTCCTATCCTCTAAATTATGTCAAAGCTTTATATAACAAAACATTAACAGGAGAATCAAGAAATGTTGATTCCTTGCCCAGATACTTTAATTGTGTTAGGAAAGATTTTTAGGAATTAATATATATAGCATAGTGATTGCAGTGCTGCCCTTTGATGTGGAGACCGGGGTTCAAATCCTGGCTGGTACCTAGCTTACCAGTAGGGGTTCCTGGGCAAAGACTTCCTAACACTTCACCTGCTTACCTTGGACTAAGAGAGTCATGCTGGCTCGGACGTTGCCCAGATTAACAAAGTCTGTGCCAGATGTTGGGGAACAAAGAGAGTCTGATGATAAGTAGGCTAGTGGAACAAACCATACATGGACCAGACAAGAAAACCTGAAATTCATGGGATGCTACTACAACAGTAGACCTAATGAGAGGGGATATGTGAAACATTTGAGGAAACTATGGATGGGCAGAAGACCTTCATCCACACTAACTGAGAAACAGCTAGTATCCAACATTTCAACATACTGAAGAGGAAGCTGCTCTCACAACTTGAGATAGACCAACTACACATTACATGAAGAGACTCAAGAAGACCCAGAAGAACAACTGGATGTGCAGCCAACACCTGAAGCTGGAACGTGACTGCCACCCCCTCCATTACAGAGCACAGCAGCTGATATGAGTCATAAGATCATGGATAAACTAGCTACAGTCAATCCTCGACACCAATCACCAAGGTTCACTGAAAAACTAACAGCAGATAGTATGCTAGAAGTGCCAATAGAGCCCTCACAACAATCCCTACCACCACTATAACTCAAACCAATAAACTGGTATGCACTACAGCCACTGTAATCCTGGAGATGCTTGGTTACATAATCAAGAAGAACAGCAGTACATACCACCACCACCACCACCACCACCACCACCTGAAAAATGAGGTTGGAGGCTAAGATCAAGGCAACTTGGAGAGAGGTTAATCAGCTGGTGGAACTACAGAAGGATGTGGAGGTTAAGGATGAGACTTGGCTACTGAAAAAATACAAGGGCCTGACTCCGTCTGAAGCTCTAAAGACTGTTAAACAAAGGTTCATAGCACTAGCTACCAGGCTGAGGAGATACACTAGAGAAGCAGAGGCCAAAAAGATAAATGCCCTGTTCTCCAAAGAACCATCCAAGGTGTACTCCTAACTGCAGTGCAACAACATAGTAACAGCAGAGCCACCACCAACAGAAACTGAACAGTACTGGAGGAACATATGAGAAACAAAGAAGACGCATAACACCAGTGCAAAGTGGCTGCAGGACCTGAGAGCAGGCCACAGCAATGTCCCAGAACAGGAATCAGTCACCATCACAGTAGCAGACACCCAACAGCAGGTCAAGAACATGAAGAGCTGGACAGTACCTGGACCAGACATGATCCATACCTACTGGCTAAAGAAACTAACAGCAATGCATGAATGCCTAGCAGCACAGATGAAGCAGCTGCTAGCAGCAGGCTCCCACCCAGACTGGCTAACACAAGGAAGGACAGTGCTGATCATGAAAGACCCCCATAAGGGAATAGCACCATCCAACTTCCAGCCAATAACTTGCCTCCCCACAACATGGGGATCATAGCTGCCAATCTACAGGACCATATGGGCCACTACATGAGCACAGCTCAGAAAAGCATTGGGATCAACACCAGAGGCTCAAAACACCAGTTACTCATAGATAGAGCAGTCGCCTGAGACTCAAGATCTTGACAGATCAATCTGAGCACAGCCTGGATTGACTACAGGAAAGCCCACGACTCAATGCCACACACATGGATCTGTGAATGCCTGGCGCTATTCTGGACACTAAGGACCTTCCCAAGACCCTCCCAAGTCCAGATGAGAAATTCCACAGAAGGTTGTGGAGAATAGCAGGACTAAGATCCTGTGGGATTTCCAGACCCAGATGGACAGGCAGGTACTGGCCAATCAACCAGACATCGTGATAGTAGACAAGGGCCAGAAGACAGTGGTGGTGATGAATGTAGTAGTGCTAAGTAACAGCAACATAAGGAAGGAGTATGAGAAGCTGGAGAAGTCCCAGGGTCTGAAGGAGGAACTAGAGAGGATGCGGAAAGTAAAGGTCAAAGTGGTCCCAGTGGTGGTAGGAGCACTCGGGGCTGTGACTCCTAAGCTGGGATAGGGGCTCCAGCTGATCCCAGGAACCACATCTGAGCTCTCTGTCCAGAAGAGCTCAGTGCTAGGAACAGCTAAGATACCACGCAGAACCCTCAACTCCCAGGCCTCTGGTAGAGGACCCGAGATTGAGGAAGACACATACCACCCATAGGGGTGAGAGGGGATTTTTTTATATACTGTATATATATGATGATTAATGAAGAGGGCTGTACAGCAGCTTGAATTTGAGGGCAAAAAAGGTACTCAGGGGATCTTCTCATTGCACCTACCCCAACTCCTTAAAGCAGCTGCATCATTTCCCAGGGTTCTGCACAGCTGCAGTGCAATACCAAGAAAAGATCCATTTGATGTAAGGAGTTGCAGGCAGGTCTACATGGGCACCCCTGCATGCTCTGAAGCCCCTTTTTGTTTTCAGGAGGAAAGCACTGCACGGTCCTGCTAATGAACATTGTTTCAGATTGATCTCCATTTTGACTAATGAGTCGACAGTTTACACAGGGTCATGATGGCTCAAGCACTGAGCATATGTTGTTGTTGTTTTTTTCTGTCATTGGTACAATGCTTGTCAGCCAATCCCCTGTAGATGAGATCTACAGCTTTATCCCTGGCATGATGTAAGCATACCAGCAGGATTGCCATTAATCAAAACAAACAAACAACATCGCAGAAGCAGCCCCTATGAGTTGGCACTGGAAGAATCTGTCAGTGGGAAGGGAAATTCATCAACCTTTCTTGGTCATTGTTCTGACTCTGAAGAGGCTCACTAGCTAGCCAAATGCCATTGCTCTTCGATGGTCATTTATTGTCTTAGGGGAAACATTGTTTTCTATCCAGCTGATGCTGGAAAGGTGCCTGTTTCCGAAAATAGCACCATCTGCCTAACAAACGGACATAGGAAAGTTCCTACCCTCTCCTAGATGTGCATGACTTCTCAGAGTCCCCTAGCAGACATCAGTGAGGAGGAGGACTTTTTTTTACCATCCTCATAGCCAAGAACAGGCAACCTCTGGTCATGGAGGCACTGTATAGCCCTGATCCCTTTTATTTGGGGCCTCTCCGAGATTCAGCAGCATCATGACCTCAAATCAGCTGCCTGGTATCCACCATCTGGAGATGGGAAACACGCGCATACTATAGTGAAACCTATAGGGGTCTGCAGAAAGAGCAAGTGAAGTCTTCTGTGTCATGATGTCATCATGCAAATGATGCAGATGATGTCCTATACTTCACTTGTATCATGACATCATGAAGCAACTAATGCAAACAATGTACTCCAAGTAATTTACACAGTGATTTTATGATATACATGAAATCATTGGAACATGTACTAGATGTGTATGTTGCAACCCTTAGAATAGGCTACACAGAGATTGCATTCACACAACACACTTAACCTGATTATGAAGAGACCATTCTTAGATTTTTGAAAATGCATTGAGTCATAGATTAACCAAGCATGCTGTGTTTGGATGACACACTGATCCATAAGAAATCTAACAACGATTAAATTAACCATGCTCAGCAAGTTGTGCAAATCCAGCTGCCAGTTCTTTCCCTAACCGAGTTAAATATGTATGAATCTGACCCTATTTTATATGCATTGTATGGAATGCACATTTTTGTAGTCATTTTCCTAAAAGTACATTCTTATATGCTTGTTGGGATGAGAAGTACATTATAAAAAACTATAAAAAATGAGGGACAGCTGTGTTCACAGCCACCTACTCCATGAAATTAGAAATCAGTGAGTTTGCTTAAAAATGCAAAATAAATACTCCTTCATTCTTTCTCATGGAAAGGAATCTCTAAGGCAGGAAAGGACAACAACTGAACAACACAAGGCAGTCTCCAGAAACTGTAGTAACTCTGGCAGAAAGCCTAAGGCTCAGAAAAGAGCAGGCAAGGCTTGTGAGAGATAAGTTACAGATTTGAGCATCTGTATGTTGCTTAGAGTTAGTTTTATTGGAGCAGCTTACATGCCTGTAATTAAAGACATAGATACACATACATACATACAAAAACAGTTTTTTGGGTATGTTAGAAGTAAGAGGAAAGCCAAAGAGAGTGTAGGTCCATTGCAAGGAGAAAGTGGTGAAGTGGTAATGGATGATGGTGAGAAGACAGACGTTCTTAACTCCTTTTTTGCATTAGTCTTTTATCAGAAGGGAAATGGATCCTTGGCTGGTCATTGTTATGTCACTGAAGGAAGGAGGGAGCTGCAGCTTAGGATAGACAAGGGGAGGTAAGAGAGAATTTAGCTATTTTAAACTAATTCAAGTCTCAAAAGCAGGATAGATGACATCCCAGGGTGCTGAAGGAACTAGCAGAGATGATTGCAAAATTACTTTTAGAAATTTTTTTAGACCTCTTGGAGGATTGATGGGATCCTAGAAGACTGGAGGAAAACAAATGCCATCCCCATATACAAAAAGGGAAGGAGGAGGACCTGAGAAATTGCAGATTGTCGGCTTGAGTTGGCCACCAACTCAACACCAGTTGGTGTCTCTGAACAGAGTATCAAGTAACATGTTTGTGAGCTCTTGGATAGGCATGTACAAGTAACATGTGCTTTTATGGGTTTGTTGTAAACAAATTCTCCCACACTAACTTTGATAAAGTTATTAGCTTAGTAGAACAGGAGAATGCCATATATGTAATGTACTTGGACCTTAGCAAAGCCTTTGGCAGAAATCATCATAATATTTTCCCTCATAAACTAGTAAAATATGGGGTAGATGATGCTAGATGGACTCGCAGTTGGCTGAATGACTGTATCAAAAGAGTGCTCATTAATGGCTCCATTTCAGCTTGAAGGGAAATATTGAATAGTTGCAGATGGCACAAAACTGTTAGGGTTGACTAACATTTTAGAGAGAGGGAAGATTCAAAAATATCTAGGCAAGCTTGAGCAGTGGGCTGAAATGAATAAGATGGAATTTAACAGGGAGAAATGTAAAGTTCTGCATCTGGGTAGAGAAAATGTAAGACACAAATATAGGATTGGCAGTCATGTATGTGGAAGGGATCTGTATAACCTTGTCAATCAAAATTAAATATGTCAGCAGTGTGATGTAACTGCTAAAAAGAGAAAGATTATCTTGGGATGCATTAATAAGAGTATAAAATCCAGATCATAGGAACTAATTGTCCCACTCTACTCTGCCTCGATCAGAGTGCATTTGGAGTACTGGGTCCAGTTCTGGACACCATTGTTCAAAGCAAACAATGAAAAAATGGGGCATAGGAGTCCACTCTCAAGATGATGAAGCATTTAGCCATCAAGCCCTACAAGGAATGGTTGAAGGATCTGCTGCGTGTATTTAATCTACAGAACAGGCAACTGAAAGGAACTATAGCAGTCTTCAAATACCTGAAGGGCTATCACACATAAGAGAGAATGGACTTATTCTCTATTATCTCAGAGGGTAGGACTGCAACCAATGGGTTAATACTTCAAGAAAGGAGGTACAGGTTAGATATCAGTATTGACTACAGTATATGAACTGTCAGTCACTGGAACAGGCTGCCATAGTCAGTGATGAGTTCTTCTCTGAAGTCTTTAAACAGAGGTTGGATGGTCATCTATCAGAGATGCTGTACTGGATCCTGCACTGAGGAGAGGATTGAACTAGATTACTTCTATGGTCACTTCCAACTTTATGATTTTAACCTTCTGGAAGTCATTTTTTGGTAGGGACAAGAGGTTCTATACCTGGGGTGAATTTGCAAAACAGTTATGATCCTATTATCAGTGTGGATGAGGATGGGATTTTCTGATTCTTTTTCCAGCTTTGGAGGTAGGAGAGAAAAATACAGAATTGTCTTTATTTCAGTATTTTAAAATAATGGCTGTGTACACACAACATGCTTAGCTAGGTCATTTAAACTGTAATAACTTGGGGGGCAGGGTTACACAGTGTGCATTTGACTAGTTTATGTTTCATGTAAAGGTTTCGTTCAGTAATGAGGTTAACCATGAACAAATGCAGCCTATATTTGTATTTCAGGAAAATGGCAAACAGAAATAAATGGATGTTTTAGATCAGTTCCATTCTTAATTGCAGACCAATCTGAAAACAGCATGGAATGGAATGGCAGCTGAATACATGCAAACAGAGTGATTAGAAATGGACTTAATTGTCAATCATATGAAGAGCCTCATTGGATCAGACAATCATCTACCCCAGTACTTTTTTATTCAACAGTGGTTGCAAAGGTCACGAAAACAACAGCAACATAACTACATACTTAGTGTTGTGTGGGGAACCATGGAGATCTTGTGGAAACCATCCAGTAGCCCTTAAGACAACAGCAGGTTCAGAAGCATGCCTTGAGCCCAGGGAAGAGGGAAAGAATGAGAAAGAATCTCAGACTGGCACCCCGTGACTTCCTGGGATATTAGAAGGAGAGAAGGGAAAACACAGGCAGACTTGCAAGATTCTGTTACCATAGCCTGTCTCAATAAAGAATAGTCTTCCTGTGGAGTCTGTTTCCTGATCTGCTATACCTCGTAGGGCTGACATTCACAAAACTGATGGCTGGACAATAAAAATGGACCAAAAAGTCATTTGCACCCTTCTTATCACCGAGACGTATCCAAATTTGGAAAGATAAATGGATGACCCTGGTTATTCAGTGGGTTGAAGACCTGATGTTACTTGCAATTTATGAATGAGTTGCTTACAGACATAGTCCATGTGTGATGATTATAATGAAACACTGTATATTGAAATCACTGTGTAAAAGTTACATGCATGCATGTATGAGAATCCCTTATATATACTGTATAATCTTCGTTGTTCTTTTGCTGTCTTTTTTCTTTTCTTATTTTTTCTTCTATTCTATTTAATTAAATAAATAAAGGCAAACAGTTAAAAAATAAAGATGACAACAACTTTGGTTTTGATTGTCCCACATTAGGTGCCAAAAGACCATCTTCCTTTATCAGGAAGGAAGGAATACTTTATCCATCATAAAAATGTGTACACATAGAAGGACTGGGGAGCATCATCCTGCAAATCCAGCATTTGCTTTTTCCCCATCCTAACATACTGTGATTCTGTGCATGGTTAACTCTCACATAAGCCCTGCTGAATCCCAAAGGTCTCAGTCCTTTTAAAACTCTAGGGATTGCTTGGAAACAGCCAAGACTTTCTTTGCTTGAATGCTTCCCCCTCCATTTTCACCCATCAAGCTCCATTAGCAATCTGATTATTTGCTGTCTTTCTTTCTTTTCATTTCTAAACAGGGTGGGGTAGACAGCAGAAGCCTGGTGAGACAATTTAATGTAAAATTATGTCTTGGTTTCTGGACTGATGGGCAGCTCTCAAATTGAACCAGATGTTCCTCAAAATCCATTTACTGCTCATCTAAGGAATGAATACTCTGAAAGGATTTGATTGATGCTTTCCAAGTTTTGAATGAAACATTATGATTTAAGGAGAAAAATAAAATGTGAATGGGGAGAGGTGGGGAGCACAGAAGACAGAAGCTTTTAATATTTTTCTGAAAGATCCTCAGCGCTGATGAAAAAAGTTTCATTTTTCAAAAGATTATTCAGTATTCCAAGTAAAAGAATGTTCACCTAACTCTTTGAAATCCCCTCCTTTTGTTCCAGACACTTAGATGTGATTGGCTATGTCTCATCTTGGTGTCATCTTTCACTAAGATTGTTTTATCCATATAATGAATACAGGAAGAAAAACAATTGAGTGAAACTAAAGCCTATTTAAAGAGTTTTGAGAGAGACAGACAAAATATTCACACAATATAAGTATATTGATCAGAAAATATGTAATCTGATGCATCTGTAAGTTATCAGGTTGGAGAAGGTTACCACGAATACTTTTCTAGCCCTGGACTAAAGCCAGCTCTTCTGTATCTGAAGCCCATCTACTCCCATCCTTTTGGAACAACATATACCTCCTCCTTGCCCTGTTCTATATGATAGTCCTTCAGGTAAGTGAAGAGTTTTGTTTCTCTCTGTTCTTTCTGTATGTGTGTGTCCTTGTATGCATACATGCACAAACATGTTCATGCATGTCTGTGCACAAAGCAGGTTTGTGTCTGCACATGAAGCTATAAACATCTCCATTATTCCAATCACACGGAAATTGCCTGCTTGCCCTTCTACTTCTGACACTGAACTAAGTGACGATTTTTTGGCTGGAGATCACTTTGTCATAATCTTTACCTTCCTTGGACTTTCCTCCCATTCCCCCTGGCATTCAGAACCAACATCTGAAGTCTTCCCTTGTGGTTTAGACAAAAAAGGGCAAACCAAAAGAGGATGTTGACTTCTGAGACCACTTCTGGCTCACTGTGAGTCCAGTAACTTAAAAAGCAAAGAGCAGTGTAAAATCAGTTTAGGCCAAGAAGTCTTCCTCTTGGTCCCTGAATTCAAGGCCAACACCAGGACAGAACTAGAATTTGCACCTCAAGCTGTGGGTACAATTGTACAAAAATGCTAAGGTTAGTTAATTTGATCCCACTGTATTTTCCTAGAGCTGGGCTAAACGGAAAAGTCTGGGGTAGAAGGACCAAGAATATTCCCCATCCTGATTTGCCCTTTACTTTTGCACATGCCAAATAACGGACAAGTGAAATGAATGCAGATGGGAAAGATTCAGGCTTCCTGTTACGCCCTTCCTAACTAACAACTTGATCTCACTTTATCCCACTCATATTCTGAACTTCTGTAGTCTTTGCATATTCAAAAGCAGGACATTGTGCTATCCTCAAAGTAGGTTATAGATATGTGTCCAGAACTGAAGCATGTCAGAGAAGACTTACATTCATAATTTTACCTGGCCAATGTTCAGTAAATCCTTGGACTGGTCACTGTCTTCTAGAGAAGGCGCCTTCACATGATGGCTGAGATATCCTTCAACTGCTTCCAACATCTCATAAGATTACATGTAACAGCCACTTCAGCTATGAACTGTTGATAATACCAAATGTTTGTGAGATTTCTGCAATCTCAGCTGAAAACCTCTCAAGAAGTTGGGGATAGTATTTATTATTAGAATTTTTTTCATTTAATTTGGAGAAACCTAATATCCTTGCAGGGATAGTGTGAGAATAAAATGGGAGGCCTATAAGTACTGCTCTGACCTTTTTGGAACTTCTGACAGGATAAAATATAAATCATAAAGAAGATGGGAAGCGGGTAGAAATTTTTTGTTCCATTCTTTGGCCCCAATTTTGAGAATCTGTCTCCTTGCTACTTCAAGGAGATGATGTATTTTCTTATTTTTATGAGTGAGCAAGTTTCAAAATAATCATTTTGAGCTTGAGGAAAACATGTTGCAAAAAGTCACGTGTTGACCTTTCTAAGACAAAATCATACCAATAAGTAGCAGTCATCTTCAGAAGTACTAAACAAGTTCAGATAAGACATTCAAAATTATCCATGATTCCCTGAGAGCACTACCCCAGTTTACTGCCCTGTACAAGCTCACCAGACCTGATGTCACAGACTGAAAAAGCTTCACCAGCTGCTAAGTTAAAATGGTTCAGTTTGGCTTTGGAGGTTCCAATGAAACCAAAACTAGATCTTTACTGCCTTAGTTTACATAATGAATTTAGCCAGATCAGTTAACAAACCTAGTAGCTGTGTTTGTTCAACCTGCTAAGCATTGTGGGTTTTGATCCTTTGTGAACTTGTTGCAGCTTAGAATCTTGTGTGAATCCAGCCCATTTGGTTAGCTTATGGTCCAATATATGGTGCAAGCCCAGAAAATGGGTTAATTCGGTAGCCAGGTTAAGAATGTTATATGAATTCAGCCACTGTTCAACTCAGACAGACTTCAAGGTAAACGTGGAAGATCCCTATTCACACAAATGTTCTTGGGTGGTTTCAAGGATATTTGAAATATTTGTTTTTCAAACACAGATGTTGGCAGAAGTTATATGACTCAACACAAAGGAGAAGGCTAAGGGGCTTCATATCACAAGGGAAGACTGGATAAGGATAGAAAAGAAAGAGAGGCAGGAATAAAGAGATTGGAGGAGGCAGATGAAAGGAAAAGTGCAGGAGGGGCAGAGGAACGAATAGGAAATCAGTATCTAAGCATGGTGAGTAAACACAGCAAGTACCTTCCTTTTATTGGGCCTTCCCTTTGTTGTACTATGGTTCTCATGAAGAAGTTACCATCCAATGGAGATACCAGGGAAGGACAATATGTGGTCCTTCAAAAGTGTTGGACAGCAGTTCTGATTGTTCCTCAGCATTGGCCACACCAGCTAGAACTGATCAGAGCTAGAGTTCCACAGCACTTTAACAGCCCCATGTTGCCTTTGCTAAACTAATATTTATCCTACTTCTGAGGCATACCCATAGTGCTCCATTGGATACTATAGAGCAGGATAGGCAATCTCTGGGGACTTGGGCAGAATTGGAATCCAATCCCAGTCAGTTTTCACATACTGTATGTTCATTCACCAAGTCTCCACCATTCCCTTTATGCATTAACCTGCATAAAGAAGTGGTGACATGCAAGTTGAAAGCATTTTTTCACCACATGTACATTATTTTAAAGCATTCTTTTAAACATATTTTGGGAGGCCAAGAAATGTACTGGGGCAGTGCAAAATCCCGAAGATATACAAGCGTCTGTAAGTCAGCTCAGTTCAAATTGTAGAATTAATCAAATCCTTCAGCAAAATCATCCTGATCTCCTCTAAAGTCTAGTCTTCCTCCACCCACCAACTTCTGTAGTTTTAATTTAAGTTGGTTTAATCTACTATGTGCTGTTCCCTTGTCCTACACAAATAGAAAGTAGCCCCCATCAGTCCAGGCTGCTCCTCATTTCAGACCTGATTCAATCAGAAGCAGAGAGATAAATTCCTATTCTGACAAATGCGGCCACTTTTCTTACTTGTTCATAGGAGGAGGCTCACTCTAACAGATTGAAAAAGGCCTGTGAGGTCAAGATGAACAGGTTTTTGTTTTGTTTTTTTTGGTCCCTACCACAGCGTTTTGCAGAACTGCTCAATCCACTCAGGTCAACAAAGAGTAACTGCTATATTCACACACATTCTGCATCCAAATCAGAAATATACTGTATATTATGCTGTGGTCTTTGGGGCATCTAGGGGGGTCAAAAGTGTCAAAATGGCAGTCACCAAGCACACAATTGAAGCCCTAACTCTTTTATATGTACATCACATGCACAATTGTGCAGTAGTGGCAGTCATATTGACTTTTTTAACCCCCCATGAATACCCCTGTTGGTCTTTATAAATAAAGGGATGTATAAAAATGATATTAAACCTTAACGTGATGGCCAAGATCACATAACATACTAAGACACAGTGATTCGGCTGTTTGCATTAAACATGCTTAATCTGGTTACTGAATAAAGACATTTTATAATATGAATTTATAATAACTTCATTCACAATACGCTGAACCATAAATTAAATGGATTATATTCACATAACATGGTAAGATACAAAAAGCTAACCAAGATCATCACTATCCAAGTTTCCCAATGCTGCACTTTTCTGCAAACACAACCAATGGCTGGATTCTCACAATACCCCCATTCTGGCATGCCCTGATCATTCCCTACAGATTCCTAAGTCATTCAGTTGCAATCCCAGTTTATAAGAAAGGTGACAAAAATGATCTGGCAAATGTTTGCTCAAGTAGCCTCTTCAGTAGAATTCGTCAATGCTACGCCAGATACTTCTTTGGGAGTTAGCTGATTGTTTGTAGACATTGGATGAGAAACAAGAACAGTTTAAGCAGGGAGGTCCAGTTCTGCCAATGCACTGTATTGCACTGCCTAGTGGAAAAATATACTAATTGTGTTCAACGTACTCTTTATAGGGATATAGGGAGTACCCTTAAAAGCAGTTTTCAATTCCATTCCTAGGCCTAGCTTTGGATGAAACTAGCCTTACTTTTGATTTTGAGTCCACATGGAAACATTTTTACCCCACTCAGATATGCCAGTCCCTCTGCCCAATTTCCCTACAAAAAGGAGGTTAAGCAAGGTTACATCTTAATCCCCCTTTTTAAAAAAATATACATCAACCATTAGACCAAGACCTGACCAAAACAGAACTCTACCTTCCAACATTGGTTTACGTTGTTCTCTATGCCACCAAGGTAGCAATTCTATTCACAATGTCGGATGTTGTCTGTAGAGATTCTAGGGAGGAGCCTCCAAGCGCTGGCTCTCTAAAGACTTGGTATGAATTCTTCTAAGACAAAAGTAGTGGGTCTTGTCTTTAAAAAAAAACCACCACCATCATTATTGGAAGATAAATGGCATCTATCCTGAGCAAACTGAGGTATTTAAATATTTGGGAGTCATTTTCCAATCTTCTGCCATGTGGAAAGAAGAAATAAAGCTGTTACTGAAAGGGCCCATCAGATTGCCAATACCACCTTACATTCTGTCAACAGCAGAAACAGCACTTGCATTCTTGCCACCATAAACAGCTTTAAAGATAAAGTTAGTCACCTGCCCCGTGGCTTGCAGATTTGTAACTAGTGCTGGCTCTTTTCATTCAGGGTGATTCTGCTCTTGTCTAGTCACCACTGCAAGTGACACCACAGATCATGAGAACTTTAAAAAAACAGTCTGGTACGTGTGCATAAGAGCCAATCTGCCATTTTGTGCATGTGTAGGATAACAAGGAAAAAAATGTGAAAAACTGTGGACGTGCAAAAATATTATGTATCCTGAGGTCTGGTCTCTTTTTAGCCCCCATAGATAAGGGAAATGATGGCTAAGAGAACCACAGATAATGAGGGCCATCTCTATAAAGATCTAAGACCCTCAAAGTTATTCAGTTCAAATTGCTAGGCTCTTTCAGCCGATGATTTGATATTGCTTGGTTTCAAGAAAGCTGAAGCAGTATGATTTTGATACTGATCTCCAGAAAGCATGACCCTATTCTGTGGGTAGTTTGTTTCGTGGTCCCTTCAATCCAGCTAATTCTCTAGTATGTACATATATGAATGTATGTGTCATTATTTATAACCCGTGTCTATCCCATAGGTCTCAGGGTGGCATATAATAATGCAAAACCAAAAGGAAATGACACAACTGCAAAATCCCAATCACGTTGCGTACGTTTGTGAGGAAGAGCCTTTTCTCTCTCAGATTCAAGGCCCTGCCTATCATGTGAATTGTAAAGAGATATAACACCCTTCTGCAAGAATGCTTATGTTCTTGTCCCATGAGAGAAATTGAAATAGCTATGTGTGTACTATTGCGCTGTCCATTTTACATGTCTTAGAATTTGGACTTAATTGCAGGAGGCCTCTTTTAGCCAGTTGCCCTGAGAAGCAAGACAAGGGAATCTTTCTATAATTGAGGGGGGAAAATGGTGACAAAGCAACATTTCCTGTGCCGGGCTCTGTACTGGTTCTTGACTGTGGAATACGTACTACAGTAGTTGTTGATTGATTGATTATGTGTCATCAAGTCAGTGTCAACTCCTAGCGACCACATAGATCAGTGTTGTCCAAACTTGGCCACTTTAAGATGAGTGGACTTCAACTCCCAGAATTCCCCATGCTGGCTGACACTGACACTGACATAGACAGATTTTCTCCATGACAATCTGTCTCTAATCTGGTCTTTCAGGTCATCCAGTGATGTACTCATTGCCACTATAACTGAGTTCATCCACATTTATTTATTTATTTATTTGTCAAATTTATATCACTGCCCAACTCCCCCACAAGGAGGGACTCTGGGCGGTTCACCACCAAACAATTTAAAATCAGTAAAAACATAAATAATACAAATATAAAATACAATTATTAAATACAATAAAATCCAAGAGATGGTGATATTATTTCAGCCCGTGACCAGATAATATCGGTCAAAGGTAAGACTAGGGAACCAGCCAACCCCAGAACTGACCATTCCCATCCCCACCCCATGTGTGATGACAAAACCAGGTCTTCAGTTTTTTTCTGAAGTCTAAGAGGGAGGGGCCAACCTCACTTCTGGGGGAAGAGTGTTCCAAAGGGCAGGGGCTGCTGCAGAGAAGGCTCGCCTCCTGGACCCCATCAGATGAAATTCTCTTGCAGACAGGGTCCGTAGCATGCCCTCTCTGCATGACCAGGTGGGACAGGTTGATGTGACGGGGACAAGATGGTCCTTCAGGTACCCTGGACCTATGCCATGTAGGGCTTTAAAGGTAATAACCAACACCTTGAATTGGACCCGGAAGCAAACTGGCACCCAATGCAGCTTTTATTGTGCGTGGTGGACTTGTGAGAAAGCTAAGAAATTTTGGATACAAATTCACACCGTGATGTAAAGGATTTTAAAGATTAATATCATGAAGAAATCAGAACTCTTTTTACTGGGACTTATGGACAATGAATTAGAAAAGACTTGTGGTAGACTGATCTTGTATATGGTAACTGCAGCAAGATTATTGTATGCACAATGATGGTAGAACAACGAAATCCCCACAGTGGAGGAATGGATTGTGAAAATGTCAGAATTTGCAGAAATGGCAAAACTGACATGTCTGGTCAGGGAAAAAGCAACAATAACTTTTCTGAAAGACTTTTGCTGAAAGAAGAAAGAAATGGCATGATGATTTATGGGTCTTAAGTTTAAGAAAGATGTAGATTGAATGAGGGGCTGAAGGAACTTGTAAAATATCTAAGAGGGAGGAGGAACTATAAGTTTGTAACTATTAGTTGAAAAGAAGGGTAGAAGTCATTGTATTTCTTAACTTTAGGGGGGGGGTTTCTTCTCTTTTTTCATTTTTTGCACTTTTTTTGTTTTTTGAGAGAGAGAGAGAAGTCTGAAAGTTGAAGTCCGCCCATCTTAAAGTTGTTGAGATTAGAAGAATGGACTGAACATAACAGAATGAAATTTACCAAATGCAAAGCTCATGTAGAAAATAAAAATCAGGTGCATGGATGGATGATATCTAGAATCCAGTTCTGAGCACCACACTTTAAGAAGATTCCAGAGAAGCTAGAACAGGTTGAGAGAAGGGCAATGAGGATGATCAAGTAACTTCACATTAGGGCTTATCAAGAGAGACTGAAAGACTGAGTCTCTTTAGCCTTGGACAAAGACAACTTTGTTGAAGGGAATGGGAATATGATAGCCCTCTTCAACTGTCATAGAGAAAAAAGGTCAAGATTTGCTCTCCATCGTTTTAGAGGGCAGGACGCAGCAGAATGAGTTTAAGTTATAGGGAGGAAGATTCCAACCGGATGCTAGAAAAAAACTTTTCAGAAGTTAAGAACCATTTGACAGTGGGACCGATTATGCACAGATGTGATGGTCTCCCCTTCATTGGATATGTTCAAGGGAAGGCTAGCCATCCATTTCTTTGGATTCCTGAACTCAGTAGAGGGTTGGACTCAATGTCTGAAATAGGCCTACGGTTCTATGAATTTTCTCAGGGGAGAAATAACACAGTGATTCTCAGTTTTTCAAATGCTGCTATCGTCCCTTCACTCAAGAGGCCTCTCGTTCCCTTTATGTCGCTATGGCAACATCGGACCACATGGCGCTGCCAGCAAGCTTAGCATTAATATGCAGTCATTTGCTTTTATTGTTGACTTTATTGTTTATTTTAACGATTGTGTTTATTTTATTGCGTATTTTCATAAGTATTTAAATGTTTACATTGTGATTGTTATCTTCTGTAATCTGCCATAGGGAAACTCGCTCTTGACGAGTGTCCGGCAAATTTTAAAAATAAAAGAATGAAGATTGCCTGTTAAAATCTTCCATTGTTCTTGGGAGTTGAGTCATAAGCTCTGGTGAAGGTGATAAGCAGAATAGGTCAAGGTGAGGTAATGTCCCCAAAACTGAGAATCTATGTAGCTCAGGGTAGAACTGTTGGGTTCTTGGTGTGGTCTGAGCTTGTATTCCTGCAGAAGTTTCATTACAAGCTACATAACATCATCCATGCATGACAGACTGAACTTCGCTGGTTGTTTATATACAGTAGCTCGTCCTGCTGGTTTCCTCCTTAATGGTTTTTGAATTAGGGCAGAGTTTCTTAACCTTGGCACCTTTAAGATGTGTGGACTTCAATTCCCAGAATTCCTCAACCAGTATATTGTCTGGGGAATTCTGGGAGATGAAGTCCACACATCTTAAAGTTGCTGAGGTTGAGAAACACTGCTCTATATGTCTGTTGATGGCTGATTGGTCAGAATGCCAGACTTCCAGGAATTCACTAGTATTTTTTGGATTTGGCTTGGTCTAAAATGGCAACACTTTCCTAACTGAAATTGTGTTTGAATTGGTCTATGTGTTAAGAGATGAAGGAATTTTCAACATCTTTTCTGACTGCCAGGTGATGTTCATGATAATGGCTAAAGTCCATCTGCAAGGAAGGATGGATTCATTAGTTTGTGTCTGAAATCATATTACTTCACATCAGATCTTCCCTTCATCTATTCATTTTGCCCCATTTCTGCATTCACCTAATTTCTAAAAAACACAAATACTTGAGTCCAAACATGTTTTTCCCCAAGTTACAACTGCTTATACTGTACTTCTTTGCAAAAACTTCTATTTGTTCTAAAATGATACAGTTGGAAGGGACCTCAGTGTAGAAATCCAATTTGAAGCATCCCAGACAGATGATTATCTAGCCTCTGCTTAAACTCATCCAATGAAGGTGAGACCAGCACCTCTCCATTGTAACTATCAGTCAGTTTCTCCTAACATTCAGCCAAAATTTGCCTTCCTGTAATTTAAGCCTATTATTATTGGGTCTTGCACACTGGAAAGGTGGAGAGCAGATCTTGACCTTCTTCTGGTGATATCCTTTCAAATACTTGGTGTATCATCATATTGCCCACTGCCTGCTCAATCTTTCCTTCTTAAAGCCTAACATTCCCAGTTCCTTCCTTTTATTTCCTTTCATAGATCAATAACCATATTTTTCCAATCATCAGGCACTGAGGCAGCCTTCGAACAGATGTTAAACAAGTCACATAGCCCCTCAATAAACAAAACCAGATCCATATTTTAACACTTCTCCAATCACACCATATACATCTGCAGCCTTACCATTTTTTAACTATTCTCATATCATTTATTATTTCCTTTCCATCAATTTTATCTTAGATGCCAATTTTATAGCATTTGTTTCAACTACACTCTTCAACATATCACCATCATTTCCATATTAATCTCTAAGATACTCCTTCCAGCATTTCCTTATTTCATCCCAAACAATTTTATCGCTTTCATTTTTAATTCCATTCACTCTGCCAGAAACTCCTTGCTTAGCCCTTTTCATCTCCTTCGAAAACAATTTTTTGTTTCCATCAAAACTGTAATCTTAACCTGTTCTCTTTCACAAAATTCTTCACAAATACTGTTTTTTCAAACTCATATTTTGCAACATTCTCTTAGATATTTTTTTTCTGATCCACAATCTCTTTCACTTCTTCATTCCACCAGGCATCCTTTTTCACACTTTCCTTTACATACTTTTTTGGCACTCTGTAATATAACTATTTTTATTATGTTCAGAACAGCTTCTATAGTCTCTTTCCTTATATCCATTTTCCATTCATTCTGTTGGAAGCTTAATCTGCTTTCTAATACTTCACATCTTCTCTTCCTGCAGTTATTCTACTTTCCTTGTAGTTTCTTTCACTTCTTTCCTTTTCTCCCATGTCCATTTTTTTCCAAGACCTATATTATTGTTGGTTGCACAGTCAGCCAGATGTTTAGACTGGACGTGGCATTTTTATCCACCTATCGAGTCCTTCCCAAGGACCTGAGATAGGCAGATGTGTTGTTTGATGGTGTTAAAGGTATCGTCACAGGATATAAGCTGTTCCAAGTAAAGCTGCCTTTTGCAATTGACTGATGGTGATTTTGTCAATGCTGATGGCGTTCAAGTGGTGCTCCAGATGTTTTGGGATTGCACCCAAGGCGCCTATTACTATTGGTACTGTCTTTGCTTTCTTTTGCCACAGTCATTCTACTTCTATTTGCAGGTCTTTGTATTTTGTGATTTTCTCCAGTTCTTTCTCTTCTCGTCTGCTGCCTCCAGGTATTGCAATGTCCACTATCCAGACTTTTTTGTCTTTCTCATCAACAATTGTTAAGCCTGGGGTGTTGTGTGGCAGGTGCTTGTCTGTTTGAGTCCTAAAGTCCCAGAACACTTTAGCTTCTTCATTCTTATTATCATTCTTATTATACAACCAAATAACCCTAGTGATAAATCACAGGTATAAGGCACCTCCATACTTTCAATTCAGGTAAGTTGAAAGGTGCACTGTGATTAAAAGACACAGAGTAGGCTCAAGTCAGAGCCAGTACAAGTCAGAAAATACTACATTTGATACATAGGAGAAGAAGATGGACAGAAATTGTCTTTCCAGTGGGCTGGAAGTAAGTTAAAGATGACCTTGTGTGTTCCAGCACCCAATAAATGGCCAATGGTTTGTTTTCACACTGAATCAAGCTGGTCCTGAGAATCAGCCCTTAGTTTCACACACTTACAAAATATGCTTATCTTTCATTTTGTTCATTAATTTGTGCTTTTTTCCCCATTTGCTCCTCTTACATTCCAAGTCATAGTCTTCTATATTCCACAATCTTCACCTGATGAGCCTCCAAAAATAGCCTTCCAGAATCTCTCATGGCTTTGGTCAATCAGGATTTTCAAAGTGTGCTCTGTAGACAAAGTTACCAGCTACTCCTGCTATAGCCAGCATTTCCTTCTAACAGTACAGACAGTCCTGGTCAGTTTAGCACATTTGGGCTAGTATGCCACAAGCACACCTGAAGTCCTGTCTTATCCCAAGCATACTCACAGTATTCTATGCAATCTAAGGACTGGATTA
Source organism: Python bivittatus (assembly GCF_059951505.1). NCBI lineage: Eukaryota > Metazoa > Chordata > Lepidosauria > Squamata > Pythonidae > Python > Python bivittatus. The sequence continues at coordinate 8,983,980 of NW_028277096.1, forward strand.
GCCAACATAACTTTGTTAACTTCCATAGCCCACTTCTCTAACTCATCAAAGTCCTTTTGAATTATCTCTCTCTCTTCTAAACTTTTAGCTATCCCATCCAGTATTGTGTCTTCTGCAAATGTATAAGTATTCCTTTCACCCCTCATTCAATCAATAACCAAAATATTGAAGAGTACAGAGCCTAGAATTAAACCTTTTGGCAATGCACCAAGTATCTTATCCCAATTCAGTGAGGATAATAGCACATTTTGCCATTATATATCCATTTATTTGTATGCCATAAAGCCCACATTTTTATAAAAGGTGAAGACTCCTTTAAGTCAAGTTAAGACCTTGGTAAACTCATAGACACATCCAAGTAGTGGAGTCCTTGAGGTTCTCTGAGCTTGGTTGTTTTCTTGCAAATGTTTCATTACCTGGCTAGGTAAGATCTTCAGTGCTAGAATGGAATGGGATTTGCTCTCTGTTTATATACAGTAGCATGCCCTGCCGGTGTTGGTGGGGGTGGGGGTTTTGTTTTATTTTTTCCCTCTGGTAGTTCCTTGGTTAGGGTATTGTTTACTGCTGATTGTATGTCTGGTGATAATCTTGGAGTTAATCTCTACTTGTCTGGGTAATGATTGCTGGTGAGGAGATGTTCTGGTCTTTTGTTTTCCTTTTTATTGTCTCTTTTGAATAGTGTATAGATGTTGTTTATCTCTATGTGCCTGTTGATGGCTGCCTTGTATGAATACCAAGCTTCCAGGAATTCCCTCACATTTTTGGATTTAGCTTGGCCTAAGATGCTGACAGTTTCCCAGTTGAAACTATGGTTGAGTTTGTCCATGTGTTGTGAGATTAAGGAGTTCTCATCTTGTCTTCTGACTGCTAGTTGGTGTTCATGGATGCTGTCTGCAAGCCTTCTGCCTGTCTGTCCTACATAGTGGTTGTTACAGTCCTTACACTGTATGTTGTAGATGACTCCTGTTTTTTCTTCTTGGGCTACTGGGTCTTTTGGTTTGCTTAAGATGTTTTGGAGGGCTTTAGTTGGTTTGTGTGCTACAGAGATGCCGTGTGGTTGTAATAGTCTGTTGGTTATTTCTGAGACGTTTCTGATGTATGGCAGTGTTATCCTTTTCATAGCTTGTGTTGGTTGTGTTGTAGTAGGTTGAATGCTCAGGCACTTTTTGATAAAGTTGTGTGGGTATCCATTTTGTTGGAAGATGTTGTATAGGTGGGTTGTTTCCTTTTTCTGCTGTTGCAATGCCTGACTGCTCAACCTACTACAACACAACCAACACAAGCTATGAAACTCCATTCCATTTTAGCACTGAAGATGTTACCTAGCCAGGTAGTGAAACATTTGCAAAAAAACAACCAACTCAGAGAACCCCAGGACTCCACAGTTCAATTCTCTTCTATTGGTACATCCAAGTAGTTCTCTTAGCAACAATGTAGTCTAAGTCTTTCTGGTCTCCCATTCAAGAACTTACCACCTCTAATTCTGCTTAGCTTTTTGTGAACATCAAAGGTTAGTTAGGTGCTGCCACCTAGCAGAAGCCTACATTTAAGTAGCTTATCAATCAGAATGTCGTAGGATTCCTGATCAGATACTTTACTGATATCAAGGTACATGACATCTACAGCATTCTTGCTGGCTGGGGAATTCTGGGAGTTGAAGTCCATACATCTTCAAGTTGCCAGGGTTGAGAAACACTGACCCAAAATGTATTCAGGGTAGGAGGGGACAAATGATAAGAGAAGCTATATGCTTTTCATACTCATACTTTGCTTGTGAAGCTTACAGAAGCATCTGGAGAACTACAGAGAGAATAGATATTTAAATGGATGCACCTTTTGATCTGATCCAGCAAGGCTTTTCTTATATTTTTATTGCATGCAATATGGAGAGACACAATCTGAATGCTGGTGCCTTGAATTCAATTTTCATCAAACTGCAGCTTAATCCATAAAGCAAAGAACCCTTTTACAAACAAAAGGAAGAAGCCAACATAGGTTACGAAGTCCAGACATGGTGGGTGGATGAAAGCTGATGTTTTACAATGAGATGGAGGCTGCTTTGAAAATGAGCATTTGTTTGGCTAGAATAACAGTCGATTATTAGCTGTGTCTTCTTCTTTCTCAGCTGTTTAATGGGGAGCAAACATAAAGCAGTCATGTTCTTCAGCTCCTACCAAATCTGCCTGTTAAGAGGGCATTATCATTTATGGAAATGATTTACTTGCCCAAGAACTAACGGTGAGGATGGGTTCTCCACTGTTGATGGAAATACCTAGAGCTGGGGGAGGGGTAGGAGGGAATTCTCAAGCAAATGCTGCTTACAAACATTCAGTGAAAGTTTAGCACTTCCTGCTCTTAGGCAGTACTCACTTTCTGATATGGGCCTGGTTCATACATCATGACAAGCTAAAACATAACTTATTTGCTTTGGACTGATGGTTTTGTGTGAACCAAGCCAGTTTGGCTTGTAAACTGTGGTTTCTGACTTGGTGTGTAGTATACACCCACCAAATGTAGTTTAATCAATAAGCCATGGTTAAACCAATATGCAAATCTAGCCATTGTGATGATGCCATGTAGCCAAACTTCTTTGACAGGCTGCTTGTTTGGTCACCCTTGCGATGTATTTAGAGGTTCTAGAGTTAGCTCATTCAATATGAGGTCCCCCAGATAGCTTGAATTACAGCTCCCAAAATTATCAGCCAACAGGACCATTGATCAAACTGTAATAATCTTATGAGAAGGCTTTCTATATGGTAATGTACATTATTTCTCTTCTTCACAATGCAGAATCATAATTTATTATGTGTCTCCTGTTTGGCTTACTCATGAATGAAGGACAAGAGATGGAAAGATAGGCAGGCAGATAAATAGATGGCATCGCATAATGACTAAAGGCCATAAATTGGGCAGTTCCAGGTTCAGCTCACAGATCTAAAATGTGCATGATATTGTACAATATTTAATACCAATCATAGTCTCCCCAGATGCTCACAATTTTAAAAAGACAGTAGGATTGGAGAAGTAGAGAAATCAAAATTCATTAAATATGAAGTTAATACAGAGAGAGAAAGAGAGAAGAGGGCTCTTTTTTTTTTTTTTTCCTGGTAGCTCAAGTGAACTCTTCTGTTGTGATGGTGGGTTTCCCACTGGATATTTCATAACCATTAATTTCAGCGCTATGGGATAAAAAGTGTTGAAAACTCTAAATTCTTAGAATGAAAGCAAAGCATCTCTATACTGAGATTTGCCAGTCTATCTTTGGACTCCTGCTACTTTGTTGATGAGGCCTTCCATGGAGTCCCAAACCGATTTCATGAAAGAGGCTTTCCAGGATCTGGATCAGACATGGTCCTGATGCCCTTTTGCCTTGCGCTCTGCCTGTGGGTGGCTGCTCAGACTCAGCCTGGAGGAAGAACACTAACAGGCATCTATATCTGTGGTAAGGAAGCCCAGTCATCATCTTACTCTGGAGGCCTTCAACACCTGAAGTTGGCACTGCATCAGAACTAGAGTGTGAGCGCTCATTTGGGTTATAAGAATTCCGAGATAATGGATTGGCTCCACCCATCTTTTCACTGGAAGAAGCAATAATAATTTGAGGCAATAATAACCTTGGCTATAATAATCCTCATAGTGATGTGACTGATTTTACTTTGGCTCTGTTCCCTGGCATGATTCGTGGCTCCATATGGTGAGATACCTGGCTTCATAGCATGTTTCCCTTATTTCCCTGCAATAGGGGTATAGCTCAGTTCTTCCCTACAGCCCAGTCTTGATAGGTAGGATGAGAGATAGGCATGCAAAATACTAGAAAATAAGATGAGGTTAAAACAGATAGAACTTACCTCTTGCATCCAGGCCAAGGATTAATGGTTGAATAGTCAAAGTGGTACATTATATATACAAGGAGCAGCATCTTTATACAGTGACCCTCACTATACAACCTGATTGGGCAAACAAGGTAGTTTTGAACACAAGATTAGCACTATTCCAAAAGAGAGCCAAACCCATGCTTGAAAACAGCTGATAGGGTGTTGGTGTTCTCCCTCTTCCATATCACCATAATACCATTAAATCCATGTCCAAAAGGAGCCAGACCATCAGCTGATATCAACTGTTATTTGGGCTCCCTTTGGACACCCATGCAAATACTTACACATTAACTCAATTTTGAGGCAAGATATTGTCTCAAACATGTTCTCAAATGTCCATTTCCTTTTGAACTCTATTCCTATGGCAAGGAAATTAACATCTAGACAATCACATTGGATTCTCAGTTACATACTTATATTTAAATGACATATTCTTCAGCATAGGAAGGACAAAGATATGGCCTCAATTACTCAGTGGTCTACACACTTGTTGTTATTACCAACATATGAACAAAATACTTATAGATGTAAATGAATTAGAAATGATTTTAATGAAATATGATTACTATTCAGTGAAATGCTTCTGTAGAATTTTTATGTATATGTGCATATCTATGAATATATGCCCGGCATGTTTGTGTTTATTTTTTAGTTTTATTTATTTTACCTTCTTTATAATTTTGTTTATTGTTTATTTTTGGTTGATTGGTTTTTGTATTCAATGAATTAAAAAAAAACACCCCTTCATGCACAAAACTAGAACAAGTTTTGACAGAAGGCTAAATTCCCCAGTTCAGCCATCAATCAAAACTCAACCTCCTCCTCAGCATCAGCCCTATTAAGGAGCATGATTGCTAGATGTTCTCCTACTGGCTAGCAATATTTAGTAGGAAGGGAGGGAAACAGTTAGGGGAATCCATTATTCCCTGTCCTTAAGATGCTCTGCACACAATAAATAAGGACAACTCAATTTGGCAATATCCTGTCTGCAGCAAGATAGGGATTTCCAATGAAACCTGAACATTTAATGCAGGTATAGTTAACTGCCAGCTCCAGGACTGGTAGAAAACTCAGCTAAGCACGCACAGAATTTATTCACAGTTTTGAGCTGTACACAATGTGTACACGGTGTACCAAAAGTCAGGCGCCATAGACAATTATATAAATTACATTAAATGTTTGAATTGATTGCCATTCTAAACACTTCCTTGCTCATTTAACACAAGACCTTTGAACATACCTAAGTACTGTGACATTCTCTCGGAAAAAATATATTAATTAATAAAACATATTGTGATTGGCCTATGGGGCCTGACTTTTGAAACATCCTGCATCCGTACCCAACCACATCACACCCTCCTTAAAAATGTAGTCCGAAGAATAGCAGCCACAACTGTTAATCTGGAATATTTTTCCCCATCACAGTGCATAAGCATCCTATTTTACTATCCTTTTACTGATAGTGTAGATTCATACAAACAGAATATATATATATATATATATATATATATATATATATATGTATATGTATATGTATATGTATATGTATATGTATATATGTATATATGTATATATGTATATATATGTATGTATGTATGTATGTATGTATGTGCCAGTGTGTAAGGATTTCAATTCTTCATGCTGTCTTCTGTGTCCAAGAGGCTATTAGTGCTGGTTTGGGATTGCAGAAAAGGTTAAGTTTAGAAGATGAAAAAGATCTAGCCACCCTTTCCTTCTTCAGCTTCCCCCAGCAGTTAGACTACTAATCTATTATCTTGTGCTGTAGGAAAAGAGACCATCATAAAAACCAGCCAGTTTTTGTTGGATAAAGTTGGTCTGTACTTCCCAAGGCAACAAAAGCTATGCAGATTGCAAGCACGTGTCTTGAAAGGAGGCTAAAATGTCTTGCTTTAGTCTATTTGTAAAGATACCTATTTCTTCCCTTGCCACCTGACATCATGACCTCTAGATCAAAACCAGCGCATTGAACTGATTATCTCTTTCTGCCACATTATCCCCCCCCCCCAAAAACATGCTTCTCCCCCTCCATAACTTGGTCTACTGTGGATAAATATTTGGGGTTTGGAACTGGGTGGCTCAAAATTCAGCCAAGGCAGTAGCATTTTCCTTTTCATCAGACACCAGCCCAGTTTGTTTTGCTTGTCCACAAGTGTTTCCAGAATACCAATAACATCTCCTATTTTCAGCAGTTCCTCCAACCCTGCCAGATTCTGCACTATTTTTCCTTATGTCCTCTCTTACTAAGTGCAGAAGGTCATAAGCAGAATTGCTTGGCTGATAGCCATAATATTCTCCTTTTTTGTTACTTGATACTTGGGAGACAGAAGCATCTTTAAGTGGCACAGCAAAAATCAGAAAAGAAAGAAAGCTGATATCAATCTTCCTGGATTAAGAAGATCCAGGCCATCTTTTTGCAATTTTTTTAAAATCTCACATTGCCTTCCCCTCCCCTTGCCCCGATATACACACATGCCAGGTAACAAATAGGGGACTGTATTTCAAACACATCTAATTTGAAGCCCAGAGTTGTCAGGGTCACAGGATAAGAGGAAGGCATTAATCTCATGTGTTCCTACAGATCTTCCATAAATTTCTCCCCTTCAATTGCTTCGTTCACAGACATGTGAATAGAGGGGTTTTTTTCCTCCCTGTAAAACAACTAGGAGATGGAAGTATAAATATGAGACATTTACATGAATATAAACACCAAATCCTAATTACATAGCCCACCAGGTAGATTTCCATTAATCACCCACAAGTCACAACCACCTCTCCATTTCTCCAGGTGGAGCATCAAATATCTATCGTTCTCCCATAAATCATGGCTAAATACACAGGTAAACAAGATGTGCCTGAAATTCCCTTGATCCACATTTCTCCCTGGATTTCAGAGTTTCAGACTAACCAATCTTGTTTCCCACATGGAACGAATGCATGCAAGAATCCTTTTTCCAGCTTGAAGCATAACATTGGTTCCAATAGCCTTGAGTTACGTCCATGCATTCATTCGTTCAGCATTGTTTTGGGGTATATTGAGAAAACTCAGCCCAGGACAGCAACCTTAATGCCAGATCCCCATTTACCTAGATCCCACTTATATTGGCAAAAAGGGAAAGGCAGGGACCAACATTCTCTTCTTTGGGTCCGGCACAGCAAAAATTGCACCTGCACTGCATGCTGGGAGAATGTCCCAGAAGGGGCAAGTTTAGAACCTACCAGACCGAGCTGGAGGGGAGTTTACTTTCCAGTTCATCTGTGGAGTATATATTGAAGGTCATCATGTGACATTGGCCAGAGCCAACTCTGGTTTTTCTCTCTGCCCTGGTTTCAGCATCCTTCCAATGAAGCAATGACAGCTCCAGAAAATCAGCTGGGAAGGTATATCACCATCTTTAGCATTCCTGGAGGGGAGGGGGGTTGCCTTCCTGAAAGTCATACTGTTGTCTGAGGTTTTGCTTATGCTATTACATCTGTCACTATGATAGGGTTACAGGCACTGTGGGATGTGAGACTTATTCCACATCAGAGTCAGTAAGGAGTGGTTGAAGCAAGACAGCAAGATTCCACTGTAGCTTGGGAGTTGGCATGTTTATCATATATCTAAGTGGTCCCAAGAGAGACCCACATGTTTTTCACTTCCAGTGGAACCCCAGCAGGAGTTCCAGAGCAGACAATCAGCCAGCTTCCAGATTACCTTTTCCGGGTCCTATGCATGCTACTCTTCTGTAACCTGGGGTAATGTGTTACCTGATGTGTCAAGACAATAATTTCCAGAATTGCCATCCAGTATCTGTAGCAGCAGTAGGTGACCTGTGGCACTCCTGATGTTACTGAAGTACAACTCCCTAGATTTCTCCCCAGTAGCCATACCGGGGGCCCACCTGAAATACCAGAAGATGCTTATCCTATTCTAGAGGAAGTCCCTTGGGGGAAGAAAGCTGTTGTAAGCAGTAACTAATTAAAAGTTGGGGCCATTTTATAATCCATTCCTGAATCAGTGTGATTGTCATCTACAACTTTCTTCTCTGCTGTTAAATGTATTGCAAGTACAATCTTGATGAAATCACATGTACTGCAAAAACAACAACAAATATCTGCATCAATAAAATATGAGAATTAGAGGCCACAATTCCAGTGGAGGCACCAAAAATCATGGGTTGAATATATTCCAAATGCTGGGAAAAAAATTATATCTGTTCCTTGTTCAGTTGGAACCAAGGAGGAATACAATGCAAGGTAGAATGTGCAATGGATCCACTGAAGGATTGAAACAGCAGAAATTTGCTCTTCCCTAGTCATCATATGTAGTATTATGGGATTGCTCCGTTGTTGGACTGTATCACTTTAGCTGAAAGTATGGGGAGCATCTTAGCACACTCCAACACAGTGAAAATTAGCAGATTTTTTTTACATGCTACTTTCGTGTTTTTTTCTTCTCACCCAACCAGAATTTACTCACAATCAAAAGAACCAGAACCTCCAACCTTGAAACAAAGCACAGATCACAAAACTCAGTTTTGCTGTTTGTGTACACAGTATAGTCATCCTGTTATCATGCAAAATCAGCTATCTGAGTGGCTGCATTTGTAATTGTGCATGTAGAAATTGCACTCCACCATCTACAAGCTCTGTTCACACAATACATTTAATCAGATCAGCTAAAGATCTAGCAGATGCATTCACAAGCATGCTAGATTTGATCAGTGTTAGCCTTGGAGAAGATATTTGCAGCTTAGCATGTTGAGGAAACTGAACTCATTAGATTAGTTTATGGTTTGTATTTGTGTGAATCCAGAAAATGGGTGAATTCAGTACTTACATGAAGCATATTGTGTGAATGCATCCACTGAGAAGCTCTGCTAAATTTCCATAGAGTTCAGAGGTCAAAGGAATGTGATTCCAGACTGCACTCCTTGGAGCCTAGTGATAATTCATACAAACCTTATTCCACTTTGTAAGTGTCCATAAAGTGGAATGGTGGAAACGCTACAGGGAAGTCTGCAAGCGGAGCAATTGCTTGCCCCTGCAGATGTTGAAAGGTAGACTGTCCCAAATGCAGAAGTTCTATCTAGCTATCACAGCTAATAAAAGTGCCAGCAGAGCACTGCTGAGAAAAGCATATCCCCCCCTCTCGCTGGACAAACCTATCTTTCCAAAGCAACTGACAGTACAGCTCATAGACTCTCTTCTCCAGAGAATGTCATGAAGTATGAAATGCCCTCATTTGAAAGGGAAGCTCCCATCTCGGTAGGTGGCCCATGCAACCTCTGTGACAGTAGTAAAGATGGTGCTGAATGACAAGACCAAGTGGTTCTACGGTCCTGTGATCAGTAGCAAAGTAAGCTGAGAACTGGAGTTTGGCTATTCCTAGATGACTAACTTTGGAACCATTGCCATGAATGGTGAGCCTTCCAGACTGCACTCCTTCAAACCTACTGATAATTCACATGCTCCTCACTCGATTTTGTAAATACTGATAAAATGGAATGGTGGAAATGCTACAAGGAAGTTTGCAAACAGAACAATTGCTCACCCCTGCAGATCCTGAAAGGGAAAAGTCCATCACAGATCTTTGCACAACATCAGAGACCCACCTATAGTACTCTTCAAAAATCTCATGGCAGGCTCTTTCATAAAAGATGCCCAAGATAGCTTTCTTAAATGTCTCCTAGGCAATTTCGAGCTCAGATCCCCACTTCTGTTTCCTGAGGGTCCAGCTGCAGCATTAGAAGTTAATGACACTCTAATTATAAGGACATAGTCCTCCAGTGTGTACCTCCATTTATTTTTCTGTTCACAAGCTTAATGGTGTGTTTCATTTTGGTATTGCTTTTCTCTCTCTCTCTCTCTCTCTCTTTTGTTTTAATTTTATACAGCATGTTTCATTAAATTTGAATTATGGCAACTCGGAAGAAGAAATTAGCCCATTAAAACCACAATGGCAATATTTTAGAAAGTTGTTGCTCCTCCCCATCTGGCTGAAGAAGGACACAAAGAAAACAGTTAAGATTGCCAATGTGGAATCATCATAAAGCAAGATAAACTAAGCAAATTCTGGAGAGATGGGAGATCATGGAGAAAAACTGCCATAAACAAAAATATTAGAGTAATGCCCATCGACTGAGGAAATGACACCTTTTTTCAGTTCTTTGTACATTTTCTGTATTTTTAAAGCTACACCACATTCCTCATCAGAAACATTTTTACGATGCCTCAGAACACACTCTCCCCCCTTCCCTCCATCTCTTTCATTGCTGTTTTTGTGTCACGTAATGTTCAGCATGAGAAAGAGTCTTATAAAGCTTGTAAACTATTTTTTAACATTTTGGCTTGTCAAAAGTTCTGGCTGTTATTACCTCTGGGATCAGATGTCTCTGATTAGGGTTCTTTCTCGCCCTTGTCAGCTGTCCCTCCCTCCTGCATAGGACATAGTTTCTATGGCACAAATCTCTTCATTTCTCAAACCATAGCTCCTATTCTAACTGCATAAGCGTAAGGGTTCTTTATTTTCCAAGGACTGGGTACACCACAGCATAGAAGATAACTGTACAACATACATATTGTAGCACACATCTTTCCTAACGATAGGCTGTTGCCCTGGGTTAACCCCACCCTCCTAGGCTTTGCAAATTGATGTAGCCATGTCAATTAAGTCTGATGGTGGTTGCTCCTCTTCTGGTTGCTACTGAGCTCCAGGCCAAGCTCTAAATCAAGCTTCAGGCAGGAATCACACCACAGGGGGCTGCTTACCATAGCTTGCGGTCCTGGCAATTGACTGATAGCCCTCTTGCTTGCCTGAAATGGTCATGCATTCCAGACTTCTCTTCCCACTTCCTCATCTGCTTGTTGTCTTCTTCTCCTTCTCTCCTACACACCCACACTTTTGTAGGCTAAAGGCCTAGGTGTGGAGAGGCTGCCTATGGATATGTGGTTCAGTTAGCCAGACATCTGGAACACCGAGATAGATGTTTGTGAGTAAACTGTGTCAGTGGGGGAAGGAGTGAATGAATGAATGAATGAATGAATGAATGAATGAATGAATGAATGAATGAATGAATCTCCTCTCAAGTTTCTGGGACTGTAGTTTTGGGAGAAGGGATGAGCTGAGCATTGGGGAAGTGGGGGTGGGAAGCATTTCTGCCTGGCTTCAGCTGCTTTTCCCCAAATACATACAGCAACCCCAGCTTCCTTCCTTCACAAGTACACTCCCTCTGTTCAACAGGATTGTGTTACACTGCTTGTGATTGATTTAGGTCAACCTCACAAATTCTGGGCAAGCTGTCCCCAGTCTGATTGCCCTCCAAATGTGTGGACCTGAACTCCCAGAATTCCCCTGACACTATGGATATTGCTGACAACTATGGGAGTTGGTTCACATATTGGGAGGGTACTCAGGTTGGAAAAGAATGTTCTATGCACCAACATAAAAATAATTTCTATAAATATACTCAGTTATAAGATGTAATTTAACCTCACCTTTTTTGCTCATACTAGCGAGATTTAATTTAGAACATCCCACATGTGTACACAGATCTACCTCACCCCCCTCACCACCATACCTGAATATTTGAAACCGAATGGATCCATGTTGCCAGCAGAAAGCAGGGTGGTCATTTACCCACAGACTAAAACAAGAGTCATAAGAAGCAACTAAAATAGAAATAAAGGGATCAGGTAGGTATGTTACGCACCTGCTCAGTCTGCTAATTGTTGATGGTCACCTTCAAGACCTTTGTTGCTCTCCCTTCTTATGGCTCTTTACCTTTAAGCTGGACTTTAGATGGACACGCATCTTGAAAGAACTGTCTTCTGGCAGATGTTGAAATAGAAGACTGTCCTGCACAGCAGCCAATTTTGAATCAGTTGGGAATAGGACAATGGGCTGCAAAGGAAGTAGACGTGGGACCTTTTGCTGCTCGCCTTTGGAGCAGTTGATGCTTTTTAAAAGAGAAGCATTATGCTGGCATAGCTATGGGTTCCCTCCCACCCCAGATGTATATATTGGAAGAGAGGGACAAGGGGAAAATGTGTGTCTGCAGTTCTGTTCAGGAAACTAGAAAGACAAAGTGTGACACCGGCTCCAGCAAAGAAACGGGGCTTTTCCACGTTGCACCAAATCAGAATGTACCATTTGGCTTTGGTTTAGGGTATTGTAAGAATCCAGCCATTGTGGTTTTGAGCTGGGGTTCACAGCCTAACATAATGTGTGAATCCAGCCAGTGTCTTTAAAAGACATGCTGCAAAAAGGGGGAAAGTCAGAGGAAGAAGAGGAGGAGGAAGAGGAAGAGGAAAAGAATAAATATGTTACCCACTGAATTTATTTACTTCTTAATCTAGTTATTATTTAAAACATGTATTATGCCCTACTTTTACTCTCAAAGATCAAGAGGGCTTGCAAGAGGATCAAAATGAAATTGGCAAATAACAGGCAGTGGAAATACGCATTTTCTGTCTGATTTGTTTGCTAGATGTTTCTAATCCAGCACCTTGCATCTTCCTCATCTTCTATTAAAATTCATTGAAAATACATTCTAGTGGCATTTAGGAGTTGGCCCCCAAAATATTTATAGTGGTCTTTCATCTCCTGGAAGAAAATAAAGGTTGTTTTTGCTAGAATGGAAGATTTAGGGATGTGTATGTCAATTAAGTCAATACAAAAGGAACTAATAAAGATAATCCATTTCAGGTTTTTTTTTTTTTTAAGTGGAGGTGATAAAACAACCCAGTTGGACAAATATAAAAGAAGGTGGGAAAAAGAGATAGAACTGAGAGGAAGGATAAAAGGAGAGTGACAAAAAAGAACAGGATAAAAAAGACGGAGAGGGAAGATAATACGATATTCATTTATGAAAAGGCAAAAGCAAATGAAAAAGGAGATTAGAATAAAGGACAATACCAAAGGAAGCTAGATGAGAAATTCAGAGACAGGGACAATGAGATAGTTGGGAAGGAGGGCAGATGAAGGAGAGGAGACGTTCTGATTCTGAATTGCGTAGATGGCACAGGATGTAGTTTGATTTTGAACTGCTTCAAGACAAAGGGAGCTGTCTGGATAACAAAATCTTGGGAGAATTGTTGCAATTATGTCCCCCAAAGTGAAAATTCAACATGCATAGCTTTTTCCATTGCTATTTTTCAGAGTGGGAACAGTAAAGCAATTGTTAAGAGTTTGGGAAGGTTGATAAGGATGGTCCCACAAGATCTTTTCTTCTTTATATCAGAAGTTAAAACCTTGATTTTCTGTGTTGAGCTATCAGAGGGGATGCCCTGAGACAAGCTGCTTCAAATCTGACAGAGGGCAGCTGAGGCTGTGGTGGTGGTGGTGGTGGTGGTGGTGGTGGTGATGATGATGATAAGCCATGGATGAGAGGTGAGCAAAGTGTGCAAACAAATGCTGGAACTGAGGAGAGAGAGAGAGAGAGAGAGAGAGAGAGGGAAGGAGGGAGAGAGAGAGACTTGGTTCACTCTGAAAAATCCTATGGCTCTGAGATTCATAGAGATCAGACTGGGAAGAGGCACCTGTTGGCATATCTGAGCATTTACAGACTACCTCTCTCAATCATTTCTTCCTGTCCTATAAGATCTGGCAGGGTTGGTGTGCTCCAGGTCCCATCTACTAAACAATGTTGTCTTACAAGACCTCAGAGGAATTCCTTCTCGGTCTCTGGAGAATGGAGGAATCTAGGGTTGATGTTATGAAGAGAAGACCATGAACATGGGGGAGATGATGTGGAAAGTCAGGAGAGCAAGGAACAGACTGGCAGATGCACAGCCACAGAAAGTGGAGGAGACAGGTACAGTATGTCAAGGTCACTCCAGCCTTTACAAACAAATGAACAATCCTGGGCATTTTAGTTCCCATCAGCATTCAGAATCTAAAAAACATACTTTTCAGAGAAATAACAGATATACCATAATAAGGCTGTTAATAATAAGATATAATAAGATATACTATAAGGCTCTGGTGGGCCTTAGCTACATACAGGTAGTCTTCATTTAGCGATTGCCTCGTTTAGCAACCATTCACAGTTACAATGGTGATGAAAAAGTAACTTTGTGACCAATCCTCGCATTTACGACCTTCGCTGGTCTGTAAAGCAATGGAAAGCTGAAGTAAGATAGTAAGCACAGTCATGGTTTCATGTAGCGACCACTTCACTTAACAATTGAGTTGCTGGTCCCAAGTGTGGTCACTAAATGAGGACTACCTATAGGTACATGGCAATAACACTTGAACTTTTTTCCGCTTTTCAGTGTAGTGTGTATCTGTGTTTGGGACCTTGAAAAACACCTAAAGCCCATCAGATTTCATCAGGTTCCATCAGGTTGCTTCTCTAACCCACCCCCTTCTTACTTTCCAGAAGTCCAAAAAGCTAGTGACAAATGAAACTGCAGGTGTCAGCGTTGCATCCACTGCAGTCACCCATCCTGTTGTTTAAAAGTCAGTAGGGAGTGCAGGGTCTTTCTCTGCAAACTGCGTCAAGCACTACCCAACAACCCTCTGCAGTAGGTTAAAAAGCAGAGAGCTTAGGGGTGATCTGTCTGGAACAACTTGACCATCCCGAGCAATATCTCACTATGTTTTGTCCAAACCAGCAGGCAGCTTCCAGCAAAACTAACCAATTCATGGAACATCCTGCTCTCCCTTCACAAGTCACGCTTTCTGCTCTCTGTATAAAATAAGCACATATGCCCAGCAGAGTCAGTCATTTGCAAAGGAAGTCATTTCCTTCCCCATTCCTCCCCCAGAAGTCAGGGGAGCTAAGAAGACTGAACTTCCAAAAAAGCCAGAGTGGTGAATTAGCGACATGGTGGTGAGAAATGAAGCCAAGAACTTGCAAAGCTGTGAATTATGTTAGAGCTGAGGAAAGTGTGAAGTCACTGGATCTCACCAAATAAAAATACCCCACCTTCCCACTGGGAAAACATATTGATGCCTAAAATGTTGAATTATCCCACAAATGGATAACAATGGCTCCCCCCCCCCCCAGGTATAGAAAAGATTGCAACAGAGAAACTTTAATGATGACTTAGGCATAGGGTAAAGATGAGTCAGGAAGCTGATCTGCAAATATGGGTGTCAGCCCTTTGAGGAAGGCCAGTTCAAGAAAGAGATGCCACAGGAATGCTACTTTATTGTTGTAGGGTGTATTAGCAGAACCTTGAAAGCCTGTCCAAACCTTCACTGCCCCCTCTTAAGGACAATGAGGTCAAGGGGGATGTTCTGAGTCTCCTTCTCATGCTTTCTATTTTCCCAGAGCTGAGTAACTGCTTCCACTCTCCCACCTCCTCATCAAAGTGAGAGCTGAGTTCCTTTACACTCCCAGAAATGAGTATTATAGTGTTTGATACTCACCTCTGTGAAAGGTTCATAGCCTGATGAGATTCAAAGAAAAGAGGCAGAACAATTAAAGTTGTTTCTAAAGCTCATAGGTAATACAAAGGTATATATCTCACATGAGTAATCTCTCTAAAAAAGCATCTCAAAGGCAACTAAAGTATTAATTGATCCAGAATACCATACTAATACAGTATCTATTCAAAAGTCTGATATGATAAGGTCTCAATTTATTAAGGGGGAAGGAATATCCATTAAAACCAAATGTGTATTAACTCTGAAGGAATTCTATACATGCTGTTCTGATATGATCATAAGCAAACAGTCTGATAGCAGATCAGTCTGTTACCGAAACAAGAAACAAATGCAAGCTTTCATGCCCCAAAGCGAGTGGCATGTTTGTAGCATGCAGCTAGCAAAAGCAGGTACAAAAATGTTAACATTGATTGCCCTACTAAATATAGCTTGCATTTGCTACACAGCAGTCACTGGAATTCTTTCATAATAATTTCTTAGCTCTTCTTCAATAAACCTATGTAACTGAGCTTCTATGTCTTTGGAAATCTATTCTTGCAGTTTCTTTATGCATGCCTGTCACATGCATAAATGGGAATGGCTTTTTACACATCCATATTTTATATACGCATTACATGGTAAATGGGATTTTATGCGTGTGCAGAGGCATCCAGCGAACAGACAGATTGTGTTCTATTGCATCGGAAGTCTGCCAAACCAAAGTTTGGTAAATTGAGAGGTTAATGTATTAATCTACTAAGTCCTTCAAGGTTGGGAGCCACAGCATCTGAAGGAACACCTCTTCCCAAATGTTGCTATCATTGTCAAGTCTTGCTCTAGTTCAATATTTGTCAACCTTGGCAGCTTGAAGATGTGTGGACTTCAACTCCCAGAATTCCCCAGCCAGCATGGCTGGCTGGGGAATTCTGGGAATTGAAGTCCACGCATCTTCAAGCTGGCAAGGTTGACAAACACTGAACTAGTTGGTCTGCAGTGCTAACCGGTGATGCATGGCTACTTAACAGCAGTTTTCACAGCGGTGGCCCCCTTGGCTCTGTCGTTTTATTTTATCTCTTTATTCTTCCAGACTTTTAAATTTAATTTTTGGTGCTGCAGAGAACTCCAACTGTATTTCTGCTGTTTAGCTTCTACCTTCTAGCAGCTCTTTTAATGTATTGCTTAATTGACTACTTTACTAGGATATTGGCTGTGGTCTTAGGGTGCGTTTTTATGCTGCTGTTCTTAGTTTCAATTTTTCCATTAGTATTTATGAGATGGAGGAGGGGGTAAGACAGCAGCCTTAAAGAATTTTTGTTTTGAAAGGCAGCATACGTTTTTTTAAAAAATTAAGCAAGCAAGAAGGCCTGACAAGAACACAAACATACATAGAATGAGGATTTTCTCTCTCTTTCTCTCTCTCTCTCTCCCTTCCCTTCCTTTCCCTTCCCTTTCCTTTATCCCTGGGTCTAAAGGAGCAAAGTGCTATTTTCCTCTTCCTTGCAAGTGAACTTAAGACTTCTTGCTTCATCTCAGGAAACCTTCTAATGTTCTCATTTCCTAGTATTTCTCATGTGGCCTTAGGACCAGCACCACCACAGGTGACCACAGGATCAAAGGCTTTCATCAAAGTGACAAAAACAATGTCCCACTGTTTCCATGCCTTTCATACATGTGTGTGACATCATAATGCACAGACAAAAGGGGTGGAGCCTGCATCACAATGGCACAGCAGATTCTCTCCCACAACAAACCATACGCTAAGCCATGTACCATCAAGAATCGAAAGTCCCAAATAACCATAAGTATGGTCCAACAGCCACTATATTCAGAATGCAGAAAAATCACATGGTATTTATGGAAGCAAGAAGTTTTTAAAAAAATGTTCAGAGGATCGAGTTATTACAAAATTTACTCATTTATTGAATAAATCATTAAATGCATGCATAAATAAATATTTTCCCTAGTCTTATATGAAACATCAATTTAGCTAAAAAAAAACAAGTCTCCATATTTTTATCCATACCCTCATTATTCATATGATTATTAATATCTCTTTTTTAACATATACAATTCTTAGTATGGTAACCCTAGTGGAAGCTTTTCCTGAAAGAATAGGCAGTAACATTTTGCTTCCTTTTCTGAATGGTATTTATTTAATGTGGAGTTCTTGATGCACTCTGAGCTTGGTTGTTTGCTTGCAGACGTTTCATTACCTAGCTAGGTAACATCATTGGTGCTAGTGCTGATGTTGCTAGTGCTAGTGATGATGTTGAGCACTAGCACCAATGATGTTACCTAGCTGGGTAATGAAATGTCTGCAAGGAAACAACCAAGCTCAGAGAGCACCAAGGACTTCACAGTTCAACCCTGAGCTACAGTTATTCTCTTCTATTGGATTTATTTAATGTATTTATCAATATATTCTGATCCTGCCTAACAACAACTCTGTGAGGTAGGTTAGGCTGAAAAAGGCTGTCTGAAACTCAGCCAAATCTTCCTGTGAACTCCAGGGTCAAATAGAGATTTGCTGGGTGTGTCCAATCCTATTCCATTCTAGCACTTACCCACTATAGTATGTTGTTGTTCAGTCGTTAACTCATGTCCGACTCTTCGTGACCCCATGAACCATATCGTGCCAGGCCTTCCTGTCCTTCACTGCCTCCCTGAGTTTGCTCAGTTTCATGCTCATTGCTTCAGTGATGCTATCTAACCATCTCATCCTCTGCCGTCCTCTTCTCCTTTTGCCTTCAGTCTTTCCCAGCATCAGGGTCTTTTCCAAAGAGTCCTCTCTTCGCATTAGGTGACCAAAGTATCTGAGCTTGAGCTTCATTATCAATCCTTCCAATGAGCAGTCAGGGTTGATTTCCTTTAAGATTGACTGGTTTGACCTCCTAGCCGTCCCGGGGACTCTTAAGAGTCTTCTCCAGCACCACAGTTAAAAGGTATCAATTCTTCAGCGCTCAGCCTTCTTTATGGTCCAGCTCTCACAGCCATACATTACTACTGGAAAAACCATAGCTTTGATTATGCAGATCTTTGTCAGCAAGGTGATGTCTCTGCTTTTTAATATGCTGTCTAGGTTTGCCATATTTTTCCTCCCAGGGAGCAAGCGTCTTTTAATTTCATGGCTGCAGCCTCCGTCTGCGGTGATCTTGGAACCCAAATAAATGAAGTCTGTTACTGCTTCCATTTCTACCCCTTCTATTTGCCAGGAATTGATGGGTCCAGATGCCATGATCTTAGTTTTTTAATGCTGAGTTTCAAGCCAGTTTTTGCACTCTCCTCTTTCACCCTCATCAAGAGGCTCTTTAGTTCTTCTTCACTTTCTGCCATTAGGGTGGTATCATCTGCATATCTGAGGTTGTTGATGTTTCTCCCATGTTAATTCCAGCTTGTGATTCTTCCAGCCTGGCATTTCTCATGATGTACTCTGCATATAAGTTAAATAAGGAGGGTGACAGTATACAGCCTTGTCGTACTCATTTCCTTATTTTGAACCAATCGGTTGTTCCATGACCGGTTCTAACTGCTGCTTCTTGGCCCACATACAGATTTCTCAGGAGACAGGCAAGGCGGTCTGGCACCCCCATCTCTTTAAGAATTTGCCACAGTTTGTTGTGATCTACACAATCGAAGGCTTTTGCATAGTCAATGAAGCAGAAGTAGATGTTTTTCTGGAACCCTCGTGCTTTCTCCATGATCCAGCGAATGTTGGCAATTTGATCTCTAGTTCCTCTGCCTCTTCGAAACCCAGCTTGTACATCCGGTAATTCTCGGTTCACATACTGCTGAAGCCTAGTTTGTAGGATTTTGAGCGTAACCTTGCTAGCATGTAAAATGAGCACAATTGTGAGATAGTTTGAGCATTCTTTGGCATTGCCCTTCTTTGAAATTGGAACGTAAACTGACCTTTTCCAATCCCATGGCCACTGTTGCATTTTCCAAACTTGCTGGCATACTGAGTTCAGCACTTTAACAGAATCATCTTTTAGTATTTTAAATAACTCAGCTGGAATACTGTCATCTCCGCTACCTTTGTTGTTAGTAATGCTTCCTAAGGCCCACTTGACTTCACTCTCTAGGATGTCCGGCTCAAGGTCGGTGATCACACCAGCATGGACATCAGGGACATTAAGATCTTTCTTGTATAGTTCCTCTGTGCATTCTTGCCACCTCTTCTTAATCTCTTCTGCTTCTGTTAGGTCCCTGCCTTTTTTGTCCTTTATCACACCCATCTTCGCACTAAACGTTCCTTTCATATCTCCAATTTTCTTGAAGAGATCTCTAGTCTTCCCCATTCTATTGTTTTCCTCAATTTCTTTGCACTGTTCATTTAAGAAGGCCTTCTTATCTCTCCTTGCTATTCTCTGGAAATCTGCATTCAGTTGCTTATATCTTTCCCTTTCCCCCTTTGCTTTTCACATTCCTTCTTTCCACAGCTATTTGTAAAGCCTCATCAGACAGCCATTTTGCTTTCTTGCATTTCTTTTTCTTTGGGATGGTTTTAGTTGCTGTCTCCTGTACAATGTTACAGACCTCTGTCCATAGTTCTTCAGGCACTCTGTCTACCAGATCTAATCTCCTAAATCTATTCATCACCTTCACTGTGTACTCACAAGGAATATGATCTAAGTCATACCTGAGTGGTCTAATGGTTTTCCCTACGTTCTTCAATTTAAGCCTAAATTTTGCAATAAGCAGCTCATGATCTGAGCCACAGTCAGCTCCTGGTCTTGTTTTTGCTGTCTGTATAGAGCTTCTCCATCTTTGGCTGCAAAGTATATAATCAATCTGGTTTCGGTATTGACCATCTGGTGAAGTCCATGTGTAGAGTCGTCTCTTGTGTTGTTGGAAAAGAGTGTTTGCTATGACCAGCTTGTTCTCTTGACAGAACTCTATTAGCCTTTGTCCTGCTTCATTCTGTACTCCAAGGCCAAACTTGCCTGTTATTCCGATTATTCCTTGACTTCCTACTTTAGCATTCCAATCCCCTATGATGAAAAAGACATCTTTTTTTGGTGCTAGTTCTAGAAGGTGTTGTAGGTCTTCATAGAGCTGGTCAACTTCAGCTTCTTCGGCATCAGTGGTTGGGGCATAGACTTGGATGACTGTGATATTGAATGGTTTGCCTTGGATTCGCACTGAGATCATTCTGTCGTTTTTGAGGTTGTACCCCATTACTGCCTTTCCCATTCTCTTATTGACTATGAGTGCAACTCCATTTCTTCTAAGGGTTTCTTGCCCACAGCAGTTGATATAATGGTCATCTGAATTAAATTCACCCATTCCCATCCATTTTAATTAGCTGATTCCCAAGATGTCGATGTTCAATCTTGTCATCTCATGTTTGACCACATCCAGCTTGCCTTGGTTCATAGATCTTACATTCCAGGTACCTATACAATATTGTTCTTTACAGCATCGGACCTTCTTTTCGCTTCCAGATACATCCACAGCTGAACGTCCTTTCGGCTTTGGCCCAGCCGCTTCACTCTTTCTGGAGCTACTTGGAGTTGCCCTCCGCTCTTCCCCAGTAGCATACTGGACACCTTCCGACCTGAGGGGCTCATCTTCCGGCGTCAGATCTTTTAGCCTTTTGACATTGTCCATGGGGTTTTCTTGGCAAGGATATTGGAGTGGGTTGCCATTTCCTTCTCCAGTGGACCACATTTTGTCAGAACTCTCCATCATGACCTGTGTGGCCCTGCACGGCATAGCTCATGCTTCACTGAGTTACCCAAGCCCCTTCGCCATGACAAGGCAGTGATCCATGAAGGGTCACTACAGTATACCAGTTCTATTTAAAGAAAGAATTGGTAGTGGTTTGAAAACAATGGCATTCCAGGAGCCAACAGCCTCGTTCTTTCCTTCCTGAAAGATACTCTGGACCCAGTCAGGCTCAGAAACCAACCTAGAAGAGGCAAGGAGACCTGGGTCAATCAAAGATGGGTTGTGCTGCTTTCCAGCCATACAAGGTGAAATAGATACATACATAATACAAAGTTAGAAATTGGAAGAGGCTGGGTGTTTCCACAACTCCCTTTTATTTAGGACAATTTATTTACATTTTATATTAGTTGCCACAATAGTTGTTATCGCAGGGTGTGGTCCAAAAAATCAAGTTGGTGGCCACAATGGTACAATCAGACTTCTGCCTGTGCATATAAAAAACAGGCAGAGCTTCAGTCACATCATCGTGGCCACTGTGCATGTCCTTGCCATGTTTTTTCACACATGTTCAGTTTTAAAACCATTCTATTCTGTTTCCGCTTTAATCTATGCATCATTTTAATTAAAAAGTACTTAAATATGCATTTTTGGATGTTGCATCTCTTACAATATACTTCCCTAGATATGCTTTAGCTTACAGTGTGATTTTGAAAGCATTTTGATTTCTCCTTTCAGCCTAGCATGTGTACCACAATGGTGAGAGGTGTCAAGCCCACTAGATGGCTATGTTGTAAGGTTTGCCCCGTTCGGCAGAGAAACTCCCGTGACACGTGTGGTTCACAAAGAAGGTTTACTCATGCGTAACGTAGCAGTCACAAGCAAAGCCAGGACTGGCTTGGTACAATTGCATCACTTGTTATATTCCCCCCTTCCCGCGCTTTTTTCCCGCCCCGCGATCGCGTTGCAGCTGCGGATTATGGGCCCCCAATAATCCCCCTTGATTGTTCATGATGGCAGGGTCGGTCAGGGTCTATTGTCCTTGATTGCCAGTCCCCCTCCGGCTGGGTTGGTCCCTCCCCGCTACGTGCAGACCCGCGGGTTCTGTGCTGCGTTGCGATCTTGTTTCGCTGCCTGCGGCCCCGTTCCTTGCTGGCTCGCGCCGTTATCAGTTCATAGTTAAAAGCTTCCGCTGCGGTTTTCCTGTTTGGCTGGGCGCAGGTGGCCCGTTAATTAGCGGCGCTTTCGGTTCCTCTTTTCCCCGCTAGCTACCGCCGGTGGATTCCGCGTGGTCTGGTTGCGAGCTTCCCTGCAGCCCCGTGCTTCCCTGAAGCCTCGTGCTGACCGAACCTGACATACCGCCCCCCTGAAGACAATTCCCCCCCCCCGGCTCTATTTTGGCTTCCCGGGGTATTTCTTGTAAAAGTCCCGCACTAGGTCCGGTGCCCTTATGTGGGTTTTACTCACCCATTCGCTGTGGGACTTGGGAAAATGTTTCCATTGCACTAGGAGCTGGGTCTGCCCCTTGTGCCTCCGGGCGTCCAGTATCTGGTTGATCTCGAAATGCTGCTCCCCCCCGACCATGATGGGTGGTGGCACTCCCTCTGTCTTGTGCCAGGCGTTCCCCGGCTGGTGCAGCTTTAGCAGGCTGCAATGAAACACCGGGTGGATCTTTCCGAGGCTTTTCGGGAGCGTCAGCCTGACGGTTACTGGATTGATGACCTCTGCAATGGGGAACGGCCCCACAAACCTCGGGCTGAGTTTTTTCGATGCCTGGTGCGTTTTTAGGTTTTTGGTTGACAGATACACCTGGTCCCCCACTTTCCACTGCTCCTCGGGGAGCCTCTTGTGGTCCGCATGTTTCTTGTAGTTGGCTTTGGCTCTTTGCAATGCCGCGTGCGCTGCTCGCCGGGTCGCGTCGATTTGGGCAAACCAGGCGTCCAGGGAGTTGATCTGGGATTCTGGCTGAGGCAACTCCGGCATGGGGACGAAGTCTCTCCCGGTGGCTACTTTGAACGGAGAGAACCCGGTACTCTTGTGGACGGCATTGTTGTATGCCACTTCCGCGAATGGTAGTAGCTCTGCCCAATCGTCCTGTTGGTGCCCCACGTAGCAGCGCAGGTACTGTTCGAGCCCCCCGTTCAGGCGTTCCGTGGCTCCGTCCGTCTGTGGATGCGCCGCGGAAGAAAGGGCTTGTTTCGTCCCCACCCGCTTCAGGAACTCCCTCCAGAACCGCGCGATGAAGTTGCCGCCCCGATCGCTGACGACCCGTCGGGGCGCGCCGTGGAGCCGGTAAACATGTTGCACGAACAGTCTCGCCAACCCCTCTGCCGTGGGGACTCGCCGGCACGCTACAAAGTGCGCTTGTTTAGAGAATAAGTCCGTAACCACCCAAATGGCGGTCTTCCCCTTACTCTCCGGGAGCTCTACTATGAAGTCCATGGCGACCTCTTGCCATGGGCCGTCAGGTTCCGCTACCGACTGGAGTAGCCCTCTAGGTTTGCCTTTGGCCCCTTTCGCCGTCGCGCACACCGGGCAACCCCCCGAGTACGCCTCCACGTCCTTATGGAGCGTGGGCCACCAAAATTGCCGCCGGATTAAGTGGAGCGTCTTTACGAAGCCGTAATGCCCTGCGCTCCGGCTGTCGTGGGCTCTTTCCATGACCTCCCGTCGGCAACCCTCGGGCACGTACAGTTTTCCTTCGTGCCACCACAACCCCTCTTGGCTGGTTAGCGCCTCTCGGTTCTGCTTGAGCCAAGCGTCCCGCTCCGCCGCCTCCGTGAACCCTTGCCTTACTTCAGGCGCCGCGTCCCGTCACTCCCCCTTGGTCTGGCTTTGGGTCACCGCCTTTGCAGCCAGTCTGCTGGCAGGGATGATGGAGTCCACGATCTCCTCCCGTAGGCTGGCGTGCTGGGGCATGCGAGACAGTCCATCTGCTAGGAAGTTGCGCTTCCCGGGGATGTGTTTTAGTGTGAACCTGAACCTCCCGAAGTACTGGGACCACCGCGCCTGTTTGGGGGATAGCTTACGCGGGGTCTTCAGGGCCTCGAGGTTCTTATGGTCCGTCCACACCTCGAACGGTTCAGCTGCCCCCTCCAGTAGATGCCTCCACGTGGCCAGTGCCCACTTGACTGCGTACGCCTCTTTCTCCCACACCATCCACCTTCTCTCCGTCTCGGTGAATTTGCGGGAGGCGTAGGCGCATGGGTGGATGGCCCCCTCCGGGCTGGGCTGGAGCAGGACTGCCCCCGTTGCCACGTCTGACGCATCTACTTGGATTATAAACCGCCGATCTGGGTCAGGATGGCGCAGGATCGGCTCCGCTGTGAACCGCCGTTTTAGCTCCTCAAACGCCCCCTGGCATTCTGCAGTCCACGCAAGTGCCATGCTGGGCTTGGGGGGTTTCCCAGTGCCCTTGGTCTTCAGCAGGTCGGTTAGGGGAAGGGCGATTTGGGCGAAGTTCGGGATAAACTGTCTATAGAAGTTCGCAAACCCTAGGAAGCTTTGGAGTTGCCTCCGGGTTCGCGGCGCTTCCCAGCCCAGGACATCCTTCACTTTCGCCGGGTCCATCTCAATTCCCCGGCTGGATATTCGGTAGCCGAGGTAGTCTAGTTGCTCTCGATGGAACTCGCATTTCGATAGCTTCGCGTACAGCTGTGCCTTCAGCAGTCTCTGGAGCACCGTGCGCACCAGGCTCACGTGCTCCGCCAGGGTTTCGGTGTAGATGAGGATGTCGTCCAGGTAGACCAGGACGCCCCGATAGAGTAGGTCGTGCAGCACCTCATTTATTAGCTGCAAAAATACCCCCGGGGCCCCTTTTAATCCGAACGGCATCACGGAAAACTGGTAGCTTCCGAGCGGCGTGTTGAACGCCGTCTTCCACTCATCTTTTGCGCGGATCCTGACTCTGAAGTAAGCTTCGTGCAAGTCCAGTTTTGTGAACACCCTCCCCTTAGACAGATGCGACATCAAGTCCTTCATCAGGGGGAGGGGGTATTTGTACTCCGTGCTGATTGCGTTCAGCCCCCGGTAGTCCACGCACATTCGAAGCGAGCCATCCTTCTTCTCCCGGAATAGTACCGGGGCCGCTAATGGCGACTTTGCGGGTTGGATGAATCCCCGCGCCAGGTTCTTGTCTATGAACTCCCGCAGAGCCCCCATTTCTCTCCTTGACAGGGAGTACATTTTCGGCTTAGGCAGGGTCGCCCCTGGCTCTAACTCGATGGCGCAGTCACTGGGCCGGTGTGGTGGGAGCTGGTCGGACTCCTTCTCCCCGAACGTTGCCGCCAGGTCTCGATACTGCCTCGGGATTCCGCCGCCCGTCGTGGGTTCCCCGGGCCCGGCCTCTCTCTTTGCGGTTGTCTCGCCAGTCGCCGCTGCCTCCCCACGCCTCGGGATCGTTGCAGGTCTCCGGGGTCCCGGCGCTGCTGCTGCTGCTGCTGCTGGCCGGGTCTCAGGCTCCGTCTGCTCTCGCCCCGTCTCCCAGTGTCCCGGACCCTCCACTTGCCCGTCTGTGGTTGCGGCCGCACCCGTCTCCACAGCTCGGTCCCCTCGGCTCTTGCACTTCGCCGGCCTGTCGACCCCGAACCGCACTGCCTCCGCCGTCCAGTCGACCCGTGGGTTCCGTCGTCGCAGCCACGCCAAGCCGAGTACCACCGCGTAGTCGGCCACCGGGACCACCACAAATCTCAGTTCTTCCCGGTGACTCCCGATCGTCATCTGTACCGGCTCAGTGTAATACTGAGCTGGCCCCCCCCCTGCCAGCGTGCCGTCTAGCTGGCTGAATGCAATGGGCTCCCGGAGGCGCCTCAGCTGTAGTCCGAGCCCCGAGACCACAGCTGGGTGCATCAAGCAGTGGGTGCAGCCTGAATCCAGTAGCGCCCGCAGCTGTGCCTCCCCTCCGGATCTCACCCCCCGGATGTGTATTCTCACCCGGAACGGAGGGCAGTCCTCATCTCCTATTGGGTCCGCGCGCCTCGACTCCCCTGCTCGCACTGGGACGCCGTTCAGTGCGAGCGCGCCTCGTTTCCCGCCGGCTCCGAGTCCTCTCCGGAGGACGCCGTCTCCGGGGTCGACCACCCCCCACGTCCTTTCTCGGTCACCGCCGCCACTGCCCCCTTCCGCGGTCGGTCGCCGGCCCTTTTCCCGGTCGCACGCGGGGGCTTGACTTCAGGCCGTGGTGGGGCTCCTTCCCGCTCCGTTGGGCACTGCGCCGCTCGGTGGCCTCTGCCTCCGCACCGGAAGCACAGGTTCGGGGCTCTGGTCGCCTCTCGCACCCCGGTGGACTGCCGCCGACTGCTCCGCCTTTCCTCGGGGGTTCTCTCCCTCGGCTGGTCCCTCGTCTGGTCCCGTCGCCTCGCGCTCTGTTGGATCTGCCGCCATGCCGATTCCGCCGTTCCGGCCAGCCAGATCCAATCTTTCACTGTGGACGGGTCGTCCCGCCCCAGTGCCCGCTCCAGGATCTCTGGATTGAGCCCCCTCTTAAAATACTTCACCCTCAGGGACTCCGGCCAGTCCGTGAGCTTCTCTGCCAATCTCCGGAACTCCAGGGCGTACTCTGATACCGACTTGCCCCGCTGTCTGAACTGCAGGATGTCGTCCTCCGCCCACTTGGCGCTCAATGTGTCCTCGAATCTGTCCCGGAGCGCCTGCATGAAGTCCGGGAAACTCCGTAGTTCCGCCGCGTTGGCATCGTATAGTCCGATCACCCAGCTAGCTGCTTGACCATCTAGCAGCTCGGCCACGTAGGATACTCTATCCTCGTCCCTAGCGAATAGGTGACCACCCCTCTGCATGAACCCCCTAACATGCGTCAAAAAGTGCAGCAGCTGTTCAGGGTCCCCTGAGAACTTCCCAGTGATACCTCGAAGTCTCAGGGCGTCTGCCGCCCGTCGGTCCACCGACCGGGGCATTGTGGGCGGTGCCGGCTGAGGTACTGGACCGCCACCCCTGTTGCTCGCCCCCTCGCTCACCGCAGGTGGTCCCACTCTCTGTAGCAGGGTCTGGAGCATCGCCTCCATGGCGTCTAGGCGCCGCTCGACTCTCTCCTCTAGTCGGGCAAACTTCTCGTCCCACTCGCGGTTCTGGGACCCTGAGCCTCGGGTCATCGTGACGCCTGAACCGTCTGGCCCTTGGTTCACGCCCATCGACCACCGCTCGGCTGGAGGGCGCCCGGTCCTGGCCACTGTCCCGTCGCTCCCGGGTGGCTCCGACCGTCCCTCCTCGAGCCTGGGTTCCTCGTGCTCCAGCTGACCCACGGATTCCTCGTCGCTGGTCATGCCTGTATTGGAAAAGGAAACGCTCCTCGGTGGTACCGGGTAGCGCTAACGGTGAGTCCTGGCTTTATGTAAGGTTTGCCCCGTTCGACAGAGAAACTCTCGTGACACGTGTGGTTCACAAAGAAGGTTTACTCATGCGTAACGTAGTAGTCACAAGCAAAGCCAGGACTGGCTTGGTACAATTGCATCACTTGTTATATTCCCCCCTTCCCGCGCTTTTTTCCCGCCCCGCGATCACGTTGCAGCTGCGGATTATGGGCCCCCAATAATCCCCCTTGATTGTTCATGATGGCAGGATCGGTCAGGGTCTATTGTCCTTGATTGCCAGTCCCCCTCCGGCTGGGTTGGTCCCTCCCTGCTACGTGCAGACCCGCGGGTTCTGTGCTGCGTTGCGATCTTGTTTCGCTGCCTGCGGCCCCGTTCCTTGCTGGCTCGCGCCGTTATCAGTTTATAGTTAAAAACTTCCGCTGTGGTTTTCCTGTTTAGCTGGCCGCAGGTGGCCCGTTAATTAGCTGCGCTTTCAGTTCCTCTTTTCCCCGCTAGCTACCGCCGGTGGATTCCGCGTGGTCTGGCTGCGAGCTTCCCTGAAGCCCCGTGCTGACCGAACCTGACATATGTCTCATTTCTCACATGAGGCCAGATGCTCTGGGTCATGTTAGTTCTTACCAGAATATACAAATATCAAACTCTTCCTATCTCCTGAACTGCAGAGGTCAAATAATTTCAACATGGATCCTCCTTAGAGTGGATTTAGGTTATTTGCTCCCAACAGATCTACAGCTGTATGAACACTGTCAGGAACCAATTCTATTAGTGTTTATCTTCCCCAGGGGGAAAAAAACTAACCTATTTTTTAAAAATTGCAAGCTATTCTGAATGCTTGGCTTTCTTTCCTCTCCCCTTTCACACAAAAATATTTCAAATGCTCACAGCTTACCTGTGCAGCACATCCTAAAATGGTCATCTGACATTGCAATATCATCTAGATCAGGGGTCCCAAAACTCTTCATCTGATTGACCCCTTCATGAAGTTTCATTGTTCATCGATCCCCAAATATTTATTATATGAAAATAATTTAATAAATATTACTTTAACTAAGAGTACCTCAAATAATAATACAGGTAGTCCTCATTTAACCACACTAATTGAGACTGGAAACTGTCATTAAGCGACATGGTTGTAAGTTGAAAAACCACATGACCGTGCCACTTAACAACAGCAGTTCTGGCAGTACCAGTTGCCATCATTAAGCAAGGACCATGTGGGGCATTAAGCAAGGACCTCACATGACTGTGATTTCCAATTTCCTGCTGGCTTCCCATTGACTTTCCTTGAGGGAAGCCAGCAGGGAAGGTCGCAAGTCATGATTATGTGACCGCAGGATGCTGCGACAGCCATAAGTACAAGATCCAGTTATAACTACCACTTGTTCAGTACCATGATAAGTTCCAACAGTTGCTGAATGAGTGGTGATTAAATGAGGACCTTCTGTAATAATAGATAATAAATAATAATTAATAACAATAATTAATAATTACATCAATGGGAAGGATGTACATGATGAACATCAATAAGGGCATTGATACTTGGTGTGGAGATTGGTGAGGTAGAGGCATACGCTCAGTACAGAAGTGAACAGGAATACTACACATACATATATCCTTCTGGGACAGGGGAGGTGAGAGAGACAAGGGGGAGGGTGAAAGGTCACAGACACACAATGCAAAGCACACCGGTAAACAAAGCCAGTAACAACACACAACTGATAGAGACAATTCAACCCCACTCTTGGTGGCAGCTGACCATCCAAGCCTGGATAACGCTGTCTTGCTGCTATCCACATCATCTTCAAAACTAGGAAGTGGTATGGAGCTCTATAGAGACCCCAAAAGATTAATTGGCCCCAATTGACCTTCCATCACTTATTGACCACCTATTGACCTCCAGACATTTACTGACCCCCTTTTGACCCCCAGCCATTTATCAATCTCTTGGATAGTCCCACTGACCCTTGGGGATCGTTATTGACTATTTTGGGGGATCCTGATCTAGCTACATGGTCATTCCAGCAAGTGCTGCAAAGCATCATCAACCTTCACAGGGAGCTCCATACTGCTATGAGCAAGTGAGGCAGCTCTGTACACCTGTACACCTTAAATAGATCAGCAAATTTTATGTCTAGATATTTTATTAAAAATCCTGACATAAATCTGCCAGAGCAGAAATCTATCCTGCCAAACAAGCAGTAAAGCAAATCAAATTTACACTAATCCATATATCCCTATCCCAGATAGAACCCTGCCAAGCTTCCCATACAATCAAATGAAAACCAAGTGCCATAAATAACAAATGTGGTGTTATTTATGAAATACTGATAATCAGATGAAACCAGGTCTACTTTGGAGGCCCTCCCCAGCAATCTGGCTTCCCTATGGTTGCAAAGTATTAAGTTTTGCCATGTTTCAGGTTCATGGCAGTAACTGTCTGTCAAACCAATAATCGGTAGAAAATATAATGAGTCAACTAGTTATAGAGGTCTATATAATTCCCATTATAATTTACTGTGAGCTTTTACTTTGCCTTGTTGGGCATGAGAAATTAACTTATTGGTTAATGTATAATTGATCTTTGCCTTGAGCAGAACAGAAAGAAAGGCTATGCTGGGTGAGACTAAGATAGAAAGGAAGGAGAAAAACAAATTTTCCAAGGATTCCATGTACATATGAATTAAAATTCTTGTCAGAGAAGGTAAATCTAGTTGCTTGCCTGTGTGTTGAGCAATACAAGCTTTCTGGCAGAAGAGCAAGCAAGAATCTTGGGCAGTTTATGGCTTCCAAAAGTTGCCTGATAGAACAGAAAAGATACTCAGTAGCTTCTGACAGTAGCACATAACCCAACTGAGGTGCTGCAGCAGATCAAGGAGTCTTTATACCAGATGGTGACATTGGATTGGCCCTCAGGTATCATGTGATTCAATTTCCCTACCAAGCTAAGAGTGTGGTTCAGTCAGCCATGTTGGGACCACTTATAGTTCCTCAAGTGACTTCTTCTGTCCTGCAGAAAATAGGGAGCAAAATGTTCCTCTATAAAGCTTCCAGTCTGAAACACCACATCCTGATCCAAACCATTACCTTGTTTATGGATTAAATTTTTGCTCTTCCACATCTGGAATAAAATGAGCATTTTAGCAATGACCATTCATGAAAAAGATGGCTAGTTTAAAAACAGTAGTCACACCTTTAAGAATTCTGATTTTTTCATGGTTTTTTTTTTTTGGCTTGGAGATCAGTCCAAACAAGAATGGGATGTGTTCCTTCAAAGGGCTCATCTTCAGATTTCACAAAGTCCCCACAGAGAAGAGTCCTATTGCATCTTGCCATGAAAGGTCTGAAGATCATCTTACCTGGTTATAAAAAATATGATAGGAGCTGGTGTTTTGGAGAGGCCCATTCATGAATTTTGTCTTGATGGCTCATTGCATTTCTTCCTATTAGATGTCACTTTTTAAGGATCACCTCATATTCTAGATTTCTTTAAAAGCTTTTTCATCAAAAAGAGATTACAGACAGCAGGGCAAATATTAACCAGGGGAGGCAACATCTGATCTTTTTTTTTTTTTCTGAGTTTGTTTTAGGCAGCCAGAGGCTACAGTGGGAGATTATAATGTAGTGGTACTGCACAAATGGAAAAGGTCAGTGTGTACCCAGAATTTTTATTTTATTGATTGATTTTATTTTATTTTATTTTATTTTATTTTATTTTATTTTGGCACCACCCAACTCCAGAGTGACTCTGAGCAGCTCACAATATAAAACAGAATACAAATACAATAACATAAATAAAATGTACAATAAGAGAAATAATGTAATGGCAGTCCAGACAACAACATCAACACAAAAACAAAAAATATCAATCATCTCTAACAAGGGGGTTCCATCCAGCCTTCCCCAAGGCCTGGGAGATCCAGCCAGGGGTCTAATCCCTTCCTGAATGCCATCGGGGTGGGAGCTGTCCAGATTTCAGGGGGCAACCTCACTCCAGAGGGCAGGTGCTGCAACAGAAAAGGCACACTTCCTGGGTCCCAAAAGATTATACTGTTTGATTGAGGGGACCCAGAGTAAGCCCACTGTGTTGGCTCTTACTCCTGGGCAGAAACCACAAGAGATAGGTGGACCTTCAAATAACTGGGCTCTGTGCCATGTAGGGCTTTATAGGTGATAACCAGCACCTTGAATGGCACCCAGAAGTATAATGGCAACCAGCGCAGCTCACAAAGCAGGGATGTCGTGTGGGCTTGCCAAGGCAGGCCCGCCACTGCTTGCGCCACTACATTCTGGACCAACTGCAGCTTTGGAATGGTCTTCAAGGGCAGCCCCACGTCAAGCACATTGCAGTAGTCAAGCCATGAAGTGACAAGAGTTGCGTGACCATCTGGAGGGCTGTCCGACTTTGGATGTTTTACCCTTTTCTTTATGAACACTGAGCATATTTTTCAGAAGGCTTTTTAAACTGCTAATTAAAATTAATTATTTAGTGTAACAATTAATTGATTAATTTATGTTTTTTAACTTTCAGTGTTATGTAATGGCAGGTGGCAGCACCTAATTAACCTTGGCTGAGGTTGAAAAGGCTAAGCAGGGTCAAAGCTGGTTAGTAATTGAAGTGGAGACCATTAAAAAATCCAGGACTGTGAATTTTGAAAGCCAAAAAAACCCACGTATTTGAAAAAGGCTATGACAAGCTACTTCTATACCATTGCAAATAAAATAAAAAGAATGCATTCATGGAGTCAAGCTTGACTCAAAGGAGACTTTAAAGATAAAGTATTGTATTCGCATTATTGCTGCATTATTGTTGCATTATCCAAAGTACACATCTGAGTACAAAAATAGGATATAAAATTAAACAAATAAATGGCAATGAAGAAAGCCAATCCAATGATTTACACAATGCTTTGTTAATTTGCCTATCAAAAACGACAGCTCTGTTGTTCAACATAATTTTGAATTAGAGTTGTGCCCTTGCCAGCAGTTCTGGGAGGTACAAAATAGACTTTGGGGAACTTCTTTTGAGCTGTGGGTTGCCCACTCCCAATTCTAGTGAATGGCTGCATAATCCGTTCAGTTGCATGGGTCTTTCACCTACAACTGACATGCTCCTCCTGGCATAGGAACACTTCCATGGGAAAAACCTACACCAACTGGGCCATACTTTATGCACCCAGGACATTTAGAAAGACTTTTGGTTCCCAGCCTGTCACCAGTCCAAGAAGGAGAGAGTCAAAAATGATAAAAATTGTGAAAAGCGGGCTGCGCTGGGGGGTATCAGTGAAGTGTTTTCAATTTCAGGTTCGGGAGATTGGAGAACCCTGAGTCTGATACTAATAAACATTACTTTGGTGATACAAAATCAGGAGTGCTGAACTAGACATCTCCAGATGTTGATGGACCACGACTCGCATCATCTGACTACAGTCAAACTAGTTGAAATGGGTGGAAGCCAGAGACTTTATTAATTTTTGGAGCGCTGTGCACAAAGTCTGTGCAAAATGAACTGTGTTAAGATACAGCAAGCCAAAATAAGTTGGGGCTAATGTAGATCTCAGCCTCATCTTTTCCCCTGCTCACACCTGAATGCTAATGTTCTCTCCTTCTCTTCACTAATACTTCTCATCACCATTCCTTCTATACTGCAGGCTAAATTGATTCCTTGCTCATATTCCAATAGCTGTTCTAAGTAATGAGATATGATTAAATTGGCAGATAATGAACAAAGCAGCACAATGCAAGTCACATTAAAAAAAAAATAAGAAAACAAGCTAAACCAGTGTGGTTGGACTAATCTGTCATTGATAGTTGGTTGGTTTAATGTACACATGGCCCCTCCTCAAATCCTTGATTGTAACCTTGAAAGCCGTTCCAGTGTTACCACTTTAGTATGACAAAAGGGAGAGTTTATTAAATCATGGTAAATAAGCCAGTTAACAGAATGTAATCCATTTTATTTTAAATATGTTTTAGGGGTACCACATTTGAGCTGCAAAGATCTGGACAATGATTAGAGACCAGCAAAGAGATAGAGAAACTTTTAAATTGTCGCTATCATTTAGTGCAGTATTTTTAAAACATGGCAACTTTAAGAAGTGTGAACTTCAATTCCCAGAATTCCCTAGCCAGCATGGCTGGCTGGAATTCTGAGAGTTGAAGTCCACACTTCTTAAAGATGCCAAGTTTTAAATACACTGATTTAGTGGTTATCTGGAACGTTGCAATCAAGATGTGGGACCCTAAAGAAGGCAAGCTGATGTCGTTGACCCATACTACTGTTCTAGCTTCTTCCCAAGATGCTTCCTATCCCCACTTTTCCAAATGTCTTTGTCTTCTTTCTGGGTAGGTTAGCGTACTTCTGAACACAGTGCTGAGTTTTCTAAGAATGTCTTAAGTAGAGCTCAGAAGCATGTCCAAGGAACAGGTCAGTGTGAATGAACCCTGATTTGAATTAAATTGGAAAGTCAAGATTTGAAAGAGGCCTGGTTCAGTTCAAAGGTGTGCTTCAAGGTTCAGAAGCAAACAGCCAACTTTCAGCCAGATACCTTCAAGAGCTTCACTGTATTAGGTTCTTGAAATATTCCCTTTGCGTCTCTTTTAAGCCAGAGGTAGCAGGTTGAAGAAAGTACAGCAGAGTTTCTTTCAAACTTCAGGCATCAAGTCAGTAGAAAAGTTATGCTGAACCAATGCAGAAAATATCCTACTCCAACTTAAAAGAAAAAAAGTTTTAAAACTATTTAAAGAGAAATCTCTCACATTTTCATTACTTTGTTGGGGCTACCAGGCAGCCTTGGCATGATCTTGTGGGATGGAGTAACTTCCCTATCATTAAAAAAAAAATATCTATTTTTTCTTTGTTTGTCCAGAGGTGCCAGGAAAGTTGGCATAGCTGGTTGACAAGTTTGGCCCTCCTGCAATGTGCTCAAAAATCCAGACAACTGGGTATCAGCAAATCAATACAGAAAAACCCAACTCTGCTGCCATTTAACATTTGGCCCTAATTTTGCCACTAAGCTCTAAAAGTTGCAATGAAGACCCACCCTCATCACTGGCTTCAGAGAGGTGCCAGAATTTGGGGGGGGGGGGTTGGGGGGGGTCACACAGGCAAAGCTTAGCTATTTCTGGAAAGAACTGGAAAAATGACTTGGCCATATATGGAAATGAAATACATCATTGTCTGTATCTCTAACAAACCCAGAGGCAGTACAAAGTTCATTGAATCTGCAAAGCACTTTCCAGCCATCTGATCTGATTCACTACATCAAAGACATCTCAGATCAGCTTCAACTGAGGTAATTCCATCATGTCAAAATACACCTTTGAAGCTTAGCATAGCAGTAATAAAAGTGTTATTAAAGGCTGGAGCCAAAGATGCCCAAAGCAAACCACTAAGATGCCAAAATGACAATAGGTGAGGAGATCATACCACCTATTAGCTCCTTGCATCCCAACTTCTGATGCAAGAGTGTAAGTTGTGACATTTCTTGGATGACATCACCATGCAGGTATTAGCATCCTCTGCAAACTCTGGGCTATGAATATTGGAAAACAACCCCCCAGCCTCTAATAGCATTTACATGAGCTGCAGTTCTTCTGAATCCACAAAGAGAAATGGAGGGTGGCCATTTATGGAAAAGGCGGGTGACTTATGCAAATGCGTGCCTTTCGCACAATTCATTCCTCTTTACAATGATTAAGAGTCTTAGTTTAAGGAGGTCTAATTACTGTCCCTAGTCACATAAATCCTGTAATTGTTTGCTGTATGTCAGAAAATTCTGAAGATACTGTCAGAATACTACATGTTAGAATACTACATATCAGAAAATACTGAGTTTTTAAAAGTATATTCTAGTGCCTATTCCAAAAACTGTTGGTATGTATGTATGTATGTACGTACGTATATGGGCTGGGGGCAGAGGGTTCTTCCTGATGATCAGCTTTGCCACCTCTCAATCTTTCTGAATCCATTTTACTATGCGCCTGAGATTCATCTGCTATTTTCGGATCTACTTGGACCAGGATGCTGTGAGTTATATGAGTGGGTATATATGTTTGCAAGTCTAGAGCTTCTAGTGAGAACTGCCAGCTGATCAGTCAATAGCTAAGCACAAAGAGCTGTCAACCAACCAATCACAGAATTTCTAATCCCTCAGATCTGTGTCTAAATATACATCCTTCCCTGCCCCACCCCACCCCACCCCACCAAAAAATAAAAACATATTTTTAGCATTTTCTCCAGTTTCTGCTCACTATGGTGCCAAACCTCCACTGACTTCCAAATTCTTAATAATAATGTGCCAGCAATTCTGCATTTGCCCTCCTTTATTTAATCAAGCTAGCTAAGATGGGACAAGTTAAGAGTTCCCACCAGTGAGACCGCAGACCATCCTTTCAAGCACAAGGCAACTATTTGTTGCCATCTTTGAAATGGCTGGCACTACCTTGAAATTGTTCCATTCATGGAGGCAACTCCACCAGCACAGGGATATGTCAAAATTGCTCACAGTTGTAAGTCCCTGTAGTGCTGGAGTTTTTAACATAAGATGGATGAGGAGGAATGTAATAGTGGTATGTACCTCTTTCCCTTATGTGCATGGTACATAACACTCTATATGATTTTATATTTTCATATAATGGTTCAGTGTGTAATGCAGAATTAAGCAAGCATTTATTTTACTCACTAAAGGGGCATACTTTGTTTTGCCCTATCCTTGGTGAGGGACCTGTGTGAGTAGGAAGATCTTTCTCATCTTCAATCCAATTAACCTTAAAAATCAGATACTCCTTAACTTTAAGACAGTCTCATCACCACACGGTATAAACAAAGACCTTTTGCCTTGATGGTCTCATTCTCGGCAGGACTCCTCAACCTTGAACCTTGATGGTTTCATTCTTGGTTGAAGGACAAAGCACTCTGAGATAAGATATAGGTGTCCTCCTTGTCCTTGGTAAAATATAGTGAGATGAGACTATTGCTGGGATTAATTAGGGTTCAGAACCTATATAAGCTAGTCAAAAAGCCGCACGGGATGGTACTTTGATGCAGACCTAACTGGGAGGGTACTGCATGTTTGCTGACTTGGAAGGGGTCTACCTGTTGTCATTTCTCTGGGGTTCTCTGACCGGCATAAGGGCTGTAAGGTCATTCTTTCTTTGCCTGATTGTATTCTTACATAGTTTTAATTACCATCTTGTGTTAATATTCTTTGATTGCTGTCTTGGGTTATGTTGTGTTGTTATGTTTGTATACTGGCTTGGAGTAAAACCAATGTATGATCACTGCTTCTGAATCCAAAAGAACCTGTGACCCAACCCTGCTGGCCTGGGGATAAAGCAAACAGACTCTGGTTGTTAAATTATGTGATCATTGTGGGGCTCCCCTCATCCCACAGTTTGGACAGCCCTTCACTTGGAAGACCTCAGAAAGGGAGATATGCAATGCTCTCAAGCAGGATTATGCTTAACAGTGCATAAGCACCTCGGCACAACAAAATTGCACAGCAGGGGGAAGGGGGACAGCCTAATTTCATAGCCAGCACAATGCAATCATTTTGCCCATAATCCGGTATAAATGGAGAACTTCACAACTTCAGCAAGCACATTATTAAAAGGACTTTCAGCAAGGCCTCTTGATATTTGCTTGCAAACTGGCAGACATTCAATGTACATCAGCACTTAAGAAGAAACAGCCAGACCCAAGGAGATAAGGAAGGACCAAGCAAGGAGAGGAGAGGAGAGGAGAGGAGAGGAGAGGAAAGGGAGAAAGAGGGAAAAAGAAAAAGCAAAAAGCAAAAAAGGAGAAAAGAGAGAAAGAGAAAGTTAAAGAAACAAGATCCACAAAAAATAAGTGACTTCTGACCTTTATTTCAACAGGTATAAACACACTCATTATCCCTCTTCCCTCTTTGGTATTACAGAAATCTCTTCAGCTCCTTATTTAACCTTTTTTCAGTCATCAAATCCATAAACCATCATTTCACTTTTTTCTGTTTTCAGCAAAAAGTCCATTAAAGGTTTCCAGAGAAGAGGATGTGGATTTGCCTCCATAGCACCTGAGGGTAGGACAAGAACCACAAAGTGGAAGCTTGGCAGAAGCAAATCCAAATTCAACATAATGAGTCATTTTCTCACCATGAGAGCTCTTCAGCAGTGGAACAGCCTGCCTCCTGGAGTCATGGGTGCTCCATCCCTGGAGGTTTTCAGAATTGGACAGCCATTTGTCTGGGATGGTCTGAGGATTCCTGAGGAAGAAGACTAGAAAACCTCCAAGGTCCTTTCCAGTCCTCTCATTCTATGATTCCAATCTGGAATCCCCAGGTCCACATCTGCCTCCTGAAAGCCTTGGATGTGGCCAGCGTTCTACCCAGCGTTGCTACCAAACTGTGATTTTCAATTGGGGAAAACATTAACAGCATGACTGGACTATAATTACTATACTTAATTTTAATTAAATATAAATTCAATTAAGGGGTTATTTTTACTTAATTTAATTAAGTGTAAATTATTTCTGA
Source organism: Python bivittatus (assembly GCF_059951505.1). Classification (NCBI taxonomy): domain Eukaryota; kingdom Metazoa; phylum Chordata; class Lepidosauria; order Squamata; family Pythonidae; genus Python; species Python bivittatus. The sequence goes on from NW_028277096.1 coordinate 9,021,733, forward strand.
TTTTTATTTCTTTATTAAACAGACTTATATAGCCACCCATCTACCAGACGTTATCCTGGATGGTGAAAAAAATAAGCCCAGTATATTAAAAAAAAACATTTAAAGCAATAAACAATGTTGGATTAGGGACAGCATCTTGGCAACCACAAATTAATCAACCACATTTTAGCTTTGCATGTTGTGTGAACACACCAAAGACTACTGGGTGCAGCTTCCTCTTTCTCTCTCACACACCCAGAGGAATTGGGCTGGTGTTTTGCCAGTTGTCAAAGCGCTGGCCAAGTGCCCAGGCAATTGCTTCTTTTAGTTCTTATAGATCCAGAGGCAATGAACCCACCAGTAGGTAAGAAGATTTTAAGCTTTATTGTTAACTCTAGCAAACAGATTTAAACAGGAATATAAGAATTAGCAGATAGAATTAAACAGAAATACATAAGCATAGTATAAAAGTGTAACAAACCAATCAAGATGATAAAACTCCTCCCTTACTGTCAGGAGCTACCATAAGGCGACAGCGGAGAGACCCCAAGGTGGCTTAGATAACACAGTTCCTAGTCCCAAGGCCTGTGTCCACTTTCCATCCTCAAAGGGCAATGCCAGGGGTTTTATCAAAGGCTGGCACTGCCATCTCATGACTCTGTTTCCATGGTACTGAGAAGACCTAACCGTGACTAGATGTTGCACCTGCTCATTGTGAATCAAGAGCCTAGGAACTGTATAAATGAGCTAGCGCTTAATCTAAACAACCCTGAGACTTTTCTCTTCTCCCTCCTCCTCCCCACTTAAAGTCAAAGTACTTAAAAAAAAGTACTAAAAAAAAAGTTTCACTGAAGTAAGAGTGGAGAACAAGCCACCTAAACATTGTTATGACTCAGAGTGAACTTTCTTAACACGTGCAGGAGAAATCAAAACATGTCACTTCAACTCCTTGAAATAACAATGGTCTTCCGCATTGCCACTACAGCTGGTATAGCATAATTGGCGAACATGCTTCTGAATCAGCCAAAAAGGACCCCTTGGACATCCTTAGCAGAGAGCAGGTTAACAGCTCCATCAAGTGTGCCAACCAGTGGTTCCATTTTAGGTGTGTTTTGTTATTGCTGGGGAAAGGTAATAACTGTCAAGAATTTGAAATTAATAAATAAATAGCCTCTGGATGTTGAGCACGTATTCTTTCCCCTCCATGTCACTTTGAGGAGCATACCAGCCAGGACAAACTCAAAGGTTTCCCCAAATGATGAGAATGAGGTCTTGCTTAGTGAAGTCCAGCACATTGTTCATAAGAGCCCAAGTTATGTATAACTTATTTCCCGAACGTGGGCAGAGACCAACTGGTCCCCATCAATTCTGTGGGCATGGAGAAGCGTCGTGCTCCCAATCATGGACAAAAAAATGACTTTATGCTTGAAGGACAAATGCAAAAAGTTTCTGAAGCTGCTTTTTTATGGCAACCAGTATATCACAGCCTGGTAGAGGCCAGCTTGTCAGCTTAAATAGCTCTGTTCATACGAGATAAATAAAGAGGTCTAGTTTGTGCACAACTTAATACTCTGGGGGAAAAGTAGTTTCTGTGCAAGCCAGCCCCAGGATTTATAGGTAAGAAGTTGGATGTTGCTTTGTTTTGTCAAAACACTGGTCTTCTCAATGTTGCTGGAGGTGAGCATCGTAAATCAATACCAGTGCTCCTGGTAAAGCTTTGCCTCTTTTGTGATCTCAGGATCTGAAAAGGATGGCTTCTTTGTGCTCATCTTTTGGAAACATGGAAAAGGGCTTTAGCTTCCCGCTCCAAATACCTTCCATTTTCAAGAAGCAGTAGGTGGCCAATGGTGCTTTGGCGTGAGAAATGTCTGGTGTTGCCAAAAGAGAATGCAGGACAGAGGCACAAAGAATTGGCTTGCTAGTCTTGGGTTGGGTTCATATCTTGTAGGAAAAGCCACAATGTGACTTGCTTATTTGTGGCTTATCAGGGGGCATTATCCATGATTCAGGGTATCCACAGAGTGTGGTCAAAAACATCAAAATGGTGGCCATGACAGGGCAATCAAAGTTCTCCCCATTTTTTATGGGTATCATGCCATCACAGCGAGATCTTGACTTTTTTACCATAACCCATGGTCATGATTTATGGCATAGTATTTTGTACAAATCCTGCAAAAGGTGATTTATTAAATGAATCATGATTAAGAAAACCATAGCCTAACACAAATGTGTGAACCACATTGAGTGGGCACATCACATTAAGCAACAGTTAATTCAGCTATAGCTGTTGAATAAGCTACAATTATTCACACAATACATTAAGCGAGACTAAGAACCACATATGTACTTTAAAAGGCATGTACAGGTTCCTTTCTGTCGCCCAAAAGGTGAAATGAGGATAAAAATTCAATTTATATATAAATAGAATTAAATAAATACAATTTTTGCCCAACATTTAATCTGGTTCACGAATTAACCAATTTTTCAGAGTTCATGCAACACAGAGAACAATCAGTTAACTAAGCAGGCTGAGCTCTGATAACTTGCTAAACCACACACACACTTAATCAAGGTTATCACTTAATCAAGCTTGCTACTAGGTAAACCAAACCTCAGTAGACTGGATATTTTTTCTTCTTGTGTCAAATTTAAATAATTGTACTTTGGCAGCTTCTGGAGGGGACTTTGGTCTTCATGGAGGTTTGGGGGGGCAGACATATAGTTCAAGGGCATCATTTGTGATCATTCATAAATCATGGTGTTTGGGGGGGTTGTTTTTGTATGTTTTGTGCCTTCAGAGTCAGGGTTGACTCCTGGCGACTGCCTGGACAAGTCCCTGCAGTTTTCTTGGCAAGATTTCAGAAGTGGTTTCCCACTGCCTTCTTCCTAGGGCTGAGAGAGTGTGACTGGTCTAAGGTCACCCAGTTGGCTTTGCACCTAAGGCAGGACTAGACCCCACGGTCTCCTGGTTTCTAGCCAACTGCCTTAACCACTACACCAGACTGGCTGTCAAAGCATTGTTTACAAGGCCATAATGTATGTGTGGGGAGGAGGGGGGAGGCGGTTTGCAAGAGCATAGCCCCAAACCCATCCCATCATGGCTTAGTATGATGGGCAAATCCAGCCTCTGTGTGCATCTAGCTCAGAATTATTCACTCCAACCAGAAGCTCATCTCCAGGTTCTCTGACCTGATGCTGCTGCTGCTGCTGCTGCTTTACATTTTACCTGATGTGCCAGGAATTGAATGTGGGAACTTTGGCCGGCAGAGCAGATCTTCTACTACCAAATGACCATCACTTGCCAAGCCAGAAGTGCGCTAATTAACTCAAACAGAACTCAGCCTATGTGTCCATAGGAAATGACTCCAGATGAGGCAAGCCTACAGATACCCAGCCAAAGTATGGTAGGTACATACAAGAACCAAAAGTAAATCTCAAAATATATCTGCTTTCTGTGACCTAGTCCGATTCCTCTCTAGAACGGCAGCATTTTTAAAATTATTATTTATTTATTTTGCTGGCTTTGATTACTCTTTGTGCATGTATCTCTTGTTACAATGGGCAATTTTTGTTATTGTTCCATGTTCACAGCCTACTGACTGATGTTTTTATTGTTTGAGTGTTTTATGGATTTTTTTATAAGATTCTAAGTCACTCTGGGAACCCTTGTGGTTGAAAATACAGGGTAGAGTGATTTCATAAATAGAAAGATATTTTATGATACTTAGAGAATACTGAGTCCCATTTTACAGCTGAGGAACAGCGAGGCATAGCAATCAGGTTGCTTCCAGATGGATGGCTCCGGATACTTCCAGTCAAAAGGCATTGTGTCGTTACTCCATCTTTCTCTGCTGGCGGGGTGGGGATTTAATCTGTGGAAGGGTTGGCAGGGTGGTGCCAGTTATAGGTACAACTCCACCCGCAACGGCACGTGCCTCTTGCTTCCTCCCTGACCCTTCTGATTGGTGGCCTGGGGATCCCCACATGTGACGGAATGTGAGGGCAGCCTTGGAAGACAGGGGAAAGAGATGCCACCAAGGAACAATCAGGTAAAAGAGAAAGGAGTCCCCAACTGAATACAGTCACAGAAAGAAACTTAGGAAAGACCCGCCCTAACTACACAGGCAGTAAATAGGGAGGGCAGGAGATTTGTGCTTTCAGACTTGTGAGATTCAGTTAATGTAGCCTCACAATAAAGTAGAATTAGTTCATCTGGCTGTGTTTCCTGCCCAGTTCACCTGGGAGGGCTGACACCATGTGCATGCCTGCAAAGAGGAAGAAAGCAGCAACAGCAGATGTGTGATCATGCGGGTTTTTTTGCTTGCAAGCTGGGAACTCTCCTGCTGGTTTTGCCGCATCACCAGCTGCAGAGTTTTTGCTCAGCTCCTGAGCACCCTTGGTGGCTGCTATGCTGTGGAATAGTGTGGACTGCACTGCAAGGTCTACTCCTGTTCCCTCTGGTTCTTTTTCATCCTTCATGACTATCCCGCCAATGGCAGCAATTGCTGTCCTGGGGAGGGTCATGGCCCCCGGGCCTCCTGAGCTTGCTGCTTTGGTGGTGGATCCCCCTGTGAATGTGGCTAGTGGGATCCAGGAGCCCCAGGCAGTGCTGCCCACTCAGAGGACAGTTCCCTCTGCCTCCTGTTGGGCGATTCCCACGAGTAGTGCTGCTAGATTTGTCCTGAATCCTGTGGGCGCCAAGCTTCCCCTTAGTCTCGTCCCATCCTTTGCTCCTCAACCCCAAGTGCTGCCTACTCCCATAAAAAGCAAACTAGCTCCCTTGACTCCGTCTTTCCCTTCTTATCTAATTTCTTGAGGCCTGAAAAAAGACAGCAGCAGCAGTGGGAAAAGATGGCAGGATTAGAAATGGAAGAGAACAACATCCAGACTGCTAATCTTGACTCGCAAGCAATCACATCCTTACATCAAATGGGGGAAGGGTGATTATCCGTGGCAGGGTAACAACCTTTCAGAGATCATAAGCAGGTTCAGGATTCTAAGGACATGTCATGGGCACAATTACACAATGATGCGAAGAAGGTGCTTGCCCATTCACAAAATGGCTGCCAAGGTAACTGTTGCCAATGGTAAAGTACTCACCTCAGAAGGCTAATTAGTAAGGTTGCTCTCTACCATCCCTGTAGTGCCCCCTCCCCAGCATGTGCTGCACTAACCCAGTTTACATCGGGAAGTAATGGGAAGAAGGAATGACCTTGAGGAACAGGAGGAAGAGCTGCTACTAAGACAACAGTCAGATAAAAGAAACCTGTATCTGGGATAGAACTGTAACCTGAGAAAGTGTCTCAGACAGGACCCTCCCTGGTTGTCATGAAAATAAAGGGAGGGAGGGGGGAAGCTCATTCAGATTTGCAAGATTCTGTTACTGTAATTTTATAATAAAAGTAGTATTAGCATTCATGACTTTGGTTTCCTAGTCTGGTCTACCTTGGAGGGCTGATATTGCCTTTTTTTCTGACCATAGTTCAAAACCAGAACTATTTGGCAGCCACCAAATATATTTATCTGGGCCCCAGCCAGACAACTGCATTAAAATACAATCCCTGAATTCTTAAGCCAGCAGAGAAATATGGTAGCATAAAATGGGCCTCTCCCAGCTGCCAATCTCTATTTTGCCTCAGGAACAAAGACAGCAAATAGCCCTTACTATTTTCATGTCAGAGACATTAAGGAAAGCAGTTAAGAGATTCTTGATTTACCTAGCTTTGTTTGTCTCCCCACCCACAAAGCACACTATTCTTAATGTGGGATGGAGTTGGGGCTGAAGTAGGAGACAGGTTTTGACAGATGGTTAGACCAAGGGGTTAGGCATCTGTCAAAACCCATTCTGGGTTTGTGCAAGTGTTTGCACAGGTCCATTAAAGGGGAACCTGACAAATGGAGATTCCTTCTGGACAGGGACTGTGCTAAATCTGTGCCCCCAAAAAGGTTTATCTTTAGCTGATATTGGAAATGGAGTCACAGACATGTAGCCTTCTTGATGGAATGAACGACAGCTCTTCATTGAATATGGGAAAGAAGAGAAATTGCATGCATATTCAAGGACACTATTTGCAATCAATAGAAGAGAATATCTGTAGCTCAGGGTTGAACTGCGGCATTCCTGGTGCTCTCTGAGCTTGGTTGTTTGCTTGCACACATCTCATTACACAACTAGGTAACATCAGTGTGTGGGTGTGTGAGGTTTGCTGCCCTGCTCTTGCCTGCTACTACAGGTAGTCCTTGACCCGCCACTCATTCAGGGACCATTTGAAGTTACAATAGCACCGAACGAGTGGTGGTTGTGACCAGTCCTCGAAGTTCCAGCTGTCCCAGCACCCCCACAGTCACATGATTGCAATCTGGGCACTGGCTTGCAGTTACAAGGGTTGCAGTATCCCGCAGTCATGTGAATATGATCTGTGACCTTCCCTGTCAGCTTCCCACAAGCAAAATCAGTGGGGAAGCCAGCAGGGAAGGTCACAAGTTGCTTGGGTATGTCTCCTCCACCCATGCACCCACTCCCACCCCCTCTGCACTCATGTTGTGCCTCACTGGCCATCCTGAATACCCTTGCACACCCTTGCACACCCTCCCTGAGCCTTGCTGCACTCACATTGCATCTCCCCAGCCACTCAGACACCCTCCTTGGCCACTTGTGCACCCTCATGCATCCTTCCCCGCCCAGCAGCAGCCACCCCAAGCCCCGCCATGTTCACACTACGCCTCCCCAGCCACACCCCCTCACTCTCCCACCTGGCAGCACTTCCTGCCAGCTTCCTCACTGACATTGGTTGTTTTTTTTTTTATAAATGTTTTTTTATTTTTACAACAAACACAAAACATACATGAACAAACAAAAACATAAAAAGGCATAAAAAAAGCATCTTCCATTTTATACCGTGTGTCAACCAGTTACCAACTCGTTGGTGCCCCTTTCATAATCTTAAATTCTCATATCATCTATTCAAAATATACTTGTATTCTTATCAATAAACAATTATTAATCATTCATAGCTAATCTATAGAATCATTTATTACAAAAAATTTTAACTTTCAATAGGATTAGTAATACATTTTCATCTATCGATTATATGTGTATATATATAATAGTTAATATCAAATTTCTATTATAAAATTTCCTAATCCATTACATTACTATATTTTCTCATCTAATCATTAATAAAAACAAATCCCGTGTCATATAAAATTACTTATCTTCTTACTCTAATATCAAATCTCAATTTAACTCATCTCTGCACATTCCATAATTTTCAATAACTTCCTCCTGCATAAGTACTTTTTAATTTTTCAAATTCTTAAAAGTTACAGTTCTAACCAGTATCAGTTACAGTATCAGTTACGGTTCTAACCAGGTTACAGTTCTAACCAGATTCTTCACTACATGTTTCAACAAAAATGTCTCTAGTTTAAAATCTATATGTTACTATATTCAACCATATATAAATTTTAGTCTAATCTCTTAAGACATTTACAATCAAATACAATTTTTAACTATACATCTCAGATTTATACTTTATTCCAACGCTTGCATAATTTTGAGTTCACCCTTTTCATTCAATATCCCAAAATATCTAGCTGTTTATTCCTTTTTCTATGTTATTGGATAAGAGAAAGCAATAATAAATGTCCTTTCAAACATTCTGCTTTTTAAAGCTTCTGTCAGTTCCATCATTGTTGTATTCCCCTCATTTTTTCTTTAAACATCTGAAGTAGTTTCTTTCAGTGTTGTTTTACTTCTTTTTGTGCATTCTCTTAATACGATTTTCCATTATAATCTTGTATAATCTTTTTCTCACCCTCAGTGCCAAGAACAAGTCTGTCCCTCTTCATTTATCAGTTGATTAACCCTTTTAATTCTCAGTTTATAGGCCTCACAATAATTCTGTTTAATGCTTCTGATTTCTTGTACTATTTCTTTCTTTTCCATTGATCCCATTTTATGTTTAATTAAGTCCATTTTAGCTTTAATATCTTTTTTTCTTTTTTTTTTTTTTTGCGGGAATTTCTGCAGCTCTTCTTCCAGTTTTTTATAGTCATCCTCGATAGTTTAAAGATCTTTTTCTACATTGTGTTTCTCGTATAGTCTATTGTCTTGATAAACCTTCATTGAGTCAAAGGATTCTTTATCTTTGTTCTTGCCAAAAATAAGAGAAAAAAAGAAGCAAAAGGAGAAAAAGAAAAGAAAAAGAAAAAAAAAGGAGAGGAGGGGAGAGACTAAGTCTCTTTAAAAAAACTCCAACTGGGAGGGGGGAATGGAGAGCAAAGCAGAGCTTCTAGCAGAAAAAAGAGCTACTGCCACTAATCAAGGCTCTTGTGACTAGCTCAAACTTTCCATCTTGATATTTTCAAAATCGCTTTCAACTCCACTTTCTTGTTTATAGTTACGGATGGCACCTGTATAAACATGCACATCCCACTATCTTTTTAGAAAGCACAGAGTCCTTGAGCATGCGTCACAATGGAAGGAAAAAAGCACTAAGTCGCGCCTCTAGATGGCAGTGCAACTTTCTTTCATTTACTTTCTCTTAACTCCACTTTCCCCATTTCAAAATCAAAAAGTATAAATTTCTTATAACAATAAAGAAATCTTAGTCAAAAAAAAGGCTTAAAATAAAAAATTATTGAATATTAAAAAGAAAAAGCCAATCCAGTTAAAAAATATATTTTTTTAAAAGAAAAACATCTTGTCAATTCCACTAAAAAGGGAAAGTTGAAAAGAATTTTTTTTTTTCCCCCTTCTTTTTTTATAAGGTTCAATCTCGCCGCTTAATCCACTTTTCTTCACTTTTAAAAATCTCTTTAAGTTACTTAAGGTGTTCTCTAAGAATAGTTGAATAATAAAAGTCCATCTCACCCAGTTGACACCCCTCTCTTCCTTCTTCCTTTGGAGCTGTCCCGGCTTTCGCAGCCATTTTTGGCTGGCTCTCCTCCGCCGGCTTCAAGAGCTTCTCCCGGGATCAATCTGGAACTTGCGGCATCCCTGAGATCCGCGGGACGCGCCCTTTACGATCGCCATCTCTTCGGGACGGCTTAGGTCCGTCGGGACCGTCCAGGGGAGGAGATATCAGCTGCGATCCTGGGAACCCAGGATCGCCCGCCGTATCGCCGCGACGCCAGCTCCGCCCTCCTCGACATTGGTTGTTGAAAGACAGCAGGATGTTGCAAGGAGGTGCTCACTTAACAACCGACAATCCTCGCTTAATGACAGCAACAGGGAATGCAGGAATTGCCATCACTAAGTGATGCTTTAAGACTGCATCGCTTAGCAATGGAAATTCTGGTCCCAACTGCCATCATAACTCGAGGACTACCTGTATATATAAACAGGCAGCAAACCCCACCCTCAGTTGCACTGATGATGCTACCTAGTTGGGTCATGAAATGTCTGCAACCAAACAACCAAGGTCAGAGAGCACCAAGGACTCTACCATTTGCAATACTGGACTTATTTTCTGCTCCTGATAATCTCAGTAGCTGGGGTAATAACCATAATTTGTGTCTCCATCACTGAGTTTCCATTTGAATTTAGTTTATTTTCACCAATAAGTCACTTCCTATGAACAATATAGCTCATTCCTATTCCTTCATCACAAGTTTGTGCGTTTAGATGTGCATTGCCTGTTATTTATAGAACAGCTTTCCAAGTTTTAACAGGGGAGTGATGAGAGCAACAGTAAGCTTTCGTTGAGAAGATGAGAAGATTACAAAGAAATGGATACGAAGCACTCAGACCCACACAAATGCAAATCGTATTCATTATTACTAAGCAACACCGTACAAACTCTGACAAGGTCACTGGAAGTCCTGCTAACAAGCAAGTGTCTGAAGCACTGCAGGAGATGGTCTCTACACCTAGACCATTTTGATGTCTTGAATCTTGTTACCTGTCACTGCCTGCCACAAGCCCAAAGACCGTTAGCAGGAAGGGGGTGATCTAAAGGCAGAAGTGGAAAAATTTCAGAGCTGCTTTCAAGAAAGATGGAAAGGTCATCATCCCAGCTTTCTGTAGTGTGGTAATGCAAATCATCCAGTAAATTTTCAAGAAAGCGACTGATATTTGCTCTAGAAAATACTATCCAAAATTTCTGATCCCAACAGGGGTGTGAAGGATTATTGTTTTATTTATTGGATGACAGGAACACATTCTGGCCTTCCTATACTTGATACCGAATATAAAAATGTGTATGTGGATAAGATCAGCCCATTTGTGGCAGCTCCAATATATCTGTCGTAAAACAAACCCTAGGATTGGCTTCCTTCCCCATCATGGTCAATGTGTCCTCTTCTAATGTGTAGGTGAGCAACTAGTCATAAACTCATGAGGTTTTGGCAGTTTTATGAAGCCTTGTATACAAACACCAAAATCTTGTGTGAACTCTCAGAACAATGGCAAAATATCAGAAGTTTCCCCACAAAACATCCAAGGTCTCAAAACCATAAAACATTTCATGAGACTTCAGCATTTTTATGAAAGATCATGAGAACACCGCCAGAGCTAGCCAAAATTTCATGATTTGCGGTGTTTTGGTGGGAGCGGTGGTGGCGGCTGTGATATTACCCAGAGATGCCACATCCAGAAAGGTTGCTAATTCTTTACTGATGTAGCTTAAATACCTCTTCCCAACAATAACACTTTCCAATAATAACACTCTGTCTCAGCCCAGCTCACCTCACAGGTTTGTTGTTATGGGGAAAATAGGAGGAGGAAGGAGTATTAAGTATGTTCGCCACCTGGAGTTATTTATAAAAATAATAAAGGCAGGATAAAAAAAAAAATCTTTAAAAAAACCACTGACAGTTTTTCCTTTTCTTTCCTTCCAATATATTATTTGTAATATGTTACACAAAATATGCTATTTCTAAACCTTAAAAAAATCATCCCATTTTCTGAACTCTTCTACAAAATGCCATGTAACATAATGATTAGATGGAACACTTGCCAAAGTGAGCCATTTCAAAACTGCAATTCCTTTTTTTTTTTTTCAATTTGCTATCCAGAGGGGAAAAAAATGCCTGCATATATGCACTACTCTTAAGGGACGCTAAAATTAATGTATCAACTTTTCAATGCCTCCAGTCTTTTTTCTTTAAAATTTAAGTAGTGTTAAAGGAAGGTTATATTACTGAGCTGTCAGATACTAACATTATAACCAATATTCCCGTAAAAATAGTTTTGAACTCAAATTTTGACTAGGGTGAATGTAAAGGTTTTTGAAAAAAAAAAACAAAAAACTAAAGACACAATCTGATGGCCCCTGCCCATTAGATTCATTAGATTCTCCCTATCCAAGGTTGGAGGGAGAGCTTCATCTTCAGAGGCAGAACAACAACAGAGGAAGAACTTTGACCTCAGATTCCAGCTCATATTCACGCATGCATGCATTCATTCATTCATTTGGCCACCCATTCATTCATTTATATGGCCACCCATGTCACAGGAACTGACTCTGGGCAGCATATAGCAAAAAATATAAAAACAATGAACATGTCAAAAGCAAATTAATTTTTTTTAAAAAAAAAACATAAAACACACAAGAATTAGATCAGCAAGGAAGCCACCTCAAGATTTCAACGGTCCCCTGAGATCTCCAGGCCAGATCTTGAGGCACTTCTGGAAAATAAGGAGAGATGGAGATGACCTCACTTTGCGGGGTGGGGGGAGAACGTTGCATAAAGCAGGTGCTATGGCAGATAGATAGATAGACAGACAGACAGACAGACAGACAGACAGAATACAATACAAATGCAAAATACTTTAATGACCAAGTATAAAATATATGCATGAAACTGAGCAAACTCAGGGAGGCAGTGAAGGACAGGAAGGCCTGGCGCAATATGGTTCATGGGGTCACGAAGAGTCGGACACGACTTAACGACTAAACAACAACAACAAATAAAATATATGCAAGGAATTTGTCTTCAGTGACGAACAGCAAGATCAACGGTGTGTTTGGATAGCAACAGGAAATTAATAAATAGTAACAATAACACTGCCCCAGTAAAATAACTTTTCCAAAGGGAGAAGCCACTGTCCAGTGCATATCAGGTCATATAGTATTTAACAGAGCAATGGCACAAGGGAAAAAACTATTCCGATGTCTAGATGTTTTAACATATGGTGCTCTGTAGCACCATCCTGAAGGAAGAAGTTGGAACAGATTATATCCAGGATGAGAAGAGTCTGCAGATATCCTCTCTGCCCTCCTTTTGACCCTCGCAGTATACAGTTCTTCTATAGAAGGCAGGCGGGTTGCAATGATCCTTTCTGCAGACTTAACTATCCGTTGGAGTTCCTGCCAGCATCTTTCTTAAATGTCAGTTCCCACCCCAAAGGGCAAGATGGGGCCACACTGGTTGAAATGTGGAGACCTGCAGTCCCAGTTCATCTGAAGATGATAATTTGTGGACGTTTGCTGTAATTTAGTGGCCAATTCCCACATTATGCTTCTTTGCAAGAAAAGGAAAGTTTGCCCATACATCCGGAGAGGGACAGGGAGCAGACTGTGGTGGTTTTCTGAAACACCTGTGACTATAAGAAGGGGGAATGGGAAATGGGAATTCAGCCGTCCAGTTTTAGACCTGCCCTCTTAAAAAAGACCTCTTTTACTTGAGAGTGCTACTGGAAAGGGAAGGGAAACAAGAAAGGGAAACAGGAAAGGGATGGGGAGAGGGAGAGGGAAAAAGGAGAGGGGAGGAAAGAGAAGGAAAGGAAACCCCCAAATTTGTCTACTTTCTTGCCAAAACCCACTATCAATTCCCATTAAGCAAGCATTCTCAGCTGCCAATCATCCCCAAATCCCTGGAGTCTGACAGTCTCTGTGCCTCACCCTTTGCTAGCAGTCATTCTCAGCTTCATTGTATCCTCTCTTTGAGATACATTAAGTGCCAGGCAATTTAAAATTATGGGTTATGAACTTGGAATTACACCTTCCCTTAAGCTGTTGAGTTATTTATTACTCAAGAGAGCATCTCTGTAGAGCATCAAGAGATGGTAGGAAATCGATTGACAGTTTCCAGACTCTTTCATGCAGGAAGAGAAAGGAACTTCCGGGGGTGGGGGGGAGAAGGGGAGGATAATTAGAGCAGAGAAAAAGATGGCTGTGGCTGCAGTCCTATACAAGTGTGTGTGTGTGTGTGTGTTTAACAACATTTCTAACCAGCCCCAATCCTGACAGACTCTGAGCAGTGAACAGCAGAGAATAAAGATTACAAAAATAAAGCATATCCAATAAAATGAATGTAATCCATCCTAGGAGAATGCCTGCAATCAGTCCGGCCCAAAGGCATAATGAAATAAGACCGCTTCTATGCATTTCCTGGGATTAAATCATTCGCATCAGAGCAGAATCATAGAATACTACATTTATTATTTAGTTAGTTGGTTATTTTATTCAATTTATATGGCCACTCATCTAGCCCAAGTGACTCTCGGCAGAAAACGCAGTTCAAAACAACGATATCGCAAGAAAGAAAATGGCAAGAAATACACAACAGGAATCAAACGAAAAGACTGGAAGCGGAAGATAACTGTCAGCAATAAATTTACAAAAATTCAACCACCCCATGCTCAGTTCTGGAGTACGAATGAAAGCATCTTTCTTGGCGGTCTAGCCCCCATTCTGGTGGGGAGCCACTAAATCTCTGGATATTCTGGAAGTTTGTACCAGCAGATTACAATTCTATGGCCTCTCAAAGGGTCACTAAACAAGGACTACCTGTATAACTCTGATTCCAAGCCAACATGGCTTTGTTTGGGAATTCTTGTACTCCAAAGTATCTGGAGGGCATAAAGCCCTGTATTCAGGAGTCATCAGCCCTAGCTGATCTCTTTCACCATTTGCAGCTATTGCTGCTGTGATGGAACCAGGATTTGACAGCAGAGAAAACAAAGCAGTATTCCAGGAGCATTCAACAGGCACATGGGGTAAGATGTTGGCTATACAGATGCCAGTCCCCCCCCCTCCCTTTTTCTCAACACCTCTCCAGAATTTCAGAGGCCCTACCTTAGCCTTTCCCAAAATCTCCTGACTTATTGGACTACAAGTAGTCCACATTTAGCAACTGCAATTGGGACTGGCGACTCGGTTGTTAAGCGAAGTGGTCGCTAAGTGAAAAACCACATGACCACAACTGTGCTTATGATTTTATTTCAGTTTTCTTTTGCTTTACAGCATCAGAAGGATACGACCCCAAACAGCCAAGTGAGGCCAGACGGTGAGGAAGGTTTCTGGAATTCAACTTGCAAGGAAGCTGTATAAAAGGGCAAATCTTATAGCCTTTTCCCCACTCGCCCACCCTTTGGAATGCTCACCCTGGTGCTGGGATAATTAGTGTGAAGGGAATTGATGTTTGCATTTACATTCATTGGAGAGGAAGGAATTAAAAGAGAGTAAGCACACACACATTGGGGAATACACCTCTAAAGGAATGTGCTAGCCCTGGCTGTTTGCCTAGCCAGCCCCTTAAGAGGCAAACAAAAGCCTTTAGTGTGAAACTGATTAGAGTCTTGTCAATTTCAGGCAGCAGCTGCCAATGGCTAATTAAGGTCCAGCTGAGCTTGTTAACTTGTAGTCAGCACTTTTTAGGGACCCCTTGCACTGCAGAGAAAAGCAGTTCTCTGCTCTGTGAGGTGGGGAGAAAAAAATCACAGGTCAGATACAGGACAATGCATGCTCACTGACTGTAATTGCGAACACATAACTGAGAGAGACATGCTGCAAAGGTCATAAATGCAGGGATCGGTCACAAAGTTACTTTTTCATCACCATTGTAACTGTGAACGGTCGCTGTCCGAGGCAGTCACTAAACGAGGACTATTGTACAACTCTGATTCCAAGCCAACATGGCTTTGGTTGGGAATTCTTGTACTCCAATGTATCTGGAGGGCATAAAATTAGGGTTTCTCATACTACACCATCCTTTAAGGTGGAATGAGCATAACTAGCCATACAGAATGACAGTTTGACCACTTTAGATGCTCTACCTCCTGTTCCTTTGGGATTGCACTGCCCAAGAGGAAGATGTGCAAAACAAAATAAAATCATGCGCAAATAGAAAAAGTGGAGAGAAAATCTTCCCATCCTTCCTTTCTCATAGAATTCCAAGCCATCTGATTAAATCTGGGAGAAAATTGTTAGGATTTTCTCATGGGAAAGGATTCATCTCGTTATCTCCACAGAAATGTTGTGTCTAGAGACATCGTGTGACTTGTGTGTTAGCACGTATACTGCTATTTACTGCCACCTATTGGCGTGTATATGCTAGTTACCCAGTGGGGGGGGGCACATAGTGGCAATATAATGGGAGGATTATCTGCCAAGCCTCTCAGTAGAGTTTCAGTAGAGTTTTAGCCACCATGTAGTTAGTTTTTATGGGTTATGTAGTTGTAACTAATAGCTAAGTAGTG
This sequence comes from Python bivittatus, assembly GCF_059951505.1. NCBI lineage: Eukaryota > Metazoa > Chordata > Lepidosauria > Squamata > Pythonidae > Python > Python bivittatus. The sequence goes on from NW_028277096.1 coordinate 9,037,139, forward strand.
TACCTCTTCTCTGAGAGTTTTTGGCTAGAGACTTTGTTAAGCTTGTGTAGCAGATAAGTCTTGGATGCTAAAATACACGAGAAGACGTGTTTTTTTCCTATATTTTGTATGTTATTTGCATTTTATGGAGTTTTGCATTTTTTATCAATAAACACCAGTTAGTATATATTTTCTGGCTGGATTTCTTTGGGGAACAAGAAATAGACATTGCATTTTATAAATCTTTCATGCTGATGTGTATTTTTCCTGGGCACACTTTCCTGGACGTATTGCTGCACTCTGCACAACAGGAGTATTGCTGCACTCTGCTCAACAAAAATGCTGGCTGGGGAATTCTGGGAGTTGAAGTCCACACATCTTAAAGTTGTCAAGTCTGAAAAACACGGCTCTAGATGAAGGTGAAGAATGCAAAAACCACCTGGAATCCAAGTAGACAAGGTACAGTAAGAAATTCCAGAGTCTAATCACTCACTAATTGCCCTTCTCCAATTTTCTCTCAATCTCTCAAGACAAAAAAAAAAAAACTTGTGGAATTTTCAGATGGGCTGGGGAAAGCTAATATAGACCTTTCTTGTTGAGGCAGGGTAGCAAGTAAGAGAGCTATTATATACTGTATTATATTACAGCAAATGACGATGGGATTGGTTGTCCCAAGTTGGATTCATTCAAAGAGCAGGAAGTGCTCAAACCTATTTAGTTTGAGATGCTGAGTCTTCTTCTGACTAAAATTTGGTCCTCACGATATGATGAGTGAAAATAAGAGTTGAAATCTCCACTTCGCCACAATGCATAGCCTGGGACTTTTGTTGTTGTTGTTTAGTCGTTAAGTCGTGTCAGACTCTTCGTGACCCCATGAACCATATTGCGCCAGGCCTTCCTGTCCTTCACTGCCTCCCTGAGTTTGCTCAGTTTCATGCTCAAGCCTGGGACTAATTTGAGCCAAATACTGTACCTTGGTCTAACCCTGCTCCATTATATTGTTCCAAGAATAGAAATCAGAGATCATGAATACTACTTGGAATTCTTTGGATAAACAGTGGTGGGATTTAAAAAAAAACAAAACACAATAGCTGTACATAGGTGAGGTAATAAACTTTGATAGGGTTAGAAAGGATTGCATATGAAGGGTCAGAGAGATTAACATGGCTTCTATTAAATATTTTAAAACTGGCCAGTATGAAACTTTCAGGCCAAAGGATTCTATGGAATGACAGCAGGACACCAACTGAATTATTTTTTTCTCTTTTTTTTTTGGATAATCAACACCTTACATGCATTTGCCTTCTCCCTGACAATGCTAAGACTGAGCATGGGGGGGGGGGGGGTGAATGAGTTTTTTACAGCTCACTGCAGTATGCAGTTAATAAGTCTCTTAGGCTATAGATCCAGATTGCACAGAGGAGCTAGAATAATTCACAGTAAAATATGACTTTTCATTTATCATGCTGACATGTAATAAATACTTTCCTAGTGAAGTCTGGAAAAGGGAGACCAGAAGGAGAGAGCAAGAGGCGCAATGAGAATGCTGCACTCCTATCCCATCACGGATAAGATCCATGTCATTTTGCAGAGAATAACTAGGAATGCAATGGCCTATTTCGAATGGTCTTCCATTTGATGATGTCCTCTGTATAAAGATTGTCCAGACCAAGTCCAGTTTACAAAAAATGAGAACAAGAATCACAATGGTGCCATCACAGATCACTTAATCTCAGTGGTTCTTTTCAAACCCATAGTTAAACTATGGAATTATCTATCATTGGGTGTAGTAATGGCCTACTGAGATTATTTTAAAAGGGGGACTGGACAAATCCATAAAAAAAAGAGTTATCAGAGTCTTCTAGTCTTAAGGTGTCACAGACTGCATCATTTCAACACTAGCTCCTTTCTAAAATCATCCCATTGGACACTGTGTGACACAGAACGCTGGATCTGGTAGATCAAGCTGTGAAGAGCCCTAGAAGACCTGGGGTGCCAACACATGTGGTCAAGTTGGTGTAGTCGTTGTACATAAATCAGGAAGCCACTGTGTGAACACCATATGGAGACACTGATTGATTCAAGACAGAGAAAGGAGTGTGGCAAGATTGAATTCTTTCATCTTTCTTATTCAACCTGTATGCTGAAGTGATCATGAGCAACAACTTGAAGAATCAACAATTGGAGTAAAGATTGGAGGAAGGGACATTAACAATCTTCAACATGCTGATGACACAACTCTCCTCCCAGAAACCAAAGAAGGCCAGAAACATCTGACTAACAGGATTAAAGAAGAAAGAGAAATTTGGCCTCTCTTGAACTTCAAAAAGACCAAGCCCATGACCACTATGAGGAATAGAAGTGTCACAATAGCAATCGACAGTGAAGAGATTGAATACATGCAAGAATTCACTTTCCTAGGATCACAGATTGATCAAAACAGTGAATTCAATCCAGAAATAAAGCATTGAATTGCACTAGGTCACACAGCAACAATGAGCATGAATCCAATATGGAAAAGCAAGGACATCAGCCTGGCAACTAAATGCAGATTAGTCCGTACCATCATGTTTCCCATAGCTACCTACCGTTGCAAAAGTTGGACCATGAAAAAACTAGACAGGAGGAAAATCAACTTGTTTGAGCTGTGGTGTTGGAGAAGGCTCCTTTGCATTCCTTGGACAGCAAAGGTGACAAACAAGCAAGTTCCAGAGCATATAAAACCAGACATATCTCTGGAAGGCAAAATCACAAAATTCCGCCTTACTTATTTTGGCCATGTCATGCAATCAAACTCACTGGAAAAGGCAGTTATGCTCGGAATGGCCCGTGGTAAAAGGAAAGAAGACCTCCAAAAAAAAATGGTGGCTAGATACATCAAAGCTGACACCAACCAGAGCATAAAACAACTGAAAGAAGCTGTACAAGATCGAAAAATGTGGAGAGAGCTGGTCCATAGAATTGCTGAGAATCAGACATGATTGAACAGATAGCATCACTATCAAGTTAAGCTTGGCCAACATCTGAGGTCTTTTCAAGGGGAGAATGAAAAGAAGTATCTCTTAAAGGTTGAGCCCTTGCTTTGCACACAAAACTTCCAGGTTCGCCAACATCTCCAGGTAGTGATAGAAAAATTTTTTGTCTGAAACAAACAAGGACAGCCAGAGCAACTCAGTATGGACCACAAGTGGGTAAATTATGACCCAGAGACATATATACCCCCAAAGGCTCAGGAAGTCCATCCATTGTTTGCCACTGCCCAACATCAGCTGGGTGCCAGGAAACCGGATTTGAAGGGTTTGATGCAATGTCAGGCAGAAAAATTTTCCTCCTTTTTTTCCTACTGATTCTCATTTGATCTGATAAAACATAATGAGCCACCCAGAGTCATTGCGAGTTGGATGGCATTATTTGCCTTAAAATTTATTTCAAAAGAAAAGAGAATTTTGGAGAAATTCTCACTGGTAGAATGTAATGTTTCTGCACGTTGAATTATGAGGTCATGCCAGGCAACCTGTCAGGGTCAGACCCAGGATATGGTTTATGCAATATGTTGCACGTTGCACATCATGTAATGTTTCATTTCCTTTCCTTCTAGATATATTTTGCCTTTCAAGCACTAAAGAAATAGGTCCAATTGGGAATAGATGGTATTGTATTGGAGTAGTTCTCCTCTCTTGTTCAATGTCAGTTTCAGTCAGTGGTGGTAAGGGGAAAGAGGCTGACTTCTCAGGCCCTTCTTTGCAGGGTGTGGCAGGAGTCCCCATACTTAACATAAAACTGCTGGAAGATGTCATCCACCAGCAAAGGCCAGGCATCATCAGTATGCTGATGATACCCAGCTATACATCTTGACCCTGGGCTGAAGAGGAGATATGGTCATGGTATTATTCCAGTGCCTGGAAGCTGTGGGGATCTGGATGAGGAAAAACAGATTCAGGTTCAATCCTGCAAAGTTGAGGGTGATATGGGGCAGGAAGCTAACTGAAACCAGTGATATCCCATCTTCATTTCTGGACAGGGATGCCGTCTCATGGACTGAACTGGTTTGTAACTTGGGTATCCTTCAGAACACTCAACAATTCCTGCCCAAGGAGCAGGTAATTGCTGTGGCTAGGAAGGCCTTTGTACAACATCTTGGGCACCAGGTACAACCATTTCTGGACCAGTTTGCCTGATTAATGCCACTGTTGTGACAGCTGCACTGGTTGCCAGTTGGCTTCTAGGTGCAATTCAAGGTGTTGATTGTCACCTTTAAAACCCTACAAGGCTTAGGACCTGGATATTTGTGGGACTATCTTCTCCCATCCATTAAGATCTTCAAGTCCCTCCTTGTGCGATTGCCACCATCAGGGTCCACAAGTGCATACCTTTCCAGCCTACCCATCTCCTTTGGAACAGTGCTATGCCCAGGGTCAGGTCAGAATGCCAAAAACTATTGGCATTCATGAAAGCTGCCAAGACCCGGTTGTTCCAAAAAGCTTTTTAGGATTGATGGTATGGCGGGACCCCTCCCTGCACCAGGTGATTGTTGCTGTTATCATTTATTTTCCCCCCTTAGTGGATAGGTTTACTGTTTTAATTGATTTGGGGATATTGTTGTGTTTTCTTAGTTACTTAGAAAGTAACTTAGTTGCTAATATTTTTATATTATTTGTAAGCAGCTTGGGGCTTTTTCAGAACTGAGCAGCATACAAATTGGGGTCATTAATTAATTAATTAAACAAGAATGAATGAGAGTTAAGTGGGGCTGAAACAGAATGTGGCATCGATTGGTCCAACCCCAATGCTTCAAAAGCTTCTTTCTTTGTAGCAGATGTTGCTTTCACTGATTTATTCACTGGCTGGTGACCATCCAGGATGGTCGTATTTCTCAAATGTATTGATTTTTGATGCCATCGCCGCATACAGTTTCAATCCCCTGAGTATTCAGCACATACTCCAGCTGCAACATGTCCTTCTGCTAGCTTTCCTCAAGAGCATCTAATCTTGCTTGGGTTTTTTCGAACCATGTTGAAAATACCTTCCCAGAAAGCATTACTGTCTGGATTAAAAACACATCAGGATATTGCCACCAAACAGACACTAGCAAGACAAACAATGGAAATTTATCGCTGGCAGATAAAGTGCTATTAAAGCTCAAGCTGTAAAAACCTGAGAAATGATGGCAGAAACATGGCTTTAGTTAGCAGGACCATTTTAAAATAGCACATCACACCCTGGCAATTAGCCAGCATGGGGGGACTTTTCGCTTTGGGTAACTGTGGGCAGTAGGGCCATCTGGAGGCACAATTCAAGCGCTTATTGCGAAGGGGAAAGATTTCAATTGCCCCAGTTGCATCTACCATTTTGGAGCTCCCGGTCCCCACGTATGCCCCTAGTGGGCAGACTAGGCTGTACAATATTAAACAACAGTATTTTAAAAACGAACATATTTATTATTGTATAAGCTTCAGTAGGTGCCAAAGTTATTCGTCTTCATAAGACCCGTAGACGCTTGGCTGCCAAAGAATAGCAGGACCATCCACTGGAAGGCATTAAAGGGTATGCAGATCATGTTAGGAGAGAAAGCATATATCAACCCTGTACAGATGTCTATGCATCTCCCTAGGAAGCGCCATGGTTCTTCCACGCCATGGGTGGCTGCTTTTGAATTATGAGTGTCAGCACCCGATTTTCTAGATATTTGCTGCCCAACTAAGGGTAACTAAATAAAATGAAGAAGGTAAGCAGGTCATGGTAAATGGTAAATCAGGGCAGCTCTCTCCATATGCAACACACAGACTTGTGGTTGCAACAAGAAAGAGATAAATAACAGCTGGGTATAGACCAAAAGAAAGCCAGTTTGGTGTCATGGTGAAGGCCCCAGGCTAGAAAGGAGGAGACTGTGAGTTCTAGTCCCACCTTAGCCACAAAGCCAACTGGGTGACCTTGGGCCAGTCCCTCTCTCTGAGCCCTAGAAAGGAGGCAGTGGCAACCCACTTCTGAAAATCTTGCCAAGAAAACTGCAGGGATTAGTCCAGACAATCTGCAGGAGTCAAAAACGTGACTCAGAAGGACCAAAAATAGACAGAAAAGGTGCAATTTCTCTAGATTGCAGGGAGTAAGCAAATGTTACATAAGAGACACATGTAACATCCTATTAAATTTCATCCTTTCCCGCATGGAACTGAAACTGCCAATGTAAAATATTAATAATTGAACGTTTCATGGATTACATTAGGAAACTAATAAAAAAATCAGCTAAGAATTACAAGGATATCATTTAAGAAACAGCTCAATACCATATTTCTTTATTTCGAGACACATCATCAAACACATTGTTATTAAAGTGCTTTTTAAGTGCTCTGTATCTAGAGCAGTGTTTCTCAACCTTGGCAACTTGAAGATGTGTGGACTTCAACTCCCAGAATTCCCCAGCCAGCATGGCTGGCTGGGGAATCCTGGGAGTTGAAGTCCACACATCTTCAAGTTGCCAAGGTTGAGAAACACTGATCTAGAGGTATCTGCAGGAGGACGTCAAATCTGCAAGATGATTACAAAATCGACAAGGCTTCAGCCATGACTTCTTGCTTGCCTCCTTGCAGATTTTGAGAAGCCCCCCTGGCCCCCCCGCTTGCATCTCCCTTCCCCATTCCCCCCCCCCCCATCCTGAAATTGAAATGGAAGGAGAAGGGGCAGTAAAGATTTCCTGCTTCTGAGCACCATCAGGCTCCACAAACTGCTCCCCCCCACCCTTTGCAATGCAATGGTGATTTCCTCATTTTCTATAAGCTCTGCTTTTAATGGAAGAAAGAAGACAATAGGTGGCTCTCTTTGTGAAAAGCTCTTTCTCCATTAGCTCCATGGCCTCTTCGGGAAGCGGTTTCCTATCACAGAGAAACTGGCTTTTGCATATACCCCCTGTGACTTTCCCCTTAAGACCCTTTTATTAAGAACAAAACAAAGCAAAACAGCTTTGCTTTCTCCTCTGGAGAAAACTCCTGGACAAATTCACCCTGTGAAGTACAGTAACGGTTGCCCACAGTAGGTGGCAGGTTCCTCCCAGAAAGATCCTGGACTCATCCTTTTCCACATTTATCTCTTGCTGCCCCATCCAGTGCAAAGGAGATGGTGCTGTTTTTCTTTACTGTTTCCTGCTGTAAAAAGACACTGGGGGCTTCAGCTGGCACACCTTGCACACCTGAGCTCACCCTTCTGTTTGTTTTGTTTACCAGGGCAGTGTATAGATTGTGGAATTTCTTCTCTTCTCTTCTCTTCTCTTCTCTTCTCTTCTCTTCTCTTCTCTTCTCTTCTCTTCTCTTCTCCTTTCCTCTCCTCTCCTCTCTTCTTTCTCTTCTCTTCTCTTCTCTCCTCTCCTTTTCTTTCTTTCTTTTCTTTTCCCTTCTCTTTTCTCTTCTCCTCTCCTCTCCTTTCTTTTCTTTTCTTTTCCCTTCTCTTCCCTTCCCTTCCCTTCCCTTCTCCTCTCCTCTCTTCTTTCTTTTCTTTTCTTTTCTTTTCCCTTCTCTTCTCTTCTCTTCTCTTCTCTTCTCTTCTCTTCTCTTCTCTCCTCTCCTCTCCTCTCCTCTTCTTTCCTTTCTTTTCCCTTCCCTTCCCTTACCCTCCTCTATGATCTCTGCCCCAACTATTTGCACACAGTAGGAGAAAAGCTGCAGCTATTGATTGATTGATTGATTGATTGTTAAATTTATATGCTGCCTATCTCCCACAGCTTATGTGGCTGCTTTTTCCATGTAGGCCTGGGAAAAGATGTGGCTGCTGTTAGAAATCAAAAAGAGATGCTTTGTTCAAACAAGAGGTTCCAAAGTTTCTCTTCTGAAGGATTTGCCCAGCCCTAATAAGAACTGCCCAGTATCCAGGAATTTTATTTATTTATTTATTTATATTTCAAATTCAGCCACCGCCCATCTCATGGGGAAGTGACTCTGGGTGGTTTACAATAAAAACAACAAGTAAATATTAATTAAAATACAATAAGAGTAGTATAAAAGTACAGTAAAAATACAATAAAAACCAAATTGCAGCTGCAATGCTTAACTGATGTAAAAGCAGTTTTGGAGCTCTTTCTCACAACCCCCTAGCTAGGGCCTACACATGCCCTGATAGCCACTTTTTATACAGTGACTTCATGATGTTGCCTTTGTCCCGTCTTCAGACTACAACTTTATTTAGCTCCTACACTTTTAAAGTAGCATTGTCCCTCTTCTCCCAACATAATTTTACTATGGGTAAAATCTATTGGGGTTGATGATGCACACATGGGCTGGGATCTGCCCAACTCTCATTGGCCGATTTAGGCTGCTGAAGGCGCGCGCACACACATACACACACACACACCGTTCTTTGGCCACTGGCCTCCTTGGCTATTTTGATTTTGGCTGCAAGAGAGACTGAACACTTGGCTTCTGCAGAGATATCTGTGCATGGAATACCTGACTGGTGCTTCCTGAAACATTTGTCCAGTCTTGAAGAGGCTCCTTATGCACATGGGTTTAGCGCTCTTTCGAAAGACTGCTAGACCTATTAAAGCACTGGCTTGAGACAGGAGTAATTGTGTGCTGCACAGAAGGTCGATTCAAACCAGGAAAAAGAGCTCCATTCTCCCCGCTTTCACTGGTTCTGTAACCAATTAGTACATTTTTTTTGGCTGCTTTTATCAACAAGGGGGATTGCAGGATCATACTTTTTATTGTTTTTATTGCTTCGAAGGGGGGGGGGCAGCACCATTTTGATCACATCATCACAATCAACATCTTGACTTTTTGACCTCCTGATGGGGTACCCCTGGCCACTGCAGCAAGAATGAAATTTTGGCACTGCTAATAGCAGTGCAGCAACAGGAGCCTTCCTTAAGATAATTGGGGGTGAAAGTTTTAACTTTTACCCTGCTTATGATCCCCAGAGCAGCCAAAATAGCTGTTCTACACTTTTTCCTGGAATGCTAGCACAGTGTTTCCTGAGCTTGGCAACTTTAAGACATGTGGACTTCAACTCCCAGAATTCCCCAGCCAGCATGCTGGCTGGGGAATTCTGGGAGTTGAAGTCCACATGTCTTAAAGTTGCCAAGTTCAGGAAACACTGTGCTAGAATCATGGAGCAAGAAGAGAGATAATTGGTTCATTTATACCTAGATACAAGCCTGAAACAGAATAAATGAGTGAATGGAAGAAGGAAAGGAGACCCTGCCCACTTTTTCTTTGAGATGATCAGTAATCCATCCTGAACAAGCCTTGGTCATTTTTCCTATGGAAACATGGTTCTTGTTTGCAAAAATATTGCTCACTTTTGGATTACACAATCAATACCTTACATAAGGCTATTTTTTATATTCCTTCCATCAGCCATATTTATTTGGAAACGGTTATGTACCCCCCGTGGAGGGAGGGGGGAATGGCTGAGAATATCCTCATTTTCACAAAAGAATGGAAAACCAAGTCCCTTTCAACCTTTCATCAATATTACCAAAGAGCTTTTAACAGCCAAGCAAAGCAAACATAATACTGTGTCCAACACAAAATGCTTTTAAGCTTAGGTGCGGGTCTGGATGGGGCTCCAACTCAGACAAGCATACAGAATTGCAGCCTGATGCCGTCATTCATTTTGTGGTCAGCAGGGCAGGCTCATGCTGGGTAATCACAGGCTGTCAAGTATTAACAGCTTTGCCAAGCTGAGAATCAAAGGCAAATTGCAAAGGACAGAGGAGGACAACCCCTACCTCCCAGACTTCCGTTTGGTAACCTGTCATTTATTTTGTTGGGTACAACTTTTTTCCAGTACTAGAAATGTTGTCATTGTGTGGGCATATTGTGTCTGGACTGCATTAATCTGGGCGATCAGTAGATGGGAGCAAAGCCATCTTTATTGGTCATCCAAATTCTCATTTTTGGTAGGCTTATCATTGCATAACCCAGATGATTTACATTCATCTCTCTTCCAACTCCATGGTCTTCTCTTCAGAAAGCTTACATCAGAATCCTTCTTTCAAATCTTCCACGGGCCTTCAAGGAAAGGCTAATGCAATTTTCTCCAATCTGGTATTCTCTAAGGAGTTGTAGGTCCAACACATTTGGTAGTACATGATTGAAAAAGGCTAGACTGTGAGAAAAGGTAATTATGAGACTGTTCTAACCCAGTAAGGCTCTAAGTTAGATCCCACCTCTGCCATCAATAGTAGCTCATAACTCAAACATTCAGAACGCGTGGAGGACAATGACAACGGCCTGGAAATAGTCACCTTCCAGGGCCCCTTAGAGAAGCAATAAAACTGCCAGTTCAGCATAAAATGCTTTGAAAGCAAAAGAATGTCGATTATAATGAGGAAGGAGACTTGAAAGTAATAAAAACTATGGGGAGCAGGGGGCAGATAACATTTAGGGAGAAATAACACACTAAACTGTAACCTTTATTCTAAAACACAGCCTTTATTTCCTCAATAAACCACTGTTTTTCAATTCCATCTTCCATTACGTCACTGACCTTACAGATTACTGTATACTTCGATTTGCATTAACCTATATAAGTTGGTTGTACCCCCACCTCCTTTTTAGGGTTGTTATTGTGGCCTCCAGTACTAAAATAAATGCAATTTGTGTTTCAGAAGGATGGGTTTTGCTAGTTTCCACTGCTAATGAATTCTAGTGGGGACATTTCTCCTACACATGCTTTGCACACTCAATCTCTGGGGCCTTCATTTAAAAGATATCAGGCATGGGCTGTGTTTCCCAAATAAGGGTAGGGTGGCAAGATGAAAAAGAAATCAGTGCTATTGGTCTATTTTTTTAGACTCTTATTAAATGTGCAGGAGGCCTCTCTCTTTACCAATGTTTTGCTATGCTTTGTTTTGTGAACCAGACACACAGGCAGGGTTCACACAATAAGCTATACTACTTGGTGGCTGTATGTTGTAGGAACCATTATCTTTGCACATTGTGTGAACCATCACATTAAGCTATAACATGGCTTATTTTTGAATGTAGCGTATTAGGTGAACACAGCAATTGTTAGAGTTAACTATACTGTGTGACTCCAGCCACAATATCCAGGGGGATGTATACCCCAAGAGTGAAGAGCAGACTAAAAGACTGAACTGCATCACCAAAAGTGTTCAAAGAAAAAGAGGGTCCTACTGGGTTCAAGGAGGTCTTCTTCCCAGAGTCTTAACTATCACAATTGCTTTTCCCTGGCTCCTGGGCATCCATTAGGAGGCCAAGGGATGAGGGTCAAACTAAGACATGTGCTTGATGGCTTCATCATGCAAATGCTGCAGCTTAGATACTTGTGTTAGATGTCACCATGTGAGTTTGCTGTGAACATCACAGTCTGGCTGGGAGAAAGGCAGAGGGGAGGGACCTCAGGGATGTTTTCAGAAGGACGGTCCAGAAGCATCCCATGACTTCTTTCTCTCTTACAAAAGGAAGAATGGACAGTTCTGAGTAGAGTTGTTACCAGGTAGATTGGGGTAACTGAATTTTCACCCATTTAAGGCAGGGAAGGAGAACCTTTGGCTCACAGACCTTCTGCAGCCTGCTAGGCTAGCTCCTGTGAGCCTCTTCCCCATCTCTTGGTTACAATCCTGTGAGCCGTTCCAACAGTTGCCACTAAATTGTAATTTTAATATAACGAAAAGGAGCCATTATTAAATGCACAATGAGGCTAATCTCATTAACTGTATTTAATTAATTTAATGTAAAGTAATTCCAGTTCAAATTATGCACCTCTGCTGTGCATAATTGGCCAGACTGCAATTTAAACAAGCACTCTGCCATCATCATTTGTGGCTTGGACCTTACAACCCAATCTTAAACATCAGCCTCCCCTCAACCGGTCATCCTCTTGAACTGCTAGAACTACAACCCCCAGAATTCCCAAGAGGCATGGCTAGGGATCTGACTGAGAATTCTGGGAATTGCAGGCTCATCCTATCTGGATGGTCCCAGGTTGGAGTAATGCCATTGACTATGTTTACTCAGAGGACAGGAAGGCCTGGCGCAATATGGTTCATGGGGTCACGAAGAGTCGGACACAACTTAACGACTGGACAACAACAAATGTTTACTCAGAAGGAAATCCCACAAATTCAGTGAGACATATTTCCATTTAAGGAAATACATTGGCTGGGGAATTCTGGGAGTTGAAGTCCACATATCTTAAAGCTGCCAAGGTTGAGAAACATGGTCTAAAACTATGACTGAGTGAGTAAAAGAAAAGGGCAGCATCCATCAGTCACCAGATAAAGCTGTTGATTGGTTTCCTCCAATTCTCTTGATCAGCCACTGGGGCTCTTTAAGTTGGGAGCAGTGAGAATTTATTTGCCTGGGATTTACACAAAGCTTTTGAATGGATTATGGGAGGCTGGTTAGGAAAGCGCTGAAAGAGCAGTGTTGCAAGGAAGGGGCAGGGAAGGTGGCAGTGAGCAAATAATGAGACAGACTAACAAACAGAACCAAAGAGGAAATGGATCTCCAAACAGCTGGACGTGGGCAAGACACTGAGAAGATACCTTGAATTTGCAAAGTCCTATTTGTTCAGGGTCTAGTTCAGTTTCCTAGTAGCCTGGACATGAACTTCCAGTAGCAACATCCTTAAAAGGATTGGTGAAAGCAGTGGGCTTCACTGGAATCCCCTAAACGTTTATTTCAGATTTGCTAGAAACATTGTGCTGGTTGCTTCTTGTAGACAAAACATGTTCAAGAAAAAAAGGATAGTTTTCTCTCTCAGTCTACATTAGCCCTCCCACCCAATGCCATCCCAATGTGTTGAACATTCATACTCATAATACTACAGTGCACATGGCCACATGCAGTGGGGTATTATGGGAGCTGAAGTCCAACATATCTAGGAAGTACCAGAATGGCTTGTCACATGCATACATGCACACGAACATCTTCATAGACACATTTTTTTTCTACCCTATATCAGGTACTAGTCCAATTTGTGAAGTTCCTAGGGCAAGACAAAGAAAAAGGAAAAGAGAAAGAAAAAGAAAAAGAAAAAGAAAAAGAAAAAGAAAAAGAAAAAGAAAAAGAAAAAGAAAAAGAAAAAGAAAAAGAAAAAGAAAAAGAATGATGGCAGTAAGTATGGATTTGGAGTTAGGTGGGATGGCCTGTCAACATTCCCTTCCTTTGAGTGTTATTCTACAAAGCTAAAGAATTAGATTGTACCAAGCTCTCAAGGTAGCTTTCCAGAGTCTGTGTCTCTTGAGATCTGACCAAACTGATGACGAACTACTACAGTCATGTTTTCAGTAGGAACTGCAGTGACTGATTACTTATCTTTCTTGTGCCTTCTCAAGTTCCAACCCCAAGGGCCACAAGATTGCAGCTTGAAAGACTGAAAGCAATTTAAAAGGGTAAGTTTAAAAGATGCATCTTCATATTTAGTCCAGCCACCCCAAACTGAGTGAATTGGACAGGGGGTTTGACTAGATTATATCCAAGATCCCTTCCAACAACAACCGTCAGCATTTCAAATTAGTGTGATCATTGGCTAGTTTGGAAGGCTGAGTGATCCTGACTTATTAGAGGGAAACAGACTGGGAACAACTAGATCAGTGTTTCTCAACCATGGCAACTTTCAGATGGGTGGACTTCAACTCCCAGAATTCCCCAGCCAGCAAGGCTCATCCTATCTGGATGGTCCCAGGTTGGAGTAATGCCACTGACTATGTTTACTCAGAAGGAAATCCCACAAATTCAGTGGGACATGTATCCATTTAAGGAAATACACTGGCTGGGGAATTCTGGAAGTTGAAGTCCACCCATCTCAAAGCTGCCAAGGTTGAGAAACATTGAACTAGATTATTCCAAAAACCATTCTAGCGTTGGATGTGAGGTTTTTTCTGGACCTATGAGCACTGTCTTAATTGATACAGGGAAAAGACAGAATATAATTATCCAGGGATGTGATTTTCCCTCACCCCGTCTTCCAATTTTTCTTTAATTAAAAAAACCAGGAATGGATGCTTACTGTAACTGCAATGTATCATGCAATGGCTGATATAACCCTATTTAGGAATGTGTGTAACCACCATAAGAGTTCAGATATGACAACAAGAAACACAGTTCTCCATGGTACCACCCAAGATGGCAAATCACGCTTTACAGTTTTTTTCCTAATTAAAAAAGAAACAGACCTCGTGGCTGTGGATAAATACATAATGGTGTTTCTTATAAGTTCTTGCTAGCCTTACATACATCCAGTTTAAGATTTCTAGCAGACTGATCCAGTAAATTCAAATATGGCTAGAAAAGTGGTATTGGCTTCCTTAATATGGTATCATTTTTGGAAATTCGCTTTCTAGTTTAGCATCTTTATAATCCATTACATTAAATCAGAGTTTCAGATAATCTAGATGTTTCATTAGCAATATGTAACTTTGCAGGCTTCACAAAGGAGCAGCTGCTACATTAAACAAATTTTAGCCCAGCCAAGCAAGTCACTCCAATTTCTTTCACCACTTATACATTTCCACTTTTGGCAAATGATCTATCTTAGAGTAACTTCTCCCCCCCAACCCCCAGGAAGAACAGAAAGTACTTTCCATAAACTCTTTTTTGAGCATTTTGGCCTATGTGTATTTATTTTTAATTAAATGCCATCTGTTCGCATTTTTGCCAATAAATTCTGCAGGGCAGTGGAGGCTACCTTGCTGTCAAATTTGGGATGTTATCTGAAGAAATGGAACAGCGACACTTCTGTCAGAACCCCAAGACAAGCAACAACATTTTGTGCTTCAATGCCTCTGGATTTCCGAATCCAAGAGAATTACAGCCTGGTCTACTTTTCACATTGAAGTACAGGTACGCACGACTGTATTCCTCTTATAATCCACAGAGAATCTCCAGAGGAACCCTGCAATGGCTTGAGCCAACATTTTAACTCACTCTGTAGAGGGCTGTTATTTCCTCCATTCACCCCCAAAGAGCCATTTTTCTTATTTTGGGGAGCTATGGGGCAAAATGGGTGCTTCTGCAATGCTAAAGAGATTCATTCCCTCCATAACCCCTTTTAGAGCATTCAGAAAAACAAGGTCAAACATTTTACTCCTGCAAGATTCTAATAACAGGTGAAAATTTAAAAGGAAAAAGACCCTTCATAATTAGAACCTGGTATAAGCATAAAATAAAATTATATGAATACTGTTTAATTTCCATAGTTTGCCATTCCTACTGGGGATAAACAAGCTTTATAACCTACCACAATAAGCCAACCTCAAGATGTGTTGACTGCAACTCCCAGAATTCTCAAACAGCATACTAACTAGGGAATTCTGGGAATTGAAGTCCTAATATATTGGGGCAGCAGGAGCCTGAAAAAAAACAAAACAAAACCTTTTAGTCACTTTAGGAAATCTAATTACAGTTATTGTGAATCTTAAAACAGGAGCATCTTTTCTTCAGGCTCATGTGGAAACTGGGGCTGCTTCAGTGAATGGCAACAAGATGATGCATTCAGGTGAGGCCCAAAGCACTTTTGCCAGTCTTTTCTGAAACATGCACAGCCCTAATATTATTACATTTTTTTTCATCCTAAAGGGAAGTCAGGGTAGAATCTGTAGTTCTTATTTCATTGCCCATTTCCTCATCCCAATGGTCATGTGCACCATAACAGAGAGGTGATGGCTGGCCCAAGGTCACATGAGTTTCATAGCTGAGTGGGAAGTTAGACTTGTCGCCCCAACATGTTCATGTCTGTGGAGTCCTTGGGGTTCTCTGAGCTTGGTTCTTTTCCTGCAAACGTTTCATTACCCAACTAGGTAACATCTTCAGTGCTAGAATGGGATAGGGTTTGCTCTCTGTTTATATACAGGGCATGCCCTGCCAGTGTTGGTGGGTTTTTCCCCCCACCTCTGGTAGTTCCTTGATTAGGGTATTGTGTACTGCTTGGTTGTGTGCCTGGTGGTAATCTCTGCTTATCTGGATGATGATTGCTGGTGAGGAGATGTTCTGGTCTATTGTCTCTTTTGAATAGTGTGTAGATGCTGTTTATCTCTATGTGTCTGTTAATTGCTGCCTTGTCTGAATACCAGGCTTCCAAGAATTCCCTTGCATTTTTGGATTTAACTTGGTCTAAGATGCTGAGAGTTTCCCAGTTGAAGCTATGGTTAAGTCTGTCCATGTGTTGTGAGATTAAGGCGTTTTCATCGTGTTTTCTGACTGCTAGTTGGTGTTCATGGGTGCGCTCTGCCAGTCTTCTGCCTGCCTGTCCTACCTAGTGTTTGTTGCAGTCCTTGCACTGTATGTTGTAGATGACTCCTGCTTTTTCTTCTTGGGCTATTGGGTCTTTTGGTTTACTTAAGATATTTTGGAGGGCTTTCATTGATTTGTGTGTTACAGAGATGCCATGTGGTTGTAATAGTCTGTTGGTGGTTTCTGAGATGTTTCTGATGTATGGAAGTGTGATCTTTTTCATAGTTTGTGTTGTTTGTGTTGTAGTAGGTTGAGTGGTCAGGCACTTTTTGATAAAGTTGCATGGATATCCATTTTGTTGGAAGATGTTGCATAGGTGGTCTGTTTCCTTTTTCTGCTGTTCTGGGTTGCTGCAGTGTGTTTGTGCTCACTTAAATAATGTTCTTACACAGCTCCACTTGTGGGAGGTTGGGTTGTTACTTTGGTGATGGAGTACTTGATTAGTGTGGGTTGTCTTCCAGTAGACCTGGGTTTCTAGTTTGCTGTTGTTTCCTCTGCTGATGAGGATATCCAGGAAGGGTAGTGTGTTGTTGTTTTCTTCCTCTCTGGTGAATTTTATTCCTTTGGAGATGTCGTTGATGGTTTCATGTGTCTTCTCTAGTTGCTCCTTTTTTATTATAACAAAGGTGTCATCTACATACCGGGTCCATACTTTAGGTTGTATTTGTGGGAGGGCTATAGCTTCTAGGCGTTGCATTACAATCTCTGCTACAAGTCCTGACAGTGGTGATCCCATGGGTGTGCCTCTGATTTGTTGGTATACATTATATGTATAATGTGTGTGTGTGTATACACACACACAGACACACACACATATAAAGAGTATATAAACATGTACTGTATATAAACAGTATATAAATAGAGTATATAAAGAGAAAGCAAACCCCATCCCATTCCAGCACTGAAGATGTTACCTAGTCAGGTAATGAAACATTTGCAGGAAAAGAACCAAGCTCAGAGAGCCCCAAGGAGTCCACGGTTCAACCCTGAGCTACACATATTCGCCTCCATATGTTCATGTCTTCCAGATTTGCTCAATTTCCATTCCAGAATTCCAATCAGCAGGACCATTGACTACATCTGAAGGGCACCAGGTGGCAAATTTTAGCACCATTTCTACTATTCTTTAGTAATATTCCAATACACCATCCAGAATATGTTAACTTATGCTGATAAGAACCCAGATCTTGTACAGCATTTCAACCCTCCACAAATTAGATTAGATTTCCACAGGAATGTCCCCCAAACCTTCACTGTAGTGCTTTACCATTCATTAATACATTCCTGCTTCAGGAATAATATTCCACTTACAAAATATGGAAGCATTTATGAGTATGTAGTAAGGGTTCAAATATTTTTATTCTGAACAACTCCCCCTACTGCTAACCAACTCTCTCTCTCTCTTTTGTCATAAACTACATGGAAAAGACTTTCCAAATTCATTATACAAAAATGATCTTGCGTTTCTCAAAATTGTCTTCCCAGCATCATCTTCAAAACAAATCAGGATGATGGAATAATTGCTCTCTATTTCTGACACAATTATAGACTGTTCTAAAAAGTGATTACACAATGATGACAAGAGTATTCAAATTCTCCTCAATGGCTTTTTTTTTTAAATCATAAAATAATCAGGTCCATTGATAAAAATAAAAAGCATCCAAGGAGATGATAACATGGACATATTCTTCTTTTCCCTTTTATTTGTTATGTTTCAGGATCTAAGTATTCAACCCCCAAACTATTCATGAAAATAATGGCTCTCTCTTCCACAGAAATGGGGTTGTTTGTGGTACAGAATTAGGCAGATGATTGCATTATGTTCTAGGAATTGTGCCAAATAAAATCTCAACAAGTAGCAATTAAAGAAGTTAGCACTGGCAGATCTGAAATTATAGGAAAGAGAAGATTTACTGCGTTGGGTCTTCCCCTTCTGGTTATCTCAATTCAAATGATACGAATAATCAGCACTGATACAATGTTCAAAAATAGGTTGCTAACTTAATATTTAAAAACAGCAGTCCTAACATACATGGAGAGGGAACCAAGTGATAATAAGAGAGGGAGCCTGGCAAACACCATGAAGAACAGTAGAAAATACTTTGCAGCATGTTCCTGACCAATTTCTATGAGGAAATTCCACTATCAGTAATCTAATGAAAAATGAGGACAAGTGAGGGATTGGTGGGAAAAGGTTGCAGTAAGGGCTAGAGAAAAATGTCAGAATCACTGAATCATAAAGTAGGAAAGGAGTGTTGAGACCATGAAATCCAACCCATTACAGAGTACAAGAACCAAAATTTAACCACCACCACCCCCCAAAACATCCAGGGCAGCATCTGCTTGAACACAAGGAGAGTCCACCCTGTCTCTCTGAGTAATTAGTTCCATTTCTGATTTGCTCTTACTGTGAGATTTTTTTCCCTTAACATTCAATCAGAATCTTCTCTCCTGTAACATAAATCCATTATTTGGTATCCTGCACTCTGGAACAAAAGAGAACTGCTTTTGACCTTCTTTGTAATATCCTTTTGTGTATCTGAAGAATGTTATTCTATCTCCTCTTGATCATTTTTTTCTCAAGGCTAAGCAAGCAACTCCTTCAATTTGGTAACGGCTCCCTTGAACTCTCTTGATCAGACTTAGGTTCTGCTCCACTGATCATCTTCATTGCCTTTCTCTGAACCTGTTCAAACTGAATCTGAACCTTCTTAATATGGCTACATCAAATGGAAACTAGGAATATGCAAGAAATGGAAAATGGGGGGTTCACTTGAAACAACCAAATTGAGGCTCAGATGTTCAGCTAAACAATTCTGGCATGTTATGGGTCATCCAGATTGAAACCTGGAATATATGGTTGTTCTGCCTTTCAACAAAAACCAAATCCCCATCTTCCCTACCTCTCCTTAGCCTCTCTAGCTTGAAGGCCTGAAAGCAAATCAGTTGGATACATCATGCTGGAACTCAAAGGTAGCGGTGACAGAGGTCCACAAGCTCTGGTCTCAATTTTCCCGGTACCTTCCTTTCCTTACCCATAGCCACCTCCATGCACTTCTGAGGCCTTCCCTTTTTCCTGCTCTCCCCTAGGATCCTGGCCCTAATGCTTGGGGGGAACAGCAAGTTTTAACAGCCTTCCAAAAGACCCAGAGAATTGAAGCCATCTGAATCTCAGTTCCATAGGGCAGGCACTGCAACAGAGAAGGTGCACCTTCTTGATCCTGCAAGATGGATCTGTTGGATAGAGAGGACCTGGAGCATGCCCACCCTGTCAGATCTGATGGAATGGGCAGAAACCCTCAGAGACAGACATTCCCAGAAGCAGAAAAACAGAAGTTTGCCTTCAATGCTCTATTTGGGGGGAAAAGTCTTTTTTCTGTGCTTCTCCCAAACATCACCCGAAGCCAAAGGGGCCAAGGAAAACTAGCATAGAAGATACTGCCTCCCATCTATCTTAGGTTGGATTAATAAGCTTCACTGGAACCTGGTTAAAGAAATCCCTGTCATTCAGTTCCTTTTGTGACTTGCCCTGTGCTTCCTGGAGCCTTCAATCCTTGGGATTCTTATTTTACTCTCTCTGGCCCTTTCTCATTCTCTCAATCATGTTCTCGGGACCTCAGTCTGACCTTGCTGGCTGTCAGAAGAAAACAAAAGGAAAGATGTTGCAGTGAAGGAAAGCTTACCTCTACCATTTGCTTGACACTCAAGTCATCCTCTGCAGACCCTCTTGTGGGCTGTTGCCCTTAGAGGTCAGGAAATAACCAGAGGGAGCTCTTCTAGCCAAGGCTATTCTCCATGTGCAGGTGTTTTAACCCCAAAATGAATACGTATTTTCTTTTTGTCAAATCTTTTTAAATGACTATCAAATGCTCTTTTAAGCTTTTCCCTACTAGTAAGTCCTAGTATTAAGTCAGCCCATACGGCATCAATATAATGTCTTGCCTGAACTCCCATTGCTGACCAGCAAAATATATTGTCTTCATTGGTCAGGAAAGAGACTATCTGAGGACACTGATCAGCTGGCTAGTAGCCAATGGCATGTATTTCCTCCCTCCTAAGACAGAAGTATCTCCCACGGGAATATACTATGACTAATCAAGGTTGGACTGGTCATCCAAACACTCCTCTCTGAAGCGGGAAGAGGAATACCAATAGCGCTTACACATCAGGTTACTGTGCCAGCTTAAGCAGGAGAAATCGATTATATTACAGTACGGGAAAGATCTGTACAAGGCTGTTTAAAATTAAAGGCTGGGACAAGCTACAGCCGGTATCTTGTGGTCAAGGGGAAACCAGGGGTGTTTGCAGCAGGTGGTCAAAAGTGCAATGCACATACAGGCTAAGCTTCAATTAGACCATCATGCCATCATGCTGCCATCTTGACTTGATCTGTTTTGTCTGTTTTTATGGAGTTTTTTTTTTTGTTTTGGTTTAGTTTTTTGGTCTACCCAGAGTCCATTGGAGTTGGGTGCCTACCTATAATAAATTTAAATAAAATAAATACTTTTTTTTTTTTTTTACCATAACCTGCGGACACCCCTGGGGAAACACTAGTATTACTGGGACATTCAAATATCTATATAAATTGCAAGTAAAGAAAGGGACTTATTGTTGATTTCCCATTGCCTTAAAAATATAATAGCAGGGGTCATTCAGGTGCCAAAATCAAAGCATGAACTGCTAGCAAACTTTGTGCTGGCCTTCTCTGTAGTAGGTTTCTGCCACAAACCTTCCTTAATAAGCATTGCTCCCTCTGAAAAAGAAAAAAATATTTAGATTCTTCCTCGGGCTTTGTGGCTCCTGTTTAACTCCAAACCCAACTTTGAATCTGGGATTCAGACTGCTTACTCTGACCTCCTGGTAATAACTGCTATATAAGTTTTCTGTTTGGGTTTGCTTTTTAAAAAAATCCATTTCAGGCTCTTTGTTAGCTGGAATGGTAACATACTCCCCTCTGAGAGAAAGAACACAGAAGAAAACAAAGCTGCCTGCCTGGTCAACGGGGAAAAGTCTGCTATTGTTGTTCTTCCAAAGCTTTGAAGAAGATGGGGTATAAATGGAGCATTCTCCTTGTTTCCAGTGTAGAAAACCTGTTCTTTGCAGTCAACAGATTTACTGGGCAAGCTGGAGATCCATCTGCTGGCCACGCATGGATAATTCAGCTTCTTGTCCCTTCCTCCTATCAAGAGTGGACAGACGATGTTCTTGATTCAGCTAAATCTCCCTTCCCACAGGAAAGGACTTTTCTTCTGGATCTGAGCTGCAAGCCCAGCTCTTTCTTCTAAGCCTCCCCTCTGCCCCCCACAGTGAAGAGAGAAGCAAAACCTTGAGTGGTACATCCAGGGGACACCGATGCTGGGCAGTTTTGTTGCATCAAACAGGGACTGCATCTGATATCATTTGTCAAAAGGTGTAAGAGGGAGCTAGAGCTCAGATTCAGCCCAGAAATGGATACATTCCCTTATTTAAATGATCTTATTGGGATTCACAATGAGTCACTGTGTCACTGGATTTATTGGTGGCAACAACAACAACAAAAAATAGTCTTTACTCAATAGCTGAAACCTGCTCAGAGCCCAACATAGGAGTGATAGATTAAGGTGTAACAAACTGCAGGAACAGACAAAGTGACAGATAAAGTACAAAGAAGAAATGGAGTTAGGGGAGATCTGGCAGATAAATTGACTCCTTTCATAGCTTTCTGGGATGATAGCTGTTGTTATATTATCCCAGGTTGTAAAAAGTGATACTAATTAGGATAAAAATAGCTTCTTAGAAAACTTAAGCTCTCAGTGCCCTCCATGATTGAGATTTAGCTACAGTTCTTCATGCAGGGTTAAATGTTGGTGTTTGATTATAGCAATGCCCACGAATGAGGCTGCTATTAAAGACATCACTGGCAGGGAGGGGCAGACCTTTAGGGCCAGAGAAGACATTGATGTGAAGAGCATATAATGGTCACTTGCACTAGGCTACCCTAGTGGATATAGTCAAAAAACACCAAATTATCGGAAAGTAAACTTAGCAGGTGTGTGACATACAACTGATCTTTTCTAGGAATATGAATGGGTGGGTCCCATAGATAATTTTTTACAATGCTAGCTTTTTTGGGAGGAGGGGGAAGAGGAGGAACTACAACAAGAACAGCTATAGTATGTAAACAGAGAGCAAACCCCACCCTCACTTGCACTGATGATTTTACCTAGTTGGGTAATGGAACAGAGAGCACCAAGGACTCCATAGTTCAACCCTGAGCTCTAGATATTCTCTTGGAAACGAATCCACTGCTGAGAAACAGGAATGTCAGTAACATAGTAGCTATAATATTTGTCTGATATGTAGAATGTTACTGGTTCAAAATGTAGCTATTTTTATTACTACTGTTTTTCTTTCCCTGACCTACCTACTTTTCTACCAGGCTTTTAAGAAAATAAGTCCACTGTTGCACCATTTCATTATTTTTCCAGTCACTTGATGTAGCATGGTTTGACCCTTAAACCCCTGTACCTTCAATGACTTGCAAAGAAAAGAGGAAATAGTCCACTAGTGCAGTTTCCCAACCTCAGCAACTTTAAGATGTGTGGACTTCAACTCCCATTCTTGTTGCTGAGGTTGAGAAACACTGCACTAGTGGACTTATTAAAGAAAAAAAAAAGGCCCAGAGGAAAGAAGGTAGGCCAGGCAAAGAAAGAAAAATAATTTGTTTTTCTATTCATTGCAGGGGGCAGAGGGGTAAAGAGAGGAAGAGGAGGGCTTAAGAGAGACTTGTTCCAGATTTTAAGCCACGCAAGGGTTATAAACCATGCCTACATTCAAACATGCACAAATATAGTCCAGATGAGAAGTAAGCATGAAGAATGATAGCCATGGATACTGGAGGTTTCTATCAACATTAGCCACCCTTGCGTATAATACAAGGATTCATAACCCAACCTGATTTATTGTGAACCTGAGGGGGCCTTTTTTATTCTCCCTTCCCTTATGGTTTGTATTTTTGGTTTTTTATGGTATTTATGAATGTGGTTTTATATTTGTTCTGTTGTTTTTAATGTCTGTCTTTTTATCTAACTGTTGTATGTCACCCAGAGTCACTTCAGTGAGATGGGCGGCTATGTAAATTTGCTAAATAAATAAATAAACGCTATCTACTGACACTCCTTTCTCAACAGCAGTTACAGCAGAGATTAAAGACTTACAGGGCAGCACCCATTGACTCTAAGTGTGTGCCTACGTGAAAGTAAAGTGTAACAGGCAAACTGGACAGCAACACTGGCACAAGTTGGAAAACACAATTTTCAAATTGGAGCAGGAAAACTCAGACAGAAGTCACATTCACAGTGGGCCAGAAGTGAACAGAAGATGACATCCATGTCTGCCCTCCAGAAACAGTTAGTGGCCCATGATGGTTGTAGTGCTGCATGATGGCACTATAACCATCATGCAGCACATATATGACCGGAATCAGTTAAAGCCTAGTTACTGCATGTATATTCCATTCTAAGCTGGATTAGTTATAACTTTGATTTGTATTTTTGTCACTTAGAGAATTGTATAAATCCAACCCATTTGGTTAGTTTATGGTTCAATATAAAGTACAGGCTCAGGAAATGATTGAATTTAGTAATTTGGTTAACTGTGAATGTAAATTTATATAATCCAATCTCATATTTACTAACATGACTATAATATTTACTACTATTTACTAACAATAATTACTACTAAATTAACTAACTTGATACAGAAATCAAGACTTCGTTATAGTTTGCAATTTGCCATTCCCCAAATTTTGCAGTGCAGTTTCACCAATTAGATAGAATAAAAGACAGAATAGAAATAGACAGAAATATCTGTCATTCTCTTGGACTCTCCTCCCCCTTTTTTAGAAATGCTTTTAACTGATATTTTATGTATTTATATATATTTACGTTTTAATGTTCGGTGTGAGTCGCCCAGAGTTCCCCCACTGGGGGGAGATGGGCGGGTGAGAAATTTGATAGATAGATAGATAGATAGATAGATAGATAGATAGATAGATAGATAGATAGATAGATAGATGTCATGGGTAGGTGTTAGAAAACAACTATACAAAAATGCATATATTCATGAAAATAATGCACCAAAAGTCATTACGACAGGAGAAAACATTTGCAAAACTATTCAGCAAAATTGCAAAAAGAATGCATGTCAGGAGATTCGTATACATTTTAGTGCATTAAAAAAAAATTCTCAGGTTCTGCCTAACATATTGACATATTTGCAAAACTGAAAAACTGAAAAAAAATCAAGTCAGCCCAGCCTGGAAATTACCATTCCTAGGATCCTCATTCACGCTGGAACTGTAACTTCAGTTGCACTGACTGCAAAAGGCAGTGGGATGTACATAAAAGAGTGATTTCCTTTGTATCCCCTCTTTATTTCTCAGTCTGCTTGCTCTTTGTCTGTGACACTGCCATCTCAGGGAGCTTCAGCCTGCTTTTGCATTCTCAAACTCACTTGGTCTCTGACTCTCTGCCTGAAAGGATGTGACTAGCTGAGACTGAGGCTTTGACTATCTCCCCAATGAACTTCCTATATTAAATGTTCTTTCTCTAAGTTAAAAGAGAGTTGCTGTCTAGTTCTTACTCAGGTTAGATTCCCATTCTAAAGGAGCACTCAAATTGCTTCGTCCAACAGGGTTAATGGGCCCAGAGCAGTGAGTAAAGGAAGAGAAAGAGCAAGGAGTCATCTTAAGCAGCTAAACAAAATACTACAGAAAGAAAGCAGACAACTTTCAGAATGGAGACAGGAAGGTTTCAGCCTATGGAGAAGATGGTTGGGTCAGAATTTTCCTCTTGGTGTTTCAAGATGAGGCCCAAGGAATCACCTTTGTGGTGAATAAAGAAAAACCCACAGATGCAAGACAGGACCTAAGAGCCTGGAGTGCTGCAAACCACAAAGCAGCAAGAATTATTTGTCTGGAGAGAGAGAGGGCGTAATTGTATCCCTTTTCTTTTAAAAGGTTTAGATCATGCCAAGGATATTTGGAAAATTTCAAAAGTGCACTTTTTTACCAGGCTGTGTAAAAAGTGGTTGAGGAAAGGCAATTTAAGCCTGCATATGAATCAGATGCAAAAAAATAGCCACACAGTTTGAAAGTCAAAATATATTTATAGATTCAGGAATGTTAGTTGCCTAGTTCCTAAACTCCCTCCAGGAAAGCTATGAGACAATAGTTTGTCCATATGCTAGAAATGAGAGACAGAACAGTACTTAACTTTGTAATAAACCATCTACAAGACTTTGACTTGCATAATTGTGAGAGACAAAATCAAATATCATTCCAGACTTAGTTGGGAGAGGTGGTACTTTCAGTGCAACGCCATGATCATTTGCAAATCCATTACCCTATGAAAAATAAGCCAGAGAAATCAGTGCAACTACATTCCAGAAAGGATGAGCCATCACAGCACAGGAAGAAAAGGAACAGATAATAACATCATTTTTAAAAATCAGAAAACAGTCTCATAGCCTCAGCTGCTCAATCAAAAGATGACATGCACATTGATTCCAGTGCTACCAATAACCTTATTAAAGAAAATGAGAGATTTATTAAATTAGACACTGAGCACCAGTCAACAATTTTCTTGGCAGACAGGTAAACACTCCTTTCACTAGGCAGAAGATCAACAAGATTCTCTTGTGCCCTAAATAAAGGAAAGGAGATCAATGTAATAATTCAGGATGCACTGAACATCCCAGATTTGGAGTCCAGTTCACTCTCAATAAAATATGTGATACAGAAAGGGTGTCACTGGTTTTTGTTTGTTTGTTTTGTTTTTTGTTTTGGGGGTTTTGTTTGTTTGTTTGTTTTTGCCTTTGAGTAAGTGTTGAATCCTGGTGACTACCTGGACAAGTTCTGGCAGTTTTCTTGGCAAGATTTCAGAAGTGGTTTGCCATTGCCTCCTTCCTAGGGTTGAGAGAGTTTGACTGGCCCAAGGTCACCCAGCTGGCTTCATGCCTAAGGAGGGACTAGAACTCACCAAACTGGCTCTTGATCACCGCTATATGATCCATATTGGAGAATTGCTTACAAAAAGTGTCCTTCAAGAAAATGGACTGTGTGAAAGGGATTGTACGGAGAATAAGGCCCAAGTAGTAAAATAGTGCAGCCACAGAAGCCATTTCAGCCTATGGTATAGCAAGATGGGACATAGGAATCCAGAAATTCAAGAAAATATCAAAAGTACTGCCTGGTCCAAATGACCCTGCTGTACAAAGACAAAACCAATAAGATTCTCATTTCCTGAGAGGAAAGAGACAAAGCAGCCCTTGTAGCTGGCCCTCAATGATGCCTGTGGAACATTGCAAGTAATGACATCAAGTGGAAATATATCTACTGACTTTCATGGATGATTTTTTTTAAGGTTTATCTTTTGCCATTTGGTATTGGAGAAGATTCCTGAGAATACCCATGGACAGTCAAGAAAACAAACAAATGAATCATAAAAAAATCAACCCAGAGTTTTCACTTGAGGCACAAATGACCAGATTTAAGTTATCCTACATTGGACACATTATGAGAAGACCTAGCTCTTTTAAAAGGCTCTAATACTGGGAAAGGTGGAAGGAAAGAGAAGAGGATGACCAGCAGCAAGGTGGATGGACTCAGTTACAGTAGCAATGGATGCACCTTTGAAAGACATGGTTAGGGACAGATCATCATGGAGAAAATCTATCTATGTGGTCTCTAAGAGTCAACAATGACTTGGTGGTACATAATCAATATCAACTTGCTCAATGAAAAAAGTCAAGTACTAGTGAAATCCAAGTACTATGTGGCTTTGGTGAGCAATATGTTTGACAGAAAGCCACATCGTCTATGCATAGATAATGGGGATAAATAATATGGCATATAACATTAAAAAGTACCTGAAAGAGTAGGGGACTGTACATCACATTATAACACCCTATACTGTATACTATACTATATTGTACATCAGACTATAGCATTCATATGAAAATTATGAATACTACGAGATGCAGGACTGGCAACTAAATTCTGTGGGGAGGCACCGCTACAAACTAAGGTCACAGATACAGTGTAGACAAGTGTGGCATATGGGGTGTTTGGTTCTAAAGTCTATGGCTCCGTGCCAAAAGAGAAGAGAAACAAACTAAATTGCTCCTGTGAGGAAGGAATGCTTCTTGGATACTTGCAGTACCACAAAGAATATGGAATTCTAAATCTTGCCACATAAACTATTACAATATGCAGCATTGATTATTTTAATGAGGGAAGGGGAGAGAATAACCTTGAAGTATCAAATTTTGTTCCTCATGTCCAAATGAGCTATGAGTTGAGTCCAAGAATTTTGAAGGAGGCCTTCACCACGTGCCCAAAATTTGATAGCCATTCAGAGCCAGACAGGAAAATTGAAACACTGTAGCCAAGACTAACACCTGGAAACATTTTAAATTACCCACAGGAACAAAAACAATGGATATGGGTTTTCAAGAACAAATATGATACAGAAGGGAATGTCCAGTGTCATAAAGCCAAACTGATGGCTTTAGAATACATCTAATACTATGGCACAGACTGTGAGACTTTTGCACCAGTGCTCAAATACACTTCAGTCAGAACACTGTTCAGCATAGAAAGAAAAATGCAAATCGATAATCTTGATTAAAGATGGCACTCCTACATGGAGGAATCATGGAAGACTTCCATATGCAGAAGCCATTTGGCTTTGAAGAAGCAGGAAAGCTTAGCGGACACGCTTTAAAAAACTTGTACAATCTAAAGCAGCCAGCTAGGGACTGGAATGGAAAGCTGAACTAGATGCTTATCAAAAAAGAGTTTATGTAAGGTAAAGCTGACCCCTGTCGTTTTTCCAGATTCAAAAGCAATAGATGGACGTACATCCTCACTCAAGTGGATAAGTTAATCATGATAAGATGTACAGCCAATAGACTGGGGAAAAAAACTCAACAAAGAAATAGAGATGAAAGAGCTGGGAAGCATCTCCTACTATCTTGGCCCCCAGATAGAAAGGATGGACGCTACCTTCTAAGCCAAAAACAAATTATCTTCCCTGGCTGGGGCTGATTGAAGCCAATGGAAACAAACTTCCTGAAACAAATTGCAAACAATGAGTCACTACTTGAGACTAACAAATTCAGGACTGCAATGGTAAAGTTCCTGAATATAGTTGCAATTACAAGAACAGATATTGCTGCATCCATTAGAATCCTTTGAAAATGGGAAAATGCATCCAACAAAGGGATTGACTTAGAATCAAGAGGGTGGGCAGTAATCTTAAGAATACAGCACGTCTGGATCTCTTTGGAGACAATCAGGGATGTATTCAACCCTTCCAGATGGAGAAACTATACCCAGGACTAAGCATTTAGATTTGGGGGAGGGGAGTGCCTTTGAGTCTGTCTTGACTCCTGGAGACTGCTGGACTAGTCCATGCTGTTTTCTTGGCAAGATTTTGGGAGTGCTTTGCCCTCACTTTCTTCCCAAGGCTCAGAGAGTGTGACTGGCTCAAGGTCATTCAGCTGGCTTCATGCCCAAGAAAGAACTAGAACTCACAGTCTCCTAGTTTTTAGCCTGATGGCTTCACCACTACACCAAACTAATTCTAAGCACTTAACTTTCTACAAAATATTCAAGAAAATAGACTCATGGAACTGAGATATTACTCAGTGGAAGAAATTACTGCATGTGGACTTACTAAGCCTTTGCCTTTGGTAAGCCTTTGCCCTACTAAGCCTTTCATCAACACAGGGAGCCCTTCTAGAGGAGACAGGAGTTTGAACTAGCATATGAACCAGTGAGAAGGGGTGTTGAAAATGTGACTTCAATTGCACAGACTCTTCAGCACCTCACAACCTATGACTACAAGGGGCAGTGGGGTAAAGAGTTTGGAATGTCCTCTGTCCCATCTCTATTTTTCACTTGTTCTTTGTCTCTGAGATTGCTAATCTTCAAGAGAATCCTTCCTGGTTTTGCCTCCTTAAACTCACTTGACACATGACCTGAAAGAATGCCACTAGTTAGAACTAGAGTTTATCCATCTCCCACAACTGTTTCCCATAATAAACCTTCTTTCTGTTAAAGCTGCCAGGAGTAGTCCTTGCTCATTTTAGACTTCCGCCCTCTCCAGGAACACTCAGATCCTTTCCTCTGACAATTCCCTCATTTCTGAGCATTTCCTCTGGATTTGCAGCAGAAAAGTCAGGGCCACCTTAAAAAGCATGGACCCTCAGGGGAAGCTCAAGAGGGATGCAAAGAAATACACCATGATCCCTTCAAGATCTTCTTCCCCAGCTGCTTCAGCAGATAAATGAAACATCATGTCCCCAGGGAGGCATCATCAGCTAAGCACTGATGGAAGAAAGCAGCAACAGCAACAATAACTCCGTGTCCTTATTGCCCTACAGCTGCAATAAAAAAGATGGCAGGTTTACATGCTGGGGGGGGGGGGGGTAAAAAAAATCCTGTAATTAAAAGAGCAAAGAAGTGGAGGGGTGATAGAGCGAGTATCCTTTCTTTCAACGAGTTCTTGGATTAGCTAGATATTGTTATGCTTCCCCTAATTCTCTAAGCAGTGAAAAGTTGCAGAAGCATTGAACTTTATCCAGGTCTGATTTCTTTTCAGAGGTGATTGCTGCACCCTTATTGATATTCTGTAATGCTTAAAAACTGAAATGGAGAAGAGTGGAGAAGCACATCTTAAAACCTGATGTCTATTCTTCCCACATCTGTCCTCAACAGGGGACAGGAGCAGAATTCTGCTAGTCTAAACAGAGTTCAACGAGACAGCATTTGTAGATGCTGAAGAGACACCCAACTCCTTAAGAGCCCCTGAAAAGAAAACTTAAAAACCAGGAAAACTCATGAGACCAGGGCATTCTTTTAAAAGATAAAAAGAAATAGAGAACACCAATGTTGCACAAAATCTCCTGGTTTTTAAGTTTTCTTTTCAGGGGCTCTGGGCGTCTTTTCAACATCAACAGACACTGTGTTGTCTGGCATCTTCCTTTCTCTAGAGGCCCCAAGAGACACATGCATAGAGAAAATGTTCTTCATTTAAGAAAAAGAGATCAAATGCACAGATACAAGAGGGGAGAGACTTGACTTTGTAATAGCAGGTAGTGAAAAGGAACTTGGAACTGTAGTTGATCACAAGCTGACTATGTCAGCAGTGGAATGTAGTTGCTAAACTGTACCATTTTAGTCTGCATCAATAGAGTGTCCAAATACAGAAAGTAATAGTTCCACATTATTCTGCATTGATCGGGCTCCCATCTTGAGTACCACATCCAGTTCTGGGCAGTGCTTTTCAGGAAAAAAAAAATTAGAGAAACTACAGAAGTGGGAGGACTACAAAGAAGATTAATGAGAATTATTAGAGGACTGGAAACTTAGTCCTCTGAGCAGAAAATGTTAAGCCTTGAGAAGAAAGCCTTGGGGCAGGATATGAAAACACTTTTCAGGTACCTGAAGTATCACACAGAGGAAGGTCAAAACCTATTCTCTATCATCCCTGAATGCAGGATATGAAATAATAGGAAGGCAGACTCTGGTTGAAACTTAGAAATAGCTTTCAAACTATAAGAGCAATTGGACAGTGGAACGCAGTGGGCTCCCCTTCACTGAATGTATTCAAACCAAAGCTGGACAACCAGTTGTCAGAGACGCTTTCATTTGAACTCCAGCGCTCAACATGTAGTTAGGCCTGGTGGCCTAAATTAACTCTTCCAACTCTCTGATCCTACCTTTCTATGATTCTATGAGAGGAGAAAGAATTAAGGGAAGCAGACAACTTCTCTCCTGGGCTTTTTTTTCTGGGCTTTAAATTTGGGGGTCTTCCAGGCTGTGGAGTTCTGGATTTGCACCCTACAGATCATCTCTAGCACCATTCATTGTGTGGCCACTCAGAGGAAAATCTTGGATTCAAGGATGGATAAATGGGGAAGACTGAGATTTTCAATGCTGCAAACAACTTTGGCAATTAATATTTGGAATGAGTGAGGTTCTGACAAATCAATCCCCTTAACCATTTACCAAGTTGGAAATACTGAATACATACAGTATCTTTTGTTATGAATGCCTTCTCTACCAAAGTATTTCTTACTTTAATATCTGTATAGAAAGAACTGTAATTAGATATTTCTATGGAAAAAGTTGTCCTCCAGACAGGGCCAGCTTTAGGCTAAGGCCAAGTAGGCCCTGGCCTAGGGTCCCAAACTTAGAGGGCACAACCGCCACCTCTCCTTCTGAATCATTCTAAAAATGCAAATCTTCTCATCAGCAGGTGGTGGTACCATTAACCAATGTGGCTAGGTGTGCCATATACCCTCGATCTAGCACTGCCTCCAGGATCATGCATAAATATTATAAACAAATATGTCCTAATATATCCTGTAGAGGCCCTAATATGTCATGTACATAAATATTTTTGGTGGCGGTTATTACTGTATTAAACACTAAGAGCCTAGCCAGATGCTTTGATTGCATGACGGCTAACTTTATAGGCAGTCATCTTCCATGATATGGGTTCAGCCATTTCATTACATGAGCACAGCACCTCTCTGCTATTACTTACAGCAGCCACCTTTTCTTAGGCGTCTGCACCAACCTGGAAAAAAAGGCCTCTGCTTACAAAACCACATTAACAAATCAACTCTTTAAAGCAAAGGCAACATAGAACCCTGAAAAAGGCATGGGTATTTTCATTAGTAGTAGAAAGGTGCTGTGCTCATGCAAGATCTGCAGCACTTCTCCCAGGTCATTTTTTAAGCATGTGTTACACACGCTGCTCCCAGGTTCGGCTTATGGTCACTCACTCATACACTCACAGCCTGTTGAGGCACACAGATCTTGTCAGCCCCCCTTGCTTTCTACCTGGGTTTTCCAGATAGGTGCGGCTGGAGCAGACAGACACACAGCCCTGGTCAACAGCCGGGTGGGAAATAATAGGGATACACACAAATCACTTCCATCCGAACACTGAGGCACAAGAGGTTCTTTGTAATACACGGAGACCCAGTGAATTTAAAGTAACAGCAAAACTTTACTGGTTGCAAGGTACATTTGCTCTTTCTCCTACACACACACACGCACTCATCCACACTTACCCTCGTCCTTCCCAACTAGGCTGCCAGGCACTAGCTAGAGGGACGGAAGCCGCCAAGTCTGGATCCAAAGGTGACTCAGATGACTCAGCTCAGACAACTCAGACTACTCAGAGTGGGCGGGCTTTGGGACCTCTTTTATCCCCAAAAGTCCTTGCTTTGTTGATTCACAAGTCTGGCAGTTGTTGATGGGATTGGAGTTTCCATATGCTCAGGCCCAACTTTTTTTTCTGGTTTAGGTCCTTTGTTTTTTCCCTTAACGACTTGCTTCCTTCTTATCTACCTCCCCGAAGGGATCCCATAGATAAGTTTCCTGGCTTTTGTCCTCTCTGCTTACGTGCCTGCTTCATCTTTAGGTTATGGCAGCTTCAGCCTAGTCTCACACATGCCCTAGTCCTAATATAGAGCATCTTCTATGGCCATGAAAAAGTGGACCTGGAACAATTTTCTCCAACTCTACAATGTTAGAACCCAGTTTGCTCACTGGAGCTAAATGCAGGGAAATTAGAGACTAATAAATATTTCTTTGGAACATCATTCCCCTGGAGGTTACATTGGTCCTGACCCTATTTGCCTTTTGAGAGGCTTTGCCATTGTGCCTGAGGATCTGGTTATGGCATGGAGCCTGCTAGATGGTTATACTGATGGATATATGAGTTGCACTTTCCCCGCTGATTATGTTTTATGGTTTTAATTTGGTTTTAATGTGGCGGTTGTTTTATCGCTATCTTTATTCTGCTTATTTTTTTTCCCCTGTGGTTGTTTTAATTATGTGAGCCACCCAGAGTGACAAATATGAGATGGGCAGCTATACAAATCAAATAAATAAATACTTTTTCATATACTGCAGAGATAAACAGTATTTGCTGTCGTTAGATCAGGTGACAGCCGCACTGCTTGAGTTGGTATTAAAAGGGGACTACACAGTGTAGTAGAGAATAAAATTATCAATGAATGGCAGAGTTTGGGGTTGTTAATGACTTTGTGAATCATAGCCAACATGCTTCCAACGTCAGCTTTGAGGAAGCTGAAGGAAACCATGTTATCATCCCCAAATCCTGCCAATGAGAGTTGACCACTGTGCAACACAGACAACGGGATTAAATAGATGTCTGTCTGGCCTGATTCAAGAGGACTCTTCTTTGCCCCAGACAGGGATGTTTACAGGCAGGGGATGTGTAACAAAATTTGCAAAATGGTGAGCATAACATTGCAATCAAAACCTATACCTTTTTGAATATGTATATGATGCACATCCTATGCAAAAGGGGTGGGGCTTCTGTCATGATGCCATGTCTACCTTCTTGCAGATTTTGACACACACACCCAGACACACCTGGCCCCAGACCACTCATCCTTCTTTAACTGACCTCATCTAGCTTCTAGAAATGTACAGTCCTAACTTGGCAAGACCATATCTGTCAGGCACAACTCCCTCTGAGCTGATCTTCATTTTTCTCTATGTAAATCAGTGGAAGTTTAAAGTGTGACCCTTCCCTGACTCCTATGGAACTTTAAAAATATCTCCCTTCAGCAAAACAAAGTCTTCCTCCCCTTACACTTAGTTGCAGCAGTTCCCCACCCCCTTCGGCCAAGAGCAATTCTCCAAGCCTCTGGCTGCAAAGGTTTGAAACGGGTGATAAATATTAAGTGCTGGCAAGAAGAGTGTATTGGAACAGCTGACAAAATCTTAATTAGCACTGCACTAGACCTGCTGAGCAAAATACACTGAGCCAGAAAGCAGCTTTAAGGCTCCGAATAAAACAATCAGGGTTAAAATCAACTTACATTTAAGGTACAGGCAAACTCTTCAACTGGGCTTCTCTCTGGGAGCAGCAGACTGGTCTTAAACAGAACACAGCATTCAGACTGTTATGCTAGGTTGTATCACTGATCCAGGTAGTCCATTTGGATCACCAACAGCAGCCAACCAGATGTTCCAGGAAAGCTCAGAATTGAATGACAGAGAACAATACAGACTGTCTCCATTCCAAAGGACACGGCTGAATGTCAATCGCAGGAGAACCCAGGCTGCATTTGGTATCAGGAATGATCTACAAAAGAGACAGCATTCTGTCCCGCGGTCATCATTTTCTCCAAATCCAGCATTAAATGAGTGTGGGCAGGACTGAGAGTTCTCAGATGCTAAATACTATTGCAGGCCATTGATCAAATACTACCACATGTCAATTTAATCCTAGTACATGTCAGTTTAATAATATTGCATGTAAATTACTTGGTTCAATCAAATGCAGAGCAGGGCATTTGACTGAACCAAGTACAAAACATTCTGAATCTCCAAGAGCGGCAGGGTTTCATTTGTTAGTGGGTGGGCAAACTTTAGAATCAAACATTTACACCATCATTCAGAATTAAATGGTTTTTATTTTTGCACACCTAATGAATTGAAGGCACAGCATTGGAATAAATATTTACTAATATTGCAAGTCAGTTTCTGAGTGCTTTCTTAGACTGACTTCTGCAAACAGTCAGGTTGCCAAACGTCATTCTCTAAATATTGTGGCACACTAACTGTTTGCATGTCAGATGCTGTCAAAAGTTGGTTTCTGCTGCCTGAGAACTATCAAATATGGTCAGATGTTCACTGATACTGAAAAAATACAGTAGCTGAACATGAAAGGCTATTGGAAAATAGAAAATATCTACTAAATACTTGCTCAAAAACATTTGGGAAAGAACTGGAACAAAGTCTGCAGGATTTATGCATTAATTTACGTATAGAAATATACGATTTTCAGGTTTATCTAAATATTTGAGTAGCAGTGGAAATGCCACCAGAATATTTGGGGGGGGGGAGAATATTTTTTCTAGCTACATTAGGAAGTACACATTTTTTTCCAAGCTAAAGGCAGTACCTGGCATTTAACTGGCATGGTAGGAATTGTACTCCAAAGGTGGGTGACAGTGGGAGAAAAAAATAACTTGATTTAACATCAGTTGCATTGGAACATAATTATAATTAAATATATTTAACGTGATTACTCTCTAGGCATATATTTAATATTGTTGCCTCCTGCCTCCTTAAACACTACAACTTGATAACAAGTTTGGCGTTCTCTGAAGGTTGAACCCAAGGCTTTTGGTGGGGACATGGCCTTGGATCCCAAATGCCGTACTATGAGCTATATAAATTAGCCCAGTGTGGTTAAGTTGTTGGACTGACTAGGGAGACCCAGGCCCGAGTCCCTACCTCAGCCACAGAAGCTTACTGAGGGACTTTGGGCCAGTTCCTCAGCCCAACCTATCTTGCAAGAAAAATAGGAAGAAAAGGGTGCTAGGTAAGATGCTTGAGCTCCTGACTGAAGGATGGGGTATAACTCTAATAAATAAATACATCTGAATGTATACAGTGGTTCCTGTAGGGGGAAGGGGGCAACTGACATTACACATGTCATGTCATCACCATGAATCACATCATTTGTGTCATTTGCATGACAAAGTCATGGCACATACTATATCATCCTGGCTTCTAACAGCTGCCTATGAATGCATAGCAAGTCCAGCTGGGAGGGGTATAACTATGTTTTTCCTGCAAATAAGTTGATCTGAACTATATGTGTAATTCATTGCCAATGCTTTTCCTACCACAGCTGTAAAAGAGGAAGCATGCAGATCAGTACATCAAGTTGGGTACCAGTCATATTTTTACTGTGGCCGTTTTTTTTTTTTTTTAATAAAAGCTGTATCTACAATGGATGATTAATTACTTGGCACAAGGAACCTTTCTATGAAACCTGTAAAATGTAAATTATTTTTAATGCAGCCTAGCAGGCCATGTTCATTTTCATTTTCCTTCTTAACTATTAATCCTGGTAGTGAGAATAGGTACCATTTGTCAATGCTGGGTGACTATGAGGTACATTTGCACATGATGTAGATGAACTTGCTGTTTATGAACAAACCGGCCAGCACTTCTTTCACTGCATTTGCTGCAGCTGATAGAAGTATCCTGTGGAAATGTATGATAATGTACGTGACCTCCTCCCTTTATTGCTTCGCCCAGCCTGCTGTTGTGTGGAAGGCTGCACCATTGTTTAAAAGATCAAACTCATCTTCCCTGTCTCTCTGTTCCAAGTACTGACTGGTTGGCTACAGCACTTGAACCTGGACTGTGGTTTAAATCAGGAATAGAGAAACTGGGGCCCTCCAAATATTACTGAGCTCTGCCTTCCAGCATCCCTAATCATTGTCCATGCTGACTACAGATGCTAGAAGCTGTGGGTCTGCCACATCTGGAGGGCTGTAGGTTCCTTGATTATGTAATAATAAGGTCCACAAAGGGAAGCTACAGGGAGAATGGCTAAGATGTATTTTCCACTGCCACAGAAACAGAGACCAGAAACAACAGGTATAAATGGCAGATACCCCGATTTTGCTTAAATATAAGGAAAAACTTCCGCCTAACAGTAAAATCTGTACAATAAGGGAGCAGTCTACATATGGAGGTTGTGGGTTCTCCATCTCTGGAGGCTTTTAGGAAGAGGTTAGGCAGCCATCTCTCAAGGATGGTTTCATTGGTTTGCCTGAGCACGGGAGTTGGACTACTGTAGATGGTTTTTGTGGTCCCTTCCAATTCTATGATGCTGTGACATCTAGAAGATTCATAGAAAGTCATCAACTTGCAGATACATGATTTTCCACTGGTTTACAGTAGGAAGCAAAAGTAGGGAAGGTATTGGCTTATGTGTTGCGATATCATGTCACAAGCTCTGCCTCTCTCATACAAATAGAAGAGAATATGTGTTCCTCAGGGTTGAACTGTGGAGTCCTTGGGGTTCTTTGAGCTTGGTTGTTTTCTTGCAAATGTTTTGTTAAAGTTGCATGGATATCCATTTTGTTGGAAGATGTTGCATAGGTGGTCTGTTTCCCTTTTCTGCTGTTCTGGGTTGCTGCAGTGTGTTTGTGCTTGTTTGAATAACGTTCTTACACAGCTCCTCTTGTGGGAGGTTGGGTTGTTACTTTGGTAATGAAGCACTTGGTTAGTGTGGGTTGTTTTCCAATAGACTTGGGTTTCTAATTTGCTCTTGTTTCCTCTGCTGATGAGGATATCCAGGAAGGGTAGCGTGTTGTTGTTTTCTTCCTCTCTGGTGAATTTTATTCCTTTGAAGATGTCGTTGATGGTTTCATGTGTCTTCTCTAGTTGTTCCTTTTTTATTATAACAAAGGTGTTATCCACATACCAGATCCATACTTTAGGCTGTATGTGTGGAAGTGCTAGAGTTTCTAGGCGTTGCATTACAATCTCTGCTACGAGTCCTGACAGTGGTGATCCCATGGGTGTGCCTCTGATCTGTTGCCATGTTTTTCCATCAAGCTGAAAATAGGTACTGAGGCAGAGGTTAATGAGGTCCATGGAAGCTTGGTACTCAGACAAGGTAGCCATCAACAGGCACATAGAGGTAAACAACATCTACACACTATTCAAAATAAACAATAAAAAGGAAAACGAAAGACCAGAAGAATCTCCTCACCAGCAATCATCACCCAGATAAGCAGAGATTAACACCAAGATTATCTCCAGACATACAATCAGCAGTAAACAATACCCTAATCAAGGAACTACCAGGAAGAAGAAAAAAACCACCATCATAGGCAGGGCAAGCCACTGTATATAAAGAGAGAGCAAACCCCATCCCGTTCTAGCACTGAAGATGTTCCTAGCTGGGTAACGAAATGTTTGCAAGAACACGACCAGGCTCAGAGAACCCCAAGGACTCCGCACTCTTGTACATGCATCATAATACTGCACATACATACAAAAGGGGTAGAACTTGCAACACAAGGGATTGGATCCTACAGATGCCTCTGTAACAGCCCTTAAAAAGTAGCATTAGTAAGAGTAAAACAACCCTGCCTGAAAATTCCAGGTTCAGCCATTCAGGTGATGTTATTATACGATGGCCCTGCCTACTGAAAATGCATGGCTTCAAATGCCCCTTCTGGTGACTAAGGGTTACTTGCCTCTGATCTGGATTTTGTTCTTCTCCACGTTTCCCGGAGGCATTCCCTATACCAGTGTTTCTCAGACGTTTATCTATTTATTTATTTAATTGCGTTTAAAATAACAGAAAAGGGAAGAAAGGGAACAACATGCAAAAATGCATGCATTATCCAATAAAAATACATAACAAGTGCTGAAAAAAGAAATAAGTGAAAAGAATACAACAGAAAAAAAAATGCATCCAGTATATTATGTCATTACAACAATAAACGGTTACAATTCTATATATAATTTTCTAATGCAAATGTTATGCAGGGGTGTGTGTGTGTGTGTGTGTGTGTGTAATACATTTATTTATTTATTTTTATTTTTATTTATATATCACATTTATATATCCACCCATCTCAAACAAGTGACTCTGGGCGGCGTACAATTAAAATAAAATAACAAGTGAATAAAAACAGGCATTATAAAAAGATTAAAAGTTATTATTAGAATAGAAACATTATCACAAATTTTAAAGAAAGATTTTTTGAAAAGATTTTAAAATATACAAACCCCACGGAGAGGGCAGAATATCAATTACAGTGGAGCCATCTAAGAATGTCTCCGGTCCCCAAAGACTCCCAGGTCTGATGACACAACCAGGTCTTGAGGGACTTCCTAAACAACAGCAGGGAAGGGGCGAGCCTCACTTCAGAGGGGAGAATGTTCCACAGGGAGGGAGCCACAGCAGAGAAGACCCACCTCCTGGGATCCACCAAGTGCAAATCCCTGGCCGATGGAAAGTGTAGCATACCTTCCCTGCCAGATCTAATGCCATTTAGATAACTATCATGGTTCTTTTTTTAATCTACTGTATTTTGTATAAATGAGTCCCCTATTTCATTATACTTGTCCATGCAAAGTCTACGTCTATAGGCAATCTGCTCATAGGTGGCAAGTGCAACCAGGTCTTTCATCCATTGATTAAATTATCTTTCCAATGCTGCAATATCAGTCTTTTGGCCAAAGTAAGGGCACAGAGAATCCATTTACATTGTCCAGTTGTCAAATTCCATGTACTAGGTATGTAATTCAAGAGAATATTATCCTCTGAGAGTTTTAGTTTTTGTTGCACAGTCACATTTATATGGTCCACTACTTTCTCCCAAAACTTAGTAAGCAGTGTTGCTCAAACTTAGCAACTTAGCAACTCAAACTTATTCATCTCCCAGAATTCCCCAGCCATCATGCTTGAGAAACAGTGCTCTGTACAACCACCATCTGGGCTGGCAATTGAATCTAACCTCAAGGCAATGTCCACCATTTCATCTATATGTGTGTGTCTGTGTATGGGTGTGTGAATTATTGTTGTTGTTGTTGTTGTTTAAGCCTCCTCAAGTGTTTACAAACAGGAAGGCAGGATATATATTTCATGAATGTGTATTATTAATCAATAAATCCAGAAGCAGCAGCTAGCTTAGAAGATGCAGAACAGAATATGTGGCACATGTTGCTCCCAGCTAAACAGCTACAGATGTATGAAGCATCTGCTTCATTGCCTAATGGGGTGTATGCATACATTTAGCAACATCTGTATGTCCCCCATTCATATGACTTGCAATGTATAAAACTAAGAGCACCCATAAACAATATATAACAACAATCCATGTTAAATAAAGCTGTTAAATAAAAAAAACTGTGGTTGCTTTTAGATAAGAACTTCCTGCCTGGATGTCCTCTGGAAGGGGACTGTCTCTACCATTTTCTAAATGGGGGGGGGAGGGATACAGTGACTTCAGAGTACATGCTGGTCTAGAGAAGGCAGACTGCAACTAAGAATGATGTTCTCTGGGTCCCAATTCCTCTGATCTCCCATGGGGTGGATACCCAGAACATCTTCTCCCTAACATCTTCTAGACCATGTAGGATGAGCAGATACCATCTGGAGAAGACAATCCTGGAGGTAACAAGGCTTTATAGGGCTTCATAGGTAGCCACTAGAACTTCAAATTGGGCCAAGAAGACCACTTCCACAAGTCAGGTGTTGTTATGTAATGCAGGGAGGCAGGTAGATAACTGCATTCTGAGCCAGCTGCAGTTTCCAAGTTGCCTTCAAGGGCAACCCCATGGAAAATGAACTGCAGAGTCTGAGCAACAAGGGTGTGAGTGTAATGGTAAGGACCTAGGGAGGTAGGTGGAAAAGTTTCAGACTAGGCAACGATCAGACAAGTGGCAGCCGAGCCCACAGAAACAATGTTAACATGGCAAACATCTCAGAAGGGACCCTGCCTAGCTTCTTGGACTGTAAAGGCAAAAGGGGAGGGAGGGATGTACTTCCAGACTTGCAAGATTCTGTTAATGTAACCTTATCATAAAGTTACAGCTAGTACTGGTGGGTGTGCTTCTTGTCTGGTCTACCTCACAAGGCTAACCCCGAGTCAGTGGTAAGGATGGCCGCATGAGGAAAAGCTGAGGAATGGCTGGGAACTGCCCTTGCTGCTTCTCAGTGTTTGCAGCTAAGGCAGCTGTTCACTGTCCTTAGTGGTAGAGCCAACTCTGGCAACAGTTCATGTAATCACATCATGCCTGCAGAAATGTTTGCCCACAAGCCATTAATCTGGCACTTTACTTTTTGATGTTCCCTCAACAACTTTTGACCCTTGGTTTTTGGCATTTGCCATTCCACTGTGCCAGTGTTTCTCAACCTTGGCAGCTTGAAGATGGGTGGACTTCAACTCCCAGAATTCCCCAACTGGCTGGGGAATTCTGGGAGTTGAAGTCCACCCATCTTCAAGCTGCCAAGGTTGAGAAACACTGTACTTTGCCATTGTTGCCAATTGGTTCTGGTGGTTCAGTTTTGTAGAAAATGTTTCCAATAGTATGTTTTAATTGTCCCATTTGAAATTAAATTTATTTCAGTGCAAATTGCTTCAAAACCACTTGGTGAAAAGTGGTAAATAAAACTAGTAATGTTACAAGCAGGCTGGGTAATTATGCAGCCTTCTAATTCGGTTGTGATTGTGCTCAAGCCAAGACTATTATGCTTTATTCCCCATTTTGTGCAATTGACATAATTGTGCAATATCTTATTTGGGCAGAGATTAGTAGCTTAAAACAAACTGAATTACAAATCAGGAAATCTCTAGTTCAGAGCTCCTCCCTACCTTGAATTTATATGTATATTTGGCATGCCTGAGATCTTGATATTCTGTTTCCAATATGAGACCCGTTACAAGATGGTTTATAGTATTACAAAACTAGACTGTGAACTACTTTGAATATTCCAAACACTTAACAAATGCTAAAACATGTGGAGTTGGTAGTCCTCTGCCTATCAGAATCAACAACAGTTACTAGGCATCTGAGAATCACTGAATTGGTAACATTTTGAATATGATGTGGTATAGACTCTCCACCAGTGCAAGGAATCCACCATTTAAATAGAAGAGAATATCTGTAGCTCAGGGTTGAACTGTGGAGTCCTTGGTGCTCTCTGAGCTTAGTTGTTTGCTTGCAGACATTTCATTACCCAACTAGGTAACATCATCAGTGCTAGTGCTGATGTTGCTAGTGTTAGTGACGATGTTGAGCATCAATCCTGAGGAGGCAGGGAGGCCTAATCCTCTAAGTCAAAGTTTGGCGTGCTTTCCATGGGTCCTGATCTCTTTTTTTCTACTGAGACTTGGCTATGAGAAGTCTAACCATGTTCTCAGAGAAAGTCTCCTTTGGAGACTTACAGCACAATCCCAGATGTCAGCCTTCCTGGTTCTCTCACAGTTGCTACTACTTGAAGCCAACACTAGCCTGCAGCAGTTGATTTAGACTTGTCAGACTGTGACTGAAAAAAGTTGACCAAAACATCCCAGAAGAAGCCAGTGGCAAGCCGCTCCCAGACTTCCACCAAGAAAACACAGATGTTGTTAGTATTGTGCCTTAATTCCTAGAAGCACAGGTTAAGACATGGAAAAACTGGAGCAAGTTCAGAGGAGAGCTAGTAAGATGGTGAGAAGTTTGAAAATCAAGGCCTATGGGGAATGTTTTTAGAAGCTGGACATGTTTATCCCGCGAAAGAGAAGGCTAAGGGAGACATGTGATGGCAGTCTGTAAATATGTAAATGGCAGTCATGTTCAAGAGGGGGCAGACCTTGACTGAAACCAGGAGCAGGACAAGGACTAACTGGTTGAAATTAAAAGATTCAGGCTGCATATTAGGAGGATTTTCCTGATAGGATCAGCTGTTAAGCAGGAGAGCAATCTGCTTGGGACGATGGTGGACTTTGCCTTCTGAAGGTTTTGAAATAGGAAGTGGATGGCCACTTGTCAGGTGGGGTTTAATGGATTCCTGCAGTGAGTAGGGGATTGAACTAGAAGACTTTAAAAGATGCTTTCAACTCATATTCTATCATTCTTTGTGACCCTGAAGACACCAGGAGTTCAGCCCGATTCAGAAGAGAATCTGTCTTACAGGAATGGCTCTACCATTAGTTAACATAAGGTGCTTGGCTCAGATAGGAGATTTGGAAATGGAAGCTTATTATTCATTCCTGCAAATACTATTTTTCTTTAAACTCCTAAGTAGCAGTGCTGATGAGATTTATGTTGCATGTGTGACTTCAGTGGCACTGATTCAGCATCTCATGACCACCCCATGATCCCAAGGGCCAGTGAGGTGTAAATAAAGAATTAAGTTCCCTCTTCACTCTTGCTGCCTGGTCTTTTTCTATGAGATTGCCAATCTCAAGCCACTTCCTTCTGTCTTTGCTCCCAGGTGCACACCCACAGAGCACGGCCTCGATTCTTTTCCTGGTAGGAAGCAGTTAACTAGATCATAGGTTTTGGCTATTCATGTAATACATAACATCCTTCCTGTTATAGGTATAAAATTCTGCTTCACTAATCGTTGTTCAGGTCAGATTCCTACTCACAGGACTTTGCATAAATGCATTCTCCTCCAAGCCAGTGGGCTTTCAGGTGCAATTCAAAGTGCTGGTCATTATCTTTACAGCAGCTTAGGACCTGGATATCCATGAGACGACCTGCTTCAAGGGGAATCTGCCTGTCCAGCAAGATCACCAAGCAAGAGCTTGCTGTGGGTCCCAACTTCTACTGAGTATCAACTTCAGGGACCCCAGGGTGAGCGTTCTTGGTGGTAACCCCGCTTCTTTGGAACAGTTTGCCCCAGTTGTAGGACTGGCCTCATCCTACTAGTGTTTCAGAAACATAGGTGTTTCAGAGAACCAACTTGATGGTATGGAAAGTGAGTGGAATGTTCCCCTGAATAATGGTGCCCTTTTGTTCACTTCTTTATTTATATAA
This sequence comes from Python bivittatus, assembly GCF_059951505.1. NCBI lineage: Eukaryota > Metazoa > Chordata > Lepidosauria > Squamata > Pythonidae > Python > Python bivittatus. The sequence goes on from NW_028277096.1 coordinate 9,080,693, forward strand.
CTCTATTTTTAAACCAATTACTGACCTGGGGAATTTGTGAACACCTCAGAATTGGTCTGATTGGAGTGGAATATACCACCACACACACGCAAATAAAGGAAGCAGGAAATGGAAGCCTTCAGCTGCCCTCTGTGGGAGCAAGGAGATATTTGGGGGCTCTCAGTCCCCCAAGGTAGACCAGTCTAGGAAATCAAAGTCATGAACGCTAATATTACTTTTATTATAAGGTAACAGAAACAGACTCTTGCAAGTCTGAATGTGTCCCCCTCCCACACACACTTCTCTTTATCTTCATGAGAACTAGGGAGGGTCTTGTCTGAGATGCACGCTTGGATTACAGTTCTGCCTCAGACTCAGATTCCTTTTATCTGATCATTGTCTTGGCAGCAGCTCTTCCTCCTGTTCCTCAAGGTTATTCCTTCTTCCTATTACATCACCTCCCCCATCAGCTTCAGTCTCCCCTTCCATGTTCCTAGAGAGGGTCTTGTCTGAGACACTTGCTCAGATTACAGTTCTGCCCCAGGCTCAGATTCCTTTTATCTGACTGTTGTCTTGATGGTGGCTGTTCATCCTATTCTTCAAGGTTATTCCTTCTTCCCATTACATCAGCTGGGAATACTGGCAACCAAACGACCAACTTCCCTTCCTTCTCTATATCCACTTCTCCTGCCACCCATTGGAAAACTAGCACCAGATGACCTGTGAGTCTTCTGCTTCTAGTAACTGGCACCAGAAGTGGTGTTCCTCATCTCACTTTTCTTCCCCCACACTTCTGTTGCTGAAGTGAATAGGGGTTGGAAATATAGTCAGTGTTGGGAGAGAGTCTGTCTCTACCAAAAAAAAAAAAACTTAATAGAGAAACCCTTACTAATTCCTCCAGAGGAGCAAGATCTGACCTGGTCTATATGCAAATTCAGCCATTTCCCACTTTTCTTTGAGGTAACGAAAGCTGATTAAAATGCTGCCAGTAATAGTGGAAGATTTGTATTTCATTCAGGCACCACATGTGAAATTTTTGCTTTGTTCTCAGAATTTCTGCTATACTGAAGTGCCTTCTGGCATCCTGTTCAAGGGGGAAGAGAAGTGGGATGGGGAACACCACTTCTGGTGCCAGTTACTAGGAGCAGAAGACTCCAGAACCAACGCTGAGGTTCCCAGATTGTTAAGAACAGTAGAAGAGTTCTGTGGGATAAAACACCTTGTTGTTGTTGTTCAGTTGTTAAGTCGTGTCCGATTCTTCGTGACCCCATGAACCACATCGTGCCAGGCCTTCCTGTCTTTCACTGCCTCCCTGAGTTTGCTCAGTTTCATGCTCATTGCTTCAGTGATGCTATCTAACCACCTCATCCTCTGCCGTCCCCTTCTCCTTTTGCCTTCAGTCTTTCCCAGCATCAGGGTCTTTTCCAAACAGTCCTCTCTTCACATTAGGTGACCAAAGTATCTGAGCTTGAGCTTCATTATCAATCCTTCCAATGAGCAGTCAGGGTTGATTTCCTTTAAGATTGACTGGTTTGACCTCCTAGCCGTCCCAGGGACTCTTAAGAGTCTTCTCCAGCACCACAGTTAAAAGGCATCAATTCTTTGGCACTCAGCCTTCATTATGGTCCAGCTCTCACATCTAACTTATCCTTTTTTTCATAGTGACCAATCTAATTTTTTCTTAGAATCCAGTAGCTGAAACACATGTACATCTGGAATAATATGCCATTTATTTGACTATCATGGATTCTAGCCTGTAGTATCTTGCTTCTACCTTCTGATAGTAATTTTAACAGACTGGCTCCAGGTTGGCAAAGGAGTGAGACAAGGCTGCATCCTCTCCCCTTATTTATTCAACTTATGTGCTTAATATATATTAAGGAAATATTAAGGAAGCTGGATTGGAAGAGAATGAGCATGGTTTTTTAAACTGGTGGAAGAAACATCAAAAACCTATATTATGCTGATGACTCTACTCTAATAGGCAAAAATGCAAAGGATCTGCAAGGCCTACTAATAAAAATCAACAAGCATAGTCCCCAAAAATGGGACTAAACTTGAATATAAAAAGACCAAACTAATGACAATAGGTACAATAATCAATCTTAGAACTGATAATAAAGATGTTGAAGTGGTAGATAGCTTCTGCCTTTAGGATCAAGCAATACACTGCAGACTAGCACTCAGCAGAACAGCCATGAAGGCCTTGGAAAAGATAGTGAGATGCACAACAGTGCAAGCCATGGTATTCCCTGTGATACTCTATAGAAGCAAAAGTTGGACTTTGAAGGAGCAGGATAGGAAGAGTACTGACACTTTGAACGTCGGTGTTGGAAAAGACTTCTGAGAATACCATGGACAGTCAAGAAAACAAACATTGGATCATCCAACAAATCAACCCAGAGGTCTCACCAGAGGCACAAATGACCAGGCTCAAATCATCCTACTTTGAACATATGCGAAGATTCAGTTCTCTGGAAAAGGCTCTGATGCAGGGAAAGATGGAAGGAAAGAGAAGAAGAGGGTGACCAGCAAGGTGGATGGACTCGGTTACAGTGGTGATGGGTACACTGTTGGGAGACCTGAAAGACCAGGTTAGGGACAGATTGTCATGGAGAAAAATCTATCTGTGTGGTTGCAAAGAGTCAACACCGACTTGATGACACATAATCAGTCAATCAATCAGCTGGTGCATTGCAGGTTTATGCTTTTAAAGATGGTGATTTGTAGTCAGGCCCACAAAGAGAAGTAGAGTACCTCTGCTGCCATCTAGTGGTTGTCCAGTTTTTTGCAATCCAGATCTGTTACCCTAAGTCTGGGGTAACAAGAAGTTAATGCATTTTAAGTTGAACTTATTCACATAGTGATAAAGTTGGAATAATTTTATTGATTAGAGCCAAATGTCTTAGGTACAAATTGTTGGAAACAAAAACAAAACAAATGAGTTACTTACAAACAGAAGTAATGAAATGAACACAAAAGGACTTGAAATGATTCTTTTAAAATTAACTGTTCTGTGTACACATACAGTATGTAAATTTGGCTTAATGCTAAAATAATAAAGGAAGTGGAAAGGAAATTAATAGAAATCAATTTATAAAACCTAATTCAATTCTGTTCCATTTTAATTTATGGTTTGGAAGGAAGGAAGGAAGGAAGGAAGGAAGGAAGGAAGGAAGGAAGGAAGGAAGGACGGACAAAGCATATTTTTCTATCTTTCATCAATTTTTAAAAGAAGAAAATCCAAAACATACTTAGTAAGGCTCAATGGGACACAATGGACTTAATTCTGAGTAAATATGCATATCACTGTTATGCAGTTTTGAATAGTTTGTGCAATACTAATTATATCACACTTTTTAAAAAAAAATGCAGATTGTATGGTTCATAGTATTACAATTTAGTTAATAAGCTGATGCCACAATACCTAGATAATTTTCCTTCCAAACAGCTTACAATGAATACATAATGAAATTGGATACAACACAAAACGTAGCCTAATATTTTCATAACAATTACAATGAAAAATGGAAATCAAGCACATTCCCTAGCTAAAATGCTAAGTGACTGTCAGCTCTTCAAGGAAAGTAAGAAGAAACAGAAGCATCAGGGATTTCTGGAACGCTCTTTTTATTACAGGGTAGAATTATTGAATCTTGAAAACCTGACTGAGTTTCTCTCTACCACGTCTTATACCAAACAAAATCAAGGTGGGGTTATTTTGAATTTCTTTTTCACACTTTCCTCTTTCTCAAGGCTGATAGTTCATTGCTTCCTTCCTCCTTCCCCAGACCAGACCTACATTCTTTCACAGCAGCAAAGCATTTGTTATTAATTCCTCCAAATTACTTCTGAAACTGTCTGGGCCCCCCTCAAGGACACAGATGCTATTATGATTATGATTTTATTGATCAACAAATAACACAGCTAAAAGAACAAAAAAGATCACATCTTCAACTGGTGTTCTTTGGAAATTCAGCCAGAAACTTAGGAATTAACCAAGCAATGTTGTGCCTAGTAAGGTAGTTTTTTGTAAATCAACAGTTGATATAACCAAAATATTTAGTTGTTATAAACATCTGTTTAATCTGTTTATTATTCCACCTAATCCACCAATAACTGTAGGGATGACTTTGTAAGATGTTCTCCATAATCTACCCATTTCAGTTCTTAGATCTCTGTATGTTGTAATTTTCTCCTACTCTTTTTCCTTGATTCTGCAGTCTGTATGTATACCCACATCTACAAAAATTACTTTTTTCATTTCAATTATTGTTGTATCTGGTGTGTTGTATTCTAGGTGGTGATCAATTTGTATGTGAAGGTCCCATAAAATGTTAACATCGTCATTGTCAATAATTTTTTAAAAATATTGTGATTATACTGCATTTGGGAAACTCAGAAATTAAACATTTTGGATAGCTGCCAATGGATCGTGTGGCTATTCTGTCATGACACTGTTTATAATCAGCCTGAGCAATTTTGTTGCATAAACTAATTACATGATCCATGGTGTCATCTTCTACGTTATGAAGTCTGCATTTGCTGCTGTTGGATACATACTGGTTCCTTGATTTCCTCATGGTTGTTTGTAATGCTTGTTCTTGAATTGCATATATTAATCCTTTGCTGGTACCAGCTTGTAACCATTGCCAATTCCTGGTCCTGTTCCCTTTACTTTCCATTTCTTTTATATATTGGTCATGTAATGGTTTGCTTCTCCCATGTCCTAAATGGTTTTCCAACAATTTACTTTTATAGTCATTTTTTGCTTCTGCTACTTTCAGGATGTTTTCTTTGCAAATTGCAACAAGCATATTCCCTTTGCTTCCATTGGTGTAATCAATTAATCTATATTGTTCTTCTTCAGATGTCTGTTTACCTGCAGGAAACCCTGGGCTCCAAATTTTTGTGCTACATATAATTGATTGATATCACTTCATGGATGCAGTGCATTATCATCATTATCATCATCATCAGAACTACTGCTACTATCACACTGAGGTCTACTAATCAACATCAGCTTCATGTCCATCACTTATCCATTGCACCCTCTATATTTATTAGATAACAGTGTATTTATTTATTTATTGTATTTCTATAGCCGCCCACCTCACATAAAAGTGACTCATAACATACAAATCTTTGCAGATTCTAATGGAACTCCCTAAAACAAGCCAGTAATATGTATTGAGCCAACCACAAAGATCCCTTTACTGGTTTTCATTAAACCACAGGGAGTTTAATGCATCCACGAAATCACCCACAGTTCCACTCCCAGATGCCAACCTACCTTCTGCCCCCATTTGAAACAGTGTTTTGTAATGTCAATCATAGGAAAAGAGATTGCAAGTGGGGTTGGCATTCATGCCAGACTGCTGGGCTTACTGGAGGCCAGATGCCTACCCTCTGTTGGAAACAGGACACTGGACTAACTAGGGTTTTGGATCTCACCCAGAAGAATTTCTTAGATCTACCAACCATGCTGGTAATAAAAGAGATGCAAATATAAGTGCACTGTGAGCCAGGTAACAGAAGGAAAACAAACCTGTGCCCAGAAATGAGAGCGAAGCAGCTGCAATTAATATCAGACAATTGGTTTAGCCCAACTGCTCTCCTCTTGCTCTTTTCAAGGAAACTCCATCAAGCTCCCCGAGGAAGGGAGTTGATATCTCTCCTTGTAAAGCCTTCACACTGAGTCTATTGCAGGAGATAAATAGGAAAAGCACCTCCATCCCTCAAGAGCCTCCTTTTGACAGCAACATTAATAACCATTGACAGGCAGCAGACAAGATTGCCTTTCAGCAGCCAAATCTCCAGTCTGGGCTGTGGTCCTGCTTCAACCGTCTGCCAAACCAATCACAGTCACAGTTTTGTCCGATAAACTGAAAAATGAGGTTGCGGGGGACTTGGGCGATTGACCACGCTGGCTGAGAATTCTGGAAGTGATAAGGAGGGCTCAAACTGGGATAGGTTGTTTCAGATATTTGCTCACAGAGGAGGTAAAATTACGCAGTTACAATTGGTCTCTAATTTTTTTTTTTTTTAATGTGGAATTTACAAAGGACCATAGCTCATTATCTAAAGAATCTGCAGGATTAACCCACTAAGGAGAAAAATGAATTATTTGCATATACATTACTGCAATATCATCGCATTAACCTGAGGCCAAAAACCAAAGCAAAAGTCTAGAGCAGGGTTTCTCAACCTTGGCTGCTTTAAGATGTGTGGACTTCAACTCCCAGAATTGCCTAGCCAGTGCACACATCTTAAACTGGCCAAGTTTGAGAAACACTGGTCTAGATTATACACATGTTGCAAGGAGTACCCAGGTTAAAACTTGAACTGTTAAGAATAAATAGAAAGTGGAACTTCCTGTAAAATGTTAGAATTGAGCCCAAACATTAAGTGCCTGTTCTAGGTTTAGTGGGATATTCTTGGCTTCTGGTGTCCTTCTGGTGACAAGGCACCCGCATTTTCTCCTTCCTGGCCAGGTCTGCACAACTATCCAGAGGGAGAGCTGCTGTTTGACCCCCTTCCCTCTTTCTGTGATTTACATACATAAAGAGTAGCAGATTTTATTGGTCCTCTTTTTTAAAAGGATAACAGTATATTGTATTTATTTATTTAGCAAATGTATATGGCAGCCCATCTCACCTAACATGACTCTGGGCATCATACAAACACAGCAACCATTAAAACAATGTAACCAATCCTAAAACATTGAAACATGAATAAAAATAAAAACATAAAAAAGCAAAGATCAGAGAATAATGATCAGCTAACATCATTCAACCCCCTTGCAGGTTCCCCATGGGATCCCCAAGGTTGCTGGAAAAGCACATTTTAAGGGCTTTCTGGAAGGCTAACAGGGATGGGGCCAACCTCACCTCGGGGGAATGAAGTTCCAGAAAGTGGGAGCCACAGCAAAAAAGGCACATCTTCTGGGCCCTGCCAGATGGAATTCCTTAGCAGACGGGACCCGCAGCATACCCCTTCTGCTGGACCTGAAGGGATGGGTAAGTGTCATTGGGAAGAGGTGGTCCCTCATATAACCCAGTCCCATGCCACGTAGGGCTTTAAGGGTCAAAACCACCACCTTGAATTGCACCCAGAAGCAGAGTGGAGGCCAGTGCAGCTCACAGAGCAGAGGTGTAACACATGCCATCCTAGGGACACGCATAACTGTCCACGCAGCCGCACTCTGCACTCTGCGCCACCATTTTGTCTTTTTTGACACACACACACACCGCCCTCCCGCAGATGCCCCTGGGGGCTCAACAAATTGTTCAACAATCTGTTGCCCTCTATTCCAGTGTTTCTCAACCTTAGCAACTCTAAGCATGTGTGGACTTCAACTCCCAGAATTCCCCAGCTAGCATGCTAGCTGAGAAATCCTGGGAGTTGAAGTCCACACATCTTAGAGTTGCCAAGGTTGAGCAACACTGCTCTATTCTCTCTCAAAAATTCACATAACAATATGCCCTTGATTCTCCAAAACAATAAAGTGAACTCTTGGTATTTTCAGCATCTAGAATTCCTGTAATGCCAATGAGAAGTATCCTGAAAGGACACGGATCCTGAGTTTTAATAAAACCTTCCTCTCACTCCCCAAGTGAATATTAGGCAAAAACACACCTGTCTGCATTTGCTACTGGAGTCTTAAAGAACAATCAAAACCTGAAGTTGGAACTGTCTATTTAGGCCAATGAGCCCAACCCTGCTCAGTGCAGGAATCCAGGTTAAAGCATCCCCAAGAGATAATTGTCTAGATTCTGTTTGAACACATCCTGTGAAGGAGACTCTGAGTAATTGGTTTCACTGTCAAACTGCTCTCACAGTGGTGAAGGATTTTTCTAACATTCAGTGACTCTAAGATAACCCTACAATTTTAGAGGTAAATTAGTTGGGGGAAAGCCAACCTTCTTCTGGGTAAATATAGTAATTTTAAACGGCAGCCATTGGTTCTCCGATTTCAGCTGCCCAACCCAAACGATTGTTACTTGTTTCCAACATACACAGTAGTTTAATCCTGAATTCTGGTGTTATGTGAATGGGAGAAACACTTATTTCTTTCTTTTCTCTACATCTTTCGTTGTTTTATAACATTCTCTCTTAAGCTACACTGTCTTTTTTTTCTAAACAAATGTCCCCTTCAAAATGCTTTTATCTCTTCAAAGGTACTTGGAAGAAAGAAGTGGATTGTAATCTGGGGGCTGGAGATGGGAAAAGGGGGGAGGATCTATTAAAATTTTGGAACATTCTGCATCTATTGTTAATTTGGAACATTCTCCATCTATTATTAATAAATACCTCTGACTTCTGATAGATCAGTTGGGATTCTTTGCTGGCTGGCATCAGTCCACCATTTCAGTTCAGTATGACCTGGCCCATGCCAATAATTCTTTCATTCTCAATCGCTGTGGATGTTTTAATTGTCTTCTGCAATACATATTTCATGACTTTATTGAAACCCAAGCAAAACTATGTATCTTGTGATCTGGAAAGGTATTCCAAGTTAATTGGTTTCTAATCAGTGAGCAATAATAACGAGCAACTGTGCTTCGACTTCTTAGTAATTGTTGGTAATAAATACAGCACCATTCCCAAAGGCAAGTACACCTGTTCAATGCATCTTCAAAGATGAGACTCTGGCAAAAAGGGATTGGGGGATTCTTCACAAATGTTGCTGGCAGAAAAGATAACCAGTATCTCATGCAAAGCTCCTTGAGAAAATGTTTGGCTAGGTTTGGAGGATGTTTTGCCTGAGGAGAGATCCACAGGCTGAACTCAAATTTTGCTCCAGGCAAAACTGGGATGGAATCTGGAATGAAAATAATATCAAAGGGATATAAATGTTATTCTGTGAACAACTGTATATGGCCAAGTTTCACATGGCCAATTTAATCCTTGTCTTTCAAAAACCCTTGGGCATCATGGATTCATGCACTAGAGCAAGGGTGAGGAAACTTTTATCAGTTAAGAGGCATCCCTTTTTCAACATTATTTTCAGGGGCTAACAGCTACAGGGATGGGGCATCACACAAGTGGCTGAAGCTAATTTGGTAGGAGAGTTCCAAATTTTCACAAATTTCTGGGTGGGCAACTATTTTTGATGTGCTAGGCCTATCCAAAGGTTTGGTGTACCTGTGAGTGGGAAAAATGGGGGCAGCTCCCCATTAACTATCTCTGTGGTCAACCCATTTCATAAGGAGGCCACAAATGGCAGCCATTTTGGAGGCAACCAAAAATCATAAAAAAAGCTATGTCACTAATTTCCCCTTTTCCCTTCCCTATAAAGACCAAAATTTTGATTTGATCTGATCCGACTGAGTTTAAATAGTTTATTAACAGTCAACAACCTCAACAGGAATCCATATAATTCAAGAAAAACAATAATGGCAGATAACAGCTAAATAAAAGGTGAGCAAGAACCATTTCCAAAGAGGTAACTGGTCTGGTGTAGCAAAACCAGCCAAGTAGTGTGATGAAAAATTATTATAGGATAAGCTAGCATGGATCATAGGACCATCATGTGCTTACCAACACATTCCTGGGCCCCCACCAAGCTCCCTGCCCTGTGGATGTAGCCATCTCTCAGAACTCCCTCCTCCTCCAGTGCCAACCCTCATTTCAAGGAGAGTGATTGGTGGATATTTTTCCACAGCAGGAAAAGCCACCAATCACTGAACTTTAACTTGCTCTGTGGTGAACTGCTATGACAGTACCATTCTCCAGCTTCATTAATGAGGCAGACTTGAGATCAGCAACAGGGACAAAATAAACGTACAATAACATACTTTGTACTGCCTAATGGGATTGGAGGACCATGTGCTAAACTGGCTGACTGGATGTCCCCTTAGTTAAAATGGGATTGGGTAGTGTCTGATTCAGCCATTGCCTTAGTGTGCTGTGTCAACCAGGCTCTCATAGTAAGCCATGATATTGTTGATTTGCTTGGGCACCACAGATTATGTGAACACAGGAATTATGTTATGTTAAAGCAGATGTAGGATTTAGCAGTTGTATGAACTTAGCCTTAGAAGAGCATGCAGAGGGAGAGAGACAAAGAGAGGGAGGCTGAGTTTGCACACAACTTTTAGTCGTCGTGTTGTTTAGCTGGTTTTGGTTTTGTGTGTCCCGTGAGCCCAGGCAATTCAGGTATACTAAAAGAGACAATTAAAGCAATTGTGGTTTAGCATATTGTGTGCATCCAGCCAGAAAGAGTGAATTAGAGAGGGCAGGCTGTTAATTAGGATGCAATTAAACAGGGGAGTAAAATAATTTCACTTATCACATAGTTTCTTTTCCAAATGGCCGTATCTTCATAATGTGATATCTTGAAATAAATATAAGCTTATAAATGTAACCATCCATATTCAGGTTAAGCAGATCCTTAGGATAGACATGCTTCTCACAGGCTTTCCCAATAAAGCAGTGTTTCTCAGCCTTGACAATTTTAAGCTGTATGGATTTTGTCAGAAAACGACAGACACGGGTTCGGTTATCCAGTAGACAGAAGTTTTTATTGGGCACGTTTGCAAAGGTGGGTCCCTCCCGCAGCAATGGAGGAACCCCGAAGCAAGGTCTGACAGGTTTTTATACCCCCTATCTGTCCTCCCCCTCCTGCGAGGGCTTGGCTCACAATCTCACCTTTTTTACCGCCCCGGAGCGCCGCTAATTAACCGCAAAACCGCAGACATTCCACTTTCCGAATCCAATCAGCGCAATACACATTCCAATCCCCACTTGACCCGACAGCCGCCCCCTGCCGTTTCTCTTCACTCTGGTGCGAACGTGCCTCTTGCCTGCAGTCTTTCCTCCCTCCTGCCGTCCCTCTCCACTCTGATGCGAGTGTGCCTTCTGCCCATCCTCCCTCCTGCCACCCCCCCAAGGCTGCCCCATGGTGCACAGCGCTCTCCCCTAGCAAACATGGTTCGTTTGAGGCCCTCACTTCTCCCTGCCTTCTCACAACTTCAACTCCCAGAATTCCCCAGCCAGCATGCTGGCTGGGGAATTCTGGGAGTTGAAGTCCATACAGCTTAAAGTTGCCAAGGTTGAAAAACACTGCAGTAAAGCATCCCCACAGCTGGCTTTAAGACTCTCCAGGCCCTCCCAGAAAGACTCAAGATTTATCCAAATGCCACCAGGTTTGGTTCCCATTCTTCCACTTTTAGAAACCGCAGCTCCAGGCTGCCTAGCTTTTCAAATTTCTAGACGGCTGATTCTCAGTAATTGTTTAATATCGCCACTGTTGCTTCTTCCTTTTATCTTGGAAACCCTGCTGCAATTCATTGGAGGAGCCAGCTTTTCTCTTCCTTCATTTCCCAGTGTGTGTACTTGAAAACGCTTTCATTGTCAGCTAAGATACTTGCTGCTAATTGATGCTTATTATTCCTCTTGAGCCTATAATTGCTTTTCCTTTCTTAAATTTAAATTGTCTTGGCTTCCTCCCCTAATCAGTCCAGCTCCATTAAAACACAAAGTTTTCCCTACTTTCTGCTTGGTTGCCATAAGTGTCCATCCAGTTAAATCAGTCAGGGAGGCTGAGATTTGAACCAAAGAGCTGTGTTTGGAACCAGCTTTTGGAGCTAGCATCAGGCCACAGGGCTGTCAAAAAATCTAAGATGGCAGACATGCCCAAGCAATGAAGGTGTCGCCCCTTTTTGACAGGCTACAAGTGTAAAAAAGGGGTAGGACTTCAGGTGGTCATAACTGCCTTCTTCATTGTTTTCACACCCCTGGATGCCTCTGCCATCAAGTGGAGCTAGGTCTTTCCCAGACTCACAGGGGCGTGCAATAAATGTGTTGAAAGTTAAAGCATTCTGCATGTGCCTTCCAGAGTGGAAATATGACATGAGCAATAATTTGTGAAGGAGGAAGGAGATTTATTTACAGGAAATACGTTATAAGGAGGAAGAGGCAAAGCCTACTACCTAGCTAGTTACATCCTATAAGGAGGATAATCAAGGTGGAAAAGAATCAATGTCATTGGATTTGCACCTCCAACAATACGGCCCAAGGTTGGCAGGCAATATGACAACTCCAGATCGGGTAGTCCCCAGAATAAATATTTTGAGCCTGTCTTTTGTTTGATCCATTAGGAGCCCATCAGAGTGGTGACTGTGGCCAAAGAGAGATCTGGTCTTCACCTCTTCCTTACACAAATGCAGATTGCCAGTTTAGATCTTGATGCCTCCTGGGATCTCATGGGAAGATCCCTTCTAGGGCTGTGCAGCACTTTGGATTCAAAGGCAAAAAAACTTATTTGGAGTGCGTGGGAACTAAACATAGCATCTCCTTAAAGCAACTGCAATCTTTTCCCTTCCCAATGGTGTGGCTGCCACAAAATGTATTTTATTTATTAATCAAATGTATATGGCTGCCCATCTCACAAAAAGTAACTCTGAGGAAAGATGCAGCTGCTTGAAGGAGTTGCAGACAAGGATTACATTCCTATCCCCACATATTCCAAACATTTCTTCCTTTAAAAGTGGAGCACTGCACAGACCTAATACACTCTTCTCCGTCTTCCCTCCCTATCTTTAAAACTCTTTAGATGCTGACTGGCACCTTCACGTACAGATATTCAGATTGTGGGAAATTAGCCCCTCTCAATGGTGGCACCCGTTTACTTTAGGAGATTTTTAAACCACTTTTCAGAACACGATATTTTCTCAGGGTAAAGGAAAGTTGTCAGACCACCTTGACAAAGGATAGCTTGGAGATATTTTCATGGATCAATAATGTACAACCCTAACTTCCAGGAGCTCTCATGCCTTTTTGCATGATATAATAGTATAATATAATACTATTTAGTATAATAGTAATTGTATTTATTTATAATAAACAATTTACCTAAATCTGTCTATCACAATATTATTAACTTGGGTTTTGCCTGTCATTTTAGAGCAGCTGGAAAAGTTTTCAATTAGAGAAAGAACCATAGACCCCTTTTATAAGGCCAAGAGAAATGTTATTGGTCCTTTTGTACCACCTGACTTCTGTGGAGTTGTTTGCTGTGGTAGCGCCCTCTACAGTCTCTATGTAAAGTTACAGTAGTGCAATTCTACAGGCTTTCCACTAGGTGACACTGAATTTATTTGTTTCTAGATAAATTTTAAGAGAATGAAGTTGATGCTAATTTTCTGCCAGTGCATTCTCCTGCTTCCATAACAGCCACCTTCTTTTTTCCATATTTCTCCACCACCACCATCACCTCAGGTACCTTTTTCAGCTTTAATGACCTGATGTGAATTTAATCTGAACATAGGCAGGGGGACATCTCCAACAACGGCACTTCTAATTAACAGAATTACTAACGTGGCAAAACCATATTGAAGAAAATCAACCGTGTTTGCTTAATTAAAAAAGAAGAAAAAGAAAAAAACACATTAAATAATTAACATTGTTTGTACTATTCCATACGGGCCACTCTGCCTCTCAGATTAAAACTCAGCGGACTTGAAAGCATGAATTATTCTTTCAAAATAAACAGAGGATGACACTCTTGCCATGTTTATAAGGTCCACAGAAACCATTTTCCCCATCAGCCTTGCCAATTTTCTCCCTTTGAACAGCAAGTGATACTCCAAGACTGATCTATTGAACCTTCCTTCTCTAGCCCACCAGCTAAAATTAGCTTATGCTCCATTTATCCCTGACTTGCCTGCCGCAACTTTTTCTTCTTTGATCTGCTCTCATTATCTCTCAATCCTCTTGCCTCTACTACAGGATGCCATAAAAAAAAAATGTAAACCTTCTTTGGGCCATGCAGTGTCTCTCTTTGCAAGCTTCTCAGCCATTCCTGAATCAAGACCATGAGCTCATCTCACACTTCTCTGGGCCACTGACCTTTGACCTTCCAAATATACCTCCTCAAAGGCCCCAAATCTCCTGCTCACAGCTAGCAACATACTTGAAGGCCATAAAGCTTGGCCACAGTGGGCAATGAATGCTAGATGAGATATCTCTTTGGTCTGTCCCAGCACTGCGTTCTTCTGTTCTCAATTAGTGTAATTGATTGATTAATTTTTATTTTTTTAAAAACCAGAGATATACAACGTATGCCTTGCTCCCAAGAATGGAATGTTTTGTACACAACTTTCCTTATCCAAATGTAGGACTATGCATTTATTCCTATTGAAATTCATACTGCTGAGTTCTGCCCAATATTCCAGCTTGTCAAGAACCTCTTGAATTCTGGTACTGCCCCTAAGGTAGTGTTTCTCAACCTTAGCAACTTTAAGATGAGTGGACCTCAACTCATCTTCAACTCATGGGCGGCCGAAAGAGGTCATCAATGCAGGTGGGCCTGATGGGCCTGAATTTTATTCACATGACCATAGGGGCACTACCACCGCCGGAATTTCGAGGACCGGTTGTAAGTCCCTTCGTTCAGCGCCATTGTAACTTCAAAGAGTCGCTGAACGAATGGACGTTAAGCGAGGACTACCTGTACACGTTTTGAGGGAAAAGCAACATTGTGTAAAACACAGAAAAAGAGTGAAAAGGAAGGGTAGGAGATAAAAGAAAATCTGACATTCACTGCAGGTCATTGAGGTTCTCAGCCAACAGCATGATATCACCTGCATGCAAACATGTAGGCACATTGAGGTCCCCAATCCATACTCCTCTAACACCACCACAAGCATTCTTTAGACCGGTGTTGTCCAAACTTGGCCACTTTAAGATGAGTTGCCCAGAATTCCCCAGATCCTCATCTTAAAGTGGCCAAGTTTGGACAACACTGCTTTCTACTTTTAATCTTAAATACATTAACCAACCAATGGACACCACACATCCTGGTTGTGTTTCCTACTCAGTGATGAACCTTGGATTTATTCTCATGCCTACTTTATGTTCATCATACACTGCTCTTACTGCATTCAGGAACCAACCTTCATGTCCATATTTGTGCAAACTCCTTCCTAACTCAAGCATATTCACTTGATTATATGCTTTAAGTCAACAAACATACAGTAAATGCACATTCATATATTTCTTGATGCCCAGAAGAAGAGCAAAAACTAGTCGGCACAGAATAAAACCAAACTGTACTTCCCACATTATACTCATGGTCGCCTATGATATGTTTTGATCAGAATTCTGAGAAATACCTTCCAAGTAAATAACCCCTGTCTGTAGTTTCTGCTTTCACTCTTCCTATTTTTCCATTTCTACAGAGAAACAGTAACAATATTCTTCCAAACAGCAGACACAGATGCAATTTTTATTGCATAGCCACTCTACAAATTACATCCAGCTTGTGGAGAAGGCAGTTGGGTTGCAGCTCCAGAGGGCTCTGGAAGAAACAGATTATCTAGACTACCAATCTGGTTTCAGACCTGGGCATAGCATGGTGCCTGCATTGATCATACTTGTAGATGATCTCTGTCAGAGCCAGAATGGCAGTGGTGTAACTACCGTGGTTCAACTCTCATTAGCATTCAATGCCGTCAATCACGGTGTCCATCTGACTATAAGGACTGGGAGTGGTTCTCCTCCTTTCTTTGTGGTTGGTTGCAGCTGAAGTTGATGAGGAGGAAAGGTTGGATCCTAGGGCCCTGGTTTGTGGGTCCCTCAAGGCTTGACCCTTTTGCCTCTCCTATTTAACATCTACATAAAACTGCTGGACAACATCATCCAATGAAACAGGATCAGATACCAGTATGCTGATGATACTCATCTGTATATCTCCACCCCAGGCTGATCAAGCAATGCAGTCAAGATGTTATCTTGGCGCCTGGAGACTGTTGTAGTCTGGAGAGGGAGAAACAGACTGAAGCTCAAACCTAGCAAGATCAAGGAGCTGTGTCTGTATGAACCACCTCATGCCAGGAATTTTTCAGACGTAGTTCTCAACAGTGTTGCACTTCCCCAGACAGAACCAGTACACAACTTGTTTTTGTTTTGTTTTTGTTTTCCCTTCGATTCATAGTTCCTGATCAAGAAGTAAGTGGCAGCTACGGCCAGGAAAACCCTTGTACAGATTCATCTAGTATGCTAATTGCATCCTTTTATGGAATGTACTTACAAACATTCATGAATTGGTTACCTCATATATGGACAATTGCAATGTACTCTATAGGGGGCTGCCCTTGAAAACTATCTGGAAGCTACAGCTGGTCCAAAATACAGCACCATGAGCAGTGATGGACATACCTCAATATGCTCATGTAATCTATGCATCTATACCGGTTACCACTTGGCTTCCAAGTATATTTCAAGGTGCTGGTCATCATCTACAAAGCACTGCATGGCATAGGTCCTGCCTGGATATTTGCCTCCATAGTGACAGGGTTGGTATGGTTAGGGTCCCATCTATTAAACAGTGGCATCTTGGAGGACCCAGGAGGTGTGCCTTTTCGGTCATGGCACCTGCTGTCTGGAACAACTTTTTTTCCTGAGTTCTATACTGATCTTACCCTGCCAGCTGTTATCAATTCTTATGTCATACAAGAATTGCATGAATCCCAGAAAATGTAGGTCTAACTGGGAAATGGGTGCAGGATGGTAACCAGAGAGGACCAATAACTTGGACGTCATCTTCTAAAAGCAAAGAATACAACTCTTGGGGACCACTCTTGGCTTCTAAGTGACCCTCTGTAGGGCACCCTAAAAAGTAATCGGGACAAGAAGAAAGCACCTGAGTGGGTCAAGACAAGAGCTATGTGTGATTTAATTTAAAACAGGGACATACAGGGCTGCCTTATCTAGCTATGGAATAATTTATATAATGACCAGGAACAATGGTTAGAATGGAATATAGATCAACTAAATGGTTCCAAATTAGGAAAGGATTGCGCTAAAGTTATATATTATCACATTATTTATTTAACTTGCATGCAGGATATATCATGAGAAATGCTCGACTCAAAGAAATAGAAAGTATAATTGTGGAGTCCTTGGGGTTCTCTGAACTTGGTTGTTTTCTTGCAGACGTGTCATTACCCAGCTAGGTAACATCTTCGGTGCACTGAAGATGTTACCTAGCCGGGTAATGAAACGTCTGCGAGAAAATAACCAGGCTCAGAAAATCCCAAGGCCTCCACAGTTCAACCCTGAGCTACACATATTCTCTTCTGTTGAAAGTATAATTAAAATTGCTAGAAGAAATATCAGCAACCTTCTGACGCTGGAAGTGAGGAAGTCCTAAGGAATCTCTTGCTGAAAGTGAAGAGTACAAAAGCTGGTCTGCTACACAGTCATTAAAAATAACAAAGATTATCTCAATACACAATGTTAGACCAGTGTAAATAGGTGAAGAAGTTGAACCAGTAACAAATGTTATCTTTCTATGCTCAAAATTCATAAGGAGTGTTAACTGTAGCCATGAGAGAAAAAGGCCAATAATATATTATTACTGATGACCGACTAGCAGGAGCTTACAAAATCTCAAAGACGGAGTTACTGACAGACAATCCCCACAAAGGGATGTCCATCTCCTCATGAAGAGTCTGAATGATCAGACAACAGTAAAAATAAAATACAGCTAATGATTTCCCCCTTCAGCCACATTAAAATTACAATTTGATGGCAAGTCTTGGAGGGGATTTGGAGGGTCAATGCCCCAGGCTTTCAAGGGCCGCATGTTGTGTGTCCCTGTGATAAAGAATTGGCAATTGCTTTCGTACACTTCTTTCTCCTTGTCAGAATCAGTGTTCGCCTAGGCCTACGGATGATCTGTATGTGTGTGTCTGTGTGTGTGTGTGTGTCTACGTAGTGAGACTGGCTGAAT
The DNA here is from genome assembly GCF_059951505.1 of Python bivittatus. NCBI lineage: Eukaryota > Metazoa > Chordata > Lepidosauria > Squamata > Pythonidae > Python > Python bivittatus. Next base: position 9,098,412 of record NW_028277096.1, read on the forward strand.
GAAGGAGAGAAAGGAAACAACATATTATCTAAAGAGAAGGCCGAGGAAGATGGCAGTTAGAGATCCACCATCACTCTGAGGGAAGAGGGGGGCATCCACAGGGTAGGATCAAAAAAAGTCATGATGTCAGCCACAACAGTGCGATCAAAGCTCTACCTGTTTTTTACGTGCATCACACATTTAAAAAATGGTCACAGCTGCAATTGCACTCTTGTGGCCACCATCTTGACTTTTTTGACCATGCCCTGGGGGCACCCCAGGGAAAGAATGAAGGAAAGGAAAGCATTGTGTTTCAAATGCTTTTCAGGGGAGTGAAAAGGGGAAGTCACTGCCAATGCTGAAAGCACCAAACTCCCATAGGGGCAAAAACACTCTTAATCCTCCGCAGCTTTGGAGAGATGTAGTTTTGTTCTCAGTCTTTCAAGCTCAATGATTTGTCCCTGAAAAAAAAGGGGAAACACTGATTAAAGAGCACTAAAACATGTGCTCTAGAAATGTCCATAATGAACTGAAACCTTATGAAAAAGGGCTCCCAGTTTCTCTCATCTCTATTTCCTTACATTTGAAAACCAAAGGGATAACAAGGAAACTGATGTTCCTGAACCTTCACACATTTCCCTCATTTCTGTTATATTGAAAGGCTTAGGCAGACATCCTGTCTGCCCAAGTGCCGAGGCCATAAAGATATGGGAGGAAGTGACCCTGATCTGCATTCTAGGAAACAATAAAATTCAGAAGATCAAAGGGGGGGGTGCCCCGAACTCTGACTAGTAACCAATAGGTCATCAGGAAGATACGTTTCCCCCAATAATAAGGAGGATCCAAAACTTATGCCAATTTCAGCCAATCATTTGTTCATTGCTGTATCTCTGCTGTAAGAAACATGTATAAAATCTTCTTCTTTGGGTGTGACCGGGGCTCTCCTCTGTCTTAATGGGAGACCCCAGCTGACTCTATTGGCAAGCTTTCAATAAAACTTTAAAATCTCAGCTGGTACTTTCATGTCTGATCTTCTGCCGGACTGAATCCTAATTGGGGAGAGTCAGAAACTCTCAAATTTTGCTAACAGAACCATTGCTGATGGATATTAAAATGTCCATCTAGAAACAGCCTGTTTGCCCAGTGATTTCCTCTCCCCCGCCCCAACTTTTTTTAAGCTCCAAGAGGCACAGATGGGGAACTTCTAATTTCCTGTCCATGACTCACCTATAGCAAAGATGCAGCATGGAAACCTGTTGTCTTCCTCTCCTGCTTATGAACTTTATTCAAGCAGCAGATCAAACCTATGGTAAATTGGAAGCAGCATCTGCTGGACTTTGCTCCTATCTAATATGGTATTTCTTAATGCCTGCTTAAGCTACCCAAAAGGCAGTTCCCTTCCAAATAAAATATCACAATCACATAGCCATTTCTGGAAATCAGTGGATGCGCTGAAGTTGATTTTTCAAGTGCATGCTGCTATCATTTCCTCTCTTGCTCCCTTTTGGCACAAAATAATATAAAACATTAAAAATATTGATTTATCACAGACTGTGGTGCACAGTAGATGCAACACAGACTGCATATAGGTTTTTTTTTTTCAGGAAATGTGGGGCATAACGAGATTACATTATTTATAAAATCAAGAACATTCAAAATATATTTTTAGCCATAACTTGGGAGGTGGGAAAGCTTGTTCACAGAGAATTTACAGTACAGTGAAGACAAACAAATGGAAATTCCTCTTTGTCCAACAGTTCAACTCTGAAAGGCTTTCAGCCTCCCCAAAATCTAGTAGTGGGACCATAGGCCTTTGCTAATCACAATAACAAAAGATGAAGCGTGTGTTGCAACTGCTCTTCAGCACTACCTCTTGAGGTTGGCTAGTGGACAACAGATTAAGGACCCTTCCACTTTGCTATTTTCAATTCCCAAGCTCTCATAAGCAGTTGGAAGGTGATTGGCATTGTTTTCACTTCTAACTCAGGAATGCTGAGAACAAACAGCAAACTTTACTGCCCTAAAAGTCCTTATGCACAGAGGGGAAAGAAATGAAGGAGAAAAAAAATAACAGCCTGGTGCTTTGATAGAGCTGGTCAAGGGCAGAAGAAAAGGGAGAAACTGACACAACTTTTAGAACATAATATGTGTAGCTCAGGGCTGAACTGTGGAGTCCTTGGGGTTCTCTGAGCTTGGTTGTTTTCTTGCAAATGTTTCATTACCTGGCTAGGTAACATCTTCAGTGCTAGAATGAAATGGGGTTTGCTCTGTTTATATACAGTGGCATGCCCTGCCAGTGTTGGTGGGGTTTTTGTTTTATTCCCCCCCCCCTTTGTTCCTTGATTAGGGTATTATTTACTTTTGATTGTAGGTCTGGTGATAATCTTGGTGTTAATCTCTGCTTATCTGGGTGATGATTGCTGGTGAGGAGATGTTCTGGTCTTTTGTTTTCCTGTCTATTGTCTCTTTTGAATAGCATGTAGATGCTGTTTATTTCTATGTGCCTGTTGATGGCTGCCTTGTCTGAGTACCAAGCTTCCAGGAATTCCCTCACATTTTTGCATTTAGCTTGGTCTAAGATGCTGACAGTTTCCCAGTTGAAACTGTGTTAAGTCTGTCTATGTGTTGTGAAATTAAGGAGTTTTCATTGGGTTTTCTGATTGCTAGTTGGTGTTCATGGATGCACTCTGCTAGCCTTCTGCCTGTCTGTCCTACATAGTGTTTCCCTAGGATTTCCCACCTTGTAGCCCTCAACTTCTATAAAAATCTTTGCTTCCATTGTTTGGGGTCCCTCTTTCTTATAAAGCAGGCCCGCAAGGATTGTTGCAATAAACATGGTCTTTCTCAGTGTAGTGCTCCTTCTTCAGACTGAATCCACAACACAAAAAATCCCTCCAGCGGGGTAATGGAGCAATAATGTTAGCTTTGCCGTACAGGAGTCCTCTTTTAGCAACTGCCTTGTTTAGCAACCATTTGCAGTTACGACAATGATGAAAAAGTAACTTTATGACCAATCCTCACATTTACAACCTTTGCAGGTCTATAAAGCAAAGGAAAACTGAACTAAGATTGTAAGCACAGTCATGGCTTCTGTTAGCGACTGCTTTGCTTAACGACCAAGTTAAGCCGGTCCCAATTGTGGTCACTAAACAAGAACTACCTGTAGAACCACACTGTAAGTCAGCTGAAAATAAATCACCATCATTGCTGACACTGGGAATACTGGGAATACTGAGGACCAGAGCTGCTCTCATGAGAAAGTACCCTATGATGAGTCAAGACCAAAGAGGAATTAGCAACCAAAGAACAAATAAGAAGCTAAGATAAGAATCCAAGTCTGAAGTAAGGCCTGATGTTCAATTCACATCAGACCAAAGGAAGAAAAAGGTAGGAAGGTTCGGAACCAAGCCAAAAATCAGGACCAAAGGCCAAAGCGTATTGCTTGAGCAAGGTTTAACTGGAACAGAGACCCACCTGTAAGTCTTCCTCTCCAGAAGGATCAATGACTAATCTGAATAGGCAGGGTCGGTCTAGAATCTGAGGAACTGCTAGACAGATACTGCAATGTGCAATTTTTAAAGATTTCCATTACATATTTCAGCAGCCCCTGACACTGACACTACAAATGGCCAACATGCAGCAGGGAACAGGTAATACAGTGAAGTGAAGTAAGCTAGCTCTGTAAGGTTATTGCCTCTGATTCTTGGGCTGATGGTCCATGCTTGCTGACAAATCATTGCAGTTCAATAATATTTGCTACTTGATAGCAATTACCTGACTTAATCTGCTGGCTGACAGATACCATGGAACGGTACTTAACATGTGATAACAGTCAGCTGGGTTGACAGAGCACACTTAACCTGGTCAGCTAAAGGCCTAAGACTGAGTTGGCACCACATGCAAACTTTGGTCATTTTTCCTTGCTTAGGCTCAGATGTGAGTGACATTAACTTAGATTCAGGTGTGAGTGACATTTGGCATGCTACATGGAAGCAGAGTCCATATACTGTATTATCAAACAGTGAACATGGGTTGATTCTGTAATTAGGTTAAACATGTTTCATGCACCAAGCTGTCATGTAGCAGTGTACAGCAAGGCTATTTTTGACAGCATATCATTGACACTGTCACAAGATGGCTGACATTGGTTGTAACTACCATATTTTTCCATGAATAAGACGCCCCCATGTATAAGACGACCCCCACTTTTCCAACCCCAAATTAAGAAATCAATATTTTACAGATAAAGCAGAACACATTTTTATTTACTAATTAGGTAACATTTACATGATACACTCAGTGGGAGGAGGTCCAAACTCTGTCTCTGCAGCTCTATTCCCATGCTCTTTTGCATAACTGATTACATTCAGTTTGAATTTTGCAGAGTAAGATGTTCGCTTATTTATTTTTTTATTTTCCGATATCTTTATGGGCTCAGAATGCTCTGACATTACCAGTCCCTGTCGCATCTGCGCACTGCCTACACGCTCTCCACCTCCAACGGGATGTGTTCCAATTGGTTGGTTCAGCATCAGCTGACGTCAGCTACATAAGGCTCGTGATTGGAGGAAGTCTGTTTGCAGAGACAAGCTATTTCACTCATGATTGGAGGCTAGTGATAGGAGGAAGCCTGTTTGCAGAGACAAAGTATGGGCAGTTTCGCAACTGTGCGGTTCTCTCCTCGGCTTACTTCCTTGTATAAGACAACCTTCAATTTTCAGTGTAACGATTTTAGAAAAAAGTATCATCTTATACACGGAAAAATACGGTAATCACAAAATAGCCGTTTACAGTAAAAAGACTGATCCACCATCTCTTTTAGCTTGCTTCCCCAATTCTCCCTATCAGTTCTGCTATTTTTTTTTTTCCCTGTCATTCTTTCTGGGCAGGTGGTATGTTTTCTGAGCCAAGCCCAGGACTGTGGCTGTCTACAATGTTATTTTCTCAGAATGCTAGAGTTTATATCAGATGCAGAGACATTGCTGGAAATGCAGTTTATGTTGCAAATGAGTGCTTTGCTTTCTAGCATACTAGTTACCCATTCGCTTTTTTAAAAAAAATTAGAAATTTTTTAAAACCTAAAATCATGAAAGCAAATGGATCAAGAGGACATTTGCAGTTAGGTACCACATTGGTGACCCAAGGTATATAAATCCATTATATTTCCAATATCATTGCTATCAAATGATAAGTATCAGTGTGTGCTGTCTATCAAATATCAAATAAATGTCTACATTTCACATCATATGTTAGATAAAAATAATCCCTACATATTGATAGCATTCAGAAATATATTTGATAGATATACACTAATACTTATTATTTGGTTTTTTGGAAGTAATAAACTTTTTGGAAAGTATTGCCCATTATCAGTTTATAAAATGTCATGGATGCTAAATGTCAGGCTCCCTTAGCTAGGCTCAAACTTGGCTAAAGCCTCCCAGAAGCACAATATTGCAACTTGAATTTAATATTATAACTTCTGAATTGAAGCCCTTGATAGCCTCTGAAAGTTTAGGTTAATCCTTTTGGATTCAAACCCAGTGCCTTCTCTTCCTATCTTTTCCATGGAGTAACGGTAAACTCATCTTACGTTTCCCACAATCATTTCTAAGTGACAGCTGCCTGATTACATTCTGTGCATTTGTGTCCTGGAAAACTCTAATTCCTAACATAACTGATACTAAAAACCAAACTGACTGGTATTCTTCAAATGATTTAGACTACATTCCCCATCATCCCAGCTATCAAGGGCAGTCTTCAGGGATGATGGGACTTGTAGTTCAACAACTGGTATATATCAGGCTTTGGAAGCTTCCAATAAGTGCACGGAAGAAGTTCTTTAAATCTTTAAATTTGATGGAATGACCAACCAAATAGCAAATACAAGCCAGATTAAATAAGTAAAAAGTGATTTTTTTCTTACATTATTACTTTTTTTTTACATTCAGGTTTTGACCAAACTTGACCCAACAAGATTATAATTATCAGGTATTTTCAGATTTCTCAAGGATGGGAAGATGTGGGTACTGGTGCTCTAAGCATTATGGAGAGGTCCTTCTCCTCCTTATTGCTTATCTATAATCAGCTTTCTCTTTTAACATCTGGGATATTGGACAGAGATTTCAGATCAGTGAACTTAGTTTCCAAGCCAGCATCAAGCTCCAGCATCTCTCTCACAGCAATAAACCACCGTGTTTTTGTAACATCCATTCCAAGAGCCAGACATTTGCACCATTAGTCTGATCTGCTGAATACCACCTTAAGATTCTTTCTGGAACTGGTGGTCCTCTACCACATGTGGGAACTAGTTATTTGGCACCCATAATTGCTGACACAAATAGCACCTGTTAGAACAATCCAATAAAGCTCACTCTAGAAATATAATGTAAACTGAACCCACATGGATCTTCTTCCTAAAAAGAAAGCTATTTCAGTTTCATCATACAACGAGCCTGGTTAAGTGCCATTTTTGGCAGATAAGATGAACTTTGTGTGTGGATGTGTGTAGGTTTTAGAGGATTTTTTAGAAAAAAAATAAGCTCACAAACAGAAAAAAATCTCCCTTTTTTATTAATGCAGAATATTCTTAGACAAGACTCAAAGCTTGTTTGTACACCCTCCCTTTCCAATTTCAAACCCGGTTGCTTTTGAAACGCATAACATGCATCAGAGAAGATGGGGGAGAGGAAACACACAAAAGCAGTTTTGTGTAAAATGAACAAGGAGAAAAGTGTTTACAGCCTCTGGATCCTTTGTACTGGCAGCTGCCATTCTTGGAGATTTGGAAGTAGAGAAAAGAAACGGAGCCCAGCTGCCCACAGATCAGCATGATTGTTTAAAGTCACCTTTTTTTCTCCACTCATGTTGTAATAGGACTTCCCAAATGACAGGCACATTTTGCTCAGACAGAAGACAAATTTGCTTCAAATGTCACAAAGAAGATCTCTGCAATGGGACTGTGGCTTAAGGAAGCTGCTCTTCCAAGTGCTATATACTCATAAATCAATTTATGGGTCACATTTCAAGGTGCCAAGAAAGACCTCCTTCAGCATCCTTCTACTAACCTCCCGAACAGAATGGTTCCACTTGAAATATAATTGAAACATTCTAAATGCAAAACCAAATTACTAGGGCTTAAACCATTAAAATAACCATCAAAATTACAGAAAACCAAGGCGCCAATCCTCTGCGGATGGCTGCTGAATTTTGGCATGATGGTTAGAGGAGGCTCTGCGAGGTTTAGAAGACAAATGGGGTTCAGGGGCCATTTCCAGCCAGCAAGCCAAGGGTTTCACGCTGTACTCCCCTTAAGTGCATTCGTTGGCTGTATTCACAAAACACCTTTAACCAAGTCAAACAAAGGGCTAGAGGCTGAATTTGCACAAAATGCTAAGCTTGGTTAGTATTCATCGTTATTAAGTTTTTTGTAGCCTTAGCATGTTTCAATACACTGCAGGTACTGCATAGGATGCAGGCAACAGTATGTTGATTGGAACGGCAGTCACTGGATTAAGGATACTTACTTGCAGAGAAATACCATGAACTCACTGAAAGTAAAACTGAGCTCCTAGCATACTGGCCCAAATGTGCTAAAATTGACTGGTAGCATCCTTACGGTTAGCAAGGAATGCTGCATCTGATTTCAGTATGACTAAGCCAGGTAACCTTGCCTACAACTTCTCTATATCACTAAAAATGTTATGTGAAAGCCTCAGTAGTCCAAAGTCATGATGGTCATTAGAAGTCATTATCTATGGGCCCATCTAATCTCATACTGCATATAGAAGATTACAGAATGTAAGAGGAGTAAATAATGGAGTTCTTGGTGCTCTCTGAGCTTGGTTGCTCAACCAAGCTCAGAGAGCACCAAGAACTCCACAGTTCAGTCCTGAGCTACAGATATTCTCTTCTACTAGAATAAATAGGTAAAGAGTGTGAATCGATGAATGACATGAAAGAAAGAAAAATAGATATGTTGCCTAGGAAACAAGAGGGGAAAAATATAATAAATCTGAATAAGGTGATCTGGTCACATAGAGTCAGTGAATTCAGATGAATGTATGAATCCATTGGTTGATGAAAGTTGCATTTGGTACTCTAGTGAATGCTGATAATGGAAAAACTAAAGAGTTTTGGGGAAATCATGTAACATCCTTAATGAATGCAATCCAAAGGAAAAAAAAATATTCAGTCAGGTGACATGAATGGATGGCATTGGAGCAAGATGAAAGAGTACTAAAAGAAGGATTGGACCATTTGGAGACCCAACTATGAACAAGAATGGTGACTTCGTGGTGAATATATGTTTGGAAAAACATCTCTTTGTGGTTTAAGCATGAGTCTACTCATACTGTACATACACATGGTAAAGAACTGAATATAAATCTAAAAGCATGATCAATTTCATTGTTTATGATGAAAGATTTGGAGATTTAGTGATGATGTAAGGGTGATGACAGATTCTGAATGTGGGATAGATTACTATTAGGTAATGACAAGGTGGATCTTGGGAAAACACGGGCATGGAAGAAAAGAAAATGAAACCTGAGGTTCACAGGTTACCCGCCTCTTCCTTATGGTTATAAAAACATAATTAGAAACATGTAGGCATTATTAGTGTAAGATGACCCTCGCTTCGAATAATGTAAACACGATTGAAAAACTAATAGCAGAAACATTATACTATCCACCTACATGAACAGAACATCATTAATAAGACAAGAGTTTTCTTCAAGTAAGAAAGTAATCAAATGAATGTCCCTAAGGAGGAATTCTATAGGTTTGGGACCAATTCAAAACAGACCCACTCCTTCCACCATACTGGGAAAAGAAAGAAAGAGTTCCCATGAAGCTGGGCCTCTGAAAAAGATCTCAATAGTGCATCAAGTTTTTAGAAGAAGAGGTGGTTCTAAGGTTAGGTTGTCTCAGGCTCCTGAAGAGTTTTAGATGACATACCAGCAGTTAAAACCGTATGTTAGCAAATAGGAATGCCATAATTTGAATCCTTTTATGATTATGTTGTGGCTGCTGAAACTGCTGTGAAAGGTGCAGGACTCTCGTTTCTCTTTCAGATTGGCCCACCTCTCCAGAAATCGGCTGAGAGCCAATGACATCGGTGCATATTTGACACTCTGTCCCCTGACCTTCCTCTTCAGTTGGTACCTTTGTTGGCTACATTTTAAATGTATCTTAGCTAATGGTATTTTCAAATGCATTTTTCAAAAGTGGCAGGGTGACAAGCACCTTACAATTAGCTGATTGCAAAAAATGAGGAAAGGAATGTAAAATAAAGGAAAAAATGCAGAATTCTTCAGAACAAGAAGAATAGCGCGTAACTTCCCTATTCTATAACGCAGGGGTGTCTCAGCATTTCTGTTTGCCCATGCAATGATTTTTAATCTGCCTTTACAAGGCACAGCAAAGCTATCTCAGGAAATCACAAAGACCAGCACAAGATTTTGCTGCCCTGCAGTAAAAACAAACAAGAAAAGCCCTTGTGATCTATCCATAATTATCGGTAACCTTTGTCTAAGAGAGACGAAAGCAACAGTCAAAGGATTTATATATTATTTCTCATTATCTCTTCTTTGCTATGTGAGTAGGCTTGACTTCAAAATCTCACCTTCATCCAGATTTCATTTATTTTTATGATTGCATATTCATAATAGTTGAGACAGCTCCTGACTTTCCTCGTCCTTCAGCAGGAAAAGGAATCAATTGATGTTTGGGAAATTAGCCGATCCTCCAGCAGAAACTGGAGGTGTAGGGAAAGAAACATTGGGAGACAGAAGGAGGGGGGAAAGCCCATCAAACAGAATCACGTAAAAGAAGGAAGACAATCTGAGCTTCTGTTTCATCATTCCTTGTCCCCCACCTGACACTAAGATCATTCTCCAATCGGAGATTTCCATATCAAAACCAAGTCACCAGCAGCGAGCTGTGACAGTCTGTATCGTTTTCTTCATTATATCACATTTCACTGAACCCCACATGAGACATAGCAATGGTGCCACATTTAATTGAGCTCTGAAACTATTCTATAGCGAACCTGTCAGGAAAAAAAGAGATTCATAACATGGAAGGCATTTGCCTGTCCCAACTCCTGAGTGTCAAGGTAATCCTCAGGTTGTTCCCCATAAGATTTGTCTAGAAGAGTTCAAAGACAGCACAGTCTTACTTTGCCCAGCCTTGTTTTTCAAATAAACTCTGGATGCACATAAGCGCTCTTTCCCAAATGGATCTTGGGAAAATATAGGGATGGAAGAAAAGGAAAGCAAAACATAGCAGGGAAATTGCTTGCATTTACAGCTACCCTTACAGAAAGCTCCAAAAGCTGCAAAATGAAAGTTGAGGTTCACAGGTTACCCACCTCTTCCTCATGGTTATAAAAACACAATTAGAAACATGTAGGCATTATCAGTGTAAGATGACCCTCGTTTTCGAATAATGTAAACACGATTGGAAAAACTCCTCACCCTCCTATGGATGCAATCCTCAACTTATTTGTTGTGAGCACAATCCTTTGCATATTCATTCAAAAGTAAGCCCCTGTGTGGAATGTAGCCTCAGGTAAACCTATGTACAATTACAGCCTTATATATAACTTCCATTGACATGAATAGAGCTTTGTGAGGTGAGAGAACCTCGCTGAATTTGGCTGGTGTCAAAAAGCTGAGCTCTGACCTGGTTAGTACTTGGCTGGAAAATCATTGGCAAATTTCAGGGCTGTAGGCTAGAGAGGAAAGTCAAGAGAATAGCTTAGAAAAAGGCAATGGCAAAACTTTTCTCTATTTATGCCAAGAAGTAACATCCATGAAGTAACCAGGACCTTTACCTTTATTTATGTGAATTGCTATTCTCAAACATTGAAAAAGCCCTTCTATAGTTTTTCAGCGTGGTGCATTTCTGCCTACAGAAAGCATCTAGGACATCATGCCTTGATTTCCTACTTTCTGCCCCCCAATCCAGGAGTGATCAGTCACAGCCATGAACTGCATGCAGATCTGTAGGTCTATTTTACCTCCAAATCAGACAATAAAACAGTCAATTTCAGTAGCAGGAGATTTGTTTTGCTTTGTTTTTGCCTTTTTTAACCCCCCCACCCCCAAATTAAGAAGTGGAATTCTTAAAATTGCCAAGGTTAAGAGACACTGCTCTAAGTCATTCTGCTCAAGATCGCTGGTTTCCTGCAACAGGCTCATCCATTGGCAAGGACCACTTTGCTGTTTTCCCAGTGGCCAGTATAAATGTGTTCAGGAGACCTTTTAGCTCCCTGTGGTCCAGATGAAGCCCATGTTGCTAATTCCTGAGGCAATTTCCACAGATCTCTGCTTAAGTAGCACTTGGAAGACCTCCTGGCCTTGATCCTGGAGAACAGCTGTGAATTGGAACAGGTGGCTTCCATCTGATGGTCAGAGGCTGCACTTAATGTTTGGGGGGGTGAAGGCCTAGAGTGAGTGGGGTGTTGATGCAAAGTAGGAGACAGCCAGGAACAAATCGCTAGGATTTTTAGGGAAAGAGTGGGGGAATTATTTCATTTTTTAATAAGCTAAGCCTATTTTGAGAGCCAGTTTGGTGTAATGGTTAAGGCACCAGGCTAGAAAGTTGGAGACCATGAATTCTAGTCTTGCCTTAGGCACATAGCCAGCTGGGTGGCCTTGGGCCAGTCATTCTCTCTCAGCCCTAGGAAGAAGGCAAGGGCAAACCTCTTCCAAAATCTTGCCAAGAAAACTGCAGGGACTTGTTCAGGCAGTCACCAAGAGTCAAGACTGACTCAAAGGCACTAAATAAAAAAGCCTATTTTAGCACTTCCATACCATTTTCATGTATGGAAGCATAACACTTAAAACACACACACATTTTTAAAACCTAGGCAAAGTCTATTTGGGGGCTGCCACACAATTTCTGTTTTCCATCGTAAAATGATAGGGAACTGAGCTAGATGTGTTTGGCAATTGGGGTTGGAGGAGGTTCCCGGGACCGTATCTGAGGGACTTCAACAACCCCAAGGCTCTGTTTGCCATGCCTGAGGTAGTAGTTTCATATCAAGCAAAAAGAGAAGCTGAAGTAGAACACGTGTGTGAGTGTGTATTATAATGGACTTCCTTCCCAGCACCTCATCTCAATAAGCTTGATGAATGGGCCTTAGCAACAGCTTAGAGAGAGGAAGGAGAAGGAGGAGGAAGAGAAAGAGAAAGAGAAAGAAAACCCACTGGTTGGGTCATGGTCCCTGAGTTTCCAAGTTTATGGAAATCATCTATCATTTTTCTGCTAGTTGGGACCAATCTGCATAAAAAGCTCCACATAACCCAAAGCGGCAGCGATATTTTACAAACTCCAAGCACTGCATTTTTTAATGGAAAACATCAATCCCCAAGAGGTAGCCTCCAGAAAGACTCTTCATTTAATCATATGCTGTAAGAGAGAGGGGCCTCAGACACAAATGGAAGCCTTGTGGACAGCCACCTATGCTTTATAATTTTGCAGGTAATTCTGAAAGCCTCACTGTGGTAACAGGCAATGAGGGGATAAAAGTATAATCTCCCTCAGGTCATCAGGTTTGGCACTCTGCCTTAATCACTAGAGAACTATCATCCACCCCCAAAGAGGAAGGAATGTACTCTGAGATCTGTTAATGAGGCCCCAAACACTATATAAAAATATTTGTAAAGCTAATGAAGAATTTACTTTCTTCTATCAGTCTGGTAGACCTTAATATTATAAAATAAAATATTTTATTGGTGAATAAATGACCCTTGGAATTAATGTTTCACAGGTTGAGTCTTTGTGGTAAATGGGCTAGATATTTAAGCATTCAGTGAATTGTCTCAACAAGGAAAGGAGGTAAGATGGAGACAGGGGAAATTACAGGATTGAGGTCTTCTCTAACTCCCCTGCAGGTTTATCTCATTGTGGATTTCTGCAGCATAAGAATGAGGGTTACTCCATTCCACTGAGAAACCTGGAGCAAAATTATAAGAAGGCACCAGATATAAAGATTCTTTATAGCAAGGGTTTCCAACCTGGGGTGTCTGCAACCCCAGGAGGGAGCGAGATGGAATTTCAGGGGGTGTGACAATTTTATGCACTGACTTAAAAGCTTATTTTTAAGTTCAATTTGTTCACCCACTTTAGAAATTAGACTTATTCATCTTCAAATGTGATATTACTTTTTTAGGGGATACGAACATTAATGAAATATTTCTTAGGGGTGTGGGGCATAGAAAAGGCTGGGAACCACTGCTTTATAGGGTTAGTTTTGTGGCAATTTGAACAGGGATTGTTAAACCCCAGAGTCATGCAGGATCAGACCCAAGGAACCATTTTTGTCTAATATTGCCACAAAGGTCCATGTTTCTAGATGGACCAAGGCCATAATCTTCAAACCCCATTGTATCTCGACCCCTTTTCCAAGAAGCATAGGGTGACATACAAGGATGAATTCAATTTTTTTTCCCAACTATGAAACGCAGAGAAAACTGAGAGCCTCTTGAGCTGTGTTTCAGCGCAAATAAGTTGCAGTAGCACTGGAGAGCTTTCTCAATCTCAAATCAGCCCTTTAACTATACTAAAGCCATGAATAAACCTTCTCTGTCACAGTCTTTTTTTCAAAATCCAGCTTTCCCAGGTACAGCAATCCATTTGTGGGACTATTCAAAGGCCTGGATCCAAATGTTTCTTCCATCCTAAACAAAGGAATCAATTACCCAGAGAGGTGGTGGACCTCTTTTTACTGGTTATATTCTAGTAGAAACTATTCAGCCATCTGTTGAGCATGATTTAATTTGGATTCCTGCACTGAGCAGCAGGTTGGACTCAATGACCTTTCTAACGCTACAATTCTATGATGGTGGTCCTTATATTGAGTAAGACGCAGTGCCCATTTCAAGTGCCATGTCCAGTTCTAAGCACCACAGTTCAAAAAGGACAGTGTCAGATTAGACCAAGTTCAGAAAGAGCTACCAAGATGGTAAAGGTTCTGGAAACCAAGCCCTGTGAAAAATGGTTAAAGGATTTGGGCATGCTGAGCCTACAGAACAGGCAATTAAGGAGAGATAGGATTGTTGTTGTTGTTTAGTCGTTAAGTCATGTCTGACTCTTCGTGACCCCATGAACCATATTGCACCAGGCCTTCCTGTCCTTCACTGCCTCCCTGAGTTTGCTCAGTTTCATGCTCATTGCTTCAGTGATGCTATCTAACCATCTCATCCTCTGCCGTCCTCTTCTCCTTTTGCCTTCAATCTTTCCCAGCATCAGAGTCTTCTCCAAAGAGATCTCTCTTCGCATTAGGTGACCAAAGTATCTGAGCTTGAGCTTCATTATCGATCCTTCCAATGAGCAATCAGGGTTGATTTCCTTTAAGACTGATTGGTTGGACCTCCTAGCAGTCCAGGGGACTCTCAAGAGTCTTCTCCAGCACCACAGTTCAAAGGCATCAATTCTTCGGCGCTCAGCCTTCTTTATGGTCCAGCTCTCACAGCCATACATTACTACTGGAAAAACCATAGCTTTGACTATGCGGATCTTTGTCGGCAAGGTGACGTCTCTGCTTTTTAATATGCTATCTAGGCTTGCCATAGCTTTCCTCCCAAGGAGCAAGCGTCTTTTAATTTCATGGCTGCAGTCTCCGTCTGCGGTGATCTTGGAGCCCAAATAAATGAAGTCTGTTACTGCTTCCATTTCTACCCCTTCTATTTGCCAGGAATTGATGGGGCCAGATGCCATGATCTTAGTTTTTTTAATGTTGAGTTTCAAGCCAGCTTTTGCATTCTCCTCTTTCATCCTCATCAAGAGGCTCTTTAGTTCTTCTTCACTTTCTGCCATTAGGGTGGTATCGTCTGCATATCTGAGGTTGTTGATGATTCTCCCTGCAATCTTAATTCCAGCTTGTGATTCTTCCAGCCTGGCATTTCTCATGATGTACTCTGCATATAGGTTAAATAAGCAGGGTGACAGTATACAGCCTTGTCGTACACCTTTCCCTATTTTGAACCAATCGGTTGTTCCATGACCGGTTCTAACCGTTGCTTCTTGGCCCGCATACAGATTTCTCAGGAGACAGGTAAGGTGGTCTGATACTCCCATCTCTTTAAGAATTTGCCACAGTTTGTTGTGATCCACACAATCAAAGGCTTTTGCAAAGTCAATGAAGCAGAAGTAGATATTTTTCTGGAACTCTCGTGCTTTCTCCATGATCCAGCAAATGTTGGCGATTTGATCTCTAGTTCCTCTGCCTCTTCAAAACCCAGCTTGTACATCCAGTAGTTCTCGGTTCATGTATTGCTGAAGCCTAGCTTGTAGGATTTTGAGCATAACCTTGCTAGCATGTGAAATGAGTGCAATTGTGCGATAGTTTGAGCATTCTTTGGCATTGCCCTTCTTTGGAATTGGAACATAAACTGACCTTTTCCAATCCCGTGGCCACTGTTGCGTTTTCCAAACTTGCTGGCATATTGAGTGCAGCACTTTAACACCATCGTCTTTTAGTATTTTAAATAACTCAGCTGGAATACTGTCATCTCCACTAGCTTTGTTGTTAGCAATGCTTCCTAAGGCCCACTTGACTTCACTCTCTAGGATGTCTGGCTCAAGGTCAGTGACCACACCAGTATGGACATCGGGGACATTAAGATCTTTCTTGTATAGTTCTTCTGTGTATTCTTGCCACCTCTTCTTAATCTCTTCTGCTTCTGTTAGGTCCCTGCCTTTTTTGTCCTTTATCATGCCCATCTTTGCACTAAACGTTCCTTTCATAGCTCCAATTTTCTTGTAGAGATCTCTAGTCTTCCCCATTCTATTGTTTTCCTCAATTTCTTTGCATTGTTCATTTAAGAAGGCCTTCTTATCTCTCCTTGCTATTCTCTGGAAATCTGCATTCAGTTGCTTATATTTTTCCCTTTCACCCTTGCTTTTCGCATTCCTTCTTTCCACAGCTATTTGTAAAGCCTCATCAGACAGCCATTTTGCTTTCTTGCATTTCTTTTTCTTTGGGATGGTTTTAGTTGCTGCCTCCTGTACAATGTTACAGACCTCCGTCCATAGTTCTTCAGGCACTCTGTCTACCCCATTACTGCCTTTCCCACTCTCTTATTGACTATGAGTACTACTCCATTTCTTCTAAGGGTTTCTTGCCCACAGTAGTAGATATAATGGTCACCCGAATTAAATTCACCCATTCCCGTCCATTTCAGTTCGCTGATTCCCAAGATGTCGATGTTCAGTCTTGTCATCTCATGTTTGACCACATCCAGCTTGCCTTGGTTCATAGATCTTACATTCCAGGTACCTATACAATATTGTTCTTTGCAGCATCGGACCTTCTTTTCGCTTCCAGATACATCCACAGCTGAACGTCCTTTCGGCTTTGGCCCAGCCGCTTCACTCTTTCTGGAGCTACTTGGAATTGCCCTCCGCTCTTCCCCAGTAGCATATTGGACACCTTCCGACCTGAGGGGCTCATCTTCCGGCGTCATATCTTTTAGCCTTTTAACATTGTCCATGGGGTTTTCTTGGCAAGGATACTGGAGTGGGTTGCCATTTCCTTCTCCAGTGGACCACATTTTGTCAGAACTCTCTGTCATGACCTGTCCGTCTTGGGTGGCCCTGCACGGTATAGCTCATGGCTTTGCTGAGTTACGCAAGCCCCTTCACCACGACAAGGCAGTGATCCATGAAGGGGAGAGATAGGATAGCAGTCTTCAAATATCTGGAGGGCTGTCACACAGAAGAGGAGGAATAGATTGCCCCAGAGGGCAGGACCAGAGCAGAAGGTTTACAAATCCAAGGAAGGAACTCCCTGACTGTATGAGCTGTGGGCCAGTGAACAGGTTGTCACATGATGTGGTGAGTTCACCCTTGCTAGAGGTCTTCAAACAGAGGTTAGATGGTCATCTGCTGCAGGATGCTACATTGGGTCCCCCTCGGGGCTGGGGTTCGATTAGATCATCTCTGCATTCCCTCCCAACTCTATGATTCTATCAGTTCAGACTTGCCCCAACTCTCTAATTTGCACCAATTTTGCCATGTGGTAAGACAGCAAAATGCTAATTTGTTCAAATGTCTCCCTCATCCACAGAACTGAACAAAACAAAGCAAGCCACAGCACAAGATGCTTATGATCATACAGAAATATCCTCATCAAACCTCACCCACAGACAAAAGAGTGGGCCTTGGATCTCAGCTCACTTCTGCCACCTTGCTGATTTTGACCCCTCCCATCACTGTCCACAGTGTAATTACCCCCTCCAAGCTGCAGAATCTCAGAGAGGCTACTCTGAATTCAGTTCCCAAAGATCTTTTCAATCATTATGAAGGCCAGGACAAGGGTGGGTTAGGGAGGAGCAAAGACACATCCAGGAATATCAGGGGTGTCAAAAACGTCAGGATGGCAACCACAAAATCTATGCCCTGGCCATTTTTATGTATGTCGGACTTTAACTGCACAGCCATGGATGCAACCTTGATGTTTTTTCACACACACACACAGACACCCATGGATATGTCTGACATGCCCTTTCCCACTGCCTTCACACATCCAGGGTGACTATTTGTATCAGCGGCTTCTTCTAGCCAAGGCTGTCTGCTAGGACTTGCACCAAATCCTGTTTAGGTTTCTCTGTTTGCTACCAGCCTTACTCTCAGTAAGCCTAGAAATCTCTCGAGGCAGCAAGATTATCGGTCCCATTTAACCAAGCCACCGGTGTCTTGACTCCATTGCCTTCTTATGCCAGCCTTTCTCTTCTGCTATTATTCTCTCTCAGCCACTAAAACCAAATGCCTGTTCAGATTACCTCTTTGCTGTTCTTTCCATTTTGTTAGACTGGACATATCATAAGATATGATAAAGGACAACCAAAAATATAGCAGTGCTATTAAAATCAGGAAAAAATATATATAGGATAATGAGTAAGTGAGTAACATTCATAGAAACTAAAAGTCTATCTATAAAATGTTAATATAAAACTAGGATTTTAACGTGGACATGCCTTTTTCAAAAAATGTTTGCTCTTCTGCAAGTGTGAAGGCTTACAGAAAAGATGCTGATCAGGGGTGTCTGCAGGGTGTGGTCAAAGAAGTCAAGATGACGTCACAATGGTGTGATGGGAGCTGAATCCCCCAGTGATTTGCCAAACAAACAGCTCCTATAGAATTTATTCTTACTGTATTGCACTTGCTACCAAAGCTTGCCAGCAACAGGAGACTCTAAAGGGTACCTTTCTTCCCCTCTGGGCCATCCAATAGGAAAAACAATATCCCACCTCAAATTAGCTTTCCTCCTTCATATTTATTTCTCACACTCACACACATACCCATTGCCTGTCCTTTTGGGGCAGGGTTAGTTAAATATACAGTAACCTGGAGCCAGATAGCATGTCTATGATGATGAACTTCCTATCTCTTCCCCAAAATTTGTACCTCCCTTTACCTCCCTTCCTTAGAAGATCCTGCAATCTAAGTACTTAGCTTACAACTTTGCAACTGGGTTGCCAGCACATTGTTCAAATCCAATTTTTTTTAATTAGTTTAGTTCAATGTAAAATGCAAGCTCCAAAAATGGATTAATTCTGTGGCTGGCCTTTGTGTAAGACAAAAATTTCAGCAGGCATGGTTTGCCTCTTTTCTTTTCTCTCCTCTGCTGTACAAATTTGGAGTGTCCGTAGTTTTGTTCTTTTTTTAAAAAAAAAATTATTATTTTCATCATTTGTTCCCAATGTTTTTCCATCCGTACAGTTGGCAAAGGTTAGATCCAGCCCAATGGCACCTACCTACAAAACTAAAAGTTGGAAGATTCATAAGTGTTCTGATCTCTTTCCTGTAACATCTGTTAGAGGAGGAGAATTTGAAAGCAACACGAGCTTGCAATAATTCATCCATGAATTATTGTGACAACTAAATGAGTCCAACTCCTGTCAAAATATTTTTTCTGCTCCAAAATGTATGTATGAAAAGTTTACACCTGAAATGTATGTGTGTCTTTTCTGTAAGAAGATAATTTCTGGTTGTAGAAAATAGTTTTCGTAGGCTTATCTTTAATTGTAGTTGTTGAATACAATTATTTGTACTTCTTTAATCTTGCAATGATTGAGGTACAGCTTGACCCTAGAAGCTGTTTTCAGCATTAGTACACGTGCTGAGTGAAGTAATACATCATCAGAGCAGAGCCCCAGCACAAGTGAAATCAATATATTCACTTCCTCTGACCATATGCAGAGTACAGAAAAATGGGTGTGTGGCAAGAACAAAGCAGGAGGTTACAAGATGAATTCTGAATAAATAAGAAAAGGCTACTCAAATAGCAAGAGACAGTTTGGGTTAGTGGTTAAGGCTCCAAGCTAGGGAGACCATGAGTCCTAGTCCTGCCTTAGACATGAATCTGGCTGGGTGACTTCAAGCCAGTCACTCTCTCTCAGCCCTAGGAGGAAGGCAAGAGCAAAACACTTATGAAAATCTTGCCAAGAAAACTGCAGGGAATTGAAAGCAAGCTTGAAAGCACGCCAATAATAACAACTCAAATAATTCCATGTATATGCAGCAAAAACATAAATTAAATACAGTAAGGCTGAGGTAAAGCAACATGCATGAGATATTCTGTAACATAAGGCAATTGTATATATGTATGTACTGTATGTATGTATGGCATTACCTCTTTTCTTTTCAAAAGGAGTATTTTTTGCCCCTCCAAAAGAGGCAATTCAGCACATCAATGTACAGTATTTGCTTGATCTACAGATCTGAATTTTTAAAAAAATCTTTGGAGGGGTATCAAGCACCTTTATATGGGGAAGGGTTACATTTATTTTAGACTAGGCCTGGTTGATCTAGCCTGTAATCTCTGAACTGTGATGCATATGAACCTACAAAGACAGAGAAACTTTTGGGAACTGTTGGTTGGGCATACATTGCAGGTACTGAGCGGTGCTGAGCCTCAGGGTTTGTGACCATGGTCTAGACAGCAGATTTCCTGACATTTGGCAGGCAACTGAGGCTGGTATCTTGAGAGACTAAACTCTGAAGCTCCCCACTGCCCAACAGATACAGGCCATGAAAACCTAACCAGTAGATTGTAGGTATTCTCACAAAATAACTGCTAAGGTGGGTATAAAGGTGACCGATA
Organism: Python bivittatus; assembly: GCF_059951505.1. Taxonomy (NCBI): domain Eukaryota; kingdom Metazoa; phylum Chordata; class Lepidosauria; order Squamata; family Pythonidae; genus Python; species Python bivittatus. Next base: position 9,118,507 of record NW_028277096.1, read on the forward strand.
GAACATATCTCTGCCACTTCCACTAAATGCCTTAGCGACTTACCTTTATCATATTTTTGAGGTAATAGACACATTTCAAAAGGACTGGGCTTCAACCATTCACCGTTTTAATTTTCTAAGAGTATCTGTGGATCCCAGGTATGCTCAGAAACAATATTGCAGGTCAGGGGTGAGTAACTTCCAAACAGTGTTTGCAACTTAGCTTTCTGACCTGCTGGAGGACTGCAGGAGGGCATCCAAATTGAGGTCAAGTCATGCAAAAGAACGAGGCTGGGGTTTTTTTTCTGAGCTGTGACTTCCAGTGGGCCAATGTGCCCATCCTGACCCTTATTTTTGAATGCTGGAGTGTTTAGTTATCAAATTTCACCTGCATTTTGCAGTGCTGGGAGCCAAGAATATGGGTTGGAAGCTACATAGAACTTGTGGACTGCAAGTGACCCCCCAGTTTGTAAATGTACAATATAAGAAACAGGTGTCTTGCTTTGGCAGCAGGTCAGCTTCCATTTAAAAAAAAAAAATAAAAGAATCCCTCCACCACCACCACCCCAAAAAAATCAGGTAAGTCTAGGAGCCTAGTAGACACAAAGAATGTCTACTACTTCCATTCATTCCATCCATAGGCACTAAGTCTATAATTCTGGGAAAGGTGGAAGGGAAAAAAGTAAGAGAACATCCAGCATCAAGGTGGATAGATTCAATTACACTGGCGATGGGTGCACTGTTGGAAGACCTGAGGGACCAGATTGGAGATAGATCCTCCTAGAGCAGTGTTTCTCAACCTTGGCAACTTTAAGATGTGTGGACTTCAACTCCCAGAATCCCCCAGCCAGCAAGAATTCTGGGAGCTGAAGTCCACACATCTTAAAGTTGCCAAGGTTGAGAAACACTGTCCTAGAGAATATCAATCTATGTTGTCAGTAAGAGTTGACACCAAATGGATGGCACACAATCAGTCAGTTAGTTAGTAGTTCTCTCTCTTGGCCCTTCTCCATTTGAACATGCCCTGGCATCATCTTTCAACTTATCCTCTGCCCTGATCATGAGAGAGTCACCCTTAGCTGAACTACTGCTAAAATAGTATTTCCCCTCTTATTCCAACACTGTCCAAGGGCGGCCTCCATGTGTATAAAATCTATTAGATGGTCACCCATTTATCATGGAGGGAATGGCAGTGATTGGAAACAAATGCAAGAAAGGACTGGTTCTAAGGACAGCAAGTTTCATGCTAGTATAATTTTCTGTTGACTCAAGGATGGGTGGAGATCACTATCACTTGGTAGAAGGCAGTGGCATCCATGGAAGGAGGTCAAAAAAGGCAAGATGGGGATGCAGTGTTGCAATGCAAGCCCCATCCTTTTTGAACAAGCCATTATGGACATGGGCCAAGAGAACAGCTTCTTATTCAAATGTTCATCTGGTTGCTTTAGAGGTGGGTAATTGTACCCACCAACGCAATCTGGTTTTCTCCATATGGAGGACTCTGGTTCCCATTATCCTCAGGCAGAACACTTCCCCCACCTCACATATCTATGGGGCATTGGGTTGGGGAAGCAATTTGCTCTAAACTTTGGCAAGTGCCTTTGAGGTTCCAAGTCTCGTACTAAGAATCTTTGGCCAAACTCCTTCCACTTATATAAGTGCTGGGAGCTACACACTGCCTGCTGTATTTCTTTATTTCCTCTGCAATCTTTGGACCTCACCTTTAAAAAACCCAAAGAAAGTTTGTGCTTTTGGCAAGTGAAATTCTAGAAGAACCTAACACTTCTAATGATACGCTAACCTACCTCTGGAAGTAGACTGGCAGAGCTGCAGTGTGTAAAACAATACTGGACTCTCTGTGATGCATTCATGTCTTTGCATCTGCCTTTCCCTGCATGGATAAGATCAGGGAAGGTAACTTAAAGGTCATTTATATCAACCCATTCCCAGTGCAAAAAGAATCAAACATCCTTGATAAGAAGCCCACCAGACTTTCCTTAAAAAAAAAAAAAAAGACTATTCCTTAAACATTTCCAGTGAAAACAAGTCTATTACTTTCCAAGACTATTTCTTCCTTGGCTGAATGATTCATTTGAATAAGATCCTTCCTGACATTTAATCAACATACTTTTCCTTGGAAATTTGAAGCCATTGCCTCAGTTCCTGTTCCCCGGAGTTATGGAAAACAAATATGCTCCACCATCTACATCAGTGCTTTTCAAACTTAGCAACTTTAAGATGTGTGGACTTCTTGAAGTCGAAGTTCACACATCTTAAAGTTGCCAAGTTTGAAAAACAATGTTCAAAGATCAGCAAACAATTGACTATCTTCACACAGTGCATTCAAGCTAGTTACTGTATGAACCCATTTCCTGGGTTTGCACAATCTATTGAAACATAAATTAACTGAATAAGTTAAGTCCACACAACAGGCTAAGCCACAAAGGGCTACATAATTTTAGCTTGTAGTACAAATGTGGCCATTAGGTTTTTAACCAATCTAGTTGTACATTTGCACAAACACAGCTTGCATCTCCAAACACAGCATATTTGTTTGACTCAATTTTCTTCCTAGGATTTGGTCTCCAGACCATATATAGGAGAGCCAGTTTGGCGTGGGGGTTAAAGCACCAGGCTGCCTTAGGCACGAAGCCAGCTGGGCCAGTCACTCTCTCTCAGCCCTAGGAAGAAGGCAATGGCAAACCACTTCTGAAATCTTACCAAGAAAACTGCAGGGACTAGTCCAGGCCATTGCCAGGAGTCAGGCCCAAAATATATATGTATGTGTGTGTTTTCTTCTTAAGCAGGCAACAAACCACATGGTACAATCCAATGCATTTCACCAACCATTCAATTAATGTTGCAGGTGGCATCTGACCAGCACCAAGTGGCCACTTCCTGCTACAGGAAGAACCCTCCCCTCTGGCTGTAGGCACACCCCACTAGAGTCATTCTGCTTTGTGTGGTGGGGGTAATCAACTTGAAGACCTGGATCAACCCAAATAGCCCCTGACCAATGGGGGCAGGGGGGGGAGCTGCACTGCATACAGTTGTACTGCTCCACGGTGTAACCCTTCCTAAACCTGTCAGCTGATGTTTGGGCTGGCTTTAAGCACAGGTTTAGGATTCTTCCAGAATAGAGTTGGGTAGTTGCACTGCACAACCTCCACCTGAGCCTATTTTTAAACATAGGTTTGGTGTACCCATCTCCACACCTGTCAGATCATCTTCTGCCTCCTCTCCCAGATCCAGCAGCTGAGCCCCAAGGTGGGGGAGAAGACAATCAAACAAATGTGTGAAAAGGGAGGGGCTTTGACTGCATAGTCGTAGCTCTCCTGACTTTTTTAAGTCCTGCCCCATGGACACTCCTGAGGAAGGGGGTCAAGACTGGGGCTGCAACGGCACAGAGGATGGTGGTAGTGGTGCCCCATGGTAAGTAAACAGGAGCAGGGAGGTGGGGAGATGCAGCATTGGGATCCAAAAGGGGAAGCAGAAGAGGAATGGGGTAGAGCTGAACAGAAGCAGCAGAAGGGGTGCATCCCAACTCTTGCTTTGCTTTGAGCTTGCAAAGTTTCGAGGAGGAACCAACTCAAGCCCATATGAGTGACCTTATGGAAAATTGCACAGCAGGGCATTCACAATTGCGTGAATTTTATCGCTCCATGTTCAATAAGCAACCTTTGGACACCCGATGGTAACACATTGCTCTCTGTTGCATTTCAAGGGGTGGGACTGTGCCTCCAAATCCTTGGGAAACGGGAGTTGCAGTTAATTCATGCCCTGAATCCAGAATTTGCCAGGTGGGTGGGGAGGAACAGAAGAAGGATCATCTGCTGGTCAACAGATGGAGTTTAATGAAGTTGCTGAAGGAAAGCTATCAAGTACCAACTAAGTGTATAAAATTTGAAGGTGATCAAAGGTAGTGCATCCAAATTGGATTAAAGATAAACATACCGCTTATTTCCCAATAAGACAGAGCAAGATGAAAGACTTGCCCCAGGGCACCACCAGAGGCTCAAAAATCACTCCACAGAAAATTGCCGGTAGCTGATAATTAAAGAAGTTCCTGGGAGGGCTGCTTTGTTTTATTTTTTCAGTGCATTTTGGGGGGTGGGGGAGAGAAGAACTTCATCACAAATTCAGACAGAAGATGGAATTCAGAGATGATTCTTTCTCTAGATTTCTAAGGAAATCTAGCAGCTTCTTTTCTAAACGTTATGCTGCCTGTACAGATCGCATACCTTGGAAAAATACTGCACGCACGCACACATAACCACATATTCACCCCAAGGAAGATAATTTATTCTTGAATGGAGAGGAGAACATAAAATTAGAAACACAAGGTGATAAAAAGGTCATATGTAGTTCTTCATGGTTTGCGTTTATACTGCAGGAATACAAGTAGTATTCCTTGCTTAATGTTGGTAATTGGGACTGGCAACTCTGTCACTAAGTGATGCGGTCATAAAGCGCAACATCACATGACTGCACTGACTTATGATGGCAAATCCCACATGGTTGCGACGTCCCACAGTCATGCGATCGCCATTTGCAACCTCCTGCCAGCTTCTCCATTGACTTTGCTTGTCAGAAGCCAGCAGTGAAGGTTGTAAATGGTGATTGTGTGACTGCGGGACGCTGCGACCATCGTAATTGCGAGCCGGTTGCCAAGCACCTGATTCGTGATCATGGCACCATGGGGATACCGCAACAGCCACAACTATAAGGAACAGTCATAAGTCCCTTGTTCAGCACCATCGTAACTTCGAATGGTCGCTGAACAAGTGGTTCCTGAATGAGGACTATCTGTACTCTTTTTAAGTGCAAGATGCAATTTCACATGTACACCACATGAAATGAAAGATAGCTAGTTGGTGGGTTGTTTATGGGCAGCTTCCAGCTCCTTTCCTTGAGGGAAACCGAAGATACTGGTTCAAACTTCTTTTGACAGAAAAAAATGGGTAATGGGGTTATTGTCCAGCAGGGGTGATGTTCTATTCATGTGAGACCCATTCAGGCTGTCCGGTTAAAAATAAGTCTTGCTTAAAGTAAGCCAGTGGCTGAAATGAACTTCTTACCCTGCTCATTTGTCCTGCTGAGGAATTGAGAACGGAGTTCACCTAATATTGGATTGTGGTGGTCTACAAATGGATCATCAAATAAATCAAACCAGAATTCTCACTTGAGGCACAAATGACCAGGCTCCAATTATCCCACCTGGGACACATTATGCGAAGACCCAGCTCTCTGGAAAAGGCTCTGCTGGGAAAAGTAGAAAGAAAGAGAAAATGATGACCAGCAGCAACATGGATGGACTCAGTGACACTACTGGGAGACCTGGAAGACCAGGTTAGGGACAGATCGTCCTGGGAAAAAATCTATCTATGTGGTCGCTAAGAGTTGACACCAACTTGATGGCACATAATCAATCAATCAACCTTCCCATCCTAGTGGCTGAGAAGAGCCAGACTGGGAGAGAGAAGGGAGAAAATAGCAGATACATAAATGCCAAGAAGATCCTATATGGGCACTGTCCTGGCCCTGCCTAGGACAACTTCAGTTTCCAATATCTTCCCTTCTGCAATAGTACTTTATCCACACTACATCAAAACAAATAAACGAACACCGGATTCTTACCCTCCATATTTCTAGTATGGGATCATCAAAGGAAATTGACTGGCAAGCCAGAGGCAAGACTGTCCATACGAATGTTCAGCTAACGAATTTCATTCCCCCAAGAGATGATCATAGTTAATTATGTAAAATCAGAAATGTCTACTGAGATCAATTTGCTATAATTAGTAAGTGGAATCTCCAGATTTAGAGGCAGCATGTCTCTGAATAGAGTTGCTGTAGGCCTTCTTGATTTACTTGTAGCCCTACCCAGGACATGGGCCTGAGACTCCACTGTATAGAAATCAACTGGACTAGCCACTGAATCTTTCTTGAACCCTAATCTTCAAACAATGACATGGTCTACACACTGTGCTAAGCCAGAAGCAAGCTAAAGTTAAAAGAAACCATAACTTACCTTATGTGATCTCAGTTAGTAGAGTTTATAAACCATGGTTTATATCTTATTATGTTTTGCAAAGCTAGCCATTTTGGCTTAGCCAACAAGCTGTAGTTAAAATAAACCAGGCTGTCAGGATGCTAGGTTAGGGAACATAGGAAGGCTGCAAAAGACTCATTTATCTCTTCTAGTAGCTTGCCACCACTGCTTAGAAAGTGCTCCCTGAGACAACTGGTTCACTTTGCCTAATAGTAGAGTCAGCCTTTTGCTGAGGCATTTCCTAGATCTGCAGCAACCTGTGATGATGCAAAAATGTCACTTGCATGACAACATCATCACAGAAATGCTGCCTTTACATACTCACATTCCAACGTCTGACACAAGTATGTAAGATGTGACGCTTGCTGGCATAGTTATGCATGGGTTATCATGTGCTCCCTCTCATCTCCCCTCCTGGCACTCACCCCTCAGGTTACCCTTTTCACGAAAAAGAATATTGAATTGTGTGGTTGTTGATATGCTCCAATGGAACGCCTCTTACAGGAACAGCTTCCAATTGCTCTTATGATCCTATCCAAGGCAGGTTGAAAAGTAGGCAAACGCGCTGCCCTTTAAAGATTGTTCAGAGTCCCTGTCAAAATCCATCACCCAAAACCATAAGCACAGTGTGGCTATATTCACACAATGCACACACCCAAGTCAGCTGCATAAAACACCCTAAACTCACTCACTCACTCACTCCCTCCCTCCCTCCCTCCCTTCCTTCCCTTTCTTTTTTCTTTTCTTTTCTTTTCTTTTCTTTTTTCTTTTCCTTTCTGTTCTCTTAGCTGGTCTGCTTAGTTGATGGTCCTATACAACCTGACATCTTTCATGCAGCTGCCAATGTCAGTTTTACTTGCAGGAATGGGAAAACATTTGCACCACAGAGATCAGGGAATGTTAAGGTTACAAAAAACACTCAGCAACTTGGAGATGGTGTTTATCACTACTCTTATCAGATGGCTTGCGAAAAAAAGAAAGAATACATTTTCCAAAAATACAGAGCTGTAGGGTTACATCAGATATCCTGGAATGAATGTAAGTGTCAGCAAGACTGAAAGGTTCTATGTATCAAAGCAGAGAAAGACGTAGGGACCTCAGCAATTTGTCACCAGAAACTTCAGCAAAGAGGAACAAGGGAGCCAGCCTTTGGGGGAAAAAGCAACAATACTCTTCCATCACACCCCACCTCCACCACTCACACATCCTGCTTATTGCCTCTGATTATGCCCCTCTCTGCCTTGCAGGTGGAAAGCCCAAATTTCGCAGCCCATTGCACCAGAGCGTGGACAGCATCGGTAAGTTCTCTATATGGTAATGGATCGATACTGTGCAAAACGTTGTGGAATGCACCGTGGCAGACATGCAAACTGAAACAGACACCTGGAATCAGCTACTTTCCTAGAATACTGTTCTTTGCCCTAGTGTCTGTCTGTCTGCCTGTCTGTCCATCCGTCCATCCATTCCACCCAGTGGTCTCTGCAGGGGATTAAAAAAGTCAAGATATGGCCAACAATTATGTTATCAAATCCATAAATAGGGAGCATTTGTCACGAGGCATGCAAAAAGGGGGCAGGGCTTTGATTGCATATCTGTGGCTGCCATCTTCATTTTTTTGTCTCTTTCTATCTATCTGGTCCCCTAGCCCAGGGTTCCTCAACCTTGGCAACTTTAAGATGGGTGGACTTCAACTCCCAGCCTTGCTGGCTGGGGAATTCTGGGAGTTGAACTCCACCCATCTTAAAGTTGCCAAGGTTGAGGAACCCTGCCCTAGCCCCTTTTTGGGGTCACCTAGAAAGTGTTGCTGAAGTCCATTGTGAACAGTGAAGTTATGCTGGCATGATTTTCTACTTTCCTTGCCACTGTTGAGAATGAGCATTAAAATAGGCGCATCCATTTTAGATTAAAAGTCAGACCCACCCCCAAAAGTCATAAATTCTGGCCATATTTCCTCAAGTGACACTACTACCTCAGTGGCCCTCGAAGGTCGAAGGAAAAAAATGGGGAGAAAGTACATTCTCCCCACTTGGATGAGTTGCCCATGCTGATCTACTCTATGGTTGGAGAAGGTGTGGCCTGCCAGTTGCTGCTAACTACAACTCCCAGCATTCCTCCTCAATGGGTGTGCAGGTAGAAGCTTTTAGATGTGGTAGTTCAACAATACCCCGGAGGCCATGAGTTCCCCAGGCCCAAGTTAGAGATACACTTTTTCTAGACATAAAGGTTTCTATTTTTCCTTCCCTTGCCCCAGTCCTAATGTTTTTGTATGACACAGACAGGGAGAAAAAAGGATATCAGTCAATCAAGTCAGGGGTGTCCACAGGAAGGGGGTCAAAAAAATCAAGATGGCAGCCACATCTATATCATTAGAGCCCACCCCTTTTTTATGTATGCTGTAATGCACATGAAAAAGGGGTGGGGCTTCAATCACATGGTTGTGGCCATGGTGGCCACCCCCTTGACTTTTTTTGATCCCCCTACAGACACTGTGAATAAAGCAATACATATAGGAAACCTACCAGTTTATTAAGTTAGCAGTGCAATTTTATCCTCAGGACATCTTGTGGATAATTTTATTGCCGATTGTATCTGCTGCCTGATTGTTTCTACTGAAGTCATGTTTCAGATTGAATTTCTCAATTATTGGAGCCAGCGCTGGTGGGAAGGTTACATGTGATGCCCCTAAAAAATGGGTGGAGCTTCAGTCACACCATTACAACCACCATCCTGACTTGTTTTGAGCATACCTTGCAGACACTCCTGATTGGGGCTGTACAGAACTTGAGATAGTATTCCTGAAGCCAGGCACCATGATGGAGAAGACACACCTTCTAGGTCCCATTAGATGGCACAGTTTGATAGACGGGAGCCAAAGCATGCCTCCCTGGTCAGTTCTTATAGGGCAGCTAGACATGACTGGAGATTTAGGGCTTTACAGATAACCATGTATTGCTCCCAAAAGCCTACTGGAAATTTTTGTAGCAGCAATGTTATGTGGGCATATTGGGGCATGCCCACGATCATTCGTGCTACCATGTTCTGGATCAGCTGTAGCTTCCATCTTCTACTCTGAAGGTGACTAGTGACACTATTTCCAGTGTATCTGTGCTCCAAGTTCAGGAACATAGCGTGTTAGTCAGGAGAGGCAAAGCCCTGACAGTTCTCCTAAATGGTGTCTGCAATACCCCTGTGTTTAAAAAAAAAAAAAAGTCCCGATTTTCACGAGCCTACTAATTTTCACAGTGTCCTCAGACAAGATCTCATGACAAGTGGCAATCTCATGAGATAACCATCATTTTCAAAAATACTTTGGTAGCCATGCCATTGTACAAGTTTCTGCTATGGTGTCTGTCGTCTGACAAAAGGGGAAGAAAAGCTTTTGGACTGAAATCTGTTCATTTCAGTACCTGTCATCAGACTGATTGAATGATTGATCAGGTAGGCTTGATCAATTTTGTCCCTTGTGGCCTCCAGTTTAGGAGCTGGCTGGAGGTTACCATCACAGTGCAGGGACCAATTCCTTGTAGCTTCTTTGCCCTCTCCTCTCCCCCCCCCCCCCCCACAAGATAGGGCAGAGCTCATCTTGGCAGGACCAGTGAGAGATTCTTGTCCACGTAAACCTAACCTCTGAGAGACATTTAGTTCTGAGATCTGACACCTGCAAGAACAGCTACCTATATTTGCGTGGAGCATGTATCGGGAATCAGAAGTCAACCGGGCATTGCTGCCAGCTCCCTCACTGCTAAGAATTAACACAACTGCTCCAACACAGCACTCTTCTTGCTTTCTATGCATTTGCCCTCTACCCTAAATATAACTCTCTCATAATGGCCCACTTAACAAGGTTCCATTTGCCACATACAACTTGAGACATTAATCCTATTAGCCAGCACCCATCTACATGCAAAGGCAAAAAGATACATCTAACCTCTTGTTTTCGGTGGGCAAAAAATTAAAATAAAATTAAATTAAATTAAATTAAATTAAAAAATAAAATAAAGTAAAATTAAATTAAAATAAAATAAATATAAAATAAAATAAAATAAAATAAAATAAAATAAAATAAAATAAAATAAAATAAAAGGAAGCACATGAGAAAGGGAGACAGGGAGAGAGAAAGGAGAGAGAATCAGATAAAAACCTCTTTAGAGATTTGTGGTTTGTGGCAGTTTCACAAATTAAATGCGTGGAACCAGTCTCCCGTGGTTTCTGAGTAGAATTCTATTATCACCTAAGAGAGTGTCACGCACAGCTCTGCAATAAGAGACAATTTGTCAGATAAAGCATTAACAGTCACATTTGCAAAGCCGTACATTTTTCAGTTCACCAGACAGCCAAGCCAATATCTTGGTACTTCTCTTTCCCATTATCCACCGTCCTGTCCTCTGCCCCCACCCCAACAGCCACCTATTTCTTTTGCTAGGGAATATATCTTGAGTCCGCTCAGCCAGGTTTCTCCCCAGTTTTTGTAGTTTACTGATGGGACGGAGGAAGAATACTTGAGAGTGGAATTGAATCTGTTTCCTTTCTTTTCCCTTCCCTCCCCATTTTATTTCCTCCCAACCTGCTCTGAGAAAAGTTAATAAATCTTACAGTCTGCTGCACTGTGGTGCTTCCTGATGCAAGGCTGCCACCTGCCGGTCAAGAATAGGAGCTGGTTCTAATCTGTAGCACGTCTTGGTTTCCGTGGTAAGAAAAGATACACGGTATTTGGAAATTGTTTGGGTGATGGGGGAGCTGGGCTGCAAGTCTTTGGGCGTCACTCCATGGATGTTTGTTGTGTCTGCAAGGGAGACCCTGGCTGAGCAGCACATTCTTGGCATGCAAAGGTCCCAAATTCAAATCCCAGTTAAAAGGAGAGGAAGAACCAGGAGATCTCACATCTTGGAAATCCGCAGCCAGTTAATACTGAGATAGGTGGGCTGAAAAGCTGACTCTGTAGAAATCCTTTCTCTCAGGCCATCTTAGAGGATGAAGAGAACAGCAGAATCTCTGCTGACAAGCCAGGCCATGAGATCTTGGGCCCTCCCAGGGATGTCCCACCATACTTGCAGGCTGTGGGGACAGAGTGCTAGGAAGCAGGGCTGTTCTTTCAGCAATTTGAGGATGACGATAAGTTGATCAGCTACTTCCAGTTTCATGTCAGCCATTTTAGCATTACACTGGCAGTCCAGGAGGTAAAATCTGCCTAATATTAAGAAACAAGTGTCCTTGTTTTCCTCTCCCCTCCGCACCTCTTTTTTCTTTTCGTGTTGGGCCTTTTTAGATCATCACATCCATGAGAGAGAGGATCAGTACAAATATTGATCTGTATGTTCTGAATTAACTGAGGATTGCTGCTAAAGCCATTGTTTCTGGCTTAGATTGAGACCAAACACAAAATTATATAAACGCACCACACCTTAAAAACAGGCAAGCTCTGATCACATCATTGTGGCACCAAAACATCTGCATGGATTGGGTCCTGTTGCAATTGTGTGAAAAGAGGCCTCCTCCCGGAGAATGTTTGGTCCCTGGCGGGTCCTTCCTCACTCAATATCAACAAAGGAGTGATAGCCATGTTAAGGCTCTGTCCTGTAATTGAGAAGAACTGGGCAAATATCGGCTGATTAATTTGAGCAGCCTTGGAAAGCCTCTGTCAGCTACTCAGCCAGTAGCTGCCTGCCTCCAGAAGTGGGTGAGGAGGCAGGACGTTCTGGGTCAATGTTTCTCAACCTTGGCAACTTTAAGACGTGTGGACTTCAACTTCCAGAATTCCCCAGCCAGCATGGCTGGCTGGGGAATTCTGGGAGTTGAAGTCCACACGTCTTAAAGTTGCCAAGGTTGAAAAACACCATTCTGGATGGACTAACACAACTTCTCCCCATCATGGAGAAAGAATGTCTGGGAACCGCTGCCTCAAAGGGGGGATGATCCATAGGATTTGATGACCTGAAAAAGAAATAAGACAAATTCAAAGAGGAAAGACCATTAGGAATCATTGCTACACCAGCCAGCTTTATGGAACCTCCATGTTTAGGAGCAGCATACCATAAGATACATACATACACACACACACACACACACACACACACACACACTGGGAATACCAAAAGTCAGGCACAATAGACAATTTATTATATAAATTACAGTACATTAAATGTTCAGATTGGTTGCTGTTTTGTTCCAACCCAGGATTTCCCAAACTGTGAGGTGTACTTCCCTTGGGGAGGTGCAGACAGAGTCCAGGGGAGGTGTGAAGAACCTTTAAGTTCCACTGTTATATTCAATCCACTTTTCCCAAAGTTTCGTTGTATTATTTTCCTTGTTCATTTGGTTTCATGTTGGTGTTTGGGTTTTTAGGGGAGGTGTGTAGATTAAGATTACACTAGAGGGAGGTGGGATGGCAAAAAGTTTAGGAACCCCTGTTCTAAACACTTGCTTACTCCTTTGGCACATGGCCTTTCAACATTCCTAAGTAACATCTTCATTGAAAAAAAAATTAATGAATAAAATTAATAAAACTTTGTGACTGGCCTAGGGGGCCCGACTTTTGGTACACCGTGTATATAATGATAATATGGATTATCTCATAATATTGGAGTAAGTGGAACCGGACGTTTGTGTGCTCTTTTAGGCTCAGGTTCAGTCGGTGCATCTGTCGCCCCAAAGGGCAGGTCCAGAAGCCGCAGGTGGAAACTCCAGAGCGACAGATGGAGAACTTTCTGGCAATAAGAGCAGTCAACCTTTGGGACAGGCAGCTTCACAAAGTGGCACATTTGTCTTCGCTGGAGGTTTTCAACCAGAGGCTGGGCAGCCATCCGTCCAAAAGGTTTCAACAGATCCTGCACTAAGCCAGGAGTTGGACTACATGGCCTATAAGACCCGTATGTATGTATGTATGTATGTATGTATGTATGTATGTATGTATAAGATTCATAAGGCCACCCGACTCAACCAGTGTGACTCTGGGTGGTGTACAACATAAAAATAAACAATAAATCAAAGAAAAAAACCCCACATAACAATAAACAATACAAGTTATAAATATAAAATAACAACCAAGCACATAGCAAAACAATCAGAAGGCAACCCCAACTTACCTGACCCCTAATGCCGCCCAGAGTCACTTTGTGTGAGACGGGTGGCTATATAAATGTGATGTATAAATCAATCAATAAATAATCCCTGGGGGAAGAGCCATGTCTCAATGGCTTTCCTAAAGGTGAGAAGAGTTGGGACCTGTCATATTCGGGGGGGGGGGAGATCATTCCAGAAAACTGGGGCAACCACAGAAAAGGCACACTTCCTAAGTCCCATAAGATGACAAGATTTGAAAGGAGGAAGCTGGAGCATGTCCTGTCTATGGAAGTGTGTGGGGCAGACAGATGTTCTTGGGAGAAGGTGGTCCCTCAAGTAAGTAGGTCCTACGCCATGCCGGGCTTTAAAGATAATCACCTTATGATTTTATGAGTCAGTGATCTATTCTGAAGTTCAGTTTGTGTAAAAAGACTGAGCCAGTGTGCCAATGGAAATTGCAAAGGCTCAACAGAAGCATGAAACTCATCTATTGTCAAGCAGTGACCATGCCTGCTAATGTTATCGATTCATGGTAGAGGAATCGTCCAAGATGTGGGAACGTGGGGCCGTAAACCTGCTATTAAGAAATTCAAAACAGCACTAGGGAAATGTGCTAAGATACTTTGCTTTCCCTCTGAGTCCCACGTGTTTCATATCAGGATTTACATGGGGTGAGCTTTATCAGGATCACCAAGAATTAGTGGGGAATTTGATTGTGACGTTAGCCATTTTAGCGGCAGAAAACTGGAAATGTGCCAGTGTGCTTTCAGCTGAAGAATGTTTAAGAATCCCAGGAAGATTATGATAATGGGGAAACTGGTGTGCTCTGTGAAATGATTACTGTACTCTAAGATGCTGTTTTCAAACGACTGGGGTCTCTTTTCATAGAGCACCCTAATGGACAATACAGTTACACCCCTGGGACTATTCTACTTGTGTAGATCAAAACTCTCCCCTTCGCATACAGACACACAATCATCTTATTTTATGTCTATGTTCATAGGAATTATTTTGACATTTATCAAAATGCAGACAGCAAAAATGGGGCAATTATTCTTGGCTACGGCAAATGTAAAGGATGCCCTTAGCCCGTTCTCAGCAAACTGAGTGTTTCACACTATTTTGATATTCATGGTTGTCTCTGAACAAGGTGACGCTGCAAGATGCGTGTAGTCAATGCCTGGCCAACCTACATTTTGGAGCTTTGGAAACTATCCTGCCCATGAGAACTATGAAACTGGGGATACATCTAATCCTTTTTCAACCTGGATTAACTTTTGTTCCCATCATCCCATTCGCCCTTCATCCAATTACAAAAACCCACTAGGAAGACTCTTTTTCAGGAATGCAAAAAAAAAAAAAAAAGTTGATTTTTTTTTTCCCAACTGAAATTGAATGCACATACTGGGCATCTTTTCTTGCAACTGGCAGAAACTGAGGCATGAAATTCTACAGGTTATCATCATTATTCCAGCACAGCTCAGTTAAATTGTTATATACAATGAAACGTGACGAAGTTGACCGTTTTTCCATTTCTCTCCAGGTTTAGATTTGGGAAATAGGACCTTCCTTCTGTAGCCATACAGGAGTTGGAGGACATATACAGAACTGATCAAATGGCTGCAGCATCCCCCCAAATCAAAAGACAATTCTACATTTCTAAAGACTCTTCCGTACATTTGGCTATGGAGCATTAATTCTTGTTGGTGAAATTTAAAACGAGAACAACAAAAGTCCCAAATGACTCATGTCTGGAGTCTGAGTTGAGAAAATGAAAGTTGGAGGTCAAGGCTTGCTGAAGCAGCAGATCAGAAGGCAGCTGTAGCAAATAAATTTGCCATGTGCACCAAAGATGCAGGACGAACCAAAAAAAGATGCCATCGAGGTTTGCTGCTTTGGAGTTTTTCAGTAGAACAGCAGCAGCCCCTGGTGGCCAAGAGATTAAATGGAAGACTTGGTGCCATCTGGTTCTCAGTTTCTGCCTTGAATTAAGGGCAACCGCCTTTGGGGCTGGTGGGTTGATTTGATAATTTGAGAACATACTGTGGACACTTCCATTAAATGGCTACCATAGGAGGGAGGGGTTCTTATTCACAAAATGGCTGTCATGGTGGGCTCCTAGGTCTTTGTTCTTCTGGGCAGGTGAACGTATTTCCAAGGAAGGTCCTGGTCTGCAGCTACCACCATTTTCATTTTTTAAGAATGCCTGTGGGGCATTCGTGGGAATCTAGTTAGAAGCTGATGTTCTGCTTTGGGAGCAGGCCAGCTTCTTATTTCCATTTATGACTGAAAGAATATTTTAAAAATAAATGAAATCTGGGGATGAGCACTGAAGGTGGTGTTTATGGGCACATGGGTACCAGGAGGTCTCCCATTATTTTCCCCTGGTTTATATGTTATCGTCTAATATCACTTATGAAGATCTTTGCCTCCTCTCAGCTTTTGGGGGCTGCATCCTCAAAGGCATAAAGTTGAGATCATGGGAAGTGCTCCAGGCTGCACTGTCAGACCGCAGCTGGAATACTGTGCCCTGTTTTGGTTGTCACAATATAGAAAGGATGCTGAGGAAATGGAAAGAATGCGGAGAAGAGCACGGCGAAGGTTTGGAGGCTAAATCCTATGAAGAGTGGTTAAAGGAATTTGGTATGTTTAACCCAACGAAGAGAAGGCTAAGGGAATGTAGAGAGTAAGAAAGATGACCTTGATGGAGATATGCTTCAGCCTCTCTTGCCTAGGCAGCGGTTCCTACATATCTCCATCAAGGTCACCTTCTTTAATCTCTCTGGGGAGCCATGATAGCAGTCTTCCAATACATGAAGGGGTGTCACAGGGAAGAGTCTGTGAATGTACTCTCCATAGCACCTCAAGGTAGGACAAGAACCAGTGCATGGAAGCTTTACAGAAAGAGATCCAAACTTGAAATAAGGAGGAATTTCTTGACTGTTAAACCTATTAACAGTGAAAGAGTCTGCCTCCTGGAGTTGTGAACATTTCGTCACTGGAAGTTTTCAAGCAAGAGGTTGACAGTTATTGGTCTGAGATGGTCTGAGATTCTTGCACTGGTCAAGGGGCAGGAAGAAGACTTGAGGACCTCCAAAGTCCTTTCCAACCCTGTGATTCTGTGATTCTAGGGCTACATTTTGAATGTCACTATGTGAATTATCAAGTACTATCTTCACAGCTGACTTTTCTGCCTAAGTAACATGTTTTAGTGGGAGAACAGAGCCTAAAGTCCTGCTGCTTGGGCTACTGGTACCTGTCTGGCTTTGATTACATACCTGCTTTGGCATCCTGTGTCAGTATAATGCATTTCCCACTGAATTAGTAAAGTGACAGCATTATTATATTAGCTTGCAAAGTAGTTTCTAGATTAGACATCCTAGCCTGCATACAGTAACGTAAGCCTGGTTGGAGCAAAACCGGGCTTTGGTTGCACTTGTGGCATAATGGCCAACATGTGCCCAAACTTAACAGTACTGTCCTGGTAATACTGTAGCTGGTATGGGTGTAGCTAAGTGGTAACCGTAGCTAAGACCAGTAACCTAGCCTACACTTTTTCTTTATTACTAAAAAAGCATTATGTGAAAACCCCAGTAGTCCACAGACATGCTGATCATTGGAGGTCAATACCTATGGGCCCATCTGATGTTGGCCATATTGCATATAGGCGATTATGACTTGGAATGTAAGAGAAATCAGTGGTAAAGAGTGTGAATTGATGAGTGAAATTAAAGAAACAAAAACAGATAGGTGTCCTAAGAAACTAAGAGAAAGGGGATTTCAAATAAAGATGGCATGATCTTGTAGAGTGGAGTTATCAATACGTGCAGGGAAATAAGGCATAGGTTTGTGTATAAACGAAAGCACTAAAAATATGTCAGAAAGCATGTATGGGTATCATCTACAGTAGTTTATTTTGGGTGCATATGAATAAAGGAATCCATAGATTGGTAATAGATGTAGTAAATGCTGACAACAGAAAAAACAGAGATGAGATTTGGTGAAAATCAGGTGATGTGGATGGATGAGTGGGAGGAAAATGAGAGAGAACCAAACAACATATGATTAGGTCATTTGGAGACTCAAGAATAAATGAGAATGGCAAATGTTTAGTAAGTATGCACAAATATTTTTTCAAATACATGGTTCAAGCATAAGTTGGTTCACATGTACATGTGACAAATAAATTAATATAAACTTACAAGTATAATTGGTTTGATTGAGATGATGATGACTGCTCAGTTAAATTGTTCTCCTCCAGTTCCTGAACCAGTGGAAAACTACCAGCCTAAATGTTTCTGTCTCCATTGCTGAGACTCAAATGCATATAATCTCTTTGTTTGGCTTGTTACCGAATGGTGTTGTCCTGATTTCGGGTGTACATGGTGTGTTAAACAGAGAATTGGTTAAACTGTCTGATGTTGCTGCTTTCTTCCCACTTTCTGAATGTCACCAGCTGGCAGAGACAATCCTCCATTCAGAAGAAGGGGATGGCACTTGGGGAGTTGCTATCAAAGCAGAACACAATTTTCAAAACTTTAAGCCGTCCATCAATCCCAGCAGCTCCTTGCATCCTACCAAATGGCTGTTCAGAGGGCTGGATGCGGGGTGTCCATACGGTGTGGTTAACAAAAGTCAAGATGGCAGCCATGATGGTGTGACAAAGCTTCATTGCACATAAAAAAACCCAAAAAACTGTCATTGACATACCCAGTTCTTTCTGCCCAGAGACAAAGAGAGAAAAGATCGGTAGCAGAAGGAAGTTCCTGGGACTCAAGGAAATGCACCAGCCTAAAGTGGTCAATAGATAGTGAGTGGCTGTCATCTCCTTCCAATCACCAGTGAAACATGACAGATTTTACATACCTTGGAACTGCCATGGGCTGCTGTCAGCTGAAGAGGGGAAACACAACTTTAACAACTAAGGTTGACTCAGACCTGCCTCACTTGCAAACGGATGGACGATATCAGGGTAACATAGCAAAAGTAAAGAGGTGGCCAGGGCTAGGTGCAAGTGTGGAAAAGATTGTGACTAGATGCAAGTGGGGAAAAACCTACTGGATTCTAGAGTTGGGAGGGAACGTTCATCCCACTGAACTCAGTCCCTTGCTCAGAATAAAAATCTAAGTGAAAGTTGTCCCAAGACATGGCTGTCAAGTCTCTACCTTGACACATCCAGTGAAGGGGAGCCCACCATCTCTCTGCATAAAGAGCACCTCTCTGTCAAATGGTAAAATAATCATCTCAGTGTCAAATTGTTCTTAACTCTTAGGCTATTTGTCCTGACAATCAACCTGAAGTTGCTTCCCAATAACCTGAGACCATTATTCCATGCCAGTGCTTCTCAACCTCGGCAACTTTAAGACGTGTGGACTTCAACTCCCAGAATTCCCTGTCTTAAAGTTGCCGAGGTTGAGAAACACTGTTCCGTGCCCTGCGTTCTGGTGTGATAGAGAACAGGTCTTGCCTATCTGTGTGAAGAGTGCAATTACATCCCCCTCCCCTGTCGCCTATTTTTAAGGATAAACATACCAAGCTCCCTCAATCTCACCTCGTAAGACTTAGTTTAAGAGTTAGACTTAGTTTTAAAGCCACAAACAGGCGTGGAAGAATAAAAACATTTACAAGCTGCAATAAAGCACAAATAGTAGGAAGGAAAGGCAAGAAAATCCCATTAAGGCTAATGCTTTTGTAGCTCAGAGTCTCTTCCTGCAGGAACCTTCTATTTCCATAAACCCATTATCTCCACGGCCGTCTCAATTAATTAGAAAGCTTCCATTGTAGCGTAGCACACCGTAGCACAAACCCAGGGTGTTTTTACACAAATGGTCTGAAAGCTTTCATATATTTCAACTGGGCTTAATAGAAATTGTTAATAACAAAAATCTCTGCACAATAGTTGCATCCCCCACAAGAGTAGAAATGCTACTGCGTTTGTTTTAATTAGCCATTTTTACACCTACGAGGTCCCCGTCTTGGGGTAGGAGATAATCTTACGGAGGGGAAGGGTTGACGGTGGGGTAGTGCAACTATCTAAAATACAATTATGACAGTGCCAAGAATAAGTAAATAGAGCCTTTGTGCACATTAAAAGAATCTTTGGACACCCTGCTATTCATATTGTATGACGTACAAGCCAGGATGATGTGAGAGGTAGATTTTTCTGTGGTGGCATTAAGGTAATGCAACATCCATCGTGGTCTTTCCTCAACAGTCTTTAAGTAACAGGCTCATAGATCCCCTTTCCGGAGAAAATTCTGCCTTTTTTGGGGAGGGGGTTTGAAATGTTTGCTGGAAAACATTTTCCAGCAAGAAAAATTCCTGTTCTCTTGCTGGATTTCCTTTCCTTTCCATGTGCCTTTTTCTTTTTTCTTTCGTTAGTAATAAATATGTGCATTTGACTATTCAAAGGCAATGCTATACAGTTAGGACACAGGGATAATGTCCAGACATTTATAGTCAAAGGCAGCCTAGGCCATGGGGAGGTAAAGATTTTTTTATGCCTAAGGGCACTCTTGGCCTTTGGATAATGGACTCCAAAAAGTGGGAAAAAGCTAAATTTGATTTGGTGTAATTAAAGGCAAAGTAATGAATATTCAATTAATGAAATACAATTCATAGACGTGATGTGATGGAATGGAATTATGAGGGCCAGGCTCAGGGAGAAAAACATTTTCTTACATCTCCTGAGGAGCGTGGGAGATACAAGAGGATGAGACTGGCACCTCCCTGAGGAATTCACAATGTTGTGGCTGGCATTATTTGGGAGCTGGGGTTTCAGTCTGGGAAGATTCTTGCTAGAGGTTGTAGCTAATAAACATAGCTGGATTGAATGTACATGGTCTCTTGGAGTTCCTTGGGCTAGGCCTGACATGTAATCCCCATATATTAATAATTGCCTCTTCCATCCCATTAAAAATTACAATTTTTAGCAGCTCTGGGGATTGCATTCAAGATTTGGGAGAGAACATACATGCAGCACGGGGTTCTTCGGATCTGTACTTCTGACCCGAGCTGCAGTAATTTTTTTGCAGAGAAACCTTTCAGCAACTCTGGTTAAATCGGTTTCAAGGCCCTGATTGATTAAAAAAATACTGATGTACAGTATTGCTTTATGCACCACTGTTCTTACAATGCTTTTCCTCTTGTGAGCTGCTTGTGGGCTTTGCAGACATCTCTGACTGGGTGCATGAAGACAGCTTTTGGTCCTTGAGCATCCTGGTGGTTTCCTCTCTGCATCCTACAACACCAAGGGGCAAAATTCAAATTTCCAGACATAAACATTGGTGTCGGCTGAAACAGAATAGAGGAATGCCATATGAGATTTCAGAAAAAGCACTTGGTTGGCACTAGGAAAATGGC
The DNA here is from genome assembly GCF_059951505.1 of Python bivittatus. Classification (NCBI taxonomy): domain Eukaryota; kingdom Metazoa; phylum Chordata; class Lepidosauria; order Squamata; family Pythonidae; genus Python; species Python bivittatus. Next base: position 9,138,959 of record NW_028277096.1, read on the forward strand.
TTCCTGGGGGCTCAAATCAATGTTGGGATAGTCAGTTTTCATTAAAGAAAGAAAACACCACGGATGATAAAGTTCATAACAGCGGAACAGCTGGATGGGAAATGGGAAGCAGAAATGGGTGGACTTCTGGACCAACCCAGCAATGTTCTTTTAATGTTCTCTGAAGCAAGGGTATCCACAGGGAGGGGGTCAAAAAAGTCAGGATGGTGGCCACAACCATGGGATCAAAGCCCCACCCCCTTTTTGATGTGTTCATAAGCCATGTACAAAGGAGTGTACGTGGGGCTTTGATCGTATGGTTGAACAAGTGACAATCGTTTCATGTGCTTAACACAGGCAAGCACCAGTGAACTATACAACCAAATTTTATTTATTTATTTATATGTCAAATTTATATCACCGCCCAACTCCCCCACAAGGAGGGACTCTGGGCGGTTCACAACAAAACAATTTAAAATCAGTAAAAACATAAATAATACAAATAAAAATACAATTATTAAATACAATAAAATCCAAGAAATGGTGATATTATTTCAGCCTGTGACCAGATAATATCGGTCAAAGGTAAGACTAGGGAACCAGCCAACCCCAAAACTGACTACTGAACAGTCACAATGCATTTATTTGTTTATGATAGCACCAGTGAACTATACAACAGAATATAGTTATAATGCATTTATTTATTTGATTCTCTATTTTTTGCAGCCCAAGGTGGTGTACTTAATGCTTCCTCCTCCTCTTACAACCCTGTGAGGTGGGTTGGGCTGAGAGGGAGTGACTAACGGCTAAAAACCAGGAGACGGTGAGTTCTAGTCCTCCCTTGGGCATGAAGGCCAGCTAGTCACTTTGTAGCCCAAAGTGACTAGCCAGTTTTCATGCCCGAGGGAGGACTAGAACTCACCGTCTCCTGGTTTTTAGCCTGGCACCTTCACCACTAGACCAAATTGAATCTCTAAAAGCACTTCGTGAGTTAGTTTACTTACATACTATAATTCTATATAACCACATTCCAGAGGATTTGTGGCTGTTTACAACTTAAAAACAACAGTTGTACAAGAGTAAATTTAAATGCCATTATTAAATCATAAAACAATTTTACTAAAAGGAGCAAGCTCGTTATTTTTATTATTACTACCTCTACTGCATCTACAGGCATCCCAAAAGACAGTGATCTTAAAGGCTTTTCTGGATGGCTTGGTTTCCTGAGGAGCAGGAGGGGGCACCGTCCAGATCTCCGGAAGGAGGCCGTTCCAAAGGGGTGGTACCCCAATGGAGAAAGCATTGCTTTCTAGATCTCCCATGGGATCAGTATCTGGGATGTGTGCATTGGCTGCGTAGATGCTCTTTTAAGCCGATGATCCTGCAAGTACTTGGGTACACAGGGGTTTAGAGCTCTCCAGGAAACCCATTTGAATCAGGACAACGACATTATAGTAGCTTCAAGGAGGGAAGCAAAAGTTCTCCCCCTGGTGTTAACCATTCCTTTGATGCAAAATGCAATATAAATCCTTCATGTTCTTTTGGCATTCCCTCAGCATTTTATCTCAGCTGTGTATTCATGCATATGCATGTTTGAACGAAATAGTAGAGGGCTTAAAAGAAGCAGCTATTTTTCATCACTTGCTGCCCTGCTTCCCAAACTGAACGCCAATTAACTACTGAGCACGTTATTAATATAATCAGTTTGCAAAGTCGTCCATTAATGGTAGCAGAGAGATCTCTGGAATAGCTTGTAAAATCTCTCATGTGTCTATGGATGGGATGAGATTTCTTATTTCTTCTAATTCTGGGTGGACCATTTAATACTAATAACAATGGATACCTTGAAGGAGACAGGCAGGTCCTTAAAAATTAATGGTATTAGAAACCTCAAGGCAATTCAGCGCATTTTTAATTTTGCAGAGTATCTCCTGAGATCGTGTAATATGACAGCCAGCAGCCTCCTCAGCTAGTGAACTGCAGGGAGATCAGGAAATAGGTACAACCATAAAATGTATCTGGAGAGCATATAAATATAGACACATGGACACTCTGTGGTCATGCAGTGGATAATCATACAACATGCTTAACCTGATTACTGAATGAACCCATTTTCCAGTACTACACAATCAACTCCACCATATATAAACCATCAAGAGGACTAGACCCATCCTATACAAAAAATCCAACCAGAAGTATCAGGACCATGCTTAGAATGTTGAAAAAATGCAACCACTAGGTTTTTCAACTGGTTCAACCAAGCATCTTGTGTAACTGCAGTCAGAGCCAGACAACTAGAGATCCCACTCACTCACCACTCACTCACTCACTCACTCACCCAGCCACACATAAAAAGAGCTTTGACCACACCATCACAGCTACCATCTTGATTTTTTTTTTTTTTTTACCATACCCTATGGACACCTCTGGTGGAGCAAAATCCAGTAGCCCAGAAGGGGTGGGGAATTTCAGCGGGAGTGGGGAATTTTAGTATGTGAATTGGACATTAATTTCTAGATCTCAAGAATCTTACAGGTCACGCACCTGCACATGTGCTCCTGCCTCCAATAACTGAGCCCAACTTCACAGCATCCTCTTACTCTCCTAGAGAATCTGACAAGCCTGAAATGTACTAAGGCAAGGCAGTTGTGCAGAGTTATGACATGTATTTCACATCTATTTCATGTCTGCTACTTCAAATACCTCTGTGCCATGCATTATTGGTTTTGTTGTTGTTGTCCTCATCACATGGGTGAATACATACTGCCCCTGCTATGGTATGATCCATCAAGTCAACCTTGACTCCTAATGCTACAAGGGACAATGTCCTTGCAGTTTTCTTGGCAACCTTTTTGGAGTTGGTTTGACATTGACTTCTTCCTAGGGAAGAGAGAGAACGTCAACTGTCCTGTTCCCTTCATTCCATTCATTCATTACAGGAGCCATAATTTATTTATTTATTTGATTTCTACAGCCGCCCATCTCAACAAGTAACTCTGGACGGCGTACAATGTTGTGGTAGTTCTCCTCCTTTCTTCATGGTTGGGGTTGCAGTGGGGCAGCGGGTTGAGAGATTTAGCTCGAGGACCTGGTTTGCAGAGTTCCTCAGGGCTCAGGGCTCTAGCAAGCTCAACCCTGCAAGGTGAAGTGGCTTGGGTTCATTGATTTCTGTACATCTGGTTCTGGGGATTTACTAACTTTAGCTCTGGATGGGATGGCACTTCCCCAGACAGCATGAATGCACCATTTGGATTTTTTTTTTTTTCTGGACTCCCAGCTCCTGCTAGAGGAGCAAATGGCAGCTATAGTCAGGACAGCCTTCGCACAGATTAGCCTGGTGCACCAATTGCAGCCTTTCCTGGATTGGGAGGCGCTCCTCACAGTCACTCATGCTGTAGTTGCCACACAGGTGGAAATGCAGTGTGTTCTACACTGAGGCTGCCCTTGAAGACCACTTAGAAGCTGGTCCACAATGTGATGCTGCAAGTAGTTATAGGCACGCTGCGTAGACCCACATAGCATCTCTACTACGCAGGCTGTCCTGGTTACCAGTGGGCTTCCAGGTGCAGTTCAAGGTGCTAGTTTTCATCTATAAAGCTCTACATGTTACATGGCTTTATATCTCTATAAATTGTGTCTGCCTGTCTGAAAAAATCCAACATTGTTGGGAAGTCCCTTCTATTAAGCAATCTCACTTTCTGGGACTCAGGAGGAACACCTTCTCTGTGACTACTCCTGCACTCTGGAACAACATTTCTCCCAAGATCTGCACAGCCCTGACCCTGCCTCTCTTTAAGAGAGTGCTGAAGACCTGGTTCTTTCCACCGGCACCGGACTAGGAAGTTTGGGATATCATGATTGAGATGGAATGGTATGGTTTTTCCCCGGTACAACTGTTGGAATTTTGTTTTAAACTATTATCCAGTTTTTACCCTGAGCTGTGTATGGGCGGGCAACAGTAAAAATTGAGATCATAAATAAATCCATTATTTAAAAAAAAGTTAGGAGGCAGCACCCAGCCAAACTTGGCTGATCTCAGAAAACATTGGCGTTTGGATGGGAGACCACCTGGACATTCAAAGGTTGTCAGGTAGACTGGGAAGTTGAAATTAATAACTAACAAATTTCACTATTAGGAAGTTATGAAGAGAGAGCATGGTGACCAGGCATACAAATGTAGCCTCCTTGTGTCTTGTCTTCAGCTATGAAAAATCTTCCTACGCGTCTGCTGTGGAAAATCCCCAAGGTACAAGAGCTGCATTTTGCATTTTAGCATGAACAGTTTTTCATTATAATGGAGCTAAATGCACTTAAAAATCCCTTTACCACTGAGATCACAGAAGCAGAAGAAGAAACAGTGCTATTGATAGTAAAATGAAAAGACTAACTTGGGAGGAAGAGAAACAAAGCTTATAGAAATGAGGATTTTAGGTTCAATAATCTGTATACAGGTGGGAATGGGTCGCAAAAATTGAATATTCCAAGATCACATAATCCGTTAGGGAATCTAAGGTTTCTGTCTTTAGAATATAAAAACCTAGACTGCTAAGAAGCCAAAGTAAAAGTCTGCATGGAAGCTACTGCAGTTCTGAAATCGTTCAGGAGTGTATATTGATTTCATGTGTCCCCAGCATTCCCTAGATCAGTCTTTCTCAACCTTAGCAATTTTAAGATGTGTGGATTTAGACTCCCAGAATCCCTCAGCCATGATCTATCCTGCCTAACATAGATTAATGTTCTATTCATGTTAATGGCTGTACTGAAACCACTCATTTCACAGCCATTTGAATGCTCTGGCAACTAGTTTAGCCTTGGAACTACCTGATCTTCAAAGATCCTAGCTTGTACTAGCTCCCCTGACATCCTCCATTACTGAGATGTGATTGTCAGTGATCAACAGCTGTCTGTACCATATACGAGACCATTTCATTTAACATTATTATTCCATCACGTCATCTCTATCTACAACCAGCATCTGCTAGTTATTTGCTAGTTACTAATTTCAGAGGTTCAATGTATTTCAGCTCACAGTACACAAAAGCCTCCCCCAAGTTGAATTGAAACAACCTTCATTTGCATTTCTACTATATTGTGAATCAATCCCTGGCGCTTGTACTTGCTCTAAAGCAATAAACTTAACTTTGGCCTGTAAGAAAATATTGAAATGGTAAGAGTTTAACGCTGCCTGATCAATGAGATTCCAGATCCATATCTCATGAGGTCAGGATAGCACAGAAAATGTTGGATCTGTGGATCCCCCAAGGAGGGTAATATTTAGGCCCATCGAGCATTAAAGTCTGAAACTCAGACATTATTTCCTTTCCCACTGTAATCGATAGAGAATAGCGTTCCGGATAACTACACACTGGCTTCCTTCAGACATATTTAATCTGCATTACTGCAGGTTCATCCACCACTCCTCCTTGTCCTGAGGTGGTGCTGAAGGGGGCTGGTTATCATTTCTTGAGGACGTGTCCTCACAAGAAATACCAATTTCATTGTCTCCCAACTGCAGAGACAAGCAGATGTGGGATCAAGGGGATCCAACAGGAAGCTAGGATTTGTGAGAGGTTATGGGGGTGCTGGGAGAGCAATGGAAGGAATGTTAGACATAAAACTGTCAGGAGAGTCTCTTGAGAGCTTCTCTCATAAACAGCAACTAAGTCCAGGTAGTAAGAAATCTGGGAAAAGCTATTTAAAAATGTTCTGAGAGGTTCTGCCTTAAGAAACTAATGAGTGAGGGTTGGAAATGCCTTTTGCATTTACCCAAGATTCTGCATCTACCCCTGATCCTAGCATTGAAAACACCTTATTGAAGTCTGTATAATTCTGGCTTTCTTGATCTTATGCAGCTGTGGGGAGCTTCACAGTATTTTCCATTGGAAAATGAACAAACCTTCCTCTAGCTCAGGGTTTCTCAACCTTGGCAAGTTTAAGACATGTGGACTTCAACTCCCAGAATCCTTCAGCCAGCATTCTGCGAGTTGAAATCCATGTCTTAAAGTTGCCAAGTTTGAGAAACACTGCCTAGCTAGCCAAATGTTCAGTGTTGCACTAAGTTGGAGCCTGAGGGAGGTGGGCAACCCTGCAGGGCTGCAGTTGGCCCCCTGCAGGCCCACCCCCTTCCCCCCAGCTGTGGGGCTCCATGCCTTGGTGGCCATTTGTGCTTCAGTTGCCAGAGAAAACTGAGCTCACTCTAGCAGTCATTTTTTTCTGCAGTAGAGGGAATATCAACGTCATGGAAGACTTTCTAAAAGACTGATATCCCCTTTTGTGCATGCACACATACACACAAATTAAAGGAGTGGCTGCTCTAAGTTGCAGCTGTACACTGGAAGCTCCTCCAGCAGCAGCTGTCCTGGAGGAGATGCCCATAGCCTGCTCCTCCTCATCCAAGTGTCCTGCTTCCCATACTACATCCTGAGACAGCCCCCTTACTTCCAGGTGGAGTAGAGCCACATCGGGCTGGTCATTTCCATTTCCCGGAGGTTGGAAAGGGGCTGCCCATTTTTCCCAGCTGCTGAAAACTTGCCTGCCAAAAGGAAAGGAAGGGTGGATTGATGGCACAGAGGCACCAGCACTGGTCACAGGTATTCTGCACATGGGCAGAGGTGGCTGCAGTGCTACAATAGCCAGATGCCTCCCCAATGCTGTGGCTAAGCCCCACAGTTGCTAAGTGGAAAATCATGTGACCATGACAGACTTACGACATCACTTTCCATTCAGCTGTTAAGCGAGTCACCACAGGTTGCTAAGCAAAACATCACACAACTGTGATAGACTTATCATTTCTGCGGTTGTTAAGCGAGTCACTGTGGAGTGTTAAGCAAGACAACATGTGATTGCAACTTGGGATTTTATTGCTGGCTTCTCCATTGACTCTGCTTGTTGCAAGCCAGTTCCGAAGTACACAAATGGCAATCACGTGATTGTGGGATGCTGTGACAGTCATAAATGTGAGGACTAGTCGTAAAATTACTTTTTAAGTGCCATCATAACTTTGAATGGTCCCTAGACAAGGCAGTTGGTGAGCAAGGTCTACCTGTATATCTGACAGCAAGTCTCACTGACATCATTCAGAAGCACAGCAAGAGGAACACTGTGGGGCAGTGGATTTCCAGCTGACATACTTTCCTCCCACTTTGAGGATGAGATGAAAACACATCACCAGGGGTGTGAGAAAAAGCCTTGAATTAACTCATTTCTAGATTCACATAATATGTGGAAATATAAACTATTCGCACTACTAAAAATGAATGCAGGTGAATACACAGCCATTGTTGTGGGGGGGGGGGACTCTGTGTTATATCGACTTCATATCCCACATATTAATCCAACATAGAGTTATTTTGCTCATCATATGGAGAATAGATCTACTAATCCAGAGTCCACTGGAGTTGGGTGGCCAATAAATTTAAATAACAATAATAATCAACAAGATTCACTTCAGTTTATCTAGCCTCATCCTATCTTGCAGATGACCTTAATATGTCCATGGAGTCCCCAGAAGTTGCTCTTAAGTCAACAGAGACCTTACCTACCTATGCTTAAGTCAGAGCTTCAGCTTCTCCTACACCATACCTTCAGGAACAAAATAGATTGTGCAATGGCTTTTTCTAATCATCTGCATGAAAGAATACCTATGCTTTAAACTATAAACTAAATTGAGCCTTTCCAACTGCATGACCTCTGAAGATTGTGTTATTACCATAGAGAGGTTTTGAATTAAAGCTACCAGAATCCTAGACATTACTCATGCTTGCTTGTGGTTATAGTCCAAAAGACCTGGAAGGCACCAGCTTGCCCATCCTTACAGAACATGTGGAGTTTCCACCTGACAACATCAGGGTGTTTTGTTAATAATTCATCACTTTCCACATCCCTGCCCTTGCCCAAGATAGCTCACAATCTACATACTAATGCGAGAGAGAAAATCAAAGAGGACCAAAAACGAGAGACAAGGATAAATGAAATAATATTTTGTGATTAATTCTGTAAGAGACAAATAGCCTTAGAGCACTAGGGGGCACAGGAGCAACAAGACATCTTGCACGGCCTCAAGTCCTCCTCCTGAGAAGGGCTGAAACTGGCAGAGTTTCAGGTGAGAAACACAAACCCTGATGAGCAAGTCCTCACAAAGGCTTAACACCCTTTTAAAAACCAAAGGAAAAACCCAGTTTGTTCCCACCCCAACCCAGAAAGAAAATTTCAACCACACCTGTACATATGATCAAGCCGTGCCCATTCAGCACCTCTGCTTTACCAAACACAGCCCCTTCCTCTCCCCCATTGACCATTAAGGGCCAATTTTGTGTTCATGTTGCTAATTCATCTTAGTTACTGTACTTCATTATCCTCTAAAATCTCTCTTCAGCCTAAAGGAGCTTGAGAAAAAGGCTTATAATCACAGTTGGTATCTACTGGCTGGAATCACCAACATGCTAAGCCATGATCCTCTTAATCACATTTTAAAAATATATTAAAATAATTAACTACAATATACTGTAGATGCATACAGCACTATTCATATTATATAACTTCAAAATTAATTATCATGTTATTAGAAAGGGGTGGGGAAGGGCTTGGAAAAGCAATCTGTAAACCCAACTCCAAAAAATCTGGCCACGTTCCTTGAAAGTCTCTTTCCCTCTTTGTCCAAAAGAACCAAAGGCCACAAACTAAATTAAAGGCTAACAAACAGATATCACTAATCCTCTGCTGTAAATCCAGTGTATATTTCTCCTTCCAGTATTGCATAATCATTCTTTCAGCCAGCCCCTTGCCAAAAATATCATATTTTTTTCATGTCTCGATAAGATTCCAAATATCAGGGATATATAGCCATGAAGAACAAATGTATCTATAATTACACTTTGCTGAATGAGTCACAATTGCTGCATTTATATTTTGTCCTAAGCTGTGGCTTGACTGTGTTTAGAAAATAAGTCACAAATGGTCAGGCTTCCCCAACAACCAACATTTACAAAACATATTATGGCTTATTTACACCAATGTGTGAACAATCTACTACGTTCCCAATACATATTTCACCAGATCAGTTATACTAGGAAGTGCATTTGCACCACATGCTCAGGCTGTTAACCTTGGTTAGTTTTGTCCATATGTGCATCTTAGCATGTTGTGCAAGCTTGGCCATTTGGCTAACTGATGGCATAGAATTGTGCAAATCCAGAAAATGGGTTAATTCAATAATTAGGTCAGGTTAGATGTGTGGCATGAATACAGTCAGCACATTATATGCATTGTTTGAAATAATTTAGAATGGTAGAGAAAAGCAACTATACTGAAACACTTTTATTTGCTTCCTGCTAGCCTTGTTAACAAGCTTCTGTGTGTTTTTAAAGCCAGATATAAGTTTAAATTGAAAACGAATTCCTTTTAGCAAACATTTCACATAATGACTTGTGAGGAAACAAATTTTCTTCCCCTTCCCCCATCCTTTTTGCTTGTTCTTAAATTGCAAACAATCTTGTTTTTTCCTCCTACGATCCTCCAAAGTCCTTTAACTTCTGCCTTCATGTTTATATGATACCCATTTAAATGTACCTCTGGATGTCTACTGTTAGATCAAAACCAACCCTCCTCTGAAGGGAAATCAGCAAAACTTGCAAGATACCTATTTAGAAAAGCCCTAACAAACAACCTTAACACAGTTTGTACATTATACCTCTGTTCTAACTCACAAAAGCAATGCTCTTCATTAACACAGTGTGTGTGTATATGTGGGAGGAGCATAATTATGACAATACTTTCTCTTTTAATATACAGAGAAACGAGTTAAAACTCACAATGCATTTTAAGGTGTGTGTGTGTGTAAAAAAATGTGCAGCTTTTCTCACCAGTTGCCGCTGGACCTCTGCAGATACCTTTATTTATTTTCACCAGGGCTTTATTCCAAAATATGCATCATTTCCATCTCTGACTATGAAATCTGTATATTCATTCAGAAGAATGTCTCCTCAACAGGATCCCCTCCTCTTGGAAACTGTTACAGGATACGCTTGTTAGAGGATATGCCTCTGAGCATATGCAGAGTGCTAAAAGAGTACTGTACAGTATAACTAAGTGGCAGAAGTTCCCATAAAAAAAAAAAACGTTCATACTATAATTGTCTTGGATCCAAATACAAGCTTTGTCCAGCTATCAGTGATGCTAACAGATATTCATTATATTTAGATTTTTTTAAAGAAACACATTCTGCCCAAGCTACATCTTGAAGCACAAGAAAAAGGAAGAGTCAGGAAGTTTCTACTGCCTCTTAATCACAGGGATTGATTCAACTAACAATATGCCAGGTGAGATGCAGACCCAGAAACTTCCCCTCATCTTACTCCATTTGCTCTAGCTGTCAAAAATTGGCTCATACGTGCAAAGAAATGATGCATTCTCCAGTACAACCAAATTGGTGTATTTATTTATTCTTTAAGAATAGTTCTCTGGGTGGATTGAAACACAATTTAAAACAAAACCTTGTAAAAATATTCTTTTAAAAAAAAGTAAAATACCATTCAGAGCATTATTGATTAATTAATAATGTAAAGAATAAAATAAATAAAGACTATTCCTAAATATACTTACCAGGAAGAAGCCCAACTGAGCAAACTGGCTAATTTCACATTGCACTAACCTATGGTTTGTTTAACCATGGTTCACTAAATAAATGACAATAATCTGAAATTACTTAGTACACAAAACCAACCAAATTGCAGGGTTGCTTAGCAGAATGATTAGATTCACATAGCCATGCTGTGGTTTAATTATGTTTACTGTGTTACAAAAACCCATGATTGTTGTTTATACAATAAGCTTATAATATTATTTAAAATGTTTTGACTTAACCCCATGCTGTGAGAACACAGCCAGTCTTTTAAGTTACAGTTATGACAAGTTTGCAGCCACACTTATAAATAAGAACATATATGCAAATCACTTGTCTCCCACCTACTGAGTGACAATTTTCTTCTTTGGTTTTGCCAAAGAATAAGTGGTCAGCCTGTCCCAACCTTGATTGCAGCCAGATGTATGCATGCTTTTCATCATCACCTAGGTGACTCAGGTTACGACAGCAATTGGGACCAGGATTGCCATCTCTAAGCGATGCAATCGTAAAGCACAACATCATGTGACCACATCGCTTAGCGACAGCAATCCCAGCAGACCTGCATGCCATCATAACCCCAACACGGGTCATTAAGAGGGAAGCGGCAGAAGTCCCAGGTAAGGAGCATAGGGGTGCGGGGGGGGGGAGTGCCTGGGAGGGCCGGTGCAGTCTGCACACTGGGGGCGGGGGGGGAGGTGCTGTGAGCAGGTGAAAAAGCAAGAGCAACTTGCCAGAACAACTTCCAACCTGCCCTGCCAGTCATCCCATTGACTTTGCTTGTAAGAAGCCGGCAGGGAAGGTCGCAAATGGTGATCCCATGACTGAGGCTCCCTGTGACATTGTAATTGTGAGCCAGGCACCCAAGTACCAGATTATGATCACATGACCACGAGGGTGCTGCAATGGCCAGAACTTCAAGGACCAGTTGTACATCCATTTTTTTCAGTGCCGCCATAACTTTGAACAAATGGACATAAGCCGAGGACTACCTGTAATTTATTAAACTTGTATGCTATCCAACTCTCAACAACTCTGGGTGGCTCACAACAGTCAAACAAAGAAATTACAATAAAATGAACATTTCAATAAGCTTTCCTTCAAAATAATGGGCCACAGAGTGAAGCCTGCTACGCCACTCAGCCTCAGCACCTTTAAGATATGGGGACTTCAACTCCCAGAATTCCCCAGCCAGCAACAAAACATTCCATCTCATCTAGGTCGGGGCGTGCCTCGTACGCAGGTAGGCGGGGCAATGGTAGGGAGGCGTGGCTTTGCCTTTTTCCCAACACGCCATCGGTTAGGAAAGAAAAAACGAGGGGGCGTTACCGCGCCAGCGCGCGAGAAGCGTGTTGACGTCATGCCGCCGAGCGCCCGTGCCTTTTGTCCGCATTCGAAAGGCGCGGCCTGAATTGAAAGGGGCTGCCGCCGCCATCTCCGCCGCCCAGGCACGGTCAAAGCAAAGGTGGGCGGGGGATAGCCTGCCGTGGGTAGGCTGAGGTGCTGGGGCGTGGCTATGGCCCTCTCACGCTTTCGGAGGGAGGCGGGGCGTCTGGCAGACACGCCTCCTAGTTGCTTGCCCCGCCCCTTCCTTGTCCTTGTGGCCCAGGCCACGTGAGAACCAAACCCGCTGTGGGGAGGAGTGCGCGCGGGCATAGTTGGGGACGGCGAGCGAGTGAGGGGGATTCGTTCCCCTTCATGCCGTCTCTCTTCGCGGGATCTCTCTGCTGGTAAAGCGGCTGCCCTTCCTTTTCGCGTTCTCCCAGCGAGGTGCGAGGCCCTGGTGAGAGGCTAACCCAGCGCTGGAGGGGGGAGAACGTGCGCGTGGAGGAGGATCAGGCGGAGAAGTGGTGGGGGGCGCGCGAACGGTGGTCTCTGAAGCCCCAGGTCTCGCATCATCAGCCTTCATAATAACATTGCCAATATCTCTGGGCAGCCCGTGGCCGACCTTCTCGAAGCTGGATGGCTGCCCCCCGAGGACTTTTTTCCCCCAAAGTTCAAGGTGGTCTATTTGGGTTGTCTACTTGTTCCCTCCCCCAGATCACATGGTCTTTGGTTGGGGGTTGTTTCCTGCTTTTGCAATAGACTAATGCAGCTTTTCTCTCTGTGGTTGAGCTGCAATAACCATTGTCTCCCCCCTAATAATAATAATTTCTTTTTCACAGCATCAAACTAAGCAAAGGAAATTGCATGCTACTTTCTCTCAGAGCTTTTCTGAAGGCAGCCAGGACCCTTAGCAGAAGTGAGAAATTGGCCTTGCTGCCAAAGAAGACACGCAGTCACACCGGTGTGTTCAGATTCCAAAACACGGGTGCCTTGCCTTTGACCAGCCTGTGGTACCACCAACCCGGCGTCTCTAGCTTTCCCCTCCCAGCAGCTTTGCATGCTTGTCATCTGACGCCCCTGTGCACCGCCTCTGAGATGGCAGAGCAGCGGTACTGCGTGGACTATGCCAAGCGAGGCACCGCTGGCTGCAAGAAGTGCAAAGAGAAGATTCTCAAGGGGATGGTACGCATTGGAAAAGTGGTGCCCAATCCCTTCACTGAATCTGGTGGAGACATGAAGGAGTGGTATCATGTCAAGTGCATATTTGAGAAACTGGAGAGGGCTCGGGCCACAACAAAGAAGATTGAAGATATCACAGATCTGGAAGGCTGGGAGGAACTGCAGGAGGGTGAAAAGGAGATGATCAATCAGCACATCTCAGGTCAGCTGTGCATCAGGGTGGTGATGGTGGTGGTTCCAAATAAAGTAAGGTTTCCCGAATATCTCTTTGCATGACCCCTGTGGAGAGGTAGAATAAATTCTGGATATTTTGAGGCTGTTAGAGTCAAACTGCATGACTGATTCTGTCAAATTACACAGGAGGACAGGTTTGGAGAAGGGCAATGAGGATTATCAGAAGTTTGGAAATTGCCCTATGAAGGCCCTGTCAGGACCTTCATAGGGCAATTTAGCACTTTTCAAATAAATGTCTCATTTTTTTAAGAATATCAAGACCTGTTCTCTGTTGTTCCAGAATTCAGGACACAGAATAATGAATAACTCCCCATCTGTTCACAGAACTTTCTTCCAAAACTGCAAACACTCCAAAGAAAAAGGCCATCATCCAGGCAAAGATTTCTCCTGGTGGACAAATAACGTCACCCAAGAAAATGCCTCTGGTTTCTTCAGATCCTTCGCCAAAGAAATTTTCAGGTTTTACAGGTATGTGAGAACTTTTACTTTCTTGCAACATATTGCTGACATTTCATTTTGAGTCAGGGTAGCAGTGGAAGAAAAATAATAAGCTGTGGCTGATCTTGGTTCAGCAACCTATTAGCAATTTTTAACTTCTAAAGAAGGGAGTAGATTAAGGACAATTGTTTCAGATTTCAGTTAATGCTAAGTAAAAATGATATCTGATTGAAGTTCAGAGACGTGTTCAGTATTAAAAAAGCCACTGACTGGTTGAAGTGGACAGGATAAAACAGAAGGGTACCTGTTCATGTTAACTAGGCAGAGTAGCACAGTGTATCCTGCAAACTTACAAATTTTATAGGGCTGAGCAAAATAAAGGCCTTTGTTGTCCCAAAATTCAGGATGAGATTGGTGCTTTTTCCCTTTCTTAATGTTAAGTATTTTACAACTCTGTGTTTGTTTGTTTGTTTGTTTATTTATTTTATTATCAAACTTGTATGCCACCCATCTCCCCCAACGGGTGACTCTGGGCGGCTCACAGTAATAAAAAAGAAAAAACACAAGTCCCTCCAACCGTGGATAAAACCTATAAATAATTAAAAAACATACATTAAAAATGCCCTAAAACCTCCTATAATTTTTAGCCCTAAAAACCTGCAAGATGCTGGGGGGTGGGGGGGGCAAACCCATCGCCCCACCAGCCATCTCCACAGGCGCGGGCCCCCCTCCGGCCCCCAGGCCTTCTGGCAGAGCCAGGATTTAATTGTTCGGTTGTAACCAAGAGGCAAAGTGTATCTCTGCTGTCAGAGGTTTTGAAAAAAATGTTACGTTCTCATGAAATGCTCAGCCATGCTTGCCCTAACTACAGATCGGTCACTTCCCCAGTGACTGAGTGGCAGGTTGGTCTGCAAACTGAGGACTGCTTCCGTTTACTAAAGACTGGCCATCTTTGGCAGTGTGCCAGCCATCTTTACGGTGGCCAGCCAGCTGTCCCCTCCTGTCTTTTTTTAAATAGCATAAGAAATAAATGTGGAAGGCTCCATCAGCCGACTCGGGATCTGACTTAGCCTGGATGCAGTGGGAGGGCAAAGAGCCAGAGCGACTCCGGTCAGGTTCTTGGGAGCTGCCTCAACCTGAAAATAAGCCTTTTTCCCAGCACCAGAGTCTTCTCTAGCAACATCTATCTGTTGAAGTGAAAGGGATAGAGTTACCAAAATTTCAGCAACTGAACGGTTTCCATTGCGGACCCATTCATCTCCTAAAAGGTTAGGGTGGCGCCTTTGGACGTTTCTAATGGGTCTTTGAACTGGTAAGAATTTGGGTCTTTTTGCTGACAGCAGATGTGCTTGCAGGTATGAGAACCCGCCCTTACAGGTAGAAGCGGCCACCTCTTTTTCCCCCCCAAAAAGTTTAGCTTCCTATCTCTGTGCCCTCAGCCTGAAGAGAAGGCTGATATCAAATTAATTTTCTGAGTCTAGATCAGTGTTTCTCAAACTTGGCAAGTTTCAGCTGTGTGGACTTCGACTCCCAGAATTCCCTAGCCATCATGGCTGGCTGGGGAATTCTGGGAGTTGAAGTCCACACAGCTGAAACTTGCCAAGTTTGAGAAACCCTGGTCTAGATGATATGCAGTGGTCAGTCTCTGCTATTCCAGCCTTTCCCCAACACAGGAATTCTTGGATTTCCAACTTGGGGCAACCTCCTGGTATTGTGTTGGCGGTTAAATATATTATGCGAATGTGGCCACTGTTTTATTTCTACTGAAGTGAAAAAAAACCCTAATATTATCTGTCACTGTTCTGGGAATAGGACGGACTAGAATAGTGGTAGACAATGTTATGTTCCCCAAATGATTTGGATTATAAAGTCTTCATGATAAGGTAGACTTGCTGGAGCTTATGAGCATTACAGACAAAAAAACATTGGGGAGGAACTATATTGCCTACTTTGGGGGGTTGTAAATACAGATGTAAATACAAATAGATGAGGGGGTAGAATTGGCTGTGATACTTCCCTTTCTCTGAAATAGTTTTCCCCTGGAGATCAAACCAACGCCTATCCTGAATGTTTGAAAAGCTCTAAAGACTTTGTGCTTTTCCAGCATGCTTTTGTAGCATGAGATGCTGAGCAGACTTTGATTCCTCCTGCAATGGGGAATGTTGTACAAGATTGGTTGTTAACAGCGTACATACACTGCTCCCAGGTTCAGCTTATGGTCACTCACACACTCACAGCCTGTTGAGGCACGCGGATCTTGTCAGCTCCCCTTGCTTTCTACCTGGGTTTTCCAAATAGGTGCGGCTGGAGCCAGGAAATAATTAGGGATACACACAAATCACTTCCAACCGAACACTGAGGCACAAGAGGTTCTTTGTAATACACAGAGACCCAGTGAATTTAAAGTAACAGCAAAACTTTACTGGTTGCAAGGTACATTTGCTCTTTCTCATACACACACACATCCACACTTACCCATGTCCTTCCCAACTAAGCTGCCAGGCACTAGCTAGAGGGACGGAAGCAGCCAAGTCTGGATCCAAAGGTGACTCAGATGACTCAAACGACTCAGAGTGGGGGGGCTTTGAGACCCCTTTTACCCCAAAAGTCCTTGCTGGGTTGATTTACAAGTTGATGGGATTGGGGTGAGGGTTTCCATGTGCTCAGGCCCAACTTCCTTTTTCTGGTTCAGGTCCTTTGTTTTTTTCCTTAACCTTGCTTCCTTCTTATCTACCTCCCTGAAGGGATCTCATAGATAAGTTTCCTGGCTTTTGTCCTCTCTGCTTACGTGCCTGCTTCATCTTTAGGTTATGGCAGCTTCAGCCCAGTCTCACACTGGGCAATCCTGATAAATCTTTCTTACTTGTATCGTTTTTAATCTAATTACCGTATCAGATGCTTATGTCGCTCAGAATCAATAATGATCAGGGCGGCATATAAGCCCTCCTATAAACATATAAGAAAGCCAGTTTGATGTAGTGGTTAAGGTGCTGGCCTAGGAACCAGGAAACTTGAGTTCTAGGCTTCTGTTAAGCATGAAAACTGGCTGGGTGACTTTGGACCAGTCATTTTCTCTCACTCCAGCCCACCTCAAAGGGTTGTCGTTGTGGGGAAAATAAAAGGAGAAAGCATTAGGTATGTTTGCTGCCTTGAACTGCCCAAAATGTATAAAATAAAAATATAGTAAGTAGATAAATAAAATCAGGACATTTCTGTTTGCTCTGAAATTCTTTGTCTGCTCAGCAAAGGCAGGCACTTCTGAGGAAATAGCTACCTCTGGCTCTTCCCACAAGCCAAGCTTGTCCGCCGAGAAGAGTGATCCAAAACACAAAGACTGTTTGCTGCGGGAATTCAGGAAGCTGTGTGCGATGGTGGCTGACAAATCCAGTTACAATGTCAAAACTCAGATAATTCAGGACTTTTTGCAGAAGGGAAGCAGTGGAGGTACAACCTATTTCTCTTTGTTTTCATTGGCAGGCGCACTCAGGTCTGGGCAGAGGCAACTCAAATGGGGGATAAACATAATGTTTATTATAATTTAATAGCAATGTATTGTGTGTGTGTGTGATTTATTATAATACTAAGGATAAGAGATGCCCTGGGGGAGGGCACTAGGAGTGGGGGGAGTAGCAGGATCTCTATTGATAAAAGCACTGAAATAGCACAATACTAAGAAAGGCACAGGATCACCTAGCAGATGTTGACCTGGGGAGGGAGGTGTCTGTTATCCCTAATGGTTAGCATTATTCTTCTCATCAAATGCAGCCTAGAACAGGAGTAGGGAGGCTGAGTCAGCTGCCAGTCTGGAAAAGAGTAGCCTCTCTCTGCTGACCCTTGGCAAACATCTGTACCTCTTCCAGATGGCTTTCGTGGTGATCTCTACCTAACAGTAAAGTTACTTTTGCCCGGAGTCATTAAGAGTGTTTACAACTTGAATGACAAACAGATCATCAAGCTCTTCAGTAGGATATTCAGCTGCAGCCAGGAAGACATGGTTCGAGACCTGGAGCAGGTGGGCAAAAAGGAGTTGGATTTTTGGTTGACTGTATTCCTGTGTATAACAAGCTCCTGTGTATAAAGAGAGAGCAAACCCCACTCTCTCTGGCACTGATGACATTACCTAGTCGGGTAATGAAATGTCTGCAAGCAAACAGCCAAGCTCGGAGAGCACCAAGGGCTCTACTGCATACAACATGCCTCTTTAGAGAAAATCTCCAGCTTGGTACTCCAAGAGTGCCAGTTTGCACAGGCAATTTGTTTGGTGCTTACTAGATTCCTTTTCCTACTTGATTTTTTTACTTAAAAAGAATAATAATTTAAAAAATGGCAAACTGGCCTGTCTGCAAAACAGAGCAACAGCCTCTATTGTTATCTTTATTACCAAAATGATTTTGGACCCTAAACAAAATCCACCAGCTTTTTAGAAAATGATGGATACTTTTTTTCTTTTTGAAGAAAAAGCTGTCCAGAAAAGAAAAATAGGAATAGGAAGAAGTGTCCTATAAGAAGGGGGAGAGAGAGAAAGTGTCAAGTAGCATTTGGTTAAGTAGCTGGCTTGTAACTCTTCTTCTCCAGCAGACACATTGTGTCAGAGTCTGCAAGTTTACCCCCATCATATTCCCAAATTCTAAATGTGCCCACCATCACTCCCAAAATTGTACCATTGCTCCGAAAATTGTGCACCTCTGCTCAATCCCATTCACTTGGGGCAGCCTGCAACGTCTTAGTGATTTTTTTTTTTTGCAAATACTTTTAGCTTGACACTTCAAGCAGGTTTCGTTGATAGTTTACTAGCTAATGGCTTCTGCACATCCACTCTAGCCCTTGGGAAGAAAGGCATCTGATTTCTGAGCTGTAAAAGGCACTCAGAACTTCCATTCCCCAAAGTGGGTGATGCCAGAAAAAAAAAAAGGTTAATTACATTTAAATGTAAGTCCAGTGAAATTTCAGTCATACTCATTCAAGACTAATCAATAAAACACTCCAAATTACAAGCCAAAGACGCCTCTTCCTCTGCATGCCGCAGTGCTCTTTGCAGCTGTCTCCTTTTTTGCTTTAAATCAGGGTGATGTTTCGGAAACGGTGCGGATCTTTTTTGAGCAAAGCAGGTCTTGCCCTCCTGCTGCCAAGAGCCTTTTGACAATCCAGGAAGTTGATGAGTTCCTGACGCAGTTATCCAAACTTTCCAAAGAAGAGGAGCAACAAAACCTACTGCAAGAGATTGCACTGAGGTAAAAAAGGAAAGATTTATGATTTGAAAAGGGGGGGGTGATCAAATTGGAGCAAGTATGCATGCTTAGATGTGTGTTCAGACATTGGTTAGTGCTTCCAGAGCTTAACAGGTTCTGCTCCCATTCCCTATGATAGAGGTCCTGTTTTGGGGCAGCATAAACATACACAAAATATAAAACTAGAGGCCCAGGTTCTCAGCTGCGTATTCACATAAGCATACTGCATTTGTATGCCTCTCTATTTTTAGGTGCACCGCTAATGACCTGAAGTGCATCATTCGGCTGATTAAGCACGACTTGAAAATGAACGCTGGCGCGAAGCATGTGTAAGTTGAGATCAGGTTGAGGAGAATGTCAGAAATTTAAAAACAGAGCATGTCAGTGGTGTGAGTAAGGAGATTAAATAATTGGATAGACAAGAGGTCTGCTAATTAGTTCCAAGAACCTTTGAACTCTGATTGTCAGTCACAGTGGAAGAAAGGCGTTCCTTTCAGGCTTGGTCCAGAGACTTCCCAGAATCCATGCTGGACTAGATAGCCTTTGCAGCGTGACCTTGCAAAGCTTTTGTTATTAAAAGAGTAATTATTACTTTTCTTTAAAAGGCTGAAAGTGTTAAAATAGGGTGCCTTGAGGAACAGCCTTACACTCAAGGAGTCCCTGTCATAGAGATTCTGTTGTCTACCATAAATCGTCTCTCCAACTAAACACGCACCCTTAATAACATCTCCAGATGCTGTTGAACTAAACCTCCCACCAGCCCCAGTCAACATCACTAATAATTGGAAAGTAAATTCAAGATATTTAGACGGATGCAACTTGGAGAAATCTGTCTTAACCGAACAGGTAGAATCTAGAAGCAGTCATTTTTAAAATTTGTTTATGCATCCGTTCTTTAGATTTAAACCCAGCCCTTCCTCTAGAAAGTCAGGATAGCACACACAGCAATTCCTCCTATTTTTTTCCCCACAACAGTATCCCTTTAGGATAGGGAGAAAATGACTGGCCCAAGGTCACCTGTCAGCTTCCATGGGTAAGGATGGACTTAAACCTGAGGCTCCCCAATTCTTGTCCAGCTACACTACATTCATTCCTTTTCTAAACAATAATTATCCTGCTCTTTTCATATCCAGACTTGATGCATTGGACCCCAATGCTTTTGAGGCTTTCAAAGCATCCCGTAACCTCCATGACGTGGTGGAGCGAGTGCTGAAAAACCAGCAAGAGTCTCAGCCAGGCATGAAGAAAATTCTTAGTGTCCAGGCAGCCCTGATGACCCCAGTTCAGCCCATGCTGGTAAGGAACAACAGTTTCTCAGCTGCAGCATCAGGCTCTGGAACAACCTCTTTATCTGTGTCATCCTGTTACTTTCAGGTTTTATTGGTAGTTAAGCATGTATTTACTTAGTTTAAGCATTGATTTAGTTATAGTCTTCCTTTTTTCTGAGAGCAGAAAGGGGCCTATAAGAGACTTCTCTGATTTTACCCTGACATCAGGACTGAGAGAGAGGGATTGGCCAAAGTCACCCAGTATGCTATATGGTTGAGTGGCTACTTGAACCAAGGTCTCAGTAGTCCAAGCCCAACATCTTAATGTTTTTTTTATTCTTTTATTTGTTTGCATTGTGTCCATCACTCAGCAATTTACAAAGCAGCTGTAGAACAATATAATCAAACCTGCAGTATAAAAAAATCAAACCAAGGATAAAATGAAGAGTTCCATTGATTTTTGTTAGCTTGTCTGCCATACTTGAGAACCCTTGTATAGTCCTTTAACTATGCATTTTGGAGAGTTTACAGCTGTTGATGGTGCATTTCTAGGCCATGATCAAATTAAAGCTAATTCTCTTACTGTTCTAAAAATAGGAAAGTGAGGCTCCTCCTTGCAGTGTATTTCCTGGAAAGCAAAAATCTTGTTGATCATCTGTATTGCTTTGTCATTCAGCCTACACAGCACTGCTTACCCTACGTTGTCCCTAGTCCTAGTCTGGCATTCCCCGAAAAGCTGCTCTGCATACGTGGACAGTGTTGCCCTCTGGCATCATTTATGAGACTTATTCTTCTCTCAGACACCTATACAGAGATCTCTAAAGAGGGACCCCTCATGCATGCAGTTGTATCTGCACTGGCTTCCATCCAAACAAGAACCTGTATGTGCACAAGTCCTTGGCCATGCTGGCTAGGAATTCTGGGAATTATAGTCCAGGGTATCTGAGAGGTGCTTGGTTGGGGAGGGTTGCTCTGGGTGGGGCCATGTCTCCTTTGCCAGAAGTTATAAGCTAAGAGTTATAAACTGGATTTTTCTCTCTTCCCTATTCTGTTAAGGCCGAAGCTTGCAAATCTATTGAGTATGCCATGAAAAAGTGTCCCAATGGCATGTATGCAGAAATTAAGTATGATGGAGAGCGTGTCCAAGTGCACAAAAAGGGAGATCATTTCAGCTATTTCAGCCGCAGTCTGAAACCAGTTCTCCCTCACAAGGTTAGTGGAGTTGATGGGTTGCCTCTGGAGAAAAGTACTGGGAGTTGAAGTCCACACATTTCAAAGCTGCTGAGGTTGAGAAACAGTGGGCAAGTCTAAACTTTCTGTCTGCTTTAAGTACCATATAGTAGTTCTTTGGCCAGTGGATACGCTGAAAAATTCACAGAATATATTTGCTTGCTTGCATTTCATCAGGTGGCTCATTTTAAGGACTTCATCCCCAAGGCCTTTCCAGGAGGGCACAGTATGATCTTGGACGCTGAAGTTCTTCTGATTGACACCAGGATAGGGAAGCCTCTGCCTTTTGGGACCCTCGGGGTGCATAAGGTACATCAGAAGATGATCTCTCCCATCGCGAAAGAGATGGAGTAATCTATAGCAGCCTTTCTTTATAGTACAGGGAGTGAACAGCCTTTATTTAATAGAAAGAATGCAGTAATGAAAAGATTATGGGGAGAGAATGGAGCCCAACTTTCTCCAACATAGTTCTCCAGAGAGGTGGCTTCCAGAATTCTCATCCCACATTAGCAAAGGCTGTGGTGCTGTAGATTTATACTAGAATACATGATGTAGAAAAAATGGACACAGAGGGTTTTTTTCCCCCTTGTAATACTAGAACTGGAGTTAATTTGGTTAAAAGGCAAAATGGCCAGATTTCAGCATCACAGTTCTATGCAATAGGGAGGGTGCTTTTTAAAGGGAGGAAATTGGTTTGCCCTCTCCAATTCTGTGACTGTTTTTATAAAAAATGCAAACAAAAATAATCTGCAAGGGGTGCACAGGAGGGCCACAGGTTATCTATCCCTAGCTTAGAGCTTTGTCCCTCTCCAGAATAGAATAGCCTTGTTTGTTGCTGCTCATAAAATGATGTTACATTTCAGCTTCTTTGCTGTCCTTTTGCAGAAAGCTGCTTTCCAAGATGCCAATGTCTGCCTTTTTGTCTTTGACTGCATCTATTTCAATGATGTCAGTCTGATGGACAGGTGAGTGCATAATGAGTGCCATTCCTCCTCTCCAGCAAGATGGGCCTAGTAGAACCCTGTGTCACTATCATTGTTTCTTATATCAGCCTGAATCTGAGCAAAGAAAACCAAGGCCTATGTTTTTAGTTATATGGGTCTCTGCTCCATGTAAATCTGTGCCAGACTACATGCACCCTGTATGTTTAAACTGATTCTACACAAAGGCTCCAAACTAAATCATGGTAACTGTGTTCCCACAACCTACTTAAAGAGCTTAGATAAAGACCTAACAGGTGATTCACACAACATTCTACAGTGTGGTTTGGTTAGATGTGTATATGTATAGCTAAGCACATGCAAGCCTAGCCTGTTTGATTAACTGATGGTTCAGTGTATTGAGTGGACCCAAAAGATGGTTTGATTCAGTAACCATCTTAATCATGTTGTGTGAACATAGACATAGACATTTTCCTGAGCTACTTTGTGGTTGGTTTGGCTTAAGGTATTGTTCAAACACAGCCAGTTCTGGTTTGTAAGCCAGGATTTCTGGCTTAGCAAGTGAGTGGCAGGAGGTGCAAAGAAGTGCAAGTCATACAGTTCTACATAACCCTGACCTAAGACTTGCATTGAATCAACATTGTCTCTGTCTGAATGAAGAGCCTCTCCTCTTCATTGCAAGAAGCTGCCCCCTTTATTTGGAGTGACCAAGAGAGAAAAAGATTGATGGGTCAAGAAAACAGAGTTGACCATGAGCCACAGAGCTGTGAAGGTATTAGCTTAACCCTTTCTAAGCAAGGAAGATACTGTCAGTTCACCTGTGCCAGGCACCACTATGTGGTCCTGTGAGTTCATGCGAAAAAAGACTGTTGGCTTGTGGTGGAATGTACAATAAGCAGAACATGGATGTTCCAGAGTATTTTAAATCTGCTGCCCATAAAGATGACCTTGGCGAAGCCATCCAGAAGCTTTTAAGAGAACAACAGTCAGTTTCCTTCTTTGACCTACCTCGTCTGTGAACACCTTAACTCCCAGAATTCCCAGCCAGCACTCTGGGAGAATGTCCAGTTGGAGATGATTATTTTTGGTCGTGGTCAACAAAGTATGTGCAAAAGTGCAGGATCTGCTTGACATTAGAATCACTAAAGGGACTTTCTCCCACCCACTTCTTTCGTCTGGTGACTTGCCCGTGTCTGTTTCCTTTAGGCCTCTGCGTGAGCGTCGCAGATTTCTCCATGATAACATGGTGGAAATCCCCAACCGAATTCTCTTTTCAGAGATGAAGCATGTCACGGTAGGTGCCATTTTGGATGGCAAAAATGAGACTTGGAGAAGCTTAAAAATGTACGCTGGAAGGTTCTCTGGATCTTCCATACATGGGTGAGCCATTGGATGCTTAACCTTCTGTGTCTCACAAAAGTTTGTGTGCTCTTGCCCAGCCTGATGCCATTCATTCATTCATTCATTCATTCATTCATTCATTCATTCATTTATAGAACTTATATAGCTGCCCATCTCATACAGTGATTCTAGGCAGCACACAACAAGCAATAAAAACAAAATAAAAACAACAGCACCCCTCCCCCCAGGTGCCAGACCAGCTATGAAGTGTTCTTTCCAGATTCCCCATCCTGGGGCCCTTCAGAGGTGTTGTGTACAACTCCTGTCATCTCCCAGCACACCTGGATGAGTAGAGAATGGTGTCAAGAGTAAGGGAAATACCCTTGACAGAAATATGCAAGAACTGTTACTTAAGCGAAGAGGGCTGAAACAATAAATCCTGGGAAGCAAAATAGTATTCGGAAGCGACTCAAGCAGGCTCTTCCCTGATTCACTGGGGTATAAAAAGGAGGGGAGGTAAAGAACAGTCAAGGTTGCAAGATTCTGTTGTTATAGCCAATCTCAGTATAGTATAGTTCTGGTGTTTCTGTGGAACTGATTTTCTGGTCTGGTCTGAGGAAATGGAATAGGTAGCACAATTAAGACAAATGGGCTGTAATGGGATGCTAACTCCTCTAACTTTATAATTCATGAAAGGTATGTATGCCAAACATAGGTCATAAGAGGTAGAAAGTCTTTGGTAGGGAGGGAATTTTCAAGCAAAATGAAAGAGTGCGTTTCCCCCTAGGTTATGTGGCTGGCTTGTTATCTGAAATAAAGTGGGCAATAGGCCAATTAGATTTTCTGGATAAGACTTTCAGTAACATTTAAATGTCTAGTGGGGTCCCTAATCTCAGTCCTGCCTTTGTAACTTTCTGTTTTCCTTCTTTCCAGAAAGCCTCAGACCTTGCAGACATGATCAACCGGGTCATCCGCGAAGGGCTGGAGGGATTAGTGCTGAAAGATGTGAAGGTACGTAGGCTTCTTTTTTTGCCATGCCCATTTATGCCTGCAGGCTGCAAAGTCTGTAAAACTGAAAATATGTAACTGGAAAGCATCTGCTTTCTGACTTCAGAAATGTCCTAGTGTCATCCTCCCATCCCATATTAAAGACTAATAGGCCTTGATATTGTCATGAATATATTCAGTTTCCTTTTAAAGCTATCCAGGTCAGCAACCATCCATCTTACAGTCATAAGTTCCAAAGACTGTATGTACTTTGTGAGGAACTTCCTTTTGCTTGTTCTTAATCTCCTTCTAGTCAGCTTCATTAGATGGTCCTGCTCCTGGTGTTTTGAGAGAGGGGGAAATCACCCTGTCTGCTTCCTCTATGACTTGCTTGATTTTATACACCTCAGTTACATCCCTTCTTTTTCCTAGCTCAAGATTTTCCCCATTTTCAAGCCTGTTGTTGTAGGAAAGATGTACAATCTGATCATTTTGACTGTCCTCTTCAGCATTCCTCCCAAATCTCCAAGAAAAAAGAGCTTAATCCCAGGACGATAAAAAGAAAGGGATTCTGGAGAAGCCACTTACATTCATTACCCCGACTCTGTCAAGGCATCTGGTACTGTTTCAGAGGAACTCAGAGCTAGAAAGGGCTGTAAAATAATTGTTGTTAAGTCACAAATTCCTTGTTGAAGATAAACAGACCTCTAGAAAGGGATAGAAAAGTTGTTGAAGACACAGTACATTGTTGGTTTCCCGCAGCAGGCTGATCAATTGCTGTTTTCCCAGTGGCCAGTATAAATGTGTTCAGGAGACCCCTTAGCTCCCTGAGGTCCAGATGAAGCCCTTGTTGCTAATTCCTGAGGCAATTTCCACAGATCCCCACTTAGGTAGCACTTGGAAGACCTCCCAGCCTTGATCCTGGAGAACAGCTGTGAATTGGAACAGGTGGCTTCTGTAGAGGCTGCACTTAATATTTGGGGGGGTGAAGGCCTAGAGTGAGTGGGGTATTGATGCAAAGTGGGAGACTGTGCTACAGCCAGGAACAAAAATCCCTAGGATTCTTAGGGAAGGAGTAGGGGAATTACTTCATTTTTTAGTAAGCTAAGCTTATTTTGAGAGCCAGTTTGGTGTAATGGTTAAGGCTAGAAAGTGGGAAACCGTGAGTTCTAGTCCTGCCTTAGGCACAAAGCCGGCAGGGTGACCTTGGGCCAGTCACTCTCAGCCCTAGGAAGGAAGCAGTGGCAAACCACTTCTGAAAATCTTGCCAAGAGAACTGCTCTAAGCAGTTGACAGGATTCATCACTGACTTGAGGGCACAGAATAAAATACCAGCAGATATTTGTGCATTTGTTACTTTTGTGTCTCCTTGTTGGACCTACCTTTTTGGTCATGAGCTCAAGGCAGCCTATATAGTGCTCCATCCTCCCATTTTTCTCCACAGCAGCAACCCTGTGAGGTAGGATGGGTTGAGAGAGACTGGCCCAAAGTCACTCAGTGTGTTTCTGTGGTTGAAGGTGGACTTTAACTTGGGTTTCCCCAATGGTAATCTGACATCTTAACCAATACACCGTTCCTTTTTTTAAAAAGTGACATATTTAATTCTGGATGTGATACGCTCTTGAGTGGAATTATGCAGTTTGAGGCTCCGGGATTGCATGCAACTCCCAAAAAACTTCCCAGAGTTCCTCTAAAAGCTGCTGCTGAATTGAAATTTTTGTTGTGACCAAAGAGGAAATTGGTAAAATACATAAGGAGTAATCATGAGAACCATACTGAATGTAATTTAAGTTGTCTTCTGACCTGGCTCCCCTCTTTACCTTTTCGAATGCACATACCAATTAAAGGCCTCCAAAAGTGGGCTCTGCGTAGAGAGAATGGTGCTGGCCTTCCATCTTTGGAGTCTATCTCATTCCCTTTCTGCTTTTGCTTTGGGTAGAGTATTTATGAACCAGGAAAACGCCACTGGCTCAAAGTGAAAAAGGACTATCTGAACGAGGGAGCAATGGCAGACACAGCAGACCTGGTGGTTTTGGGTGCCTTCTATGGCCAGGGGAGCAAAGGTGGGTGTCTTTAAGAATCCAGACTGAGAATCCAGACTCTTTCTTTCTAGCTCATACTGACCCGCTGTAGTTCTCCACGGTTTTAGAGGGGAGTTTTGAGATGTTGAAGTTTGAAGTAGGAACTCCTACATGCAGCTCAATAAGGAACAGAAATGCCTACATTTATGCTGAGTCAGTGTAGTCACTGTTGTTTAGAGTCACTGACTATAGCTCTCCAGGATTTCAGATTGGAATTTCTATCCTAATGGAGTTATTGGGGGTGGAACACAGGAATTTGTACATGCAGGACACATGGTTGATTATTAAAAGAGTCACCTGTTGGGGGGAGATGGGCAGCATACAAAATTAATAACAAATAAATAAATAAAAAATAAACTATGGGATGTTTTGTAATAGTAAGAGTCTAATCCTCACGGTGCTACATAAAGAACTGATTGGATTAGGGATCTGTCTCATTATAAGCCTACTTTTAGCTTAATCCTGTGTGCATTGCTTTGCAGTGGCTTTTCAGAGCCTCAGGCAGCTTTTCTCAACCTTTTAACCAATTCTCAGGAAACATCTACCTAAAAATCCAAAAAATACCAAAACTTCACAATATAATTCACTTCCAACCTACACAATGTTTAGGATAGCAAAGTGGTAGGCCAGCAACTAAGTCATGGCCAATAAAAATTCCCACCACTGAGAGTGCTAGCATTGGGTGGCATGCAACGTTCAAAAAACAAAGTTTTGAGGTTGCTTCCATTGCAAATTCTGTGTGTCTTTATGAGAAGAGTTTCTGGAAGATAAAATAGATTTAACTCCCCAGATGATCCTTTTTGTCTGCCTCTCGTCGCTTTAGGTGGGATGATGTCCATCTTTCTCATGGGGTGCTATGATCCTGACAGCCAGAAGTGGTGCACAGTGACCAAATGTGCTGGTGGACATGATGATGCCACACTTGCCCGGCTGCAGAAGGAATTGGACATGGTGAAAATCAGCAAGGTTTGTGTTTGGAAGCCCCCTGTGGCTCTTGTCTTGCAGGGAAACCACCAAGTTCATGCTCTAACTTGGAAATACTATAGATAAAAGTAACTTTTTTAGCATTAAAATCTATCTTCTCCAGTATACCAAGATCCAGTTTCTTTTTCTTTTGCTCATTTGCCTATGCACACAAATATTATATTCAGATGATATTTATGTGTTTATTTATTTAATATGCCACTCATCTCCCCCAGAGGGTGACTCTGGGTGGCTCACAATTAAAATAAAACCCCCAAACAGTTAAAAATATAAATATCCACATTAATTTAGTTAAAAATTAACTATATAAAAAGATGTACATGATCTTCCAGGTCTGGGTTTTTAAAGTTCATGGAGGACCATGCTTCTTTCTCTCTATCTCTGCATCCAAAGGAAGATTAAAAGCTTCTATTTCTAATCTCCGATAAGCCAAAATTTGTCATGTTATCCACATGTAGCAAGCTGTTTTTCCAAACCATAGTTTGGTCCTAACTTGATAACAAACATGGTTTTGCAAAGCAGAAGCTTATAAAATTCCCTCACAGATAAATAGGGAAGAGGTGCAGAAGTCTAAGGGTTGCTCCTTCTCATTCCTATTTGTTATTATATTGAAACTGAATTATTCTTCTAATCACTTTGTCGCTTTCTCTAGTATCTCAGAATAATGCTGGTTTGAGATAAGGCCTGGCCTATGATAAGTTTCTAACCTACTCACCTATAGTAAGCTAAAACTTATTTGCAATGCTTCTATATCATCCCTATTATAAAACTCCATGTACCATAAAGCAGTTACAATTATGAAATAATTAACAGTTTCCCACAAACACAATAACAGCCAAAGTCCTATTGAAAATAATCTTCTGTGATTTGGTTTTTGCTTAGTATGTTGTACAGATACTACAGTTTGTAAATCATGGTTTCTGACAATAGGGAGTTCTGTAATTGTGACATTAGCTAATCATGGTTAGACCATGATCTGTGGGCCCAGTCCCACCACACAGTGTGTGAACCCAGTTACTCAAAATCTTCATGCTGTTAGAAAAGTGAAACTATTCTTTCGTTGGTCCTGCCTTCTAGACTACTGAACACCCCAGAATATCTCAGGCCTCAGTCTCAGATTTTATTGCCTCATTGACATTGCCTCATTGAAGCCAGATATAGGTTGCTAATTTGAAAGAAAGCTAGAATAACCTTGTTTATTCTGATTCTGAAATAACAAAGAGTTGTGCCGGTCAGCAGAGCTTCTGAAATGCTTGAACACAGGCTCTTGGTTCAGTCTCTGGAGGAGTCTGCCTTGCTTTAAACTAGGCCTCTAACCTCCTCGGATTATTCAGGTATTAAATGCTCACTGGTGGCAGATTGTCCCCTTCTCTGTCAGAAGCCTTGGAAACTGCAGTGTGATTTGGGAGCCATTTTCCCCTTTAATCATTATTAAAGTGTTTCCCATCCTATAATAAGGGGTTAAATTGATGGGTGCCTCTGTTTCTTCCACTTCCTAGGATCCCAGTAAAATTCCAGACTGGCTAAAGATTAATAAGAATTATTATCCTGATTTCATTGTTCCAGACCCAAAGGTAAAATGTCTTGTGGGAGTGGGTGTTTCCTGGGCAAAAGTGGTTTCCCTACCATGAACCCCTCCTGGGAGAGCTTTTTTAAGTCGTTTGCAGGCCTTAGATGCAGCAGTACTGCTGAAGTGAAACCGGCGTAGCTATGACCAATCCCACGGAAGGGAATCCACTAAAGGTCCACTGCAGTGCAGGAAAGGACCTTTGTTCTTTCACATTTTTCCCTATGATTTCATTCTGTTTACAAAGTTCATCTTCTCAAAGTTACAGAGGAAATTTAAATAGCATTGTATAACCCTACTTCTCTCTAGGCTTCTGAATGCGTTGACAGGAAAATCTTGCAAGAATACTTTTTGTTGTTCAGTCGTTAAATCGTGTCCGACTCTTCGTGACCCCATGAACCATATTGCGCCAGGCCTTCCTGTCCTTCACTGCCTCCCTGAGAGCAGATAAAAACCAATCTAATTATGGAAAGCCGGGAACAATGGGCGTACGAAACTGCATCTTATAGTAGTTATGTACATTCATACCCATTTTGAAGCCATAAGAATTAGAAATTTGAAAAAAAATAGAATGAAGTTCAGCAAGTCTCATGATGCAATGTTCTGTGCCAGAGTCACACTTTATGCAAAAATTGCACTAAAGCCCTGATTATCTGCTGGATATTGCCTTGAGATATTCAAGAAGAGACAGATAACCTTCTGTCAGGAATGTTTTATTTTGGATTCACTGCCCTAAATGTCCTCTGTTATGCTGTTAGGACTGCAAAACATCAGTCTAAAGGTGATTCATTTGAATGTCATAATCAAAAAAACCCTTCTGAATTGATGATTTAATTAAAGCCAGATTGGATGCTTCCAAACTGATCCAGTATTTCAGTGGCATAAAAAGACTTTTTTCCTCAAAGCAAATCAACATAATGATTTGGATTAATTCAGTTATTGGATTCAGAAATTTGAATCAGTTCAGGACTTTGAATTGATTCGTCTGATTGGCTAAATTATCTGATACGATAATTCAAATTGAGCTCACACAATCCAGAAACTGCTAAATTCCATGTTTGTCTCTTAAAATTAATAAAAAGCACAAAAATATATATGGAATTAATGAACCAAGGTTACTCATGGTTCCAATAGAAGAGAATATCTGTAGCTTAGGGTTGAACTGTGGAGACCTTGGTGCTCTCTGAACTTGGTTGTTTCATTACCCAACTAGGTAACATCAATGATGTCACCTAGTTGGGTAATGAAACAACCAAGCTCAGAGAGCACCAGGGACTCCACATTACCCGTGGTGTCTGCAGGCAGTACTCCATCTCTTGCTTTATTGGCAAGGAGGAGGATTTTTCCAATTGTTACCATTTGTCTTAGGAAGCACCAGTCTGGGAGATCACAGGTGCTGAATTCTCTAAAGCAGAGGCCCACACTGCTGATGGGATCTCCATCCGCTTCCCCCGGTGTACTCGTATCCGAGATGACAAAGATTGGACGACGTCCACTACCCTCCCACAACTCAGGGTGAGACATTTGTTCCATGGACATAGCCATGTTGCATATATATTCTGAGCATGCATATACTGAGATCCGTATCTAAGAGGTATGATTCTACTGGTATTTCAGATAACTCAGTATTTCTGCATGATGCATATATCCCAGTTCTCCTCCTCCAGCTTAGCAGCCTTCTTGTCAATCTCTCTTTACCAACACACAATTCATCTTTCTCTGTTGCTTACATATGTTTTCCCTACTCCCATTATATCTCAGGCTACCTTTTTTTAAGAGAATCCTTGACTCCTGAATCTCCTACTTATTCAAGATAGCTATAAGATACCTCCATTTTTCAGTGGCAGTGCTAGGGATAAGGAACAGGAAAGGGGGAATTGTTTATTGTTGCTAGCCACGAAATGTAGGAATGGGTCCCTCGGTATGTTTCTGGGTTCCTCATCTTGCAGAAATACTGTGGGGAAGACTCCTGCCCTCTAAATTGCACTGGTGAATTTTTTGAAAAGCATATGGGTGACAACTTGTGGAAATGGGATCCTGGGTTGCTGCTTCTGATCATCTGGTCTTGTAGATCAGCTTTTGCCCAAAGTTCACTGGGGATAGTTCAAACAAATCTATCTGGAAGATGTTGGCTTGAATGAAGGCGTCTAAGTTCTATTTCCTGTTAATATTACAGAATCCCAGAGAAAATACTCAACAGTATTAGTAATGAAAAATAAAATGTTAGTATGTACACACCAAAGAAAAGATATTAAAGTAGGACAGCAAATTGAGGCTTCTGATAATCCAAAATTTCCCCCATTCCCGTTGAGCTGGAATCTGGCGTTTCTCCCAAGTATCTCTTCTGGGCCGCCACTAGGAAGAATGTATACATTTGTATCCCACTATTTCCTGAAAATACATCACATTTTGCTTTGGTATTAAGGCCAACCACTGATCTTCTTTCTCAAACTTCTTGAGAACTAGCTGCTGCATTAGAAGCATTTTGATCGTGGTATTCAGCGTTCATACCTCTTAGCCAGTATAGCTGATTGCCACAATCCTTTCTTGAATCCTTTGCCACAAACCCCTCTAGTAATTATGGATGTTTCTAAGCAAACAGAGATTGTTTGTTACCCAGAAGTTTCATTGGGAATAATTCAACTACCTATTCTCCCGTCTGTTCCAGAAGAACCTGACTTTTTGTGTTATACCTTGCAAATAGAAGTGGGAGGTTATGGAGGGGCTTGCTAGAAAGTCTTTTTTTTTCCCCTTCATGGAACTCTCTGGCCTTTGTGGGCAGGAGCTGTACCAGTTGTCCAAAGAGAAATCGGACTTCCTGGTGGTAGCTGCGGAGGAGGAGAACTCTACAGCAGGCAGCAGTGGAGAGACTGAGGGCCAGCCCAAGTCATCTTCTCCTCAGAAGGCTGCAAAACAACACTCCGGGAAGTCCCCCGCAAAAGCCAAGAAGCCTGAAGGTAAACAGTGGGGAAAAGGTATTAAAGTTTCTCCCAGGATCCATTTCTACTTTCCCCCAGTTGGATTTCTCTGCTAAGGGCTTGCTCTGTAAAGATCTCAGAGAGGACCGTGGCTTTTGGAATAATTGCAGTGCACCCCATATACTGTATTTCCTCTAGAAACCTAACATTGCAACGCCTTTTTTGCAACTTAAGCACTTTTTTCGTGGCTGCCATTTAAATTGTCAGGTATCCAATACTTAGGCAATCTATTAAATCAGTAATGATATTGTTTTAGGGCTTGTTTGGTAGATACTTATTTATTTTATAAATCAAATTTGTATGCCGCCCATCTCACTATACAAGTGATACATATATGTGGGGCTAATTACCACTGTCTGTTTTGAAAGCTCTAAAATGCTTTTGGGCTGTTCTCTACGCTTAACAACAGTTCCCTTCTCATGTAGGACTGTAATCCAGCAGAAATTGGATCAGGTTCTG
The DNA here is from genome assembly GCF_059951505.1 of Python bivittatus. Classification (NCBI taxonomy): domain Eukaryota; kingdom Metazoa; phylum Chordata; class Lepidosauria; order Squamata; family Pythonidae; genus Python; species Python bivittatus. The sequence goes on from NW_028277096.1 coordinate 9,171,797, forward strand.
TTTTGATTTCTGCCACCAGTGTTCAGAGTGCTCTTTACCCCAATTTCTAGTCAAGCTGGAGTACAATATAAAGATGAGCTTTTCCCCAAGTTGCTTTTTAGTGGTCAGTGTGAGAAGGTACATATTGCATTCCAGTCATTGCAGAAACAATGTTAACTACCTGTTGCCCACTTTGAATCTTAAGATGAAGGCGGCTATAAAATCAGGACTTTTTTAGTCTTTAAAATTGTAGACTAAAACATTTGTTATTTTCCAATACAATATTTCTCAGAGGGAATGGCTGCAGAGCCTGTCTGAAGGTGTCCTCTGCCTTTATTTGCACAGGCAAGATTGTCTTCCTTATGGGAATTTTTTTTCATTGTTTTTTGCCATCTCCTCATCGCTGATCTAGAAATGTTTTTTTTTTCATTAGTCAGCAAACCAGTAGAAAGGTCTCCACTGAAGAAAACTGAGGGAAAGAGAGGAGAAAAAAGGAAGGCACCCGAGCTGGAGGCGGACAAAAGAAAGGTAAGAGTCTCCATGTAAACAAATTTGCAGATTCTGTGAACGGAACCCCCTTGTCATCTATTCTGTACATTCTAAGCTTTCTATAAGGATGGAGAGCTGAACTTCATGCCCCAAGTATATGTTACCTGCGTCTGTTCCATTTCCCAGGCATTTCATACTAGCAGTCAATCTGTATTTCCAAATTTCTTTTCCACTTCAGTGCTGATTCTTGAGGAAATACCTGAGCAGGTTGTGTTGCCCAAACTGGAACTGTTCTAGAGAAGAGTCAGACAGGATTGTCTGATCCACATTTATTGGCTAATATAACTGAATTGCATTTCTCCATTAAAAGATGATCTGCTGCCAATCACCTATTGAGGATATGCTGAGAACAGAGCTGAAAGGTTCCCAAAAGCATCTGATTGGCCACGTCTCCTTCCTCCTTGTTAGAAACAAATGTTGAACTAGATAGTCTCAGCAAGCAGATTCGTTGTTAAAAGCTTCAAGCACCGCATGCCCATCACAAAGCTGGATTAGTGAGTTCTTCAGCACAGCTGTTGTTTTCCTTGCAGAGAAGATGAACTGGAGAGCTGGCAGAGCAGTTCTCTCTTGTGCAAAGGAAGGCAGTGAGAACACCAGGCCCTATTTGAGACCCAGTAAAGTACCATCAGACTTAGCCATTAAATGACTGCAGTAAACCTGACTGTTCTGCTCCTGTTCGTAGATTTTAAAAGCCAGCTTTCTCACTTAAAGAAAAAAACGCAAAAAAACCAATTGGCTGATTAATTTGAATTTTGGCAGCTTTGCACTCCCGCATGAGTGCACCCCCCCCCCCATCAAGCTATAGAAAATTTATCTGGGTGTGGGAGGAAGGCAAGAAACGATGCTGGGTGCAACCGCCTTGCAATTCAGCAAGCAACCTGTGTGTGCATTTTCAACCTTGAGGGCTAGAATCTATGCCGAAGGGTGATTCTCCAGCTGACTGGGAGGCTGTTCATTTTTTCCCTGCTGGTCATCACAGGTCACCAATGCATCGCAAATCAGTTTCTCAAATGTTTTACTGTTTCCTTGATCTTCCTTCTCTTGAAGTAAAACAAGATTCTTGGATTATTTCATCGCTCATTCTTTTTTATTGTATGTTTCCTGAGTCGGTGTAGAATTAAATTCTAGCACTGATGGTATTCACACAAAACATGCTCACTAAAATAACCTATTTTCTAGGCTCACACAGCACATTTAACCAAATAGTCTGGGTTCCCATAGCATGCTAAGCAAGAAAAAAAAACTAAGGTTAATTCTAATCAAGCTTAGCATTTTCAGCAAATGCAGCTGCTGTGGAATCTTCAGCAGACCTGTTTAAGCATGTTGTGTGAAGAGCGCCTCTGAATGTTATAGTACATTTCTCTAAATGAAAGTTGTTAGCATAGATTGCAACAGCCCTGTTTCCATCTGTTTAAAAACCTTTAAAAAACAAAATAATTCTCACTGCCTGTTCATCATCCTCTCGTTTCCTGCCTCAAAACAGCAGATGCTACTGGACATATTCACTGGGGTTAAGCTTTATCTTCCTCCTTCTGTGGAGGGTTTCGGGAAACTCAAGCGTTATTTCATAGCCTATAATGGAGACCTGGTTCAAGAGTATGATGCTACTTCAGCAACCCACGTGATGGAGAGGATGGAAGACAACCCAACTGCTAAGCATGTGTCCCCTGAGTGGATTTGGGAATGCATTCGAAAGAGAAGGCTGGTAACTCCCTGCTAGATTATCTGTTGTAAGCAAATAGTTCCAGTGGAAAACATGGTTACATTTGGAGACTCCTTAACTGCACCCGTTAAATAAGCACCATCTGGAATGAATTACGTACCGAATGAAAAACTAACTTAATAGAAATTAATTTAAAGTATTTCCACTTGTTTTTAATGTTCAGGTTTTTTAATGAAATATAGGGGGAAAAAACCTTATCTGGAAGCCCCCTTCCCTAATTATGACTCACGTGTGCCATAAAACAAATCAGTTCTTCATAACAGAACGTTGTGCAGAAATTGTGTATACAACTTTTTAAAGATCAATTTGGCACTACATAACCATGTGTGTCTAGTCATTTCTATTTCTCAGCCCTTCACTGCTTGACAGTTTAGTTTATCCTTGTTTGCGCCTAGTGCTTTTTAGAAAAGTCACTAGCATGCACTTATCTGCTATGTTTTGTTTGAAGTGAAACACTGCTCCTTTTTGATAGAATTTTGAATGGATGGTCTCATTACCAGATGGATTTGCAGGGGCTGAACAACCATACCAACACATGGTCTTTAACGGTACTATGTCAACATGGAGAACAGCATCCAGTGAGGTAGCTCAGGGTTCTGTCCTGGACCTAATGCTCAGTATTTTCATAAATGACTTAGATAAAATGACAGAAAGGACACTTAACCAAATTTGAGATGACACAAAGCTAGAGATTTCTAACACCTCAGAAGACAGGTTCAAGGTTCATAAAGATACGGATAGACTTGAACGTTGGGCCCTATCCAACAAAATGCAATTCAGTGGGAAGATATACAGGTAGTCCTCTCTTAACGACCCTAATTGGGACTGGAATTTCCCTAGCTAAGCAAAGCAGTAGCTAGGCAGAACATCATGTGACCGCACCACTTAGCGACAGCAGTTCTGGCAGTCCTGGTTGCGGTCATTAGGCAAGAACCACGCCATCATTCGGTGAGGAGCTCACACTTCTCCTGCTCTGCGCAAACTGCAGGCTCCATCCTGCTGTCTTCTCCCTAGCCAGGCTCAGTGAGCTCCATTCTGCAGATGAGCCTCTGCTGCCCTGCCAGAGTCACCTTGGCTTCCTCTCCCCCCAACCTCTGGCCACCCTGCATTCCACCACCTACCCTCACCACCCTCAGCTGACCATCATCTTCCTCCCGCTGCTGATGTGGCACACCCAACCAAGGCAGCTGCTGACTCTTCGTGATATTTCATGCCCGGCACTCAGCCATCCCAGCTATCCCCAGCTGACCTTTGCCATCGTCTTACTCCTCCTGCTGCTGAGGCACACCTGGCCAAGGCGCAGTGGCAGGAAGAAGACAGCAAAGGTCAGCTGGGGGTGGCATGGGTGCAGAGCGGTGGGGCAGCCAAAAGGGCAGAGATAAGGGAGGAGTGCGGGGGGGTGTTGACACACATGCTGTAGTCATAAATGCAGGTGGGTTGCCAAGTGCCCAAATTTTGAACATGTGACTGGAGGGATGCTGTAACAGCCGTAACTTCAAGAACCAGTCATAACTATCATTCATTCAACGCTGTCGTAACTTGGTCACTGGACAAATGGTTAAGGACTACCTGTATAGGGTTCTACACTTAGGAAAAAACATGCATAGGTACAAAATAGCTGGTACCTGGGTCAGCAGTAGTACTTGTGAGAAGAGTCTGGGCATCCTGGTAGACAGTAAGTTAAGCATGAGCCAGCAGCAGTATGTTCAGCTGCTGAAAGAGCTAATGCAAACTTGGGCTGCATCATCAGAGGTACAGTGTCAAGATCACAGGACATGAGTGCTTTACTCTATGCTACATTGGTAAGACCACACCTGAAATATTGCATCCAGTTCTGTCACAATCCAAGGATGCTAAGAAACTGTAATGGTGCAGAGAACAACCAGATGATGAAGGTCTTAGAGGCATTGGGTATGTTCAGCCTAAAGAAAAGAAGACTAAGGGGAGACATGATAGCAGTCTTCCAATGCTGTCCCAGAAAAGAGGGAGTGGATTTATTTTCCATAGCTCCCAAGGGTAGGACTAAAACCAATGGATGGATGATTTGCAAAGGGAAATCTAAACTCAAAATAAGGAAGAATTTTCTGACCTTGAGAGCTCTTAAGCAGTGGAACAGATTGCCTCCTGTCGTCATGGGTGGTCCATCACTGGAGGTTCTCAAGCAGAGTGGACAGCCATTTGTCTGAGATGGTATGAAAATTTCTGCCCTGGATGGGAGTGGACCTGAAGACCTCCAAGGTCCCTTCCAACCCTATGATTCTAAAGGTGCTAGTAGGAATTCATGGACCACAGAGGTGGCTTCAATGTTCTATTAGTTCTGCTGTGGTACTCCATCTGGGAGAAAGGCAGGGAAAAGACTTGTCTGCATTTGCATTCTTACAAAACAGTTTTTTAACTTAACAGCCCAACTGCATTTTTCATGGAAGTTCACATTAACCAGTCATATCTACTGATAATTAGAGCTGGTCTATTTTGCAGGAGTTGTGAAATCTTCTGAACTGAAAACAAAATACTGTGGGGGGGAATTTCCCCCCAAATTTAGGACAAAATGGAGCATTTCGTTCCAGACGGTTTTGAGCATTATGTCATAGATAATGGAACTCAAAGCAAGGCTTTGCTTTTCATCTGAGAGCCACAAGAGTAAATGAGGTGGTACAATACCCACCTGCAACTTGCAGAAAAAATGGTCAAGGGGGATTTTAAATTATCCATTGCAAAAAGTGGAAGGAACAGTTAAGTGAATTTGTTGGATGCTACTGGAGTTTCACTTACACTGGTAGCACAACATGCTCTGGTTCAAACTGTTACACCACCAAGACATAGTCACACACAAGGATAGGTTTCCAGCTTTCATTATCAAAGTATCAAGTACCTCATGTGAAACCTGAAATATATTCTTTGTTAAAAAGTGAAGAGGAGCATAATTTAGTAACACATTTCCATTTTATTATAAAATTATAAAGCAGAACTCTGTGCTAATGAGGCCTGTTGAAAGACAGCTTCTCACAGTCAAGATTAACTTTCCCACTGTTCAGACAAGCATACATTGCTGTATTAATTTTTTCTGGCAGAACAAAAGAAATCCTCCACAGCTTAGTGCAGCAGCAGCAGCAGCAGCCTCCTATCAGTCGCAAAGCAGCATCACTTTATGGAGAAGATTTCACTTCACCAAAATTCAAATCAGAGTCATGGAAAATACCAAATTTTGAATCAAAACAGGGTGGCAGTGGGAACTTAATGATTGAACCAAGTGATGCCAAGAAGGAAACAAGCCAATTGTTTTGCCCATTATTGGAGTGCAATTGTCCTCCTCCCAACTCCTTTTTTTCCTGAGTGGGAAGGATCAGAATAGCCCAACACTTTGGGAAGGCCCAGCAGCAACTAATTCGTTAAGTCACCTCCCTGTTCACATTGGACTTTAGTCACAGGTAGACTTGGGTATTTTCCTTCTTCAGCTTCCTACCTCTTCTTCACCACTGTTACCCGTACCAGCAATTTTCTCTTATGCATGTTCAACATCTATGTTCACAATATTCACCATATATGCTCCTTTATTCATTAACTGCCCAGAACTGGAATGTAAAGCAAAAAGCAAAAGTCCTTCCTAAGAGGGAAAAGGGAAGTTTAAGAGCAAAATAGCAGTGACTCAAATAAGATTTCTAACATTAACTGAAGTTTTAAGATTTCCTATATGAAAAAAGTAGTTTTTTCCTGTCTCCCGCCCCCCATCCCAAAGAAATGGGATATAAATTGTTTCCAACTTTGGTTTGATACAGTGCCAATCCATGTTACTCTTCAGTTTAAAATTGCACCAAAGCGCGCCCCCCCCCAAAAAAAGCTTTTTACTATCCACAAACAATGATAGTGGTTGCAGAGGTTACAGATATACATGTAGAGGTTATATCTTGCAAAATGTTATCAAAAGCTGTTTAGAAAAAGCAGATGGAACAGAGGTTAACAAGGACCGAGGCTGATGTGCCAGGCATTTGGGATATCGCCATGCCCAATAGTGCAATTTTGAAGCTAGATCTTTGGAAACAGTAAGGGAGAGGAAGGTAATTTATATAATATATACTGCATGTGCACACTAATTTCTAAAAAAGCTTGCTTTGGGTGCCTGTGGAATCTATGGGAGAAGGGGAAAGGGGGGGAAAGATTTGTGATGCAGCCTCTCCACAATAAACCAATCTACCCATCAGTGCAACCTGTAAAGAAAATGCCTAAGTTCCTCTTATTTTACACACACCTCAGAACTTAAGGCAGGGATCGTGCACTTCCCATGTTCTGAAGCACAATTCCCTTGCTGCTAAGGCTAAAAGAATTGCAGTACAAAACATCTGGAAGGTACCAGATTGTGTACTGTGGGTTTAAGGCAAATTAAGGCATCTTCAACCTGCAAGGCATTTAACAATTTGGGAAACAGCCAGAATTTGAGAAAGCACTTGGGTTGACTGGGAATTAAGACACAACAGTGAAGGAAGCAGCTGATATAAAAGTGTCATATTTCTTAAGGCTTTTATACAACATGGAGAGAAAAACAGCCTTTCTGAAATACCCTTGGAAGAAGGTAGTATGTAAACAACTAAGTAGTTCTCCTGGATTTTTTCCAAGCCATTTTTAACAATTACTGATGAGCTTTCTCCATGGTTCTTCCTAAAACAGTCCTCTCCATCACTTGTAAAAGTAGGATTCAGGCCAAGGTTCATGGGAATTCATGAACTGTAGTCTGACAGCTGAACACATTTGCATAGTCACTCAAAAATGGTCTCAGCAGAACATGGCAGAAGCCCCTCCACCTTACGAGTGAAAAGTCCCATCTCTAACCTCGTGCATCCAATTTCTACCAGTGCTTCACTGAATTATGAAAGGATAGAAGTTTTTTTTTTTTTTTAGAACAGAAGCAAATGAAAAGCCAACACTTGGCATTCAAAGGCAAAATATATATACTTTAAAAAATCAAGTAGTTGGACTCCTGAAGAAAGCATCTGGACATCTGTTCATCTCAGTATGAGATACCATATCAGAAAGGTAATGAATACCAACATAGAACAAAAGAATGAAATGAAGAGGATCCTTTGCCAAGGATAGGCCCTAATGTAGTTTATGATCAGACAATGGCCTTTAAAAATGGGACTGGTTCTTCCTTATTGTCCCCAATGCAAATTCCATGAGCAAGATCCAATACAAATATAGGGGTTTTCCCCAATGATAACACAAGACAAATCAATTATAATGCAACTTAATCTCCTTAAAGGCCACCACATTTTGATCGTGACAGAATTATAAAAAAAAAAGTATCCCTGAGATACCCATTCACTACAAACCTAGCAAAATTTAATCTCCATCTTTGTAAGTCCTGTCCTCACCCACAGCCCCATTCATACATAGATATGTCACCATGGCCACTGTGGTAGGATACAGATTTACTCTGTATAAGAATCCAAGGCAATGGAAGAGGCAACTTTCAGCCTGACCTGCAAGGCTACCTAATAAACCAAAGTTTAAAAAATTACATATCCTAAAAAAGGAATACATACCCTCCCCTTCAAGGTTTTAGACAAAGAGAAAGGAGAATTGAGAGGAGCAAATCTCTCTTCCTCTTTAGATCACCTTGTTTATTCACTCCAGAGGGGAAGAGCCTCAATGTCTTGGAAACATCAAGAGTTTCTTTATGCCCTGTCAAAAGCAGACAAAGAAAGGAAAGGCATGTTGCTTTCTAGATCTACTGAGGATGTCCAGCTCTCCAGGCACTGTGGTATAATGCACAGTATTAGACGGGGTATGCAGCCAATCACAGCTCAAGTCTTCGCAGCCCTCCATCCTTCATCTCACCTATCATCTGTGGGCTTCTTAAGAATGGGGACTGGGTAGCTGGGACTGGCGCTTTCTGTCACAGTGGAAGAATCTAAGACAATATTAGTCCTGCTTCCTGTGCCCTTAAGTCCTGAAAACGTGGACGGCTCTTATCACATATTGCCGGCAAATGGGACACTCATTCATGCGTTTCCCACACTTTGTGCAAGTCACCATGTGGCCACACTCCAATAGGACACAGTCAATGATGGAGTCCATACAGATCTTGCAGAGATTTTCTTCAGAGCCAGGGAGTGTGGCATTACCAGATGGAGCTAGAACAACAAGAGAAGATTTTTGAGCATGGGAGACACAATTTCTGGCAGGAAGCAAACGAAATAAGGAGTGACTGGGTTTAATACACTTAAAACATCAAAAACAAGGTAATAAAGTGTACCCCCTTACATGATGCCACTGCTCTGTCTCTTTATTGCTTTAGGAGGAAGAAAAATTGCATGCTACCAACTCAGAAGTTTCTGTCTGCTTCCTTTATTTTCCATATCTTCTAGGCACACTCTTGCTCCTCAGCATGTCTTTTCCCCTTCGGACAAAGTGAGAGTGCGTGTGTGTGTGTGTGTGTGTGTGTGTGTATAAGAGAGATACGCAATGCCTCTCCTTTTTCATGTATTTCTTTTTTTAAAAAAAAACTCATGCTTGTAGCTATCTCCACATTCTGCAACAGTTTCAAGACTAGGGCACAATTCTTGGCCATAGGCCATATACTCAGGAAACTCTGAGCAGCATATGGGCTGAGTATATACGACATGTTTAACCATGTGTATAGTAGATGAACTCACACAACATGCTAAGCTCCATTAGGGTTAATCTTGATAAGATTCATAAAATCATGGAGTTGGGAGGTACAACAGAAGTCATCTAGTTCAAACTTCTGCCTAGTATAAGATCCACCTCTGCATTCCTGACAGATGATCCTTCAGCCTCTGTTTGAAGATCTCTAGCAAAACAGAATTCATTACATCAAGAGCTCATACAATAAGGTTTTGTTGAGGCTTACTACGTTGTGGAAAACCATCCTTATTTGGTTAATCTATGGTTCAGTGCACAGCATGAACTCAGAAAATGAATTAATTCAGTAATGCTAGGTGCATTATGCAAATGCACTTGTTTTCTCTTCTGCCTAAACTGCTTATTATACTGATCCCTGTGCATTTGTCCCATAATTTTGAACCACTGCATTGGCAGAGAAAAAGTGGCCAGTATCTAAAGTAATTTCTGGAGCTTTCATTAAATACTACATCTATGGTCTTCCATTCCAAAAGTACATAATATTGATGTACATAAAGTACATTTACATGATGACATCACCGTGTGTCACAGTTTTGGTATTAGCACAAACACTAAGGCATACACATGTCTACTGGCTCAAATAAGGCAACCAAATTATATCAGTTTAAGACTGGAAGGGAATAAGTATTTCTATTGAAATAGCTGCAGCTTACAACTTTGAGAAGACAAAAAGAACATGCTTACCAGTTTGATCATCTGTATCTGAAACTGAAATAGGAAAGAAAAGCATGAGTTTGCCATAGGATGCAAGATAAATTAATGTAACCATCATCTTCCTTTCCATTTTTTTAAGGTAATTGGATGAAAGGCAGAAAATGTTATTTGGCAGAAGGAGAACTCAGGTTGTTATTATTATATTTGTGACAGCACTCATATCACATGCTCTGCCTGAACAGTGAATTAATTCTTTTTCTGACTTCCCACTATATTTAAACTATAAACTAAATTAAAAGGGCAGGGGTTGTTAGGCCATGAAAACCTGGCAAAGGTTAATATTAACCAAGCTTATCAGATTTAGACCTAGCATATGTACAAATGCTCCTGCTTGATTACTTGACCTGGTTAAGCATGTTGTATAAACACAGCTATTGATCTGTTCCAGTGCCAATACTCTCCCAAAGACAATGATATCAATGAGCGCAAGTCAGCCAAAGGAACTGCTTCCTCCATAGGCCCACTGGAATTTTAAAGTCCAAATAATCCCTCTTAACTGTCATTAATGTATACAAGTAAAAGGCAACGGGAGGAGGAATTTCATACCCAGCTGCTGGAGGTCCTTCTCTTTGTAAAGGCGGGTCACCCTCTCCATCAGCTCCCATTTCTCACAACAGCCCTTGTAGTTAACAAAGTTGCGAGCCAGGATCTCCTTCAACTGCCTCACTGAGAGGGCATCAATATCTCTCACGCTTGTTAGGTCAGAAAGGGATGCCCTCCGTCCCGCAACGAGGTTATCTTCTGAATCCGTGGACTGAAATAGAACAAATTAGACATTCACAACAGGAATGAAATCAAACAACCAAGGGCAAAGCAAAACACAAGGAAAAAAATTAAGAAGCTACAACAGAAAAAAATAACAAAGCTACAGCAGTAAGCTATAATCACCCCCTCTTCATTATCCTCAATACCCTCAAATGAGGGCTTGCACATCTTCCATGGGGACATCCCGTCCTGGGTGTCCCAACAAAGTCAGCATGTCCAGTAGATTGTGCAATGTCATCTATTGAGACCCAGGAGACATGACTTCTTTGCCACTGCTCCTGCCATTTATTTTATTTATTATTAAATTTGTATTTGTATTTAGAACAACATCCCTCTGAAGATTCATATGTTCCATATCTTTCCCACCTTCATATGTTTTTTTTAAGAACTGGCTTTTTCCCTAGGCCTTTGGTTAGGATGGTTGGGTGGGCCCCTTTAAGCTGAGGGGGGCAATGGTGGTGGACTGGAAGGATGGGTGGTGTATTCTCAGATGGTTAATGTTTTGTGTATAGCTGTTTTATGTAATACTGTTTTGTTTAACTTTGTGAAACCACCCAAAGTCATTTTCGAATTAGTGGCCTAGAAATTTGATAAATAAATCAATACACAAAGTCCCCTGTTATTCTATCATACAGTAAAATTTGACTTGCTTTGGGGGTCAGTGTTGGCTAAAAAAGTACGAAGGACTGTCTATACATACAGTGGGGCAAAAAAGTATTTAGTCAGCCACCAATTGTGCAAGTTCTCCCACTTAAAAAGATGAGAGAGGCCTGTAATTTTCATCATAGGTATACCTCAACTATGAGAGACAAAATGGGGGAAAAAATCCAGAAAATCACATTGTCTGATTTTTAAAGAATTTATTTGCAAATCATGGTGGAAAATAAGTATTTGGTCAATATAAAAAGTTCATCTCAATACTTTGTTATATATCCTTTGTTGGCAATGACAGAGGTCAAACGTTTTCTGTAAGTCTTCACAAGGTTTTCACACACTGTTGCTGGTACTTTGGCCCATTCCTCCATGCAGATCTCCTCTAGAGCAGTGATGTTTTGGGGCTGTCGCTGGGCAACACGGACTTTCAACTCCCTCCAAAGGTTTTCCATGGGGTTGAGATCTGGAGACTGGCTAGGCCACTCCAGGACCTTGAAATGCTTCTTACGAAGCCACCCCTTCGTTGCCCGGGCGGTGTGTTTGGGATCATTGTCATGCTGAAAGACCCAGCCATGTTTCATCTTCAGTGCCCTTGCTGATGGAAGGAGGTGTTCACTCAAAATCTCACGATACATGGCCCCATTCATTCTTTCCTTTACATGGATCAGTCGTCCTGGTCCCTTTGCAGAAAAACAGCCCCAAAGCATGATGTTTCCACCCCCATGCTTCACAGTAGGTATGGTGTTCTTTGGATGCAACTCAGCATTCTCTCTCCTCCAAACATGACAAGTTGAGTTTAGACCAAAACGTTCTACTTTGGTTTCATCTGACCATATGACATTCTCCCAATCCTCTTCTGGATCATCCAAATGCTCTCTAGCAAACTTCAGACGGGCCCAGACATGTACTGGCTTAAGCAGGGGGACACGTCTGGCACTGCAGGATTTGAGTCCCTGGCGGCGTAGTGTGTTACTGATGATAGCCTTTGTTACTTTGGTCCCAGCTCTCTGCAAGTCATTCACTAGGTCCCCCCGTATGGTTCTGGGATTTTTGCTCACCGTTCTTGTGATCATTTTGACCCCACGGGGTGAGATCTTGCGTGGAGCCCCAGATCAAGGGAGATTATCAGTGGTCTTGTATGTCTTCCATTTTCTAATTATTGCTCCCACAGTTGATTTCTTCACACCAAGCTGCTTGCCTATTGCAGATTCAGTCTTCCCAGCCTGGTGCAGGTCTACAATTTTGTTTCTGGTGTCCTTCGACAGCTCTTTGGTCCTGGCCATAGTGGAGTTTGGAGTGTGACTGTTTGAGGCTGTGGACAGGTGTCTTTTATACTGATAACAAGGTCAAACAGGTGCCATTACTACAGGTAACAAGTGGAGGACAGAGGAGCCTCTTAAAGAAGTAGTTACAGGTCTGTGAGAGCCAGACATCTTGCTTGTTTGTAGGTGACCAAATACTTATTTTCCACCATGATTTGCAAATAAATTCTTTAAAAATCAGACAATGTGATTTTCTTGATTTTTTTCCCCATTTTGTCTCTCATAGTTGAGGTATACCTATGATGAAAATTACAGGCCTCTCTCATCTTTTTAAGTGGGAGAACTTGCACAATTGGTGGCTGACTAAATACTTTTTTGCCCCACTGTATACATACATCTGACCTGGCATTTTGAAATCAGAGCAGCACAGAATATGCTCCGTCGTTGGGATTCAGCAAGTGGGGAGCAAGAATGCAGGGGAGTACAGAAGCTGGGATTATCATGTCTAAGGAAGGCTCACTGTAAGTGCTATATAGCTGTCCTGCCACTGGGATTAAGCAGCTGAGTTTTTTTTAAGGCCACACAAAAGAATCCTGTGGTCAGAGCAGACTTGATCCTACCTCTTCCAGCTCCAAACCCATTACAGAATTGCACTTCTTTTCATTTCAAAACATAGTTATTTCCATAGCATTTCTCAGCATATAAAAGACTTCTTCAGTTTCTGATACCACTGTTAGCACTAGAGGGATGACTCAGACTGTATCAGCCATGCAAGAAAAACAGCCTTCCCCTTTCCAACATCCAGCCCCTGAAAAGCAGGCAATGAAACTCCCTTACCTGTGTCTCCTCCTCAGTCAGTGTTTCCACTGCATTCTCAACTTCTGCCATATCGTCCTGGCTCGGCAGCACATGCCCATTTGCCTAAGAAGAAAAAATGTGACTGAATTGCTCAGAAAATTTGGGGAGGAGGATGGGGAGAGGCCAGCTGGCCTTCTCTTGTTCCCTCATGTGATCATCAAGAGCCCAAGAAAATGCACAAGCAATAATGAGAAGCCAGAGCATCATCAGCACTTCAAAACTGGATAAGGGACTTGCTTTAGGTTGAGATCCTCACCTTGCTGTTGGCTAAGCCCTGTTAGGACTGCCTTGGCTCAAGTAGGAAGGCCCTTGGGTGGTATCTCCAAGGAAGCAGAGCCAAGCCAGTCATGATGGAGTTGTAGGGAACTAGCAGGAGACCGTGCTGTGAAGTCCTGGCTCTGCTCTGCTGCCTTCCATTGTGACACAACACGACATCATGGAGAATGCAAGGCATTTTTATGACACAAATGCCCTCTCTCTGGAAGGTGGCCATGCATTTCCCACAGCAATGTCTGAAGAGAACAAGGACCTACCTATTTAGGATTCACTGACTAAAAGCATCAAGTCACATGCATGTGCCCAAGCCACAAAAAAGCTCCCATGAAGTCAAGCAAGGTAAGAACAGAAGAAACTCATTTTAACTACTAATGGCAGGATGGGGGAGTTGCAGAAAGTGAAACATTTCCACTGTAGAGTCAAAGCTTGTCGTCTCAGATTTTGTCATAACCTGGCAAAAGGAGGGGGGCATCTTTAACCATAAAGCTTTAACTCACTTCTCTTCCTGTATTCTGCACAGGTGAAGGTAACTTTTGTGTAATCTACTCTTTGAAAAAACAAAAGGGAAGTTAAAAGACTTCTGTAGGGAAGCTCTGAGCTCAGTGCAAGCCTCTCCCCTTCTATTGGCAATGGGTCTTTATAATAATAAATCCAGAAAAACTGGACAGATACTTTGAGGGGGAAGGCAATTCTTATAGTTCTAAATTTGGGGCAGATTATACAAACATAAGTATACTCAGTCAAGACTAAACACTGGATAGAAACATGGTTCCTTCATATGCCCCTCAAACCTGCTTGCAGCTTTCACTCCCAGGATTGAGGGCATTTCTGCATTATTTTCCCCTAGAAGTACAAAAAATCTTGGGAGGTGTAATTAAGAACAAGAGGTTGGAGGTGTCAGGGGACAGAACCCACCCAATACTGAACTGCTAGGCTTCTCACATCACCACTACTACTAATTCTTTTAAACTGAAAAGCAAACACTTCAAGAGATGTAGCCTTTCCCAGTCTCTCAGCTACGAGGAGAGGAGAGGATGGCTAAACAAACAAGGATTAGAGCAACTTGGCTGAGTTGGAGACCCTGACCCATCCGATTTTAAGAGCATTTCAAAATTTAGAAAGCTGTCTAAAGTATTCCAGGTTTACAGCAAATGCCTCTCTGAGATTACCCTTCTTTTGACTAAAGATGCCAGGAGGCTGAACTTGGGAGGTTCTGCATACAAAGTACATACTCCGCTATCTAGCTTCCTCCCCAATACATTGTATAAGGCCTCCTTTTTTAAAAATTCTACACTCCAGCTACATCTTCACACTGGACAGCAGCAGCCAACAGGACTTTGCGCCAAGGCATCTAATTGAGTACACAGGTACCTGGACGAGGGTGGCAAAGGCATTTATACCTGTGGATGCTCCTCAGTCTGCAAGGCAGAGTTTCTGGAAATTTGCTCTGGAGAATAATCCAGTGAGGCTGGCATAGTTGTACACTCCTCCTGGGTAACAGAAACTGACACTGGGTGAGGAACTGGGGGTACTCTTTGGGGATTCAAGGGCTGCTGACCGATGATCAAGCACACCAGCTCATCTTTCTCACGGCACATCTCCGTGGAGATCTCCCGGAGTTCCAGATAATCTCGCAAGTCCTTCACTTTCATTTTGATGAGTTCTTCCCGTTGAAAGGCTGTAGCTCGGAATCGCTCGCAGAGGTGGCAGAGGCAGGGGCCACTCTCAGGCTGGTGTGAACAGGAAGGGCAGAAGTTCTTTTTGCAGTCCAAGCAGACATGCTGCTCAGAAGGGGGAAAAGGGAGAAGAATGTCACAGGAAAACATCAGAGGCAGAGAAACCATAGAGGAGATTACATTTTTGCATTTTCTCAAAAGCTCATGACACTGCTCGTGAATAATGAGAACATGTGGCTTGTCAATCATCAGAAACATGCAGGCAGGCTAACCATCTTCCCATCAATCCCCAGAGAACAACAGATTCCCACATTCTGGTTTGGCAATGATTTAAGTCATGAGAAGCCAGTTTCACAGCACCAGTTTCTGTGAAGCAAGAAGGGTGCTACACTGGGATGCCTGCTCAATTTTCCAGTCTAGCTACTCTGTTGGGTGGTAAAGCACCAGTTGCTGCTGCTATCTGAAAATACAACTTTATCAAATGCTAGCATCTCAGAAGTGAACACAATCATTAGTCACTTAGATTGAGATGGGCGGCTATAGAAATTGCATAAATAAAAAGTCATTAGAACCAACCGCAGAAGTGTACAATGAAAGAAAACAATGGACTAAACTCTGCTTAAACTGTAGCTCCAAACCTCTACTGGTTATAACTTGAAGGACAAGCAGTGGAATGAGGAGAGAGAATACAGAGAAACAGCAAAAGGGTGAGACATGGGTCAGGATGGCAGGGCAATGGAGAGAAGACCTGTGACAAGACAGAAAGAGCAATGGAACACTTACATTGAGAAAACTAAACTGGCGGGCTGCTATTTACTGAGACGTATTTATCACTATATATGGGTTGGAATTCAGTTAATGTGTGGGATTCCATTATCTGTTTATTTTTGTAACAGCCAACAAACTTGCAACGAATTCAGTTAATGTGTGGGATTCCATTATCTTTCTTTTTTTTTATAACAGCCAACGAACTTGCAGCGTCCATAAGAGAAAAGTGTCCTTGCTTCTTTTAAGTTGCCAATATGCTCATTTTTCTTCTCAAGAATACTTTGGGAGCTTGACAATATCACATGTCCTCCCTTATTTATGTTATATTTATTTATTTAAATTATAACCCATTACATTTATTATGCACAAGCTACCTGCTATTTTGCACAAGCTCTCTCCAGTCTCTCCCTCTCTGATATCTTGCTGCCTGCCTTCCATCCAACTCCTCCCTCCGGTGCTTATTCCACTATTGACCCATCCTCTACCTCACATAATGTACAGTGTAGATGCCTATCGCAACCGTCCACTCAGTGCCTAACATAAACAGATTCAATGGTGGTCACGGGCATAATTAACATGCAAAAGTTTCATGCAGGCCAGAACTCTTTGTCAAACTTGAATACTTGCAGATTTTTCAGCTGCCAAAGTGTGGGCTTTAGTTCTAGCGCAGGGCAGTGCCAGAGAGCTTTTGTGGGTACAGTTTTCCTGAAACAAAATGTAGATTGTGGCAGACTTTCTGCATTAAGCACTTGATTCCTCACTGGCACGAAGCAATCAGAGAGTGCTGTTCCTCTATATCCATAAAAGCCTTTTCAGTAAAAGTGCTTCCAAAACAAACACAGCCTGAAAAACTTGTGGTAATTATGTCCTTTCTATCCCAGAAAATTCTGGTCACTTTGGGTCAAATGTTTCCCAATTTATGTCTTAAGAACATGGGAAATTAACAAAAGGAAGTGTTGTCCCACATGTTTCACAAGTCTCCCTAAGCAACCCATCTGGGTTCACTGCTTTGACTAAAGAACAAGCAAAGCAAATCCTTTCTGTCTGAACCTCTTCTCATGCAAATGAGAAATTAATGTTCCTTGTCAGTTCAGATAAGACTCATATCACACATCGTCTATGCTCCAGAGGAGTCAAAACTAACTTAATCTCATTAAATAACGTTCACAGCCATACCAATCCTTGTTATCATCCCATATGAAGAAGTTAGAGCTGATAAATAGAAATAAATCCTGTCATCAGAGTGAACAATTTCCTTCTGGCATCTGCTACCATAATGTACCAGGCCTGCTACGCAGAATCATCAATAAAAATGGCAAGTGACAGATAAACAAACGGGAAACACCTCCTCTAGAGCGAGGTTTGCAACACATCCTTGACTTCTCTAAAATCAGAAAGGAGTTATACCTCTCTCCTTTCATATCTTTCACGTATGAAAACTTTTACAGAATTAAAATAGATCAACTGAAACTTATGATCTGCTAACTAAAGATTAAACCCCATGATGCAGGAAATACACAGACTTAGTTCTTACCTCCTGCCAATCCATAATATATGAAATTATAACTATGCCACAACTAATGACTGATGGCATGCCTTATACAATTTTATATCACACCAAGCTAACCTGAAATAAACCACATTTTAGGGCTTAAAGCAATGGCTTTAAGGCTTTAAGATGTATGGATTTCAACTCCCAGAATTCTCCTGCCAGCATAAAGTTGCCAAGTTTGAAAAACACTGCTTTAAACTTATTAAAACTTAGAGCTTAGAGTAGGCACTCCTTAGAGTAAACACGTGGGTCCTGAATTAAATGCAGTGAAGATTTAAAACCTCTCCCCCAGGGAAGCTTTTAAAAATTAAAAACTCGTTGTCAACAGAGAAAAATTATCTCTTCTTTTAACCCCTGCATATTGAAGCAAATTTTGAAAAGCAAGCTGCTGAGAGGGAAGATTAGAGTTCAGATTTTGGCTTTACACATTTAATATAAGGAAAGAGAGTCAGTTGCAAACTACACATATAATTCAGTCTTGTTTGTTGCAAGTTTCTTTAACTGCTTCAGAATTGTTCCAGTCCACCATGAGGCAATTGCTCCCTCTCAACCCAATCTACTTCCCAGGATTGTGGTGAGGAAAATGGGGAAAAGAATGCTACATGCACAGCCTTGAGCTCCTGAACAAATGGCAGACCATAAATCCAAGAAACCAACAAGAGGCTGCAACAAGGTACCATGACTGGTCGTCCTGGCAGTTGCCCAATGCTATCAGTTGCTGAAGTCAGTCCCAATTCTTTTGGGGGGGGGGGATGCAAAAGGACACACTCTTGTCTATTCTAAAGGCCACATGCCCATTCAGACATCCCCCTCCCCCTCTTGCTCACCATATTTTGTCTGAGAACATGCAGCAGATCAGATACTTGCTGAGAAACTAAAAGCTTGGATTCCTGCCATTTCTTGGAAGGACTTCCCAGAGGAGGGGGAAAAACACTTTGGGAAACTCCTTACTGAAATAAATATTTCTTGGGAGAAGTATGCTGATTATGTCCTGTTTCACAGGACCCTGGTGGTTCTGGAGAGGTCAGGTGCACAAGAATTAAGTACACAGGACAAGAATAGCTAGAAAATCCAACTTCTGCCTCTGCCTTAAGGAATAGCAAGGCAATAAATAGGTGATGGAGGTTATTCTATTGTTCAACTTCTGGATGTATTTTTATGGACAGTCTCAGTGATTATACTTACTAAGGGGATGGAACTGCAGCACAATTCTTTCATCCATTCAGAGCAATCTCCCACCACCATTTGGGCTCCAGACTAGTCTAGATTTTTCAGAGAAAGGGGCTGTCTGCCCATAAGTTGGCAAAGTGGGAGACAAATTTCATCAACAGAGCATAAGTTGCTCTGATCTTTTTGCTACGAAAGCCCTCAGAGGTGAGGATAAACTGTCAGCTGAGCTTGTAATTCATCCTGTAGACCAGCATTTCTCAACCTTGGCAGCTTCAAGACTTCAAATCCCAGAACTCCCCAGCCATGCATCTTAAAGTTGCCACGATTGAGAAACAGTGCTGTAGACCAGTGGTTCTCAAAGTGTGGCCTGGGGACACCTGGGGGTTCCCGAGACCCTTCAGGGGTCTGTGAAGTCAAATAAATATTTTAACGTTTCCCAGTTTTAATTTCTAAAACAGTACATATTGATAGATATAACCCACATAAAGCAAAGCTCTTTGGGGTCCTCAATCATTTTTAAGAATGTAAAAGGTTCCTGAGACCAAAATGTTTGAGAACCACTGCTGTAGACTATACCTCACAACAGCAATAGAGGATCCTTCTTCTCTTCTCAGACACAACATTAGTTTGTCTCAGCTGTAGCTCAGTTATTACTAGGGACCAGAAGTTATGACAAAATGTTCATTATAGCTTGGAGAAGTGAGGTGTGGGTGCATAACTAGGAAGAATGTCAAGATTTGCAGATTTTATCTGGGTTTGGTTCCTTTTGGAGTAAGATCGCAATACGTCTTGTTTGTATTTTGAAATAGCTGTACTTATTTTCTGTGACAGCCGCCTCTATTGTGATAAAGATTAACAATGACCCATCAAGAGGGAGTAGGCAACCTAAGAACCCTCTAGGTTGTTTGTATTTCAACTCTTATCAACACTGCCAGTTTCGCCAGAGATAAAGTAAGATGAAAGCTGTAATCTAAAACTTCAGGATAGCAGCTGCCTGCCCATTCCTGCGGTATCACAGGAAATTCATTAATATATCACATCTTACTTTTGCTTCAACTGAAATCTGCAACTCTTTCAACACGGATAAAATTGATTTAGTTAAATGTAACCTGCAGATCAGTCTTCCCAACCTTGCACCCTTCAGAGAAATCAGGACTGCAACTCCAAGTATGCTTGAAGAAAGGCCGGAGAAATTCTGGGAATTGCAGTCCCAGTAAATCCAGAGGGTGCTGAAGTGGGGAAGAGTGGTTTAAAGTCTCAACTGGTTGGCTATACCACTGACAGCAGGCAAAACAGTTCATCCCAATTAGGGGAATGTTTTCCTAGACACCAGTCGTTATATGAAACAACTAATCCAATCATGCACTCCCTCTCTCTGATCCTTCTTACTACACAGCATTCTGCAGATATTCTGAAATTCAACATTGTTTTCAAGTAGAGAAAAAATAAACCTGCAAGATCAGCTTGAAAGTACTGGAGTTTATTTGGAATCCAGTGTGTAATAACTGCCTTCCCTGGTTTTGTTTCTTTTTATTTTTTTAGCTGGATACTTGACAACATTATTTTAAAAGTAATTCCCTCTAAAACCTTTCCCATTTTTAGAACTGTATGACTAAGCTATTTTTTGAGTTGGGGCATTTCACATGCATTTGAAACCTATTCTATATATATGAGCAGTTTATCTAGAGCACCTTCTTTTTGTTTTGTTTTAATTTTTCCTAGAGCAGGGTAAAAGAAGGATCTATGAAGATAGATTAGAATTCCAAGGTAAACAGATTAGTGTGTATAAGGAGCTTTCTCTTAACCCACACTTTCTCTTTCGGCCTTATGAGCGCTGTCATACTAACAGAGAGCCTAACCTTGGGACTCAGGCCTGCATATCAGGCCTCACAGCCTCTTCAAAAGTTGGTACCAGTTGTAATTTTTACTGTGCCAGGAGGGAAATGTATTAAACATATGAAAGGTGGAAGGAAAGAGAAGAAGAGGATGACCAGCAGCAAGATGGATGGATCAGTTACAGTGGCAATGAGTGCATCATTGGGAGACTTGAAAGAAGAGGTTAGGGATAAATCATCAGGGAGAAGATCTATCTATGTGGTCGCTAGGAGCTGAAAATGACTGGATGGCACATAATCGATCAGTCAATCAAACTATTGACAACGTTTAATTTAGTGTTCAATATAAATTAAGTTAAATCAAATTTAGTTTTCATTCTAGCCTGTCTACACCACTCACTGGCCAAGTATGGTTATTGGCCAGAAAAAGGTTGTATGTCCCTGCTTTAGGGAAGGAAGCAATTACCCAATTCTCACAGCTACAAGCCCCTCCTCTATCTCAAACTGTAGTTCTTTGATCTCTTTATGTATCAAAATGGACCTATCCTGGGGAAGAGGGGGATTCTAGAGTAGTTCTCATACGAGTCATCACCTACTTTTCTTGTACCATCATAGCTGTTGAGCCATCATTCTTTATTATCCCAGAGAGCAGGACTAGAACCAATGGGCTGAAACTGCATGAAGCAGATTCAATTAGATATTGGGAATAATTTCCTGACAGTGAGAGCGGTCAACCAGTGGAACGGGGTGTGTGGTAGTTTATGCTTCCTCTCATTGGAAGCCTTCAAACAGATGCTAGATAGCCATCTGCCCAAAATATTTTGGCAGATCTTGCATTGAGCAAAGGCTTGGACTAGATGTTCTCTGCAGTACTTTTCAACTACAGGATTCTATGCTCTTAACTTCAATGAAGCTACACATACCAAACATTACAAGCAAAAGTAGGAATTGGGTCCTCTCCACCTGTGAATGCCTACTCCCATCAGCCCCAACCAGCATGACCAGCTCAGATTAAAATTTGGGAGTTGCAAATCTCTGATTTAATATTGATCTCAAACTTTTGTTTAAAAAGAAGCCTCCAACTTTTCTACACTGCAGCTTGATCTGTTTCAGCATATGATGTAGGGGCTTTAAATCATCCTGCACTGGCACTAAATGTTGCATATACTAAAATAAGGCTAAAATGAAGGCCTCTTCCAATAACAATAACAAGTCCCAAAGAATCTTATCACTCACCTTAAGGAAGGAGCTGCTGAAATGCACCCCACAGGCTTTGCAACTCTGCTCGGAAGCGGTAGGAGACGGGAAGGAGCTGTAGCCAGCATTGGAGTATGCTCGAGTTCCTGGCTGCGAGCAATGTTGCATATCCTCAGGCTGTCCATTCAGGCAAAACCAGTTGCAACACGCCGCCCACATGATAGCTGTGAATTTTTTTTAAAAAGTCAGTCAACAGGATAAAGAAGCCAGTTTTCTTGGCTTGAAAGAAGACCTTAGAAAGCAGGAAAAAGAGACAACCAAAGCACAGCATAATTTTTCTTGCGATTTAAGAGACAAATTCTCCCTTCTACAGAGGTGATTCTCATA
Organism: Python bivittatus; assembly: GCF_059951505.1. Classification (NCBI taxonomy): domain Eukaryota; kingdom Metazoa; phylum Chordata; class Lepidosauria; order Squamata; family Pythonidae; genus Python; species Python bivittatus. The sequence continues at coordinate 9,193,822 of NW_028277096.1, forward strand.
AACTATCTTGTTTCATAGCATGACAAAATGGCTCAATCTCATTAAGAGCAGAAGTGCTGCACCTCCTTATTAACTGGACAAGTTCAATTTATAGGTTCTAAAGCTGGGCTGTTTGCTTGTGCTGAGGCCACGTCTGGAGTAAGCTGCAATGGATCACCTCTCTAAACTTCTAGTTTTCTAGATGGGGGAATTTGTTTTGTTCAGTTAAAATGTATTGGATTTTAAACTCCAAAACACAACAATCAAAACTCATGCCTCCTAAAGTCACGTCATGTGACATTGTTGATATCTTTTATAAGGTTTCTAAGGACCAATCTGTACATCTTTGTCTACTTAAACAGTTAATCCTTTCTGCTATAATAAACACTTTGACAACCAATACAAGAACATCCTTCAGTAAAAGGAAAGTGGAATAAGTTCAGCCATTTTTTTCTTTAAGTAAAACCTACCCACTGAAAGCAGATCAGAGGAAAAATAAAAATACAATACTGAAAGCAGCTGCACTATCCTGAGAAAAGACAAGGCTGTTTTAAAGAGTTGTATACAGGTACAACATTCATACTCCCATATGCTCCAAAATGTCTTTTCCAAATATATAGGAGACCAATGTCTGGTTGGTATCCAAATGCTATATTCTAGAAGAAAGGCAGGATATGAATCTCATAAATAAGTGTGGAGCTGATGTGCTCACATGTTTATAATGGAAAGGATTAGAGTTTGAGCTACAAATCCCTTGTTCAAGTCTCCCCAGACCTATGAATTCATTAGCTTGGCTTCAGCTTCTACAAATTTGAACAAATTCGAAATAATATACTAGCCCGCCTTAAAACAATACTATAAAAGCATTGCTAACTTTTTATAAGAGTGCTATACATATGTAATGATATCTTTAAAAATATAGTCCAGTTGTCTACCTCACAAATCACATAAGATTTTAGAGTTCCTCTCTCTTCTTAGACAAAGAAAGCAAGGATGATCTCAGTTACTGCACACAGGTTTACCTGCCTTCCCTTCCCATTCCAGTTACTGCTGTCCCTTTAATCAGAGTTTTAGTAGAGTTGTGTCACTGGATCATTGCCCAAACATTGCCTATGAAGAATAGCTGACAACCAATATGGCAATGATAGACCAATAGTTGCTTCCTTAGGTTCCCTGGTACTGACTGAATGGCAATACCATGTCTGTTCCTGGCACCCCACCAAGAGTGGCCAATGATCAGGAAGTTTAAGGACAACTCCAAATGCAAGAAAGGGATATTTAACTAAGTCTCATAACTTTGCAGATAAAATTTATTGGACCCCATCACTCATAATTGGTATAACACAAATAAATTCAAACCAATCTCAACAAAACTTTCAAGCCATAAATAGACATGATTCCTTTGTACAACAGCAACAAGCAGTTTTGGAATGAGGCTGATATCACCAGCGATTATATTTTGGCCCTCAGTTCTTGTACCCCACTGACACATTCTTTGAATATAGAAATGTGACTTTTGAAATATAGGGAGTTTTTCTACTTGCACCTCTGCAGTTTACTTTACCAGTAGATGCACATACCTCTCTTTTGGCAGGAGGAACAGCTAAGAGACAAAGGGGACATTCTAATTTTACTTCATATTCTTTTTAGCATGTACTGATTTTGGGGGGAGACAAAATTAATGACATGAGATTTTGGGAATGTGTGAATTACAACTTGGAATTGAATGTTTTTCTTGGTTTTATTTATTATTAATCAAATTTGTATGGTTGCCAGCAATACTATCAAAGAGCACCTACTTTACGTGCGAACAATATCAACTGTCCTGGGGGGAAGTGGTTCGTGTATTTTTTAAAAAAATTCTAAGGCCAATAAAGAGGCTATGTTATATGTTTCCTACAGCAAAATGATGAGAAACCATCTTACTGATTTTTGTCACAGGTAATTCCACAAAATGCAAAGAGATTGTAGGGTCAAATGTTGCAATACTGGAAAATCTTTTTTCCCCCTCCCAAAACTTCAGAAAATCTGCTGAAAATCTGAATAGGCAACATTGGACTAAATAGGCTAGTGTCTGGACCCAAGTTGATTGTAGTTTCAAACCTTCATCAGCATGCAGAGTTAATGGAATATGCCATGCTTTATTCTTTCTTTCTTTATTTGATTTAATATAGCCACTCACTTCTTAATGTACCATTTGCCAGATCAAAGGTAAAAGACAACAGCAAAGAGCAAAAAGAAATTCTGCATCATAGAAAATAAATTGTGGAACTATTGATAGTGCAAAATAAGTAACTTGCCCAGTAAAATTATGTTAGTAGCAGCTTCTGTCAACTAGAAGTCCAGCCTGCTATTTCCTAAATCCTGAATGTGCTGAACCAGTTTTTGAAAATTATTGTTACAAAAAAGATTTCATAGTGACATGGTGTCAAAGCACCAGGGAGACAAGAAGTGAAAGTTAAGACAACTATTGCTACAATTTAATCAAGGAAGTAATTGCAATAGGGGAAAATTAACTGTATGAAAGGTCAGATGATTCATCTAGCAATGCACAACAAGCCAGTATGACCAGCTACACAATTTTTACTCAGAGCCCAATTCAGGAGTCCCAAAAGTTCCATTTGACTTAATCCAGTGAAATTCAGATTATTCCACAATTAAACCAGAGAAGCAGTTACCCCCTCACTCAGGAAAAGGAACAGCTCCTTCCAAGTAAGTGATTTGCTAAACCCAATACTCAGCCACTATCTATAACTTACATGTTTTAAGACATGCCCTATGCCATACTAGTCTAGCTCATCTTTATAAGAGACAAAATGACCTTACTATTTTAGAAGTTGGATATTAAAATGTTACAGAAATGTGTGTGCGTGTGTGTGTGTGTGTGTAACTTACGAAACTATTGATCCATTGACTACCCAATCTGAAAAAGGGGCATATATTTCATGAAGTCAAAATGAAAACTCATAGTTTTATCCAGTTTGTAGTCTCCCTATATTCCGGCACACACATACCCTTATCCATATGATCTGGTTTTCTAATTTGACCTTCAGATATAATCAAGGGGTTTTCCAAAAAGCAACAAAACTATCACAGTGGTTGGATTTTATTTTTGGGTTAGTGTGATGCATGAACTCACTAACTGTTTAGCATTGCCTGTGAACTAAGATACTATGGCTTGTTCAGCAAGCCACAGTTAAAGTCTCTTCACTTAGCAACGTGTGTGAATGCAGCCACTGCCATGAACCAAAGCTCACCAAGCTAGCCAAACCCTGTTGCACACTGATCTGAAATGGCATAACCAGCTTCATCAGTTCACTGGGGATGGGTTTGGATTGCTTCAAGGCAAAACACAAAGCCAGCACAAAACTCTGCATACCTTGCAAAACACAGAAAAGATTATATCCTACTGAGAAAAGGTGAAGTTGCAGATAAATGGTAGTAATGCCGATTTCAGATGTTTAAATTCATTATCAGAAATAAACTATCAACAAAATAGTATATATTAAGTCACTTCAGTTTTTATCTACTGCCTGAAACCAAGATTGCTTCACTTCCTTCTGTTTATGAACATTTGCTGTATGCAGCTGGAATTTGATCAAAACAATCTTTTGTGCTCTAATCAGTGACACAAAGTGGAAGGTACAGTCCAAATAAGAAATTAACAGGGAAAACCTGTTCTTTAACCACGTAAGAAAAAAACTGGTGGCTGAATCTAAACTACTATAAAATGCTGCTTTAGTTCTGCCCTGCATAGAATCATCGTATCTTTCAAATGGAAGGAAATATCATTTTTCAGAATGCAAGTTGTGCTATGGTTTATATTTGGCCTGGCAGGAATCTTTTTAAAGCTAAACAAAATAGGTGTCTAATAGGATACCCACTCGTGGCATTTATATATGTAAGTACATTTCATAAGTAATGTTTTATCAGTCCTTCTAGAAAGCTCTGTGGGGTAGGCCAACATTAAACCCATATGATGTAGTGTTTCAGATTTTGGTGGGGAAGGGGTTAACCCCAATTTTTACACAGTGACCTAATTCTGTTTCTTGACATCTTGTTGTTTGGCTTGTCAGAAGAAATGCCATTTAGTTTGGTAGCAGTTTATAAATTCAATAATGCAGACCAGAAAGCAGGAGGTTCTCCTGTTTCTACTAAATGTAGTTGAATGCTAGATATAATAAGACCAAAAACAGTACTGCTGTCATTCATAAAGACAAACTGTCTGGGTTCACATACTGCTGAAGCCAAAATATGATTTGTTTGGTTTGGTTTTAATGTGTTATGAACAGCCAGCTGACTGTGATTTAATAAACTATTGTTATACAAACCATAGCTCAAAAAACATGTGAGGCCAGCTATTTGCTACCTATTCTCCGAAACATTTGCCTCTGCACTCAGGGACGTAACACAGGACAACCATCTTAACAAGGCCTTTGTGGGACCTTTTTTTTACATAAAATATATAAATTGTCTAGTAGCACTTAATGAAGCTTGGCTGATCTCAACAAACTAAACAAGTTGGGACCTAGTTAGCACATAGATGAGATCACCAGGAAATCCTAGAGTTGCAGACTAGATTCAGAAGTAAAAAAAATATGCAGAAAGAAGGGAGTAGCAAGCCTCTCCCATATTGTTTGAAGAAAGCTACCAGCTGAACTTGACCCAAAGGAGTCTTAAGCTTTTTTTTTTGTTTGTTTAATCTAAGGATACCCAGAGCCACTAAAGCACATAGAATCCTATCAAGAAATTACACCATAGCCACAAAAATAAATCTTAACAGCAAAAAAACTTACATTTACCCCACAGTTTTTTTACTTTTTTTAATCATGTTGCAAGTAGTGAGCAATACTGGAAGCCGTGGGTTTCGCTTAGGAAGCAAGGCTACCATGTAACCACTAGAACCAGGAAGGGCCTGTTCTGCATGCCCATCACCTCCTGCCCAACAGAGTCCAGCCTCCAGTGCTCATCCCAATGCATGGAGAGATCCATACAGAAGAAAAGAGACCATAATTGGGCAGCACAGATTTTGTAGTTCACACAAGCCATAAAATAATGCCAAACCTGACACCAACTACTCAGAAGAAGTGGCATGTTTGATTTTTAAAAAGATGAAGGCATACCTTCTCCTTGTGAGAGAAAGTGGCATTTAATATGCACAGGATTGGTTTTACCATTTACTGTGTTAGGTGTAATGGTTAAGGCACCAGGCTAGAAACCAGGAGACTGTGAGTTCTAGTCCTGCCTCAAGCACAAAGTCAGTTGGGTGACTTTGGGCGAGTCATTCTCTCAGCCCTAGGAAGGAAGCAATGGCAAACCTGAAAATGTTGCCAAGAAAACTGCGGAAACTTGCCCAGGCAGTCACCAGGAGTCAACACCCTTCGTGGCATGGGGCCAGGCTACCTGAGGGACCACCTCTCCCCGATTTCATCTGCCCATCCCACCAGAGAGGGCATGTTACAGGTTCCATCATCTAGGGAGCTACATTTAGCAGGCCCTAGGTGGTGGGCCTTTTCTGTGGTGGTGGCCGCATTGTGGAATTTTCTTCCCCCTGAGGTGAGGTTGGCCTTATCGCTTCTGAGCTTCCAGAGGCCCCTGAAGACTTGGTTATGTTGGCAGGCCTGGGGACCCCAGGTTACAGGTGAGCTAGTGAGATGGCTCCATTATTATTAACATCCCTTCATCTACTTTTGTTTTAGCTCGGTTCTTATAGTTTTTGATGTTTTAATTGTTAATAATTAGAGTGGTTTTTAGGCATTTATTGTTGCTGTTTTAACTTTGTTGTAAGCCACCCAGAGTCGCTTGGGTGGCTATATAAATTGGAAAAATAAATAAATAAACACTAACTTGAAGTGTTGCATCATTTTCAGCAGGTGGGGAGAATGAAGATTGTAAGTATAAAAATACTTTGAACTATAAAAATAATAGATTTAAAATCATCTGAACTTGTAAGTGGATATAGGTAGTCTTAGATATTCCAAACACAGCTATTTCATGAACCACCGTTTTCTAGAATTAAAAATAATTCTATCAAACAGGAAACTCTGCTCAAGGTAACTTAATAACAAAAGACAAATCAGGAATATAGCACATTTTGATTAGCCATGTAGAAAAGCAGAAATATGGAGCCAGTATTATATTCAAGATTATTTAAATAATGCTAAATTATAGTTTTAATATCTCTGAGCATCTATTACAAATTGTAGCCACTTGCTAAACAAGCCAAAAATACATGGCTTAGTTAACAAGAGTTGGTATTGAACCATGACCAGTAATACACAAATCAAGAACACAGCAAGAATCCTCTTCCTAGATGTGCAGGAAGAGGAATGGGGCCCAAGTGATGTACAGTCTCAAGGCTTTACTTCCAGAGCTCATACATGTAACATTAAATCCTGACTTAACATCACATGGTTATGCAATCACAGATTAGATTCACATATCACATTAATCCATAATGTGGTTTGTTTGATACTGGCCTAGCAAGTTACGAGAATTCTGCCAATATATTTATGGTGTAATGCATGAAGTCAGCCAATTGTAGTTACTCAGTGAATGTTTAAGCAAACTATAGTTTAATAAAATGCAAGAACTAGATCAAAAAGCTGATTAAAATCAGCTGAGTTTTCACATACCTCAATAGAGTGACTGAACTCAATATAATGCAAACCAGTTTACCTTAACTATGATTTTTAGATAAACCATAGAGATCTGGTTCACAGATACACCATGCCATAAACAATGGTTTGGACAAAAATAAATGGCCATTGGCTAGCCAGTCCAGTTATCCTGGATTGTTAATTGTGGCACATGAAAATGCATTAATATGCCATTCTCAGATTGCAGATCCTCTTCTATTTGCTTCTATGCAATTGTGTTTAAAATGATAAAGTGAAGGAATGGGTACTATCACAACTGAAGAACAAGACAGATGGTAGAGGGAGGAATGGAGAAAGTGGAAGAGAAAAACATCAGAAAGAAAGCGGAAGATCTGAAGATTATACCAGATGGTACCTGCCAGATCCTGGGTGGTGGAGAGAGAAGCAGCAGTCAGTGCAACAGCAGTGGTTTTTGACTAGCCAAAGAATTTGATGGCACTGGGTTTGTGGCCCGTGAAGGGGGGGGTCTGTACAGCTGCCAATGGAGAATCGTTCAGAGATCAATGGAAGGGCACTGAACAGCATCATTCTCACCAAATCCAAGGAGACAGCTGAGCTGACAGAAAGAGTTTTTATTGTGTTGAGCACTTGGGCTGCCTTAGTTAATTGATGATGGCTTTAATTGTTGTTTTTCTTTACAGTGTAAACTGCCTCAAGTCCTTTTGGAAGTTGACAGTCTGTAAATTGTATATATAAATGAATAAATAAGCAAGCATGTGAGCCTCAACAGGTGGAGTCACATACCACATTAAGCAAAAATGAAGATTAAGATTTGGTCCTGCTCCTAATGGCATTCTTGTTCCTAGTGACACTTAAGAAGAAGAAAAAAGCCAGAGCTATGGGCAAGCCACTTCCTTCATACTGTACCATAAACTTTTTTGCCTGATGCATTTAGAATATGTATTGTACATCTGGGGATATAACAACATTAAATACAAAGTTGTTGGACCAGGATCCAAAACCCTACAGGCCTTCTGGGCACAGCATTAAAAAGAATAGAGCCGAATGAAACTCCTTTGCAGTTCCTTTCTTTTCAACACTGTCTTACTGTAATAGAGACTGATCTGAAGTTAGATAATGAAACCATTATCTAACTAACCATTATCTAACAAAGCTAAGGTGGCCTGGATTGGGTCAGCTACTGGATGGAAAAATACACTGCATCCCAACATACATTGTTCTGGTTTCATTATAGAGCAACACAGGATATAAAGACTGCCCTGGAAGAAGCAGATTATCTACATCCACTTCAGCTGGGGATCAGGTCAGGGTTCAGTACAGAGACAGCATTAGTTGTACTTGTTGATAACCTGTGGTAGAGCCAGGAGGGGGTGGTGCATCCACCCTGGTGCTCCTTGACCTCTTAGCAGCTTTCAGTTCCATCAACCACAGTATCCAATTGGGTTAGGAGTGGGAGGCACTGTTTTGCAGTGGTTCTCCTCCTTTCTCTGTGGCCAGTTTCAATCAGGGTGAGAGATTACGCCTGTGGCCCCTCACTGTAGGATACCACAGAACTTAACTCTCTCTCCCCTTTTGTTTAACATCTACATGAAACTACTGTGTGACAGCCATCAGTTTGGGATCAGGTATCAATAATATGCTGACAATACCCAATTATAATTCTTGATTCCAGGCTGACCAAGCAATGCTGTTGAAGTCCTGACTAGTGCTTGGAGGTTATGCAGGCCTGAATGGGGAGGAACACACTCAGGCTCAATCCTGACAAGACTGAGTGGCTTTGTTTGATTCCCCTGGTTCTGGGGACATTCCGTCTTTAGTCTTTAATGGGGTTGCACTTCTCCATGCAAGACTAGTGTGAAATCTAGGGGTCCTCTTAGATTTACAGCTCCTGCTCGAAGAAGAGAAGACAGCTGTGACCAAGAGAGCCTTTGCACAGGTTCATCTGGTGTGCCAGTTATATCCGTTTCTGGACTGGGAGCTGTCAGCCCAACAAGGTAGAGCAGACTAAGAAACCAATGCCATATAGGTCAGGACTACTTTTTATTGTAACAGCTATAGTAACAGAATCTTGCAAGTCTGAAGGTGTTTCCCCCTCCCTCACTTTATCCATGTAAGCTTATCTGAGACATTTTCTCAAATTATTTTCTTGGCCCAGGCTCAAGCCCCACTTATCTGACCATTGCCTTGGTAGCAGCTCTTCCTCCTGTCCTTTAAGACCATTCCTTATTCCTTCTCCAGAGGTTCTTCAGACAGTGACTCACTCCTTGATCACCTCTTAACTACTGTAATATTTATATGGGCTGCCCTTGCAGACTACTCAGAATGCAGCTGCACAGGCAATGATGGGCATGTCATGGTACACACATGGCACACACCCTTGCTTCATGAGCTGCACTGGCTACCAATTCACTTCATGGTACAATTCAAGGTGCTGCTTATCACTTATAAAACCTTTGTGGCATAGGACCTGACTGTCTCCATATGTTTCTACCCCTCTTGTGAAGTCAACTAGAGTGGACATGCTCCGGGTTCTGTTGGTTAAGCAGTGTCACTTTGTGGAACCCAGGGAGCGTCCCTTCTGGGTGATGGCTCATACCCTGTAGACTGGAGATCCATCTACTGCTCCTACCCTTTTGAATTTCCACAGATTGTTAAAGGCCTTAGACTAGGATGGTGGTTGAGCCACTTTGGGTTTGGGTTCTGTCTCTAGTCAGCTAACACTTTTTCTTTGATATACGCCCTCTCCTCATTTAGCGACTGAAATCCATTCCAGCAACTGCTGTTAAGTGAAATGGTCACTAAGCCAACCACATGCCTGAGAGAGAGATGCTGCGAAGATCACTGGTTGCTGCCATCTCATTTAGATAAAGCTCTCTCATGCAGCAATGCCCCATTACTCTTACTTTGGCGCACATTGTTATCAAGCATAGAAATCTGGTATTGAGTACACACATTGGTCGGAAAATGATTTGTTTGCTACCATTTATTACCATCGTATTAGTGAACAATTGCTAACCAATGTAGTTACTAAAGAAGGAGTGGCTGAATTAACTTTTCTTTTAAATTTTTAATTGTAAAGTATCCAGAGTCACTATGGAGTTGGCAGCCTCAAAACTGAAATAATAAAGAAATAAACATATACTGAACATCCCCTCCTCCACTCAGAAGAAATTGGTCAAGAGCTCATTTGTGACAAGGCAGCAATGATATCCAAACATCTCACTATCTTAAGCAAAGTGCTCCCACTAACATAAAACATGATCTTTCAGGACCCTTCTGCTTTCACACTCATTTATTTGTAAGCCCTTCCATGGGGCTTATACAAGGGAGCTTTCTAGCAGACAGAATTAAGTAAGTCCTTAATGGCATTGCAAGCCTACTAACTTTATGCACCAACCAGCGCCTTTATAGGCATGCTGTTTGATTGGAACGAGGTATGCCAACATATTTTTTTAAACAGTTACAAGCAACTCTACATTAGCACCAGTGGGATAAAAGCTGTTCTGTATAAATCCAAGTCACCATAAGCTTTAATACTTTCCGTCAAAGCATTAATCAACCTCCACTCCATGGCTGCTTCAAAACATTTCAGCTGGAAGGGCCTACTGGTATTTATCACAGCTGTTTCTCCCTGTACCTAGAAGAATGCATTTCCATAAAAGAAGCAAGACTACCAATATCAAAGAAAAGCTATGTCTCTGTGGCAAGCACAGTCACAAGTTTAATCTCCAGAATGTCCACTTAGAAAAATCATTAGATACAGCACTAGGAAAGTCTTCCCAGTCCTCCTGAAACACTGGAAAACAAACAGTGCTAATTTAGACATATCAGATCCAACTTATTAGTTGCAGCTACAAATCCCATTTCTATTGCTTTCTTTAGTAAAGCTTGCATACATAAATGCCTGCAGCAATTTCTCATATTTCTTCTCAGTAAGAATTCTCCAGTTTATGCATGAAAGTACAAAATAGCACCATGAATCAGGAGGATAACAGCCTACAAAGAAAGGACGTATAGAGGAAAAGGAATATTGGAATCAGCTTTCCTGGTTTCTTCCAAAATTACAAAAGCTAGATTTGTTAACCAAGTCTGAGGCCTCCTTGCTCAAGAAAACTATATTAAACCTTAAATCCCAGTTAACAAAATGCAATGTACAGGTAGTCCTCACTTAACGATGGTAATTGGGACCAGAATTTCCATCATTAAGCAATGCAGTCATAAAAGTGACCACATTGCTTAGTAACAGCAATCCTGGCAGTCCCTGTTGCTGTTGTTAAGTGAGAATTGCGGGTCATTAAGCAAGGACCTCACATGACCACGACTTGCAGCTTCCAACAAACGGGTGCCTCAGGGTTCTACCTTCTTCCCACTCCTATTTAGAATCTATATGAAGCTGGGGTGAGGTCATCCATCACCATGGGGTGCAATATCAACAGTATACAGATGATACCCATTTGTACATCTCCACCCTGGGTTGACCAAGCGACGCTGTGGAGGTCCTTTCCGAGTGCCTGGAGGCTATGAGGATCTGGATGGGGAAAAACAGGCTTTAGTTCAATCCTAGTCCCCCAGCCTCCAAAGATATTCCATCTTTAACTCTGCTCAGGGGTACACTTCCCCAGTCAAAATTGGTGTGCGGTTTGGCGGTCCTCCTGGATTCGCAGCTCCTACTCAAAAGAGCAGCTGGCAGCCATGATGAGGGAAGCCTTTGCACAAGTTCACCTTCTACACCAATTGTGCCTATTCTTGGACCAGGAGGCATTGCTCATAGTGACTCATGCCTCAGTCACCTTCTGTTTGGATTACTGTAATGCACTCTACATCGGACTGCCCTTGAAAAGCATTCAGAAGCTGCAGCTGGTCCAGAATGCAGCAGTGTGGGCAATATTTGGTGTTTCTCATTACACTCATATAAAAGTTCTGCTTCACAAACTGTGCTGGCTCCCAAGTAGGCTTTCAGGTGTGATTCAAGGTTCTGGTTATTACGTATAAAATCCTATATGGCATAGGGCCAGGCTATTTGCAGAACTGCCTCTCTCCTACTGTTTCTGCTTGCCTCAACAGATCTAGTAGAGAAGGCATGCTTTGGATCCCTTCTATCAAACAGTGTCATCTTGTTGGACCCCAGAGCTCTGCCTTCTCACCGGCAACACCTGCCCTGTGGAACAGCATCCAACCAGAAATCCAGGCCTTGATCCTGTTAGCCTTTCACAAGGCTCTGAATACCTGGCTGTTTCCCCAGATGTTTGGGCCAGGGGGATAGGTCAGCTCTGCTGCTGTTGATATATTTCTGTTCTGTGATTGATGTTTACTATTTTAACCTCAGGCACCACGGGTTTTATATTGTAGTTTTTATTTTAGGCCCTATATGCCACCCAGAATCACTCTTGTGAGATGGGCAGCCACATAAATTATTTAAATAAATAAACACTTTGAATCACAAACTACCTTTTCCCATTTTAGCCTATCCTAGCATAGTATATAACCCAGTCATACCATACTTTAAATTCTGTTCTCCCTTCTGCTTTATAAGGAATTTGCATAACCAAACTTGTAATCTTGCCTTTGGATCCTCTACTTGTATAACCCTCTTGCATTGGGAAGAAGGCATAAAATGAACCCCAAAATACTGTCGAGTTAGTCAAAATGACACAACTGGAGTCCTTCCATGACTACAAAGTTTGATGGGAGATTTCTGTGAATAGAGCAACCAGCTTAGCAAAAAAACTAACAATAGTTACAAACACTTTGACTCTGAATTTTCAAAAGGAACTCACTTGATTGAAGCAGGCAAAGGTGATGGGAGGATGAACTCCTCCAGCATACAGTAAGCAAATTGAACTGGTGTGAATAGGAGCTGTAGCACAGATTTTGCTCTCAGAACAATTCAGTGAAAGGGTAGGTAACTTGGACCTTCCAGAAGTTTTGGATTATAACTCCATGAGCTCAATCAGCAGGCCAATGATTCTGATAATTGCAATCTAAAACTTCTGGAGGATATCTAGGAATTTTGTTGTTGTTGTTGTTCAGTCGTTAAGTCGTGTCCGACTCTTCGTGACCCCAGGAACCATATTGCGCCAGGCCTTCCTGTCCTTCACTGCCTCCCTGAGTTTGCTCAGTTTCATGCTCATTGCTTCAGTGATGCTATCTAACCATCTCATCCTCTGCTGTCCTCTTCTCCTTTTGCCTTCAATCTTTCCCAGCATCAGGGTCTTTTCCAAAGACTCCTCTCTTCGCATTAGGTGACCAAAGTATCTGAGCTTGAGCTTCATTATCAGTCCTTCCAATGAACAATCAGGGATCTAGGAATTTACTGGAGTGCTAATATTACAAATCCTTTTCTCATGCTTAGCCTGTAAACCAACTTCACAGATAAAAAATAATCCTCTGGAGACTTTCTTCCACAAAACATGTACCCTGGCTAAACAGCAGAATATCTGAAATATCTTATCAGCTGGCACTGGAATGCATGAATGGAATAAAGCTTTAAGATGCACCAGCAAAAAAAACTTTGTGAGGGAGAAATATGGCTACGCCACCATGATTATGCACTGAAATCAATGCAAAGGTTGACATCCTGAATCCTTCCCAGCTGAAAAACAGAAGTTTCCAAGCCTACCTAATGACAGCAAGTGACCATCGTTGCATAGAAAGGCCTGCATCAACTTAAGAGCCACACAAGCTGCACTACAATAGCATTCACACATTATACTAAGCCATAGTTTGCTTTATAAGCCACAATGATTGGGTTCACATATAACAGTAAATTATAAACCATGGCTAAAAAACACAACAATTGGGTTCACAGTTTGTGTAAAACCAAACACACATTATGGCTTCATGTGATATTTGAAAGCAGCTATTGTATTTTTGGCAGGCAGGGTTAGGGTTCAGTTGAAACACCTCTAAATATAACTAACATGGCAGGAGAGGATGTTCTTTCAAGCACTACTTGTGAGTTTCTAGACAGCCTCAAGCCACTACTACATAGAAGAGGCCACAGGACTCGAAAGTTCTATCCAACCTGCTCTTATGACGCATGAGTTTAATCAACAGCTGAAAGCTAGGAAGATATCTCAGCAGCAGAAGCAACATACTTTGTTATCTGACTTTGGATGCCTTCTTGTTCTGCAGATAAAGGTATAAAGCACACTTCTATCTATCTAGCATAAATGCACATACTTTGCAAATGTTCCAAAAAAACAACATTAGCAAGATAGAAGTTTCCCACCAGCAAGATCCTAGTTGGAAAGGATTTTCAAAAGTTCACATTGGCACAAACTACTTCTAAACAGACTCTGCTGATTACTATAGCAATCATTTGCACACCTGCTCTAATGTTTACTGAAGCTCCTTTCAGAATGTGCTGTGACCTGAAACAACTGAGAGACTTTTAATGCCCTGCCTATACATAGGCCCTGGCACTTTCTAGGTACCTACCATCTATTATTCTTAATGATTTCTATATTGCTCTTCTTCCCAAGGAGCCCAAAGTGGTTTACAAGATAGTTAGAAACACAAATTTAAATAAATCCAACAAATCCCATAATTTTTTTTAAAGGGGGTGGGAAAAGCAGTGTGTAAGACTGCCTGGTCCTGGAGGAGTAATCCCACAAATGTTGTATAAACTACTAAAACAAATGATTGTACATTATTTCTGCAGCACAGCACTTTCAAAACATGGGTGCTTTCTGCTATTAAGTACTAACCAGCATTCTCATATATGCTGCATGATGACAAAGATTCCCTAATTCTCAAAAACCAAATCTAATGCCCAAATTAAAAAAAAGTCCTTAGAATAAATCACTCCAGGTAGTGGGGCAAAAGATGCTTGCCTAAACTTTGGTTCTCCAGAGCCAGTTAGTGAGAATATCACACAAGGCTAAAATGTGAAAAAGCACATTTGAGATGAGCTGGCAATTTACATGACATATCTATGCAGTTTTCTTGGAATGATACAAAAGTAATTTGCAATTGTGTTTTTCTAGGATGTTTTGATTTCCCAAAGCTAGGTGGACTAATTGCAGAACACAGAAGACCATAATATGGCTAATGAGCACCATGTTGATGCCAGTTGCTTCAACGGCAGTTATTTTGATTGTATCAATTCTTCTTACAAGAAGATGCAGCTGACAAACCATGGACAGCTCTATTTATGATTTGTTTAGTGTTTTATGAGAATCAAGAACTCTGACTTGTTCTTTTCAAGACACCAGATTTCCTGGTTCATACAAGCTATCCACTGAGCTGTCAATGACTTCTTAGCTGTCCCTGTCTGCAGGAGAAGCAGGCAGGTATAATCACAACAGCATGTGCTATCATACCATTTATTCATTGTTAAGCCGTATTACGCTTGCTGTGCTACACAAACTTTCCCAGTATAAGGCAATTTAGCTAAACATGTTCTTCCAGGACTTCAATCATATTCCACACTTAACAGAAATGTGACTGATTGAAGTAGTACAAACTAGTTTTGAGCCTATGCAACTATTGACAATCAAGTCCTTCTGCCATCGGAATGTGAACGCTCGGCAGGTTTCCTGAGCCACAGCTATATGAGGAAACAAAAAAGCTCTAGAGAATATGAGTATACATGGAGTGCATTATGCAAGATCATAAATTATGTCATCATAGAAGATGGAAATTGCAGCAAGAATTGATGGTGGATGATTACAATGTCTCAGTATGGAATGGAAATTTATTTGCATCACTTCAATCAGACCAATTCTAATGACACTTGTCAAAAAAACCCTCAGATAACAAGGTTAGGAAAGATACCAGAAATCAATTGATAATTAAATAGACAATACTGGGCTAGCTGGACCGGTTGCTTCATCAGAACATGTGGCCCTCCACATGCTGCTGACCTATAACTCCCAGTAGCCTCAGCCAGCAGGTCCAATAATGAAAAGCGCAACTTCATATCAGAATGTGCGGGTATCATTGGTATCCTCACAAACTGCAGCAGGCTAGGAAACACAATTCTCTTCCAAAACTTCTGATATAGGAATAAGCAAGATGCAATAACTATATTAGCTATCTAAACAGGTTCAAAGCAAGAGTTGTCTTAGAATCCAGTAGCAATTCAGATTGACATCTGCTTCTTACTAGTTAAGACTAGATCAGCCTATGATTTTCCCCCTTGAATTATCTATAAAACACTATCAGATTTGGAGAACAAACTCTGTAATCTTCACTAGCACAACATAACACAGCCTTTCCCAAAGCATATTGGTGCTAATACTGTCACCTCATAGCCAAGCCAAAGATATCAACCAAAATACTAATTGGAGGCTGTGAAACACTGATGAAACAATAAAATAAGCAGCCTTTACCTTACTTACATTATCCACTTTCTTAGTTCTTATCTTAATGCTGTTACATCAAGACAATGTGATTCCTTAGAAAAGAAACCCCAGGATTATTTTCAGCTATCACATATACACATCTTTCTATGATCATTTGACAGCATAAACTACATATAACCACATATAGGGTTTTTTTCTCAGAAACCATCATAAAGACTGTGCTCTCTAACAAGTAATCAGGAGAAGCATATAAGGCCCTTTATAATTTTTTAAAACTCTCAATTAGAATGCAATTCTACCCTTAAGCTCACTAGAAAGTAAATTCTACTGAATTCAGTGTGAAAAAGTACTACCAGACTCCTCCTGATTTTGGGCTACCATATAGGTCTCCTCCTCCTATGTCTAAAAGATTATGTCACTTTAAAAATGGGTAATGTTCATAGGTTTGAGGATATAGCTATCTAAATCAGACCGTAAAGAATACTGCAGGATCTGTATTTTTTACAATTCATCATCATATTTATACATATGTGGTGAACAGCAAAGACCTCTGCTGCTGCAGTATCCTGTTTTGCTCCAAGCCCATTAAACCGTATGAGATCACAATATTCTAGCCTTGAGAACAGCATACATTTACCGTACAACCATCTCCACGGGTTTCTTCTGAGCAATTACATTACTGATTCTCACAAGTCACCATGCAACACTGGCTACATGTTTATCAAGATCTCATTACACCCAAGAAGAATGTACAAGCCATGTTGATTCATGGAATGTGTGCATTTCCTGTTGCCCCATGCAACATCTTCCAACAAAATCAACAGGCAGCTAGTTGAGATTATCTCAAGGATCAATTTTGATCTTAACTGGGGTTTGTTAATATACTATTGTTTTCTAAACTGTTTGTTTATTTGGGGTAAACAAGAAAACAAACACCATTTTTCTAAACTACATCACAGTTCAGGAGAATGCTGAAATTTAAGACCTACTTCCTCTTGTTCCTTATTTATGTCAGACAGAAAACAAGGAAGAAAAGGCTTGTGGTACTTCACAAGTCTGAGGGCAACCCACACATCAAATTACACCACGTGCTGTTTAATGCATACCAGTTTTAAATGTATTCAACTACAAGGAAAAAATAAACTCTGCACTGCAAGGAGGTAATGAAATCCCGGAAAAAGACAACACAAACCACGTCATGTTGTTGTAAGAAAATAGGAAGGACATAGTGAGAGTTGAGCACAACTCCCCTAACCTACTATCTTCCATTGTATTTTGGATATGAATTTCCACCATCCACAACTGGTCAAGTGGCTGGAGCTGATAGGAGGTTTGATCCATCTAAAGTGACATTGGATTGGGGCAATATTTGGAGAAGAACGCAGTTTTGAAGTATTAATCTTTTATTATATTATTACAATTAATGTAGAGCTATCATGCAGCAATAGTATTTGACTGATAACCTCAGGTTCCACCACTTACTTACTTTGAGGCCCTAAAGAGCTCCCTCCGGAAAGAGCAGGTCATTTGATCTGGGTTTCATTTGTTTGGAGGAAAGGGAATTTTAAGGGGCAAAATGAATAAGCATTGAAAAATGTTAGGTACTTATTTCATTCCTAAGGAAATTCTTTGGGTCATTTTGTTTAGCTGGGGAGTATTTTATAGAGCAAAATTTGCCCCTTAGAATCCAAAAGCCCAAAAAGGCCAAAAAAAATAATAATAAACCTACCTACTCTGGTGATATCATTTTACCAGTCAGATCTCCAAAACCTTTTTTTTTTTAATGTGTAGCTCCCTGCTACAAGAAAGCTGTATACCCAAGTAAGCGGGATTCTAGCTGTGAGTAGCTTATGGTCTAAGAAAACAAAGGAAAGTGAGGTTACATAAATTAGAAAAATATTTATTTTGTTAGATTTATATCCCACCTTTCATCCAAGAGCTCAAGGTGGCCTACACAAGGATCTCTCTTCATTTCATCTCCACAATCCTGTGAAGTAGGCTGGGCTGCAAATCCGTGACTAGCTGAAAGTCACCCAATAAGTTTCCAATGGCTAAGGGTGGACTTTGAACCTCAGTCTCCCTGGCCCTAAACCACTACACCATACTAGCTTCTGTTTCAGCTATATGCGTTGGGGCTGGGGGGTTAGTTACAGGTTTACATTGGAAATAAGATACAGATGGTGTCAAAAGCATTGTGGAAAATGTTACTTTTGAGAAAAATGAGTGGTATGATACAACTGTTTGTAGAGCCAATTCCAAGCACAGAGGCGATAATTCTGGAAACGGCAAATCTCCTGAGGAGAAGAAGGAAAACCTTTGAACTGCAGAAGAAAAGAAATGAACAAGATAAAATAGGCTTAGAGCCATGAAGATTCTGAAATCAAGGACAAGGAGCTTATGCTGGATGCAGAAGCAGATAAGAAAGCAGTGGAAGGATTTAAGAAAGCCGTCATGTGATTACTATTAATCATAACATAAAATATTGTCTACAATCCAACTGTCAAACCAGAAGATATTTTCACAAGCGAATGTTTTACTGCACTTGGAGGCATCATGCAAATGAACAGAGTGCAAAAAAAATTTCTCAACTTGATTACCAGCACAGTAAACAGAAGCCAGACTTGCATGGGATCCTAGGGACCTTCCTCTCAGTTACCAGAGATGACATCAGCTGGAAGGCAGTGCAGACCAACCCTCCCCATCCTGGTGTTCTCCAGCTGCCACAGACTTTCCCAGCCAGCTTGGCTGTTGGGTAGACCCAGCCCATCTGGACAACAGCAGACTGTAGGGCTGGAAGCATAAACAAATATTCTTGCAGCCCTGTTTGTACATAAAAAGCATCATGCTATGTTTTTCAATATTTCAGCTTTCATAAAAAAATAATCTTTATATATGATCAGATCACCACACAGCCTGAGTCACAGCTCATGCCCTGCTTTCTGGGCTTTCAATGCCTTTGCTATTGATCCATTTTCAGAGTCAAGAAGTGTATTTTGTTTTCTGAGAGGAGGGGATGCATTTCCACTAGAATAAGCTTCCCCAGCCTGATGGCCTCCTACAACTCTCATAGGGCTGCAACTGCATGGCTGCAGCAGCTGGAAATGGTGGGGTTATAACCCAACACACCTGGAGAGCAACAGGTTGGGAAATACCAGCTGGGGCTGCAAAAAAGCTAAGCCAAACTTCAACAAGAGATCAAGGAAGTGACACATCCCCTCCTTCGAAATGTGTTTACTCTCCCGAGTTTAACAAGACTTACACTAGCCCATAGCCTTTATCACATTCATTTTCCCACATCTTCCTCCACACTCCAGACCTGAGATACCCCAACCACCAAACGAGCGCAGAGTCCTCCTAAAAGCAGCAAGAAAGAAGATTTTCTTCTGATTTTTGCTGCCATTTCCTGACCGGCTTCCACTCTCCCTCCTTACATTTCACCACAGAGAAAGCTCCGCTCCCGACCTCCGCGACACAGCGGCGCCTCCTCCTCCCTCGAAGGCCAGGCTCCAACTGCCTCGGCCAGATGGTAAGTGGGCGGGGCCAGGGTAAGGCGCCACCCCTCGGCCGCCCGCCTGGCTGACGGTCGCCCAGCCTTTGGCTGCTGCCCCGCTGCTATGGCAACGGGGAGGCGGAGCTACGTTGGCGTGGTGCTAAAGAGCAAAGCTGCGTTGGGATTGTCGCTTTTTATCTATGGTTGAGGTTTTGAAGGGGAGGGTAGCGAAGCTGAGCGGCTCACGCCACAGAGAGGGAAACGAGATTAAGGCAAGAGAGGCCACCTGGGAGGTGAAAGTAATCATTTACCTCAGCGTGGAGGGAAATGTTGACAAACGATAAGTATTCGCGAGTTCCAATATTGCTTTGAAGGATAAAACAAAAGAAATCATTTTTTTCTACACTATTAAACATTCAGGACGTGGTTGTGTACGTTCTTGTATATTTGAAATTCCAGAAATAGCCGAATTGCAATGCATCAGTTATATATATAGTGACCATATTTTCTTGGAAAAAAATAAAGGACAAATCTGAAAAAGGGGCAAATCTGAGAGGGTCATAAGGATTTTAAAAAATTGCTTATGTTTATAACTTTGATTTACAAAGGAAAATTCAAGAGCAAAACCAAGAAAATAAATAAATGTAAAGGACAGCTTTCTGAAATAAAGGACATACAATATGGTCACTGTAGTAACTATCCTTGCTGTTTTGGAATTTTTTGTTCTTTTTATATTTTATTTTGATTCCTTCCTGTTAAATTAGCAAGCAAACAGGTGGACAAGCCAAGAATTTGAAAGAAATGAGAAAAACCTGGTCTGGAGAAGGGGGGAAATTACAGTAACTCTCCACCAAATGAAAGGCTAGGAAATGTAATGAATGAAAATGAGGAATCCAGAACTAAAAGCAAAAAGCTGTACGGTGGATTCCACATTTGGCAGAGGGGTTGACTAGATCATCTCCTTGGTTTACCCCAACCTTGACAGTCTGTGATTCAGTGCTTTGGGTTTCTTTCCACCCCAGAAAAGGAAAAGTCTAGGTCTAGACTCTAGAAGATCCTTCCTGAGCCAGGGTGCTCCAGTTCAGGTTGGGACTACATCTCCCATATTTCCCAACCAGCATAAGAGGCTTAAGACAAGGAATCTGAAAGTGGAGATTACTAGAAATGTCAAGGGAGTTCACAATTTAAAGTTGAACAGGCTTGCACAAGCAGAGTGGAAGCACTGTCAAAATTCACCTACCAGGAGCAACTTTTGAGATATGACTAAACCTGTCAGTCTACCATTTTGCACTGGCTGGTAACTTGCCATGTGATATGTAATACTGTATCTGTAGTCTTTGGAGTGTCTGTATAAGTATGTTAGTGAAACTTATTTTTTCTATTATTTTAAATTTCTACCCTTTCAAAACGGAAACATCTCTTGAGTAAGAGAAAATCAAAAGTTGACCAACCTACTAATAATGCTGATAAAAGTAAGCCTAAATTAGGAAAGCATGATGGAAGTTATCTTATAATAAATGGTATATGTTGGTCTTTTTGTCCAAACCCCAAATCCAACAAAATCATTTTGGGGGGGGGGTTGCACAAATTCATTTATTTTTTTATCCGTTCACAGTATTGCAAAGTTTGAGAACCCTGATCTAAGAAATAATCATGGTTTAGAAACTGCATGGCTGGTTCATGTACCACTTCAAGCAAAAACCAAACCAAATTAAAGGAATAGCCAGCAAATAAATGTTTGCAATAAATACTGTGCAAACCAAACATTATGGCTGGGTTCATGCACCACTTCAAGCAAAAACCAAACCTAATTAAAAGAATAGACATAAAAATGCTTGCAATAAATAGTGTGCAAGCCATCTAGTGACTAGGTTCATACAACACACTAAGCTGTAATAGTTCGTTTGTAGATAATAGTGTTGTTTGAACATTCCAAGAGCTCACATATTTTTAATTGCAATTTTATGCAATCTATCCAGAAGTACACTGAAAGTTAAATCTTATGCAGGACAAAACGATGGGATACAAATCAAATAATATTAACAGAGTTCAATGGAATTTATTTCAATGTAAGTGAAATATTTAGTACTGCAGTCTGAGCACTCTTTTGTTATAATTGAAGGATAACATAGCACTTGGGGGGCTTGAGAATATACATTATCTGAAAGTATATTAGACTGTGTACGTTAATATTTCTGTATGAAAAATAATTCCATTGTATAAACCAGGAATAAGGTGTCCTGGACAAGAACCTGCACAATCCCTTGCCGTGGCCCATGTGGACTGGGGCCAATATGAGTTGAAGTTTCAAACATCTTAAAGGCACCGGACTCATCACTGATACAAACAGCCCAAAGTAGCATTCTGGTTCATCAAACAACCTGATAAAAAAGGTCTACAAGAGCCCTGAGAAATCGTTTGATTTATATTCTACCTTTTCTCCTGTTTATAGAATATAATATCAAACGTCCTTGATCTGTTAAGCAAAATCAATATAACCCCTACATTTGACTAGTCCATTTCACAGAGCAAGGGTCAGGATGTCAATACATTGTACCAATACTGGGAAGAACATGGAGACTCCCTTGGATAAACAATTCCATTCAATGTCCCTTTATTATTGACAAACTGTACATTTACCTACAAAAGTTGCAACTGCTGAAAAAGTGAGCCATAACTTTAGCTAATCCACATGCATATTTTCTTAATTATCCAACACAATATGAGTGTTCCAACAGAAGGAACTGTATCCTCCAAAAGTTTTTGACTTCAAATCAGCTCTGCTATGTAGGCCATGTTCTCTGGGGATTCTGGGAGCTGAAATCCAATAAATCCGGAAGACATCTGTTTGGAGAAGGCTGATACTGGTCTTTATTTTCCATTCCTCTAAAAACTGAACTATTCTTTCCACTTTCAGATCTGCATATTCAGGAAACCAACTGTGGATCAGAAAGACACACCATTCTATTGTTCAGTCCCTCTCCTGATGTCATTGGACTGCTTTTTCTCACTTCCCAGTTCCTCAGGTCTAATTCTGCCTGAATCCCAAAAGGCTGTAAAAGAGAAGAACACTGTAAGAGTCCCAATACAAGTACATAGCAGAAAATACATGGTAAAAATCCTAAGAAGGATTGGCCTGTGTGACTATTTTTTCTCTAAATTTAGGCCCCTACATCTGCAGTCCTAGACAGTATTCTGGTAACACAGAGATTTGAAAACTTCCAAAGTGTGTTTCTCTCAAACCACTGTTGAACACTTAGGTCACTGTTTATCAATGAGAAGCAGTATAGAAATTAAATAATGAATATTCTTGTTACTTCTACCACTGGAGAGTGGTAGGATTTTTACTACCTGATAGGGATGTGCAAGACTTTCTATGACAAAACATCCTCACCCCAGCACAAGCCATTACATGTGTTCTAAAGCCAATCCTATCTTGGAATGAGCAATAGCCATACTTGGGACACTCAAACTGCCCGTTCTGGGGTTGAAATGTTTGGCACATCCCTCCTATCTTACTGAAGGGAAGGCCAACCTTAACAGCTGGAGTTGTTCAGTCAGAGACACGCCCTCTGAATCTGAGCACTACACACCAATGTTCTCACAGACACTTCCCATGGAACAGCTCCAAAATTAAACATTAAATGAGACTCTTACAACCTGAAAAGTAAAATTTTGAACTCCAATGTCATTAATTTACAAGAATGCCTCTGTAAATAAAGGCCACCTATTCATTCTTATAAAATAAAATATTGGGTAGTTAGTCTGGTTCCAGTAGCAATGTATGGCTGTGAGAGCTGGACCATAAAGAAGGCTGAGCACCGAAGAATTGATGCCTTTGAACTGTGGTGCTGGAAAGACTTTTAAGAGTCCCTTGGACTGCTAGGAGGTCAAACCAGTCAATCCTAAAGGAAATCAACCCTGACTGCTCATTGGAAGGATTGATAATGAAGCTCAAACTCAAATGGCCACCTAATGCGAAAAGAGGACTCTTTGGAAAAGACCTTGATGCCGGGAAAGATTGCAGGCAAAAGGAGAAGGGGACAGCAGAGGATGAGATGGTTAGATAGCATCACCGAAGCAATGAATATGAAATTGAGCAAACTCCGGGAGGCAGTGAGGAACAGGAAGGCCTGGCGCGATATGGTTCATTGGGTCACAAAGAGTTGGACACGACTTAATGGCTGAACAACAACAAAAAGTTAGTCTGGTGCTTTGTTTAGAAAAGTGCCCCCCCAAAAGTAAATGGGCTAGAAAAGATAGCCGGGGGGGGGTAATCTCACTAGTTTTTACCAAAATGGGGGCTATTTTGTGAAAATGCCGATATGTTCTCAAAACTCCAAATATGCCCATTACTCTAAGACAATTAACCTTTCCATGCTTCCTATCCTTTCATATATATGCTTGAAAACTACACGATGCAATTAAAATTACATGCCCATCAATATCAAAAGGGACAGATAGGATATGTTTACTGCTCAGAACCCAAAAAAAACACAAATCAGTTGTAGCTTTTAGAACAAAATGAGAGCCCTTGACAATTGCAACTGTTCCTATCTTTTTAGCTTTGCTTCTTTCTTAATACAGTTCCTAACATAGTCCCATTTCTTAATCATACTAATAAATAAACTTCCCTAGAGTTGCATTTTCTAAATTCTCTTAGACATCAGCTCCCATCAGCTTCAGCCAGTACTAGCAACTGATAAGGCCTGTCACATTCAGACAAAAACAGTGAGTGCTGACATCTCTACTTCTGCATTACAGTGTGCGCACATAATAAGTCTATATGGCTTTTCTGCATTTCCAAAACTCTACTAACTCTTTCTTAATCTTGGTGCCTTCCAGAACTGTTGGACTGCAATATTCACAATTCTCAGCAAGCATGTAACCTGGCCACAGTGGTTGAGGCTGAGGGGAATTGTAGTTAGTAAACAGGCTGGCTAAGAGTCATGCAAGCTATTGTAGTACAGCTTATCCAGAGATGCCAAATTTGCCAAGGCTGTTCTCTTGGGAAAGGGAGAAGGGATATGAATGGTGTTTAACATGAAAGGTGGCTATTATGAAGGAGCTGCAGATCTCTTACTTGCTCCCATGCATCTCCCCGGCACCCCCTGACAAACAACCCCCCTGGAAAATAGTCTCTACAAGAGTCTTACAACCCTATTGTAAGACTCGCAATAAATCAAGAACAAAGGGAATTTTCTGCTTCCTAAGTATTAGGTTACATTGTCAATAAGTGATTGCCTTTGGCTATACTGGCAAGGAATTCTGAGAGATGTATTTCCAACACATCTCAACATCACTAGGTTGGAGAAGTTTGATATATGGAGCCTACAGCATAGACAGTTGCCACACGTTCTCACCTGTCGAGAAGATTTCATCAAAGATGCGACTCGACCTGCTTTCTCAGAAGTGTCTTTTCTCTTCTCCAGCAGCAGCCGAGTATTAGGTATGAAACTCCACGAGCGACCCAATGCTGGTTTAAAACCGCCACTAGTATCTCTGGTCACATGATTTGTCAACTAAAAGATAGCAGATGGTTTCATCATTTCAGTACTCTTTGTTTTTGGTTGGCTGGTCAAGCATTCACCTGCCACCAGATGGGCTACAACTGCATGGGACATTTTATCTAAAGAACCTAAGAGAATAGGCAGAATGTGCTAAATGCCCAAAATAAGATTTCATCCCTTGATAGAGCGATAGGACAACAACTTTCAAATGATCTTCTCAAGGATTATGCCATATTTTATACGCTTTCACAATTTTGATGGAGGAGCATTTCAATCGAGCTGCTCACAGCCAGCAGAGCAAGCTGCACAAGGACTGCATGCAGCACCATGTCCAGTGGCACAAGGAAGAGGCTTATCCACCAAGATCACGTAAACAGCAAAAGAACCAGGGTGAGCCACTCGTGCAACTGGGGCAGCTCCCTCCATCAACCAGCCCAATGAGATGCTGGGAAGAAGGCCACCTCCTTCTTTGCCACGTTGAGTCTCACAACCAGGATGACCCAGCAAGATCTGCTATGGCCAAGCAAGAAGGAGGGGCAGTAAATACAGGTACATTGTACAGACAACCTAACTCTTAAAACACATATTTTACAGATGCACAAATGCCATGTTATGCAAGTAACAAAACAGAGAATCAAAACTGCAGATACACAAAATCTGAGGTCTGATATCTAATTATCAATCATGGATATGAGACCATCAGTGAAAGATCACCTGTAATTTCCGAAAGAGCAATGAGCTGGAGTGATTCTTCATTTTTATATTCTAAAAGGCTCATGGGGCCCATCTGGGGAAAAAAATCTTAGAAATAAAGATAATGCTGGAGGTTGAAGCTTTGCTTTACCGAATCCAGGCTACCCGTTTTTTTAAATTAAACTACTTTTAGAGTAAAAAGTGGGCGGAGGGTGGCAGCACAATATCTGAACTAGCTCACACTAGAAGAGCAGAACTGAAGCATCCCTGTGCCCATAAAGCCAAAAGCAAGCATAAGGAAAAGCCTGGTCCCCGTACTTACCAAGATGGCGATCCCAAACTCTTTGGCAAGTGTTTTCATCTCCCTAGCCAAATGCATCATGAGGGCCATGCCTATGAAGAGAGAAAGGGAGATCACTGCGCTTGAAGCTATACAATTAACTGTATTTATTGTATTTCCCCTAGACACTGAGGGTTGCCCCAAAGTGTACACTCATCCTGCAGAAGGGAAACAGGTAAAACTTTCTGGATCACATCCATACAGGAGGAGAAGCCTTCCAAAATTGTATTAGCTACAACATTTAGCTCTCTGATTTTAAAAGGGCCCTGCCCATTTGTTACTTCAGATTTTTTAAAAATCATTTCTTTAGCTGTAAGTATTTACAAGTATCCAACTGGCAGAAGTGTGATCCTAAGGATGCTTATTTGGAAGACAGTTGTAACGCAGCACATTTTTGAGACACCAAATAGGGAAATGATGCCCTAGATTGGGATGGGCATCTTATGGCCTTAGGTGGCTTCTGTCAAACAAAGGACATTGTTTGACAGAGGGACTGTCTGTCAATAATTGCTTCAGTGAGTTCTTGTAAGCTCCTGCTTGAGTCAACAATGGAAGTATTTTGCCACCTTGATTTCTGTCAGCCTCTTTTTCAATTACCTTTGATTTTTCACAGCATCAGTCTCCTCCAATGACTCTGGCTTTTGCATTAGATATCCAAAATATCTAAGCTTTAGCATCATTATTAGTGCTTCTAGTGAATAATCTGGCTTTACATCATCTAAATTTGAACAATTAGTTCTTCTTACATTCCAAGGTATTCTCAACTGTTTTGTCCGGCATCACAATTCAAAGGCATCTTCGTACCATTTTTCTTTGTACCATCTTGTTGACAGTCTAATTCTCAAAGCTATATGTTACAATTACAAAAACCATATATAAGCTCAAAAAGGTTTCTCACCATGCTGAAGATGAACGATATCATCTATGACAAGTTCCCACTAATCCACAGTGGCCAAGGAGCAAGATAACTAAAGCCTTCTGGGTTTTAGACTTGTACAACTTGCTAGACTAAACTAAACTAGAGTTAGGTCATTTGTGGTTCATCATGTAGTGGGAACCTGACCATTGACTTAGCACATTGTGTGAATCAAGTTATCACTTTACATTATAACTTGTTTAGTTCTTTGGACACAGCCTAATTAGCAAACATAGCAATTGTATTAATTCAGGTTTAGGATTAAGTCGGTTATGTAAACCTTATCCCTTGAGAATCAAATACATAACTAACTATGCTGATTACTAGCATGAATGAAAGGTCCAATGATATTTTGTGACAGCTTTCACCAATCTGGTGCAAAGGAGCTGGAACCACAGAGGCTGAAAGATGTGGAAGCTGTCACACCACACCCTAGAAACTAGAATAAAGATTAAGCTATGATATGTTTATTCACAATTATTTGTATGCCACAAGCAACCTTAGGTGGCTATGGTGTGGCCTTTTCTGATCCTTGTGTACTGTACTTTTATGCTTCTCTCTCCATTGTCTTCCATGTTTCAAAATATTATATTGTAAACTCTTTAAACCATGGACCTGTCTAGGATATGACTCTGCAAAACAATATGTCCATTAATGAAGCATATTAAGAAACGTTCCCTGAGATGATAGATGTCCACTACTGACCATCAGGCTGCCGAAGTCCCAAGAAAGGGCAAATCACAGCAGAAACGGAATCCACAATAAGAAGCTTCACTGGTCCAGAGGTACTGAATATCTAAAAAAATAAATAAAAGCAAAAAGCAAATGACACAAATCAGAAAGTTACAAAAAACCAAAAGGTACTTTTCTTTGGAATATGAGAATAGATTGGGAACATGAAGCATTCAAAAATTCAATGTTGCATATAGTTTAAAACCATGCGTTCACACATCCTATGTTATCTATGCCTAAATTCCACACCAGGAAATACTAGTCTCAGAACAAAGGCATCTGAATAGCCTGGAAGTTTGTCTATTTTAATTATATTGAGTAGTTCTGTAACCATAGCCCTCTTCAGGAATTCAGAAGAACAGAAACAAAGCTAGGTGGAATGGTGAGACCGTGGTGGTTGATCACCAGTAATGGGTTAGGAAAGGAAAGGAGAAAGTTGGGGTTGGTTGGTAGGATGGAGAAGGGACAGTGACTAGGCAGTAACTATTAGATTATTATTTGAGGTCCTATATGTTCAAGACTGTTCTCCTGCCTGCACAGCTGTCCTATTAAAACCAGTTTGGACACTTGACTGCAAGGTTTATTAAAGGCTAGAACCTTCAGTCCAGCCATCAGTTTTCTCCAATTATATCAAACGTGATAGCAAACTTGAAGAAGCAAAAGGGTTTCCTGTTTTCTCTGGAGGAAGGGATTTCCTCCCTCCTCCTATGCTAAGATAGTAGCAATCCACCCCCCAAAAGTAAAAGACCTGCTACACCAGGAGAGCATCCTTGGGTTGGCACCTGGCTGGGAAAAGGTTAAGAGTGATAGGAAGCCAAAGAAGGGATAAGAAATGACCCCAGATTAAAGGACTCAACCTAGTACGTGGTAGCACCAGTCAAATTATAAACACTGGAGGACAACACAGCGTAAACTGAGCAATAAACACCTCTGGTTTTTATTTATGTACATTTTCTCCTTTGATTTACATGGTATTAAGGAAGAAATATGAGATTTCTCCCTAAGAACAAGGAGCAACCAAGCATATATGGAGTTTTAGTTCTAGTTGCTAGGAATGAGAAAGGCAGCCATGAATGTGTTAGATTCCAGTCCATGCACCTGAGAAATGGCAAGACCTCCCAACCCCAAGTAGGAAGATTTTAGAAGCAGCATGAATATTGGCTGAATGCAGGACACTCTGCAGGATTTATTTCACTGCCTGATGAAGCAGTACAGGGCATCACTGGAAGGCTCTCATCAAGATGAAAAAGATGGAGTCAGAGATTAAGTGGCTAGAGATGGCAACAGACACCAAGAGAAAAGAACATGCATATCTGCTAGATCTGAAAAAGTTAAAGCAGACCAATGACTCCAGTCTTCCCTGTTGCTTCACTAGTGAAAAGCAATTTCCTGAACAGGAAGGAAGAATAGGGGTGTGAGTCCCAGTAAAAGGGATTAAGCCAAACAGGGACCGTGCAATGCCGGCCTTGCTCTCTGTGCATTATCTCCATCCCCTTCCTTCAGCCTCAAATCTCGTCTGTCCAGGCAGATCTGAAGGCCAGCTCACCTGCTGGTGAAACTCGTTGTGCAGTCACAAAGTGTGATAAAATAATACCATGATCACAGAGACCATTCCACTCCCCTTCAGATTTCCCTGATCAAACAATAAGGCAATGGGCCAGTCATGCTTGCAAATATTGGGGGATAATGGCCAGCACGCACAATCTACCTCTCTAAACAGAGAACACAGCTTGTGGTACCCTCCAAAAGTTTCATGTTTAATGTAACAAATGGCTGAAATATTTCAATATGTAGAAGTATGCATATTAACTGTATTTCATTTATTTAGGGTAATGTTAAATCAAATTAAAATTGAAAAGCAGTTAATCTAAAACTCGTTTTGGCCCTACTCATTTTTTGGTGTGCAGTCCCCCAACATACCACTCAAAAACCAGCCTGGCCCTTGGCCTAAAAAATGTTACCCACCCTGCTCTCCTCCATCCTTCTAGCATTCATGTATTCTGAATCCATAAACAGAGTGTACAATTTTGCCTAAACCAGCCTACCTCAACCTGGCATTCTGCAAATGTGTTGAGACTCCAACTCTCAGCATTCCCCAGCCACCATGGCCACAAACTGACTGAGAATCTTTAGAGCTGTAGTCCCAACCACGTTTATTCCAGGTAGCAGAAAGTATGATTCTATTAGAGTTTGCACTCTAATTAAAGAATGCAAATGTTCATCAATGAACTGAAAATGTGTCCATAATGGCTTTCAGCCTTTGCAAAAGTGGCATTTGCCAGCAGCTTTGGAAGGAAGCAGACACAGCATGGAGCCAGTCTGAATTCATTGGAGGTGGTTCTGAAGAGCCAAAATAACTGAACTGAAAACTGACTAAGGGAGGATGCCTGGAAGCTGCAAATATCCACATTGTTATTCCCAGATGCTGGTTTTGCTTTAGTTCTACTTGCATGTTTACAATAATCACAACCTAATTCCACCTCTCCCCCAAGACAATGTTCTCTTCTTCAAGGAAACCAGAGTAGAAATATCCCTGGAGAAATTCATAAAATCAGGAAGCTAGGAAGCATTTACAGCATCTGCACTGATTTTGTATTTTAAGGATTTTGTTATTTTGTGTGTGTGTGCATGTGTTTTAAAGAAGTGCTTGAAAGCTTTTTACTGGCAGAAAGCCAGAAAGAGTGGAACATAAGAGAAAGGAAGCTCCTTGCTTCCAATGGCAGAACTCAGTCCTAGAAAATGTAAGAAGCACAATTTGAGATCTCAGGCTCAGTTGCAGCGTAACCCTCCCACCACCTCAATGTGACAGAATTTTATTAAAAATATGGGGAACATTGTTAAAGGTATTTAATTTGATAAATTCTAATTTAAAATCGGTTCTTGTCTTAGCTGTACCCCTTGTTCCTCTCCTGCCCCAGCAAACTTTTAGAGTGCAGCTCCCTGCCTGCCACATAAAGACCAAATTCAGCTCTTATCTGAAAAAAATATGCTTATTATTTATGTTAATAACAAAGAAGGGTGTGATTCTTTGTTTATTAGATTTATATCCAACATTTTGTTCAGGAGCTCAACGCAATCTACAGATCACTCCTTCCTCTTACTTCCCCCCTCAACAACTCTGTGAGGTGGGCTGGGCTGCAAAACAGTGATTGGCCCAAAGCCACCCAGGTAGCTTATGTGGCTGGGAGCAGATTTGAACCTGGGTCTCTCTGAGGCCAGTCCAATGCCTTAACATGACAGGACCGCAAAACTTTAGTCCTAAAGCTTCTGGAATTACAGAGGCCAACACTGCAGGGCAAGCAATACCATGACCTCAACTGGCTAGAAAAATCAACAAACGTCAGTCAGTAGACATGATTCAAGAAGCACCCACCTGCTGGGCCATATAGCTGCGGACTTCCTGCAGCACATCAAGCATTTTGTAGGCGTCAAATGCATGAAAAACCTGGATCCTCCGCAATGCCTCAGCCTACAAGGTAATGAGGTAAGGAACAGGGTAAGATAATACATCATGGATGCCCTTGTTAAGTCTGCATGCTCACTGGATGAGGGTAAAAAAATCAAGATGGTAGCCACAAGCATGAGATCAAAGCTTCACCCCACCATCTTGACTTTTTTGACTGAAGATGCCCTAATGCTCAACATTCTGCAATAGAAGAACCATCTTAATTCTAAGCATTTATTTAACATTGCTTTTGATAACTCAAAATCAAGTACTGATTATCAGTAAATGTTTAGGTTAGACTTTCCCACCTAGAACCGTTCGAATTTGTTGGGACTAAAAGCCAAGAATCCCCAACCAGCATGGCCTTGGTGGGGAGAGGACTTTGAAGTCTATTGGGTACTGATTAGACCAGTGTTTCTCAACCTTGGCAACTTTAAGGTATGTGGACTTCAACTCCCAGAATTCCCCAGCCAGCATCAGTCAGTAGACATGATTCGAAGATGCCTTCTAGACTGACTGGATTACAACACTCATAATCCCCACCAATTCAATACATTTTTTATTATATGGAATTGTAGTTCAAGACACCCAAAGAACACTGGATTGAAAAAGGCTAACCTGCATTTACTCCCCTTGGCAGAGGTGAAATTCAGACTCAGTACTGTTTGTTTCAAGCATAGTCCTCTAACAATTATGCTATTCCAACACTAAATGTTTCTTATGTATACAATTTGCTCTTTCGAAAACCTCAGCTTTAGCACAACAAGCAAAAATGTTTAAACCCTAAAGGCAGAAATCATATTAATCATACTAATCCAGAACCCAATGAACTGGATTTGGAGAAGAGGGTTCCCTTAGATGATATCATCATCATCATATCGATATTTCTATCCTAACTTTCCTCTGAGAGCTCCAGGAGACTCATATAGGGGTTACCTCTAATTTTACTATTGTGGCAACTATTCTGTGAGACTGATTGGTCTGAGAGATAGCAACTGGCCCAACTTAAAAATCACTAAACTTCATAGCTGAAAGATGTCTTGAATGTGTCCCACCGTCCTTATCAAAATACAACACCTTAATGCACAATCTCATGCATAAACTGTGGTCCCAGGTTACATGGAGCTCCCAAAACCTAGTGTGGGATCCCCAGAGATCTCACAAAACTTGTAGCACAATTGTTATATTTAATATGGCAAAGGAGGGAAATTGTTAAATATACAACTGGTGAATACTCAGATTTATTGCATTTTAATTATGTTTATATGTAAATGAAAAGTCATATTGAAATCATTCCCCAGTCTTACTAATTTTTGGAGTACAACTCTGACACATCACCCAAAGACCAAGTATGCTTTATATGGAGAGGCTGGGATTTGAACCAACTTTCCAAAACAAAAGTACAGGGGGATCAGAAGTTCTTCAAATCTAATCCTCCTTTATTCCAGATAATGACCTGACCTTCCAGTATTTGGTAGTTTAGCATCCTATTACAGCTTAGAGCAGTGTTTTTCAACCTTGGCAACTTCAAGATCTGTGGACATATTGCTGGGGAATTCTGGGAGTTGAAGTCCCCACATCTTAAAGTTGCCACAGTTGAGAAACACTGGCTTAGAGGACTATGATACATCCCAGCTGAGAGAATTCCAGTGGTGCCTCTTTATTTGGCCAGTGAACCTAAGAAACTGAAGATACTCTTCTAGGAACCAACACCCATAACAAGTACTTTCTACTTGGCTGACCTGCTCCTCCTCATCCTCAGTCAGGCAATTCAACAGCTCCAGCAGACGGATACCGGTGAAACCCCCAGTGGAGTCAATGTACAGGACAGTCTGCTTGAGGCTATGGGATACATTTGCAGCTACAGTGAGGCACACCTAGAGACATAACAAGAGGCAGAGCTTAAGACTCATGTGTGATTTCTGAAATTAGGTTGCTCAAAGGCAGCCTGTCACAGCTTACCTTCCAAAAGTTTGGGAAAAGCCTGCAAATCACAAAGATTTGTCATAGATTATGGATCCTGAATTTGGGGGACATGAGATGGCAGCCACTTGGAGCTCAGATAGCGTGATAAGCCACAAAGCTTGATTACCGAGCTGCAGGCACATGGAAGCAAAACGAGAGGACACCCAAGCACATTATCTAATATATTTAGCTGAGTGGGCCATGCAAAAATTCCCCAGTGGTGAGCATCTGTTTACAAAAGACCTTCTTCCTCCACATTCTCAAGCAGAAAGAAACATTTTTCTAAGGCAGGGCTTTCTAGCACGCATGCATGCATCATTAAGCAAAACCCATTTTTTTTGCCCTACAGTACGTTTTTTTGGTTCATAAGCAGTTTGATTTCTTAAAAGGAAAACCATTGTTCTTCTCCTTACAAGTGAAACTGTGCAGTTAATTTTTCACCACACTTGAACGAATACTTGGACAGGTTGCTAAGAGCCAAGGAAAAACAACTTTGGGGTTGGAAGTGACTCACAACCCAGACAATTCCACATGGATAAGAAAAGGTTCCACTGCACTGACCTCCCTCCTGAAAAAAAACAGCAATCATTGGGATTTTCCCCTTCCTGAATGTGTCCCACTGAAGCCAGTAATTATACGTACATCATAACGTGCTTTGTTTTCCTTTCGGCTTACAATGATGTATGAAGCCAGACAACTATGGATTAAACAATCCATGGCTTAGCGTAATATGTGAGCCAAGTCTAACTTTAAAAGGCAACCACCTAGCTTTGCTTATTTCCTCTCCATGTCCCCCATTTTTTTGTGTTTCATCCTAGGCTTCCATATCTGATGGCTGCAGATGTGCTGGAAAGAGTTCCAGATGACCAAATCCAACATATCTACAAGCAGCAGGTCAGCGATAGCTGATATTATAAGCCCACAGGTAGAGACTGTGCCCCTTGAGATAAAACTCATGCAGGCTACTCCAAGAGATTTTGTGACTAAAAACCAGGTGACTTAATGCAATTATATAGAAAAAAGAAGAAAAAAGGCTGCTATGGTGCCAGGATGTCTGCCAGATCAAGGATTTTGCTATTCCTAACACAAGGCCATGCACACGGATGCCATCCAGTCAGAAGGCTCCAGAAGGCAGCCAATTTTCAAAGAGGCAGGAATGGATTGTTATAATGACTAATGGTGTTTGTGAGCAAGATCAGCTTGGGAATGTACCAAGCTGAGGGCACCATGACTCAGAAACACCTACATCCATCACATCAAAGTTTTATGCTACTTGCAGAAAATCTTGGGCTAAATAATCAGACATGGAGAAAATGCTTTGATCTGTCTTTCATGAGGGAGAAATTAGTCTGCCATAATCAGAAACTATAAAAATATACAAAGCTCTTTCTTTAGCCGGCTTCTAGTGCAGCACATCCTCCAATTTCAGAATCATAGAATCATAGGGTTGGGAGGGACCCTGGAGGTCTTCCAGTCCAACCCCCTGCCCAAGGCAGGAGTCTTCATACCATCTCGGACATATGGTTGTCCAATCTTTTCTTGAAAACCTCCAGTGATGGACTACCCACAACTCCAGGAGACAGGCTGTTCCACTGCATAACTCTTCCTTATTTCCAGGTTGGATCTCCCTCTGACAAGCTTCCACCCATTGCTTCTTGCCCTACCCTATTGGATAGAAGACTGCTGCTCTCAAGTGTAGTAGAGAAGATTTCCCCACTACTAGAAATAAAAATGCCCCTGGCTTCCCTACATGAAAAAGGAAGGTATTATCTTGTCCTTTGCCTCAAACTACCATTCAGGCCAATCTTCTGACAGCCCCATCTCTGCAGGAAAAGCTGGATTTCAACCCCCTAAAGAACAGGACACATTAATTCAAATCCTGCCCTCCCTCTTTCATATAAGGTAAACCAATATCCATTATCAAAACTCCTACAGGGAGAGCCTAACCTATCTCTGACAACCTGGAACAGTGTTGAATCCATCCCATCTCCCATACAGTCTTGCAATATACAAATTCTCCCTAGATATATACACCTGGGTAACAAAAGGCATTTTGCTAGCATAAAGCAAAACAAACATCAAAACCAGACAAGTTGTTTTTTATAGGGCCTTTGAAATGAAGAGTCCTCCACATTTGACAGTAGTTGAGTAAAACATGGTTTTGTTCATGATGTTAGTATACATATTGCACGTTTGTAAGACTGTACTCTGTCTAAAGTCCAATGAGAAGGCAACATACAATTTGTTCTAATAACCAAATATGTCAAGAACAGCCAACCTGAGTTTTGCCAGCACTGGGTGCTCCAACAAGTTCTGTCAGTTCCCCCGTGTATAAACCTGAGTCAAGAAGCTTGTCCAAGCTAAAACAGCAAAAGAGGAGAAAAATGAGAATTTCAGGACATGCACATCCCAGTCTTCATCTTTCACTTTTTCACGTGGACCTCTCTCTCTGAGTGTCTTCTCTCTGAAGGACAAAAGAGGGGTCTCCATTTAGGCTTGGAAATTCAGTTCTGCTGCTTGCCCAAAATAAACAGAGGGCACAGCAAACCAAGGAGTGACCGAACTGCCAGTTTCACCCCTGTCCTGTCACAGTTTTTAGAACAGCTCATCTGCCCATCAGCCTTGCTCAGCCCAGAAGCCTTCAAACATGTCAGGCTACAGCTCTTGTCATCCCAACCACCAAGGCTATCCTGACTAATCACTCCAGGCCAATCTTTCTACAAGCCACTAGGAAGGAGAAGACTGTCCTTTGCCATATTAAGAGGGAAAAAATGAACTTACAGCAAACCAGGAGCCCAGGAGATGGTTGCTTTGGATAGACAATGATCCATAACAGGACCAGTACAGGATACTGCTTAATGTGCTCAGACCCATATTCAAAAACATCCTCAACCATGGAAATTAATTGGGCAATTTAGGGCAGTCATTATCTCTTAGCTCACTTCCCTCACCAGGTTGTTATTTAACTGTTTATTTATTCATTAGATTTATAACATGCCTTTCCTGGAACCACCTTGAACTCCTGGAGGAAGAGTGAGATAAAGAAACCAAAGTATCGCTGATTAAAGCTCATGCTTATCTCCATCGGGATTGTTAATTTTCATTTTTCTGCTCCCTCTAGCTCCAAACTCAGCCAATGAACCCAATTTTCAGAGGGCTACTTTCTTTTTAGAAAAATAAAGTCCTCAACACCACCACCACATTTGATGATAATGCCAAGCCTTCCTGGGTTAAAATAGAAGCACCCAGAATTGCTGGGACTTGGGAGGCATATAAATTTAATAAGTTATTATTACTATTATTTCTCAAACACGTATTATTGAATAGATAGGGGGAAAAACACTAAATGGATTCCTTTGATTTTTACATGTGCCTTTCCCACTAATTTTCCATCAGGTCCTTTCCCTGCTTTTATCCTCACAATACACTATGAGGAAGAAGCCTATGGAACCTGGAGGTCTCCAGATGGAATTTAGCCCCAAAGTCTCACTCCATTCCTACCCCCCTCCTCAGTTAACAACAGTGCTATCATAACAGCTGATATGGTGATTGAGTTAGCATGAACTGCTTATCCACAGTCAACTAAATCATGGCTTATTCAATCAGTCCACCTTCTGGGATTCATACACAGACTGAACCACAAGCTAGTGAACTTCATTTTAACCTAGTGTGATTTGCAAACACAGGAAATGGGGTGAAGTAAAACCATGGTTCAGTTAACTGTATGTAAGCATGTTGTGACAGTACAGCCACTAGCTATGTTCTGCTTTTGAAATAAAGCAATGGAAAGCTGTCCTGGTACATGGCTCTCCAAGGATGTGGAACAATGCTCCCTGCATCTCTGTGGTGAAGCTCTTATACATGTGAGCTTGAAAATTAATGGAGCAGGTCTGTTTTAGACAAGATGTCCCCCTCAACACTGTGTTCTGATTAATAACCCCTTGCCTCTCAATTCCAGTAGACAAGATTGCTGTGGTGTGCTTCAGCTCTTCATAGAGATCTGCCCCATTGACCGGGAAGGAGGAAAACTGCACCAGCAACACACGTCGTACTGCAACTAAGGTCTGTAACAGAAGATTGCCAATCCTTTACCGCCTGCAGCCTTAGCATGAACAAGCAGTAAAATAACCAGCAGCTGGAGCAGTGTTTCTCAGCCATGGCAACTTCCTGATGTATGGCCTTCGGTACCCAGAATTCCCCAGCCAGCATAGCCATTATTCTGAGAATTGAACTCCACACCTCTGAAAGTTGCCACAGTTGGGAAACGCTGAGCTAGAGGAACAAAAGGCCTTCCAGGCTAATATTCAGGCCAAGAAATTATCCTATCTATGAACTAACGTTCAAGGTACTGTTCTCTACTGTGCCCACCAAAGCCCCTTACCCCTCCTGATTAAAGCAAACATTTTAATTATTTCTTTTTTTCCCTGTTTATTCTGGATAAAGCAGACCTCAGGCCTACAACTCCACAGCTGCAAGTCAACTTTATGCTGCTTGACAATCAGCTGATACTGAAAGAAAAAAAAATTAGGGGGCCTGAGGACAAATTATGGGGCAGCATAGGGGATGAGAAAAAGGGGCTAGAAAGATCAATGGGGAGAAGGGAGGAACATGAGCCATGTGGGGGGACAGAACATCAACTAGAGTATAAGGAAGAGGAGAAAAAATCAGCCAAACACACATGTACAATTATACAGAGGGAGAAAAGAGATCCCCAATAATTTCTGGTTGGCCAAGCAGCATCAGTTGCAAACTGTGATGACACCAAAATGACAGCACACACACATTGACATGATCACATATATGCCACTGACTGCGTCATCATTGGCCCTCCTGAACCCCTGCAAACACCCTCATGAGGCTTAGTTTTGGTGGCACCCAGGTTACTCTTTTGAGTCTCTAACACGCTCATGGCCCTAAAGATAGGCAACCTTTAAACTAGCATTTCAGAGATCAGCCTATAATAAAACCCATCACAGAAATGATTATCAGAGTTTCTCAACATTTTTCAAGTTCTACAAAAACAAATGTAAATCTTATCCCTCCATCCACAATGAAATCTCAGGGGATATTTGTTTCTTGTTTTTTTAGGACCTGATGAGCCAGAACTATGCAACATTTTGCGTGCTGAAATATGCAATAATAAATCCATCTCTAGAGACTCTTGTACTTGCCTTGTACGATAAGGAATACTTCTGGGCAATTTCCTCCAGATCCGATGAGACAAGATCAACCACTATAAAACATTTGGGAAAACAGATGAGAGGAAATGAAAAATAGGAAAAAACTTCAGCTGGAAAAATCTACAAACTACCCAGCGATGCTACAAAATTTCTCTTTCATCAGAACACACGCCCAATTTACCAAGCCTCTGTCCATGACCCACCACTGGCTCTCCTGTCATTGGATCATACATTGCATTGCCCTAGAATCTGGATTGTTTAGTCCTGGCTTCAACTGAATGTAAATTCAGCCATTTTGACTTCTTCAACAAATCATAGTTAAAGTAAATTAAGCACTGTGGTTCTTAAACTGGGGGTAATTTGGGCATATCCTGGGAGAATTGGAACAATTTGTAATTGCTTGTTTGTGAGTCGAAGATCCAATTTGGGACCACTGCTTCCAAGACACTTGTATAAAATGACAGTCTGTTGTTGTTGTTTTTCCTGTAGGGGTAATAACATTATTTGAGACTAGGAAAAGGGGAAATCAGGTCAAACAGTTTAGGAACCACTGGCTTAGCATGATGCATCAATCCAGACTCTATTATGGATTTTAATACTCTTTCACCATGCTGCTATGGAATCCTGGGAAATGCCATCACAAGGCATGTGACAGCCCCCACTTTGGTGAAAGCTAGTACAATACCTCTATTAAAACAAATGGGAAAATGCAGGGGGTGGAGAAATATAGATCTCTGGTTTATCCCATCACAGCTTTTTTTAATGTAATTTTATTAAAAGAAGATTTTACATAAGCTTAAAAAACTTCAGAAACAAAAAAGAAAAATAGAAAAAAGAAGGAAATACGAAAGAATAAAAGAAAAAATGAAAGATAAAAGAAAAAGAAAAAAGATATCTAAAGAAGCGGCTTCTGATCTTCTTTGCAGCAGTTAGAAACATAGTAATTGCAATTTTCACCATATCATGGTTCCCTTCTTCCCATAAACAAAAAATTTTTAATCAGTAAATCCCGAAATCACCCATTCATTTTTATCCATTTTCAGCAAAAAGTCCATAAAGCGTTTCCAGAGTTTTCTAAAAGTAATTATTGTTCCTTCCTTGATCATACTGTCCCATCATAGCTATGTCCTTCTCTCTTCCCTTAACCTCACCCTGATCATTCTTCCAATCATACTGCAACTTCCAACTACACAAAAATTAGAATTCAAAGAGATCTGTGGACTCTCTGAAGAATCTACTCCACTCTGTTCACGATAGCCAATGTAACCCCTAAATTGTGGGACAACTTGCTGCTAAATCTCCACCACCCCAATCAGCTACCTGTTTTGATGCCATTGGCTTTTAGTGCCTGGACCATTTCAGCGGAGAGGCCAGGACACAGCCCTTCGCGGAGGATCATCCCTGGACTGAGAGCCTAGATAGAAAAGAGAGACAGTTGAATCGTTTCTAGAACCATAAGCAAGACATGCTACTATCCTCCACCTGTGTCCCCAGAATCACATCCCTAGTCATGTAGGGATGACATAAGGGCTTTGCTTTGACACACACAACACAGAAACAGCACTTTACCCAATAATGCATTACTGTATAAAATTGCATGCAGACAATCTACTCTCAAGAACTGAATTAGAGCTCAGTGGGGGAAGGTCCAAAACAGGTGGACAAAGCCACACACATCGCAAGTCTTAAGATGCTTCACAACATGGACCAGCCTTAACTTGGAACCCATTTTCTTATCAGGGGATGTGAACCAGACCATCACATTAAAGTAGAATATAACTGGCTTGGTTAGGATCATTGATATGAGATGACACGGTTCCCGGAAGGCTGCTGGTCTCACCTCCTTAATTTTATTCCTTAATTCCTTAATTCCTTTGCACCGGTTGCTCGCGCAACTGCAGCCTCGCATAGAAACCGCATGAGGATTTGGTGGCTCACTGTTCCCCCCATAATTACCACTTTTTGCAAAAGTTGCATGAAAGAGAAAAAGCACGAAACGGGCAACATTAAGTCAAAGGAAATATTTACCTAACTTGACTTCAGAGGCAGATAAGCCCCAACCCTTTTCCTTGCAGCAGCTTCAAACTCATCGACAAACGCTTCGCTTTCCCCGCCGTTTTCTCTATCCCGATTCCTTCCTAGAGCGATCGCTCCCCCGCCTCCTGTTTAGCTCCACCTACTGGCTGGACCCTGAACTCATTGCACAACGTGCAGTAGTCGAAGTAATTTATCTTTCCAGCAGTTTTGATAGAAAATTGTTACACTGCAGGTACTGTATTATAAGTACGTTTGATTCTGAGCAGTGTTTGGCTTGTAGGATAAACCAACTGCGGTATATTCAGTAAACCACAGTTCAGCAAGCTATGCTTAGTGTGATGTGTCAAGCCAGGGGTAGTTTGTGTTTGCACAACACGCTGTGCTACAAACTACTGTAGTCCACTATATTTTATGGAAGCAGATGTGAACCCCGCAGGAATAGTGCACGGTCCAGTGTGTATCGTGCAAGCCCAGAAAACTAAGTTAATTCCGTTAGCCCTGGGTAATGTAACCATGAGTAAGCAGTCATGCAAACAGAGCAAACATGAGTTGTTTTTCTTTAATTTGGTCACGAGAG
Organism: Python bivittatus; assembly: GCF_059951505.1. Taxonomy (NCBI): domain Eukaryota; kingdom Metazoa; phylum Chordata; class Lepidosauria; order Squamata; family Pythonidae; genus Python; species Python bivittatus. The sequence continues at coordinate 9,234,614 of NW_028277096.1, forward strand.
TTTATGAATCTAATCACTGAAACACAAAAAGTGAAATATATGGCTGTATGCAAGAGTTTCCAACTGTTTTGGGCTGGTGGACTTACTTGGAAATTTGAAAATATATAAAGAAATTTTTGAAACTAGACTGCCTAGTGCCTGGGAGTTGAAGTTCACACATCTTAGAGTTGCCAAGGTTGAGAAACACTGATCTAAATGACCACTAGATAAAAGCAGAGTTAGACTGTCCAGCACCTCTTTACTGCCCTAGTGGACAGCATGAGCTTCCTTAGACGTGTGCATTACTGTAGTGACAGCCAGTTTAATGTAGTGACGAAGGCACCCGGCTAGAAACGGAGACCATGAGCTCTAGTCCTGCCTTGGGCACAGAAGCCAGCTGGGTGACTTTGGGCCAGTCCCTCTCCTTCAGCCCTAGGAAGAAAGCTACTTTGGGAAAATGTGGCCAGGAAAACCACAGGGACTAATACAAGCAGTTACCAGGGGTCAAACTGGTTCAAAGGCAAACACTTGCACAAGCATTATTTCTCTTTTACTTCCAATTTCATTAATTTACTACTCCACAACAAACTTATTTAGATCTCTATATTTCCTTGGCACACACATGTGCACGCATGTCTGTGTGTATGTTTGTATAATACTTTACAATACTTTAAATCTCATGCTTGAACAGGTATCTAGCTGGATGGATGTCAGCATCTTCATATCGCGGCTGTTAACAATGTTAATAAAAACTGATCCGTTTCCCATCAGTCAGACCAATCAATTCCTTTGCATTTTGGGTAGTATAGCTTGAACTTAAGGCAAGAGGGTGCATTTTTGTTGGGATTTTTTTCCTTTGTTTATGTTTTTGGGAATGTCATTTCTGAATATAATTTCTGGTGGGAGTGGTGAGTTCTGGAAGTTACTAGAGATGCCCCGTCTGTCACAGCTGCTGCTGGATCTCTCCAAGGATTCTGGAGTGAAACCATTCGTTCCAGAGTTTCAAATGTCTCATTCTTCCCTAAATAGAAAGGGAAGGGGGGTTTGTACATTTTGGCAGGGTGGGCCAAGCGCCACACTCATTGCATTATCGCCTTGAAAAACTCCATTGTTGAACTTTGACTAAGACTGATGTAAAATTTGGATGTGGGGTTCCATGAGTTCTTTAACTGCATTGTTTGTGCCCAATTGAAAACCAGGTGGTTTATCTGGAAATTAGCCCCTCACCCCTAAGGTCTTGCTCACTGTGCTTTGATCCTTGGCTCTTGACTATTTCAATGAGCTATATATATCCCTCTATCTAAAGTCCAGGCAGCCATACTTATTAGCTTACTCCAAGAGAGAGGGTGCCTGCGATTAAGTGCTCCACAGGAAAAAATCCAAGTTGGTGACTCTCTCAAGAACTGGGAAATTGTGCAAGGTAAGGAAAGGGGAGCATAAATGGGGATTTAATAGCAAACAGGATAGCAAAATAACAAATAGCAAAACCCAGGAGAATACAGTATGTTGCTTGAGTGACAAAGACGATTGCAAGTGTATGTGTGTAGATATGTGCACTGAGGCTGCATTTCTTTTTCTTCTCATCAGCAATGACAGGTGATTGGGACAATTCCCAAAGGCATCTGAAAATTGTCCAAATATAGTTACCAGAGGGCATAGATATTTTTTCATTTGCAGCTAATGCAATAAAGATTCTAATGTGGGGCCAGAAATATGAACACTGCAGCCAGTGAAGCAGTGCATTAGGGTACTGGAATGGGAGCAGAGAGATGCAGGTTCAACTAATTTGACCCTTTGGGTCAATCACTGTCTCATAGTGATTTCACAGGATTCTGGTGAAGATAAAATGAGAGAAGCCTTCTTGAATATGATCATCCATTTCTTAAAACAACACTTCTTGTTCATTTAATGAGAGCCAGCCTGGTATAGTGATTAAAGGCACTGGGCTAGCAACCAGGAGACCGTGAGTTCTAGTCCTGCCTTAGGCACAAAGCCAGCTGGGTGACTTTGGACCAGTCCCTCTCTCCCAGCCCTAAAAAAAAGGCAGATAAACCACTTCTGAAAAATATTGTCAAGAAAACTGCAGGGATATGTCACCAGAAGTCAAGATTGAAAAAAATGTTTACTTATAGGATTTATACTCTATTTTTTCACCAATGAATAGACCTCATAAATGCATGAAGACTTGTATATTATATAAACTTTCTTCAATCTAAAGTCTACTTCTTTGGATACATGAATTATATATAATTATACATAATGATGTCCAAATATAATTAAGAATTTATTGATGAAAATGGATGAGACCTATGAAAGAGATGCAGATAGGGTTAGGTGTTCTTTACAAAGTGACTTGGGCACAGTAACAAAAATGCCAGAATATCCTTGAATGTTGTCATGAACAGTGCAGTTATTAGAGATTCTTAGAAAGAAAGCCTACTAGGGAGCTGTTGCCTAGAGTATAACAAAGCAAATAAGGGTTATATCAGTTGCTCCCCAACTGGGGCTCCCCAGATTTTCAAACTACAGCCCCTATCTTCCCCAGCCAAGAGTAAGAAAGACTGTCAAGGCTACGAATCTGGCAAACCATGCAACCCCAAGGTATTCTGACATGAACTGTATGGGAAATTGTGATGTTGGGCAATTCTGGCTCTTTTTCTGCAATTAGTTTGAAATTGGGAAGTTATGATAGGACTACTAAATCTGGGACTAAAAACTCTAGAGCAGGGTTCCTCAACCTTGGCAACTTTAAGATGGGTGGACTTTGACTGGGGGCTGGGGAATCCTGGGAGTCGAAGTCCACCCGTCTTAAAGTTGCCAAGGTTGAGGAACCCTGCTCTAGACAATCACAAGATGGCAACAAAGAGTTAGAGTTATGCATCTTTTTGCTGCCATCTAGTTGCCATTGGATTATTGCACTCCAGATCTGATAGTTCAATTATGGAGCAATAATAATCCTCAAAATTCTCCCACCATGGATTCTGGCCCTGTCCATTTTGAAGTACTTCCACACAAATCATGGTGCGGGCCTTAATCTGACAGAGATTGCATAGTCCCGATTTAGGAATTTACTGGCTGGTTCTTACAGCTGATTACATTCCAATCTGGGAATGTTTCTTTATCTGCACTTTTATTACCTGAATTTTATCTGGAGTGCACCTAGAACGGAGAAAACTCGTCTGATTTTCTCTAAAAGCCCTACTGCTGTACCCAGGAAGGCTTACTCAACCCATTTTACAGGAGGTTTTGGTCTTACACTTGGACTCACTGTGCTTTCTAGCTGATCCTTGCATGTCTTCCCTTCCCTCCACCCCACAGAGAATCTTAAGGAATAAAGGACAGAATAACTGCCTAGCATCGTTTCCTTAGTAGTGGTAGGCCTGTGTGACTGGAGACATCCCTAAAAAGATCTGTTTGTTTCTTTTCTAGATGGCGGACCCTGTGCAGCTGAAGGAGGAAGGGAATAAGTACTTTCAAGGCAATGATTATGAGAATGCTATTAAAAGCTACTCCAAAGCTCTTAAACTGGCTAAAGAGCCATCACTCCAAGCTGTGTTATATCGAAACCGAGCAGCATGTTTTCTGAAAAAGGTAAGGAAATGTTACGGAGAGGCGAGGGAAGAGTCTTCAAATATAGAAAAAAGTATGAGAAAGGTCAAGAGTCCACAATGTAACATCTCTAGGAGGCAAGCCGCCTGATATACAAATGGTACTTCTACCCCCAAAATGCCATTATCTCCCAAGAGAATCCAAAAGTTGCACAAACTTTTAGTGGTTTGGCAAGATCTCATGAGATTTTGACAACTTCTCATGAGAATTCAAGAGATTCAAGTGGTCTGATCTTCTCCACTTGATGTTGGATGTTACAATGGCAATGCTCACTAGAGATTCAGACAGTTGAAGTCCAGCACATCTAGACGGTTAGGGCTGTGCCAGTTATTTGGCAATATATTTGAAAAACAGAGCCATCAAACTGGAAGGTATCTTAAATGTCATCTAGTCCACATCCTGTTATATAACATTTTGATGTCAGCCCTTCAAGTTAGACCGGACTAGGAAACCAAAGTCACATGGCCAATACTAATTTTATTATAAAGCTATAGTAACAGAATCTTGTAAGTCTGAGTGTGTTTCTCCCCCATCCTCCCATTATCTTTGTGTGAACTAGTGGGGGCTGGTCTAAGACATTTACCTATGTTAGATTCCTGCCCTGGACTCCAGTTTATTTTATCTGACCATTGCCTTGGCAGCAGCTCTTTCTCCTATCCCTCAAGGCCATTCCCTCTTCCCTCTACATTTACATATTAAAAATATTTCCTTTAAAAAATTATCACTTATAAACCCTAAAGATGGGAGACACTTTTTAAAAGCCATATTCACCATCATTTGCATAGGAGAGATTGTTTCTTCCAGGAGGATGCCTTCTGGGACTCATGCATCATCTCAAAACAAAAGCTGGCATGTGGCTTTAAAACAATTAATTTTCTTTATGCAGATTTAATCATTGAATTAATCAGATGATCAGAACAGCTGCAGCAAAACTCAATGAAGATTTTTTTTCAGCTACAATTTTATACTTACTTAGCTGTGAATAACCCCTTTAAAAGAATGCTTAATTCTGAGAGAAGATGCATAGACAAGTACTCTAAATCAGGAGACTAGTTTCCAAGGCCTCTATATTATCTACTAATTTATTTGACAGTAAGTCCCATTGAACTTCAAGGGGCAAGAACAGAATTATTTATCTGAGCCCTTTACCCATTTTCTTCTCATTCCATTCTATGAAAATTTTAAATCAATCACCCAGTTAACTATTTCAGAAATTAATAGGAAGCTGGTCAGCTAGACTGTTTAACAAATTCATAAGCATGAAAAAGGACTCTCATATATAGATACTGATTGTCCTGTCAGGCAGTCAACTTTCAAAAGGAAAAATGAAGAAGTGCAAAGGACTGGGGAGGGAGAGAATTTAGTTCATGTCAAACTAGAATGAATAACCCATGAGCAGCCTTCTTAATCACTAATAAAAATTCCTTTTTCTTTCAAAAACTCAGGAAAGTTATGCTCAAGTGGCATCAGATGCAACTAAAGGTAAGTTAAACTCTGGCTAGGATATTCTGGATGAAAAGATACTTCATTAAGATTTGGATATAACCGATAGTTGAGTTTTAATCAATCATTTGAAGCTCCTGCTGCAGTTTCATGAATCCAAGAGAGAAGATAAGTGTCTATACTCTGTAATACAATACATAAATTATAGAACAACTTAGTGCCCACCAGATGAGGACTATCTCATACCTAAATGCACAACTTTGTTTAGCCTTTGTGTTTCAAGTCAGGGGCTTCATGCCCAAAACAGGGGTCAGGATGAAGAAATAATACCTTGGATAAAATATAATTTTGATTTGGTCTACGGTACATTTGTCTCAAAGCTGGCAACACATGGGCATGGAAGCTAGGCAGGGTCATAGAATTCAAATTACTTTTCATTAAGTACAACTAATATGGTTGCTCTACATTTATTTAATAATTTCCCATCACTTTAATACTACAATTTGGTGGCAAATTTTGGAAGGACTCCTGGGGCCACACCCAAAGCTTTGAGGGTTACATGCAGGCTTGGGGCTTTGGGTTGTATTTTCTTGATCTAAGAGGCCACCTGTCTTGCTATGAACTTGGCCAATAATCAAGATTTGCTTATATTTATTACAGAGTGGGAAAACAAAACCAATTGGTTCTGTTCTTCCCACTCTGTTACATACATTTCTGCACCCTATACTAGTATTGCACTTGGATAGGTAAAAAAAAACATGTAACAACTAGATGAGATAGAAATAGATGGAGCAAGAAGAGGAGCCAGATGCAACTCTTCTCTTAGTAAAGCTCCCACCATGGCTGCTGTCAGATATCAGCTCAATTTTGCTATTATTTTCCATCTAGCCATTGAAATCAACGCTTCTGATATTAAGGCTTTATACCGACGTAGCCAGGCTCTGGAGAAGCTGGGAAAGTTGGATCAGGCCTTCAAAGATGTCCAGAGATGTGCCACCATTGAACCTCGGAACCAAAGTTTTCAGGAGGCCCTTCGACGTCTGAGCACTAACATCCAGGAGAAGGTAAATGAATGGCAGGCTTGACACACAGATCAGCTGATTGGTCAGACCATTTCTTTCTTGTGTTGGAGGTGGATGTGTTCTGTACATTCATGTGAGTGGTCCTGAGAGCAGGAATCTGACCCAAGTAATAGATGAAGCAGGTTTTATAATTACATCAGAATGGAGATTTATTTATAGGAAATAGACAACAGGGTTAGGCAAAGCCTAGCATGTATCTAGCTACGTCCTATTAAGAGGTGAGTCCAAGAACATTTGCTCCGTGCATGTGTGCCCGGAAAGAAAGGTAGAAGGATAGGACCTCATCTTAGCAGGCAGTGTCATAGACAGAGAGGCCACAAAGTAAGTCCTTAGCTCTCTGGTTACTCCCTACTGTCTCCTTGTGAAAAGCCAGTGCCACTGAATTCACACTTCCAACATCATATCCATGGCCAAATGCTACCAAATATTCCAAGGAAAGTACAGTGTGAATCAGAAATAGGCAAAAGATAGATTGGAATTTACTGGTAGATCCTTGAATGATTTGCTGTCTGACCATTCTGGATCTGGCAATGCCAAGATCCACCAGGTCTAGAGTGGGGGAATCAATTTTTTATCAGAAAATTTCCTTGTGCATAATTTGTCAGCAGTTGAATGTCGTGATGGGTAGGATCAGGACCAGCAATAGATGGAGTCACACTCAAAGCTGGGCTGACAGCACCAGTGCTCATAATTCCACAACATTTACCAAGGTTGCTCAGACTGGAAGCACATCGGCCAGTGCTGTGGGAGGAAGGTGAGAGGGCCTCTTAAGAAGAGTAATGCAATGCAATACAATTGCTTCATTTCACCCTTAGAAATGAGATTTTTTTTTCAGACTAACTTCAAAAGGGTGTTTCATTTGAACCTTTGTTGCAGCAAAGGACCCATTTGAAGTTTCACACACAGTTTACTGCTAGCTCTATTCTCGTAGCTAGCTTCCTTCAGGTAACTCATAAGCAGAGCATGATCTTCTCCAAAGCCTGTGCTGGCTTACAAAGGTTTATTGCACAGCTTGATGTCCTGCAATCCTTATCTACAAAAAACAAAGCTAGAAAAACCTGAGGCCTGCTAATTTGATCAAGAGAAGACCAGCTCACCAGCTGGGAACTAATCCCTGTAATCTGCGATCCCCAAGGAGACTGCTCAGAGGAAGGAGGAAGCTGTGTTGCTTTCTGATTCCTCCAAGTGAAACTGCTCAAGTGTGCTGGTTTCTTGCTGCTGAAAATGGTGATCTGCACAGCCTCCAGCAGAAAGGAGATTTGCTTCTCTCTCTGTCTCAGCCACCCTGAGCAGGACCCCTGGGAGAAAGGGAAATGACGGAGGTGTGTCTGTCAGCATGTATGTAAACAAAAATGCAAGCAACAAATATCTGGCACCATGGTACCAGCAACTAAGGCAACCTTTGGACCCAAAATGGTTGTCCACCCTAGCTTACTATTTTTGAATACAGTGTTCCCATTTAGCTTTCATAGCCAAAGCCATGTCTTAAACCTTTTCCCCATTTGCCCAATCCTAGTTTGGCAGTCCAAAGTACTACCCATCCTATGCCAGTTAATTCAGAAATTGCACTACCAATATCAACTGTTTAAATCTCCTGCAGAGCTGCAAACAGAATATTGTCTATTGGGGATTCTTTGAGTCTGGATTTCCTATGGTTTTTTTGTTTGTTTTTGTGTTTTTGTGTTTTTTTGAGTCCCACAAGTTAGACTCAATGGCCTATAAAACCCCTGTAATCCTCTGAATGCTTTTTGTCATCTCTGGACAGCCAATATTGAAATGAAAATTCAAATAACTGGGAAACTCTAGAGCAGTGTTTTTCAAACCTGGCAACTTTAAGATGTGTGGACTTCAACTCCCAGAATTCCCAGGCAACATGGAGAATTCTGGGAGGTGAAGTCCACACATTTTAAAGTTGCCAAGTTTGAAAAACACTGCTCTAACACTTTAGATCAAGCCAAATCCCCAAATGCAAGAGAGTTCTTGGAGGGTTGGCACTCTGACAAATGAGCCATTAGCAAATATATTGAGATGAGCTCCAGTCATAATCAATCAAGATAGGAAGCAACAAAAGGTCAAGGAAAGGGACAAGTGCATCTTTCTTTACCACGCACTTATTAAGCAACACCCAGGTAAGCAGGAGCCAACACTAGATAAACAGGAACAATCAAGGAAGATTCAATACAGGTAGTCCTCACTTAACAACAGTACAGGTAGTTCCTGAGTTAAAAACGCCCAGTTTACAGATGACCCATAGTTAAGAATGAAGCCTACTGTAGCAAAATTTGAGTTAAATACACAATGATTCAAGTTAAATACACAATGGTTTGAGTTCATTACACAATGCTACTTATACAGTATTATACAATAATACTGTTCTGGCTTACGTACAAATTCGACTTAAGGACAGACCTTGGGAATGGAATTCGTTCTTAAACTGGGGATTACCTGTAATTGGGACCAGAACTTCCGTCGCTAAGCGATGCAGTCATAAAGGGCAACATCACGTGACCATGCCGCTTAGCAACAATAGTTCTGGCAGTCCCTGATTACTGTCATTAAGCGAGGACCACATTGGTCATTAAGCGAGGTCCTCACATGATTGCGACTTCCAGCTTCCTGCCAGCTTCCCCATTGACTTTGCTTGTGGGAAACTAACAGGGAAAGTTGCAAATCGTGATCACGTGACCACTGCGATGGTCAGAAATCCAGGCTGGTTGCAGGGTGCCCAGATTGCAATTATGTGACCATGGGGGCACTGTGATGGCCAGAACTTCAAAGACCGGTTGTAAGTACCACTCGTTCAACACCACTGCAAGTTCGAGTGGTCATTAAATGAGGACCATCTGTATTCCAGTCAGGGCTAGTAGGACAAACTGTCATATAAACAGCCAGCAAACTTCCCTCTCCCATCCACTGGTGATGTTACCTAGCCCAGTGATGACAAGTTTGCAAGAGGAAAAGCAAACTCAAAGATCACCAAGAACCCAACAAAAATTAAATAATGTTCTCTGTTCTTTCCTTTGTATTTGATATAGTTACGGGTTCAGTTCTCCACTGATGCCAGAGTGCAGCAAATGTTTGAAATCCTCCTGGATGAAAAGAGCGAGAAAGAGAAGCGAGAGAAGGTGAGATTCCTTAATGGGAACTATTCCTTGCTCTCTTTGACTTTGTTTGACTAAGGGAATGGTGTTTTTCCCACTCTCCTGTTAATTGGCTGGAGGGGGAGCCCTCATTGGCTCATAGTGCTCCCTGCCTCTACTCAGCAATCCAAGGGCAGCAAGGGTGAAAATAATCACATACTACAGTGTACAGAGTAAAGAAGATGCCCTTGACAGAAATAGGTGAGATCCATTACCAAAGCAACAGGGCAAAAAACATGGCTTAAGCCCAAGTCATGCAGAAGGCACAGAAAAACATCTCAGACAGAAACCTCCCTAATTCACAGGAGTATAAGTGAGGGAGGAGATAAAGTTCTGTCAGACTTGCAAGATTCTGTTACTATAGCCAATCTTAATAAAGGTAGTTTAATCTTCTGGCGACAGAGCCAGTTTGGCGTAGTGGTTAAGGCATCAGGTTAGAAATTGGGAGACTGTGAGTTCTAGTCCCATCTTAGGCATGAAGCCAACTGGGTGACCTGGGGCCAGTCACTCTCTCTGAGCCCTAGAGAGGAGGCAATGGCAAACCACTCTTGAAAAACCTTGCCAAGAAAACTGCAAGGACTTGTCCAGGCAGTCTCCGAGAATTGGACACAATTGAACGGGGAAAAAAATCTGGTGAAGGTAATTTCTTGGTCTTGTCTACATTGTGGGGTTGACACATAGCCAGATTCAAAACAGTTACAGGAACTGGGGAGTGGAAGCAGGGAAATTCAGGTCATATTGAAACACGAAAAGCCATTGGATGACTTGGGCATCTTGGTCTTTTTCAACCTCACCTACCTTATAGAGTTATTATGGACTTCAAATTGGAGGAGATGTTATACCACCTTGAGCTCCAATCTAAGCATTCATTCAATAAAATGAAATAAATAATGGTAGGTATCTGAATTTATGGTCCTCCTATTCCTTTGGCTATCTTTTTAAAATCAGGCTGCAAACAACCTCATTGTTCTTGGCCGAGAGGAAGCTGGAGCAGAGAAGATATTCCAGAACAATGGCTTGAATTTGCTTTTGAAGCTGATAGAAACTAAGAATCCTGAGCTGATCCTGGCAGCAATAAGGACCCTTTCAGGGATGTGTGCAAGGCACACAGCACGGGTAAGAGAGAAACGTGTCTTGAAATCTCTTTGTTGTGTGGATTGGCTTCAGGTCAGCAGGAATAAAACAAACAAAAAATGAGTTTTTCCAGAGCACTCATGGTGTCATGATCACCATCTTGACTTTTTTGACCCTTATGGAAGCCTCTGGGTCTCCCAGAAGCATTATAAAGAATGCACAAAATAAAATTTGCTCCCTTTGCATAATATGTGGCAAAAAAATCAGATCTGGTAGCACCTTTTCCAACTAACAAATTTTATTAAAAGGCATAAGCTTTCATGATTTGTCTTTTAATGATATGCGCTATTCAGAAAAGATGCTACCATGATCCTTCTGATTTTTTGCCACCACAGACTAACACATTGTAGGAGCTCTTCTCCTACAACGTTTCCATAGTGTGTGTGTATGTGTGTGGGTGTATGTGGGTGGGTGTGTGTATGCATGCACACATTGCAAAACTCAGCAAATTCGCTGTGGCATATGCATGAGAACCCAAGGACAGATAATCAAACAAAAACTATGTTGTGTTCCTTACTTTAGGCCACTGCAATACTCCACATGCTGGGGATCGACAAAATCTGCTTGTGGATGTCCATAGATCATGAAGAGATCTCGATGGCGGTCTCCAACCTGCTGCAAGTCATCACTGACTCTTTAACTGGAGAAGGCAAGAAGCAAGAACATGGGAAGGAGGATGCCCTGGTGCTGGGTAATTATCATTGGAGGGTCCTGCCAGCCTTGCTAAGAGGTGGTGGTCTTTCATATGTGATCTTAAAACCCTTCGTTGAGCATGGAAAAATGCAGGGAGACTCTCAAGCTTTTGGGGAGGCCATGAGGTGCATACCCTTGGAAGTAAACTTGGGGGCTGAGACCTACTGTGGTCAGGGCCAGAGCAAAAGTGATCTGTTCTGTCCCTTCTGTGATACCCACTTTTCTCTCATCCCTAGCAGTGGCAGAAAGGATTTTGTGTGGCCCTCCTTCTTACTGATGTTATTGCTTGAGTGGAGGCTGCATCATTTTGCCTACTCTATTCTGGCTCCAGGGGCCACTTCTGGCTGTTGCCACCATGAAGGTAGAACAGGACTCACTACCAACATTGCTATTGCTTTGCGGCACTGGTCAAGTACCAGAATCTTAACTGATTGCTCCCTCTTTCATCACCCTACAATGTTAGTTGTTCCAGAGTTGTTATGGAGTTGGGTGGCTTTATAAATCGAATGAATGAATGAATGAATGTTCTTCCATGCCTGCAACCTACCCATCTGTACTAGGCATGGATTTAGCACTCTACAGAAAGCTAGACCTCCATTCAGAAACAGTACCAGATGCAGGTTTAGCACTGAAAAACACCTAGAAGTAGCCCAACTGACAGGTCACAGGTGCAGAGCATCTCCTTATTTATTTATTTATTTATTTATGTATGTATTGTATTGTATTGTATTGAATTGTATTTCTCCGCTGCCCATCTCCCCCACAATAGGGGACTCTGGGCAACTTACAAAAAACATTAAAACTATAAATACATCTAAAACACATAAAACATCCAAAATTTAAAACAATACTAAAGAAAGGAAGATCCAAGCAGATGGCAAATCAGGCTGTGGAGAGCTGGCCACTACGGGGCTAGCCATCCCCCTGCTTGAAGTATTCCCTCCCCACCCCAGGCCAAGTGGCAGAACCAGGTCTTCAAGGCCCTTCGGAAGGCCAGGAGGGAGGGGGCCAATTGCACCTCCGGGGGCGGAATGTTCCAAAGAGCAGGGGGTACCGCAGGGAAGGCCCGCCTTCTGGACCCCGCTAATCGAAGTTCTTTTACTGAGGGGGTCCGAAGCATGCCCTCTCTGTGTGATCAGGTGAGACGGGTTGAAGTCATAGGGGAGAGGCGGTCCCTTAGGTAACCTGGTCCCATGCCATGTAGGGCTTTAAAGGTGATAACCAACACCTTGAATTGGACCCGGAAGCAAACTGGTACCCAATGCAGCTCACGGAGCAACGGTGTTACATGGGCCCTTCTTGGGACTCCAAAAATAGCCCGCGCAGCCACATTATGGACCAGCTGTAGCTTCCGGATAGTCTTCAAGGGTAGCCCCATGTAGAGCGCATTGCAGTAGTCTATCTGGGAGATAACAAGGGCATGAGTGACTGTTCGAAGGGCATCCCGATCCAGGAAAGGGCCTTGCAACCTGTTGGTCTGGCAGCTTGACAGATAGCTAGACATAGACAAATATGCCCGTCTAAGTACCTACATGCCCTTGCCCCAACCCCTCTCCACTCCATATTAAAACTGGTGGTTCTTTTCCTGCCAGTAGGCAGTGCTTAGTAGAAGGGGAAATGAAACCAGGGAAACCACCAATCCCTTTCCATAACCTGCCCAGCAATAAAACAGTATGTCAGCACCAGTCACTCATCTATCAGACTCATTGCTATGGCAGAATAGAGCTCAGCAATCAGAGAAGCAAATTTTAAGTCTACATATATCTGTTGAAGGACTGGTGGATAGCTCTTTAACAGGTCACCACCACCTGGTGACCACCTGGTTCTGTCCTTACAATTTACATCAGCACCAGAACACACTGACAGTTCCAATGGCCCCACCTTGATCACATACCCAGCCACTGGTTTGAACAATTTTATGCTGACCCTTTCTGTTCTGGAAAATAACAGCTTAAATGGTTTTTCAGCTTAAACCAGTATTTCTCACCCTTGGCACCTTTAAGATGTGTGGACTTCAGCTTCCAGAATTCCCCAGTCAGCATGGGTGGCTTGGGAATTCTGGGAATTGAAGTCCACACATCTTAAAGGTGCCAAGGTTGAGAAAGTATGGCTTAAACACTACATGCAATATGGTCAATCCGATGATGGTGATGGTGTAAACATTACATGCAGTATGGTCGATCTGATGATGGTCAATCTGATCTGATGACAAGAGAGATGATTTGATGTAATGGTCAAAAGCATTGCACTGGAAACTGGAAAGCTGTAAGTTCTAGTCCTGCCTTAGACATGAATCCAACTGGGTGACCTTGGACCAGTTGCTCTTACTCAGCCCTAGGAAGAAGGCAAGGGCAAACCGCTTCCAAAAATGTTGCCAGAAAACCTGCAGGGACTTGTCTCTATAGACACCAGGACTCAGGACTGGTGGGAAGACACCAATCTTTTTTTTTAATGTGGCTTGAGCAAAATCCCCCATAACAAAGGCTACCAAGAATCCCTAGTAAGGGAATGTTTTCACTGTTTCTTTCTATCTCTTCTCCTCTGTTCCATACCTCAGCAGACTCTGCAATGGTGTCAGCTGGGTTTGGCAAAGATCTGAACTTATTAAGGACAAAACGGTTTTGAAATTATGGGAAAGATTATCTGAAGTTAGGCTAAGGCTAAGTTAAGCTGGCTGGGGAATTCTGGGAGTTGAAGTCCACATCTCTGAAAGCTGCCAAGGTTGAGAAACCCTGGGCTAAGGAATGTTTAATGCCCTTTTCATTTTGTATAGACTGTGGAACTGGATTTAGGAAGACCTGACTTCAAATCTGCGTTCAGCCTTGAAGCTCCTTGTCCAACATGGGCCAGGGTTAGGGTTAGGGTCAACCTTTATCTACTCCACTAGTGAAGGAGACCAAAAATAGCCCAAAGAACTACACAGACCTTAGTACCCTATTAATATTATGGTACTGTGACTATCATAGCTTCTCCCAAGAATTCTGGAAACTGTAGTCTGGCGAGAATAGTAGATACTATTCATAGTCACTGGGGGCTGCTTGGACCTCTCAGAGATATTTCAGTTTTCTTTATGATTTTTCAATTTCTTCTAAAATAAATTCAGCGTGTTTGTATAGTTTTGCTAGTGGAGATATAAAAAGCACAAGCTCACTGAGAAATCATTTAGCTACTTTCTCCTTCTTCTCCCCTCCTTCTCTTCCTCCTTTTCGTCTTCTCACAAGTAGGTACAAAGGGACTAGGGTGATTTCCAAGTATTAGTCTCCTTATTTTATAAAATAAATTTTATTTAACATATAGCTTTTAATATTTATTTAAATTATAGCTTTTACTTTAAAAAAATCAGTAACTATATTGGTCATACTATATTTTCTAACTGTAATGCAACAATTCCTTCTCTATAAAAGTCCTAACTGCTCCTTTACTCCCCCTTCACGAAATGACTATAGGAACAATTTGCAGCTCCAGTTATTTCTGGTATAAAGTCAATGAAAAATTAACCGTTTCTCATTATTGGACCTGGAAGCTGCTCTGATTCACCATAAATTATTATGCAGTTTGAAAGCCAGGGGAAAATCATTTCCTTAAAATAAGCAAGCTGGCTCCCGTAGATGTTTACTCCCATAGAAGTTCTAATTTAAATAATTTTGCCTGATGCTGATTTCTTCTTTCTTACAGACACGAAAAAGGATATGAAGGCAATCATCATCCATCTTCTAGACATGCTTCCCAGTAAAAAGGTATCTGGACAAGGCCGGGACCGGGCTCTCAATTTACTCAACAAGAACATACCAAGACAGGACCTGAGAAACCCTGACAACAGTCGCACTATATTTGTAGTTGACAATGGTATGTAATGCCTTGATGCAGTTTCTCTCTCCCATGTAAGGTTATGGCTTTATCCTCTGGATCAATGCTTAGAAGTCACTGGGCTGAATCTGCTTTCTATCAGCCAATCAGTTCAAAAGATCTATCTCCCGAAGGCCACAGACCTTCAAAACTTTTTACCAAACTAATTTTTAGTATGATAGGAGAACATTATTAAATGCATAACTGGAAATTCACTGTAGGCCCTATACTCCATATTGATTCATTTTAAATGTAAATGAAATGAAGTCAGATTTAGCTTTTGTCCTGGTCCCACCTGCTCAAAGTTCAAGTGTGGCCCTCAGCCCAGAAGTTGTGCAGCCCTGGCCTAAATGAAAGCTGAACTTGAATTTGCTTGATTTTCCCTTGCTGTCTTTGCTTAGCACATCCTTGCACTTTGCTTGAGACAGAGCCACTGAGACTCAGTACAAAGGAGGTCACTCCATATTATATCCCTTAGCTACCCACTTTCATTTGCCAATTGCACAAGGCTCAGCATCCAGTAAAGGCAAAAGCTTCTGCCAATATTTCTGATGCTATTCACACATCAGAGAAGAAGGCATTAAAGAGATTTTCTGCTTGTGTCTTGTAGAAAGCGTAATCTTAAATCCAGAATTTTACAAACCATTGGGTGGAAAAGCCCCTGGATGATGGATTGAGCATCCTAGCAAATTGAGTAATTCATCCCGTTAACTTCTTTCAACTTTGGGTCCCCAGATGGTGCAGAGCAACTTTCATCATCCTCAATCAGCCTAGCCAGTCACCAAGAATAATGGGAATAATAGGTCAACAGTATTGGTGATCCAACACTGAAAAAGGTTGAATTAGATATTTTCTGCAAAGAATGCATTTCCATATTGGACTGGGATCTTCGGCGCTCTAATGTGTATAGGTGAAAAGAAAATCGGTATTCTTGAAATAAATTTAAAAGTAGAAAACAAAGGTTTATTAGCTAGCATGCAAAACAAGGCCTGTTGGAATAGTTTCTACTCCATCATTCTGTTTCAGACAGAAAGCAAACTGGATATTTATGAAAAGATAATAAACAGGGCAGAAAGGCAATAACCTTCTTCCATTATTGTTGCCCAACAAATAGTATTCAATAGTCTATTACCTCTGAATCTGGAAGCCCCATTGTCAATCATTATAGACTTTCCATCCAAATATAATTTGATGGCTGTTTCAGTAGTTTTATGACTCACTTTTTATAAGAAAATCCACACGTTTCACAATAATTTTCTCAGAAATGATATATTCATAAGAAGTTTTGTTGTCTTGCAGATGTTCCCTAGAAGAAGTCTGTGAGCTTCATTTTTATATATGAGCCCAGCTTTCAATTTGCCCCAACTTTTTTCAGACTACAAATCTTACAGATTACCGTTTTGCATTTTAACTTAAGCTGATTCTATGTCCTTTCTATCTTCCTCTATCTCCCCCCCACCCTCATTTCCCCAGGTCTAAAAAAGATTTTGAAAGTTGCTGGCCAGATTCCAGACCTGCCCGACTGTCTGCCTTTAACGGAAAATACCCAGCTCACAGCTTCAGTTCTTCTGAACAAATTATATGATGACTTGCGATGTGACCCAGAAAGAGAAAACTTCAGATTGATCTGTGAAGAGTATATCAGGTGAGCCCAACCATGGTGGTTCTTGGCCAGCTGAAAATTGGATCATGGTCCTTGACATTTTTACAGAAAACAAGAGAAGCAGAACTCAGCAATCCAATGGAAGACTGTATCAGAAACTTCACAGAGGTAAACCAGAACTCAAATGGGATATAGTAGGATTTGTCTTGTTGATTGACTGGACTCGGTGCCACTTAATTTTGTCTCTGTGAGTCGTTTGAACCTCTTTTTCCTAGATTGTGGGCTAACTGCCCCTTTCTGAAATAATCCTGGCATTTCAACACCCATCTGCTTTTTGTAACTGGTGTTTTAAAATATTCCCTTTCATATCTCAGCCTCAGTAACTTCTGTTACATGGTCATTGGGTAGATTATGAATATACTAAATAATGCAATAAAATAATAGTTTAAATCTCTGAATAGGAATCAATGCATTTTCACTTTAGATGTGAGGCACTACTGGTGAAGAAAAACTTTTCTGTATTAGATAACCTTTTCTGGAGTGCATATGAACCCAAATAGGCAACAAATATGGTTGTATTGGAATCCCTTAACCCCCTCCCTCTTTTTTTTTTAACCTCAGAAAGAAAAGAGGTTGTTTTGTTTCTGGAGAGATTTAATGGTCTATGGCAGTGTTTCTCAACCTTGGCAACTTGAAGATGTGTGGACTTCAATTCCCAGAATTCTCCATGCTGGCTGGGGAATTCTGGGAATTGAAATCCACCTGTCTTCAAGTTGCCAAGGTTGAGAAACACTGGTCTATGGGAAAATCCTTGAGAGACAGGAGGAGAAAGAGCCGCAGCCAGGGCAATGGTCAGATAAGAGACATCTCAGCCCACAGAAGGAATGGGGGTAGGGAAAACATCTTAGAAGGGACCCTCCCTAGTTCCCTGGAAAGTAAAGGCAAGGTGTGGGAGGAGAGTTTTGCTTTCAGAATTGCAAGATTCTGTGACTGTAACTTCACAATAAGGGTAGGGTTAGTACTCATGGCTTTCTTGTCTGTACGATCTCAGAGGGCTGACGAGAATGAAGCTTGAAGAGATGGAAATTTTATATATATATTTATATATATCTATATATATATATATTTATATATTTATTTATTTATTTATTTATAGGCTCTTAATATGGAATAAGCCATGTTAACAATGGGGACGGGGGCAGAAGCCAGGATCCACAGACAGTGTTCTAAATAGAATCAACTAAATAAATGGTGTTTGGAGAGTAAATGGTTACCACTGCACCTGTTGTGTTATGTAGATGTGTACTTTCATTGGTTTTGAGAGTTTTATTATGTTTTTAATGTTTTATGATACAAAACACTAGAAACTATTTTCTGAGGCTAGTGGTATATAAATATCAACGGGTACTGCTAGGAATAATTCTGAGGGAAGAAAAGGAATGTGCTTGATATCCGTGTGGTATCACATTTCCCACTCTGCTGAACCGAAGGACACATATTATGCCTGCCATCATTTAACCTTCACTGTGTGTTCTCTTTCTTTCATGTGCTTTTCCCCGCCTCTAGGAGTAAAATTGACCCCAAGGATATGGACAAGACTTTACATGCCATCCAGACAGTGTCTGGAGTCCTACAAGGACCTTTTGATTTGGGGAACAAACTGCTAAGCATGAACGGTGTCATGGAGATGATGGTGGCACTTTGTGGCTCAGAGAGAGAGATTGATCAGCTAGTAGCTGTAGAAGCTCTCATCCATGCCTCAACCAAACTGAGCCGGGCCACATTCATCATCACCAATGGAGTCGCTATGCTGAAGGAAATTTACAAGAAGACCCTGAGCGAGAAGATCAAGATCAGAGCTTTAGTGGTTAGTTCTCTTAGATCTTTATCCTAATCTGCTTGATAACAGTCATGTGAATTAGGCAGAGAACCCTGCTCATGTATTTGTGCAAACTTTAACCAGTTATAAATGATGTTTCATTAAGTTGAAATCTATGTTCCTAACTGGATGGCACTAACGATGAGCAGGGAGCAATTGTTACAAGTCCAAAACAAAAATTGGCTCCATCACAGTTCCCATTCTTGGGATAAGGCCAGATTAATTTATGACCCTGTTTTAGACTAGACAGAACTGTGATCTAGAATCGATTGCCTCGGGTGATAATAGTTTCCCAAATTTCTATTTGGGAGAAATCTTTCTCAGACTTGTTACCACAGAGATACAACACACTTGCATTGCCAGAGATAGAACTGAGACGGTAGAGTCCTTGGTGCTTAGCTTTTTTATTGTCTCTTTTGAATGGTGTGTAAATATGGTTTATTTCTATGTGTCTCTTGATGGCTGAGAAGCTCAGAAGGAAATAAAAGACCAGCATCCTTTCCAGCAGCCAACTGAATAAAAAGATACTTTTAGGATCTGACCCAACAGTGTTTCCTTAGTTTTTCTTCTTTCACAATTTTAGAATTGTTCTTGCTCTTTTAACAAGTTGATCCTTTTAATCTGCCTGGATAAGCAGGCGCTGTAATGGAATTCACCCAGAGTTAATGCAGAAGCAGAACAAATCTATTTTGGGACATAAAGATAATAAGCTTATCTCAGCTAAAGACTTACATCCAGGCCTAAATCTTTCAGCCTGAGAAGTTCTAAACTTGTTGGTAAAGGCGGTACCCTTCTATCACTCAAGGGATAAAGATGCTCTTGAGTCCAGCTGATTACTACATGAGCATATCTGTGAAGTTTTTCTTGGCAACGAGGAAGTGATTTACCATTGCTTTGTGCTGGGATATTTTTTAAACTTCCCAGTCTAGCCTACGACCCTGGGATTAAAATAAATTTCTCACTGGAGTCTGGTAAATGGATATTCCATCTATCTTTTCAATTTTCTTGCCAGGGGCTTTGCAAACTGGGTTCTGCTGGAGGAACTGACTATGGCCTGAGACAGTTTGCAGAGGGATCCACTGAAAAGCTAGCAAAACAATGCCGCAAGTGAGTAGAGGGTCTATTTTGGGAACTGGGGTCATAGGGAGGCAGTTGAATGGGCAGATCCTGCCTGCCTGCCTGCCTCTCTTCCTTCCCTATCTTTTCAGCCACAGTCTCCTGCCTTGTAAGGTCTGGTAGGGAAACATCTTGTTTGTCTTGCAGCAGCTATCAGCTTGCTATTTAAGAAGAAAGGAAATACTGTAGCCGTAGAACTAGGGCGACTAGTCTCGGTGACTGTTTTTTACTCCTTATCTACAAGCAGCATAATTTAATACCTAGATGTTAGGGAGCAACCTTAAAAGAATGCTATAGCTCTTCTGTCCATACGTGTGAGCTTCCAGAATGCGCTTGATTGGCCACAGTGTGGGCAAAATCAAGGAAGCAAGAACTATACAGACTTCAGTGAAGTCTCTTTAGTTACTATGGGGTAAATACAGAATCTTGGAAATTGTAAGAGGAGTTTCCCACTCTTGTTTACAGCGCTCCTTACGGTGGAGTGCCTTTGAATGATCTGAAACACTTTTTTCTAGGTTTTTGCCACCTGGCCTAAGTTGCTATTTATGAGCTAAGCTGCCGACAGACTTGTCTTCTGTTTCTTTCTTTAATTTATTTTATTTATTTAAACATTTATATAGCTGCCCATCTTGTACCGAACTCTGGGTGGCTCACAACCAAGAGATAAAACCATATCTATGTACAATAAAAATATTAAAACCAAAAATATTAAAAACCCCCAAACCTGGCACCCTAACTAAACCTAGCTCACCCTATCCCAGAGCTTGGGGGAAAAGCCAAGTCTTGAGTGCTTTTTGGAAGGTTAAAAGGGTGGGGGCGTGCTGAACTTCAGGGGGAGGCATGTTCCATAGGGCAGGGGCTGCCACGGAAGAGGCATGCTTCCTAGGTCCCATAAGATGGCAACATTTAAGGGAAGGGACTAGGAGTGTGCCCATCCTATCTAATCTGGTAGTACGGACAGATGTCCTTAGGAAGACGCGATCTCTTGATTGTTTATGCCTCTTCTCCCTTCCATTCGTTTCCCAGCCTCTTCACATAATGCTAAATTAAATAGGCCATTATCCTGATCCACAGGATTCTTCTTATGTTCTTATAGTGAAGACTATAAGACTGGAAGGAAATCCCCAATTCTCGGGCAATCAGCTTCTCTGTCACCAAAACATCTGTGCTGCTAGAGGCATTATAACTGTCTTGTTCATTCAGATGGCTGTGCAACCCCACCATTGACACCCGTACTCGAAAGTGGGCAGTGGAGGGTCTTGCTTACTTGACTTTGGATGCCGACGTGAAGGATGATTTTGTGGAAGACAAGCCAGCCATGCAAGCCATGTTTGAATTAGCCAAGGTAGGAAATCTAGACCCTGGTTTGCTATAAATCCCTATTCCCTAGGCCTCCAGGAGGCTATTCTCACATATCAGGCAACCACATGGACAGAGCGCTCTCATTTGAAATGCCTGGTAGTATACAGTAATCTGAAATTCCTTCATTTGGCTGCATGCAGACAAGCGACAAGACTATTTTGTACTCCGTGGCCAGTGTCTTGGTGAACTGCACTAACAGCTATGACATCAAAGAACTTGTCCCTGAACTTGTACAACTGGCCAAGTTTTCTAAGCAGCATGTGCCTGAGGAACATCCCAAGGTAGGCATCATCACTCTCCTTGGGATCACCAATTTGTCTTGATACTTAAGATGACTCCATCAGTTGGCCAATCTTGTTTCTCGTTTCTCCCCATAGGACAAAAAAGACTTTGTTACAAAGCGAGTGAAACAACTGATCACAGCCGGAGTCACCTCTGCCTTGGTCTGCATGGTGAAGGCAGACAGTGCTATTTTGACAGATCAGACCAAAGAACTTTTAGCTAGGTAACTCTTTTCTTTTTCTTTATAAAATGTCCAGCCCACTGAATTATGAATTATGAATCCATCATGCTTAAGCACACCATGGCTTAGGAAACACATGCATTTGTTCAGTGGGTGTGTATATTGCATTGAGGAAAAGGGAAGGGAAGAGGGCAAAGGTCAGCTCTAGGGTTATTCTGCTAAACTGACTTCTCAGGTCCCAAAATAGATTCAGATGATATAATAAAAAGGTTCTGCTCTCTAAGGAAAGAAAAGGGGAGGAAGAGGTGGAGAACGTGAGCAGCAGCAGAACATGGTGGGTAAAATAGCAGAGTGGAGAGACGAGCAAAGGCTGACACAATGCATCAAGCAACAACCTATGGTTAAAACAAACCTTTACAAATAGCCCAGGAAGAAAGAATTGTCACTGCTCAGTAACCACAAAATGAGTACTGAGTATAATTTGGAAAACACTACCGAAAATTGGGGAGGGGAGGGTTGAAATAAAGTGAAGTATCCTCCAACAGTCGCACTTGGAATGAAGCATTTCCCACTGTTTCTGTAATACTTGTATATTGTACACCTGCAGTCTACCATGTGTTGTACAATATACAGTTCTATATTGTTCGACATGCTTGTAGAAGTGATTTTTAAATACATTCTCTGCATTCCAAAGCATTTTATTAAGGAACATAATGGGTGATGTAATCCTTTCTCTCAATCAGTGAATGTTGAAGGTTCTTGCTTGAGTTGTAAGCCTGGTTGCTGGGTTACCTTGTTTATTATTCCACAGAGCACAGTATACACTGAAAACCAGGAATAGGTGTAGGAGTTGTAATGAAAAATAGTTATCTCAAGTCTGTTCCTTTCTGGCAGAGTTTTTCTTGCTTTGTGTGAAGACTCCAAGGACCGTGGTACCATTGTTGCTCAAGGGGGTGGAAAGGTAACTTATTCCTACAGTTTCTTCATTTGCAACAGATGGGCTAAGTTCACACAATGCACTTAACCACATCAAAGATCTAGTGGCTACCACATTATCACTTGACATTGTGGACTGGTTCACACAAAATGCATAGACAATGGCCAAGTTCCCATGCACAGCTCTTACCACTAGGACATTTTTTTCTGATGTCCAACCCAAATCTTTTTTCTTGTAATTTAAACCATTGCTTCTTATCCTCGCTTCTTGAACAACATCCCAACTCCTCCTTAGCTAGACTTAATGCTATTGGTTTCAATAGGTTGACTGTAACTTAGTTTGAATCCAACTTATGGTTTTACATTTGTTTGTCTTATCTCAGTTCACAGGGTTAGATTCCAGGCAAGTAGTCTCTGACCATTTGTCTTTGTAGTAGTGATCTACATTCTGGATCTATATTTGCTTTCAACTCATTTGATAGCCTTTTTTTTTTTTGTGTATATAGCTAGTGGCCAGGGCACACTATACCCACTTGTATATTATTGTCAGATATACACACCCCTAATTGGGACCATCAACTCCATTGCTAAGCAAAGCGGTTGTTAAGTGAAACATTGCATGACTACCCCACTTAGCAATGGCAGTTCCAGCAGTCCTGGTTGTGGTCGTTAAGCAAATCACCTTCAGTCGTTAAGCAAGACATCACATGACTCTGACTTGTGACCTCCTGACAACTTTCCCACTGACTTTGCTTGTTGGATGCTGGCTGGGAAGGACGCAAATGGCAATCACATAACCGCAGGACACTGCAACTGTCATAAATGCATGACGGTTGCCAAGTACCTGAATTGCGATCATGTGACCATGGGGATGCTGCAACGATTGTAAGTGCAAGGACTGGTTGTACGTCACTTTTTTAAGCGGCATTGTAAGTTTGAACGGTCGCTAAATGAATGGTCATTAAGCGAAGACTACCTGTATTACTGTCAAAGATTGAATTAAATCCCATAAAAGCAACTTGTGTCTACCTCATAGATATAATTTGATTGTAATTTTAATATTAATTATAAGACCCTGAAAAAAAGTAATACTTATCCCCTCCCACTCTCCCTCCCTCTTTTTACCTGCCCTTATTTCCTCCCTCCCTACAATAATTAGGAACTATGGGAACTATTTTGCTTCATTTCTGAGATGCTAACACAGAAAAATAAACTGTTTTCCTTTTCCCTGTGCATTTGGTTTCCTTTTGTACCATGTTTATTTGTAAGAGCAGAGACTGTAGACTGGGATATTAATGATTTCGGTATATTAAATGCTTATATTACAGTTTCTTTTTCTTCACCTTTAGGCCCTTATACCACTGGCCCTGGAAGGCACAGATGTTGGCAAAATAAAAGCATCTCATGCCCTGGCCAAGATTGCTGCCATTTCTAATCCAGATATAGCATTCCCTGGGGAGAGGGTGAGTAAATTCATGTGTCCTGCAGCCTCTTTACAATTCAGTAAAACAGTGTTGTCCAAACTTGGCACTGCAAACACTGCAGTAAAACAATAGTGGGAGCAAGATGCATTTCAGTAACTGGAGAGATACGAAGCTGCCTCATACCAGTCAGCAGGCTTTTTAAAAAAAACTTATTGTAGTCTCGTCTAGTTTCATTGCCAGCAGCATTCCCAAAATCTGCTTTTATAGGAAATGAACCTGATTTTGTCCCTTTGCAATATAGGCATTTTAACACCTAGCTATGTTTTTCTCTAGGAACACAGAATCACTTAATGTAAGGGTCCTTGCAGATCATCTAGTCCAGTGTTTCTAAAGCTCAGTTTTCCAACTTGAAGATGTGTGTACTTCAATTCCCAGAATTCCGCAGGCAGCATTTTGGGGAGTTCTGGGGGTTGAAGTCTACACATCTTAAAGTTACTGAGGCTGGGAAACATTGATCCAGTCCATCTCCCTGCCTGATGCAGGATTCCGCTATTACAATATCCCCAACAGAGAAATATCCAGCCTCTGATTAAACCCCTTCTGCAAAGAAATCTACAATCTCCCAAGGCAAAGTGTTCCACTGCTGAACAGCTCTTCCTGTTAGGAAGTTGTTCGTGATATCCAACCAAAATCTTCTTCCTTGTAATTTGAATCCATTGTTTCTTGTCCTGTCTTTTGGAACATCTCTCAACAATTCTCCATCCCCTACATGACAGTCTTTTGGATATTTGAAGAAGCTATCATGTCCCCTACAGTCTTCTCTTCTCAGGCTAAACATATCCAACACTTCCAACCATTACTCAAAAGTTTTTCCTTCCAGGTGCCAGCCCTTCCAGGTAGACCAGATTAGTGTGATGGAATGGAATTATGAAGGCCAGACTCGGAGAAAAACATTTTCTTTCATCTCCTGAGGCGTGAGGGAAAGATAAGAGGATGAGACTGGCACCTCCCTGAGGAATTCACAATGTTGTGGCTGGCATTACTTGGAAACTGGGGTTTCAGTCTGGGAAGATTCTTGCTAGAGGTTGTAGCTAATAAACATTGCTGGACTGAATTTACATGGTCTCTTGGAGTTCCTCAGGCTAGGCCTGACAATTAGGAAACCAAAGACATGCATGCTAATACTACTTTTATTTTAGGGTGACAGCTACAGAATCTTGCAAGTCTGAATGTGCTTCCCCTCTCCCTCCCTTTACCTTTGTGTGAACTAGGAAGAGTCTTGTCTAAGACACTTTCTCAGGTTACAATTTTAGCCAAAACTCAGATTTTCTTTATCTGAACGTTGTCTTGGTTGCGGCTCTTCCTCCTGTTCCTCAAGGTTATTTCTTCTTCCCATTACACCAAAGCCCCTTATCATTTAGATTCTAGGTTGTCTATTGCTTTCATCCTAGGTGTATGAAGTTGTGCGGCCACTGGTCAGTTTACTGAATACTGAGCGTGACGGGCTACAGAACTATGAGGCATTGTTAGGACTCACCAACTTTTCTGGAAGAAGTGACAAACTCAGGTGAGACAACTCATGTCTTTAGATTTTTTTACAGGCTGATCCTATTTATTAAGAAAAACCTTACCATGCCCATCCATATCTTCACAATTTTTCTTATTAACCAAAAAATGTGGTGATTTTTTTTCCTCTGCTATGTTTTGTCATTCCATTTCTGTTTCCTTGTTATTTATTCATTTGCTTGTTTGTTTGATCTGTATGGCCACCCATCTGGACGGCTCACAACAATTAAAAAGAAGAATCCAATAAAAAAACAAGTGAAAAACCAATATACAAACATATAAAACCATCAATAACCACTTTAAAATAAAAATAACCATGATCAGTGGCAAAATCCATCATTGTGTCAAACTCAGCACAGCCATTGTAAAAACTACCCCCCATTTCCAGATGCCCAAGCACAGTGGCACAGCCATGTCTTCAGGGCCTTCCTAAAGGCCAAGAGATTGGGGCCAATCTAAGATCTGGGGGGATGATGTTCTTTTACTTAGATTATAAATCTCCACAGAAGCTTGGTTGCTAACTCTTATATGGTGTATATCACTGTATTTTTAGATACTTAATATTATAACAAGCAATATAATTAGGAACAGCAGCAACTTGATCATTAACTAGGGTTCCTAAAGTTTCTTGATTCCATTATAGCAACAGAGAAATTAATTCAGCATTCAGAATCCTGGAAATTCAAGATTTTCCATGCTTTGTGACTTAAAGACTTTGTCACATGCTTTGTGACTTAAATACTTCCTTGAAATAAGTAAGAAATATCCATAATCAGAGAAAACTGGAAGGAATGGATGAAAGGCATAGCTGGATGCCAATGCCCTATATGAATTCTTCCTTTACTCCAAGGAAGCAGATGAAATAAAGTGGTTTATATGGGTTTTCAAAGTCATCAAATTCAGGCTATATTGGTTCTACAAGAAGTACCAGGGTTCTAACAGAAGGACTAAAAAAACTTTGCATCACCATAGGAACTGCTGCTGCTTCACAGAGGTTAATACAGTATTGGTGATGCCAAAAGATCTTTTAATTGCAGTAGACTCTGCTCTGGCCAGTCTTTTGGCCAAATTTCACAAAGCAGAGATTGACCTGTTCTCAGAGTCTCTGTCAGTTTGGAACCTTTCATTTTCAGCACACTGATATGTTAATTAAAATCTTCACACTTCTTTCAGACAAAAGATCATCAAAGAGAAAGCTCTACCAGATATTGAAAACTACATGTTTGAAAACCACGATCAGCTCCGACAAGCAGCCACAGAGTGTATGTGCAACCTGGTGGTCAATAAAGAGGTATGCCTTTCCATCTCCTGAAAATGCTGGTGAATCTCCGGACCACAGCTCCTTCATCTGGAATGTTCAATATTACTATATTTTATGGAGCATCCTTTAATTGATTTCCCTCCCCCCACCCCCCAGGTTCAAGATAGATTCGTTGCTGAAGGAAATGACAGGCTCAAGTTGGTTGTCCTGTTGTGTGGCGAGGATGATGACAAAGTCCAGAATGCAGCTGCAGGGGCCCTCGCAATGCTCACTGCAGCCCAGAAGACTCTCTGTCATAAGTTAACCCAAGTGGTAAGTCTCTTCTTGCTTTTCAACCTCAGTGTGTATGTAAAAATGGGTGTTTAAAGTCGTTTTCAAAATTCCAGTTTGCTTTATGAAAGTAATTCTGGAGTTCCTGCTATTTTTCTTTTCGTGTAGAAGGCTTTCAAGAACATACATAAATACAATGGAATACCTGTGCTCCTCGAATGAGAGGGGATATCATTCTGCTGTTTTCCCTTTTCTCCTCCCATTTTTTCACTCTCATCTGTCACCTCACAAGATCTGATTTGTGCAATTTGTCCCCTACTTAAAATACTATTGTTCTGCTGGGTTGACCCAAGGCAATCCAGGAAGGCTGATTTTCAGGGGTATTACAACTTTAATATCTTGTCCCTTAAAGATTCCTGTTCTGTTTGGTGATGTGAATCTAGTCTTCATTAGTTTCTGTTTCCTCATGAAAAGATGGCAAGGGTGGGGGTGGGGGTGTCCATAAACAGTTTTCTCATTTTTTTACCTTTTAATGATATTAATTTGTGCATTACAGCACAAATTAAAAAAAGAGACTAAATTAGTACGGAAAGCCGTCCCCCTCCCCCACAGATGGGGAATAAGGACATAGTAATTAATCAGTAATTCACCATGAGCTTACCCTAACCTGAATACAGTCAAAGTCAGAAGCTACAAGATAGAATCTTTTAATTAAAATTGCAAGGAAACATTGCTACATTACATGTTCTTTTTTTGAGCAAATATTCTGGGTGGATCATGACTACAGAAAATTCCACTGGTGGCTGTTACAACACTATTTTTATTTAGTTTTCTAAAAAGCAATGCTTACCATGGTAACAATCTTTGTTATATGAATAATATCCTGAATTATGATCCTTTTCACACTTTTCTAATAGGGCCCCTGAACAAAACTGCATGCTTTATATGCTAACAATTCTGATTTCTTTAGACTAATAACTCTGATTTATTTAGACAACCCAATGGCTGGAGATTTTGCAGAGACTTTGCCTTCATGAAAAGCAGGACATCCAGCACCGTGGGGTGGTGATTGTTTACAATTTAATCCATGCAGACCAAGAGTTGGCAAAGAAGTTGGTGGAGAGTGAGATGTTGGAAATCCTGACCATCATTGGTAAAGAAGCGGATGATCCTAAAAGACAACATATTCTCAACGTGGCTCGGGAATGCCTTGTGAAGTTCATGGACTATGGGTTGATCAAACCCGTGTCGCAGCCATAAAGAAGCAAGGAAAAATAAAATGATGCATAGCAGAGATAAAGGAGAAATGGAATGAATATGTACAGGAGAAGTGATCAGAAAATTAAAGCATTGTTTTCAGAGTTGTCACACTTTACGCTTTTGCCTTCAGAAATAATCCCCAAAATAATCCCTAAAAAGTTTGCTTGGAGGGTCC
The DNA here is from genome assembly GCF_059951505.1 of Python bivittatus. Lineage (NCBI taxonomy): Eukaryota > Metazoa > Chordata > Lepidosauria > Squamata > Pythonidae > Python > Python bivittatus. The sequence goes on from NW_028277096.1 coordinate 9,262,855, forward strand.
TGGCTAACAAAATTATTTTTTGAAGTGCCTGCCTAGCCAAATTCTTTGACAGCAGGAAACCTCTAAAATCAGAGCACCTGATATGGCAGTCAGGTGTACAATGTGCTGGGTAACACCTCTGTTGGTGCACACCACTCTTCCTGGTCTGACTGAATCTACAGTGAAAAAATAAATAACCATCTCAAGGAAATATCTTTATTTCCAACAAAGTTCTGACTCTAGGGGCCTTCTTAGAAAATAAAAATGATAGGGAGCTGCAGCCCAGGGTTTGCTTGAGCAAATCCAGAAAAGAGAAAAAAGAAAGGAAGAAGAAATTCCTGAAGACTGAGGATGGGGGCTAGAGGAGAATATGTCATAGAAACATATTATTGTAGAATTCAGAGTTAGAAGAGAACAAGAGTTCATCTACCCCAACCCTCTCTTCTGTGTCTGATCCACTAAAACATCTCTGACAGATGACCAGACAGCCTCTGTTTGAAGACCTCTAGCAAAGGAGAACTTACCCCAACATGTGGCAGCCTTTTCCACTGGCTGACAGCTCATATAGTCAGGAAGTTCCTCCTGATGTCTACCCTGAACCTCCTTCCTTGTAATTTTAACCCATTGTTTGTGGTCTTGCCCTCTGGGACAATAGAAAACAAGTGTCTCCTCAACTCCTGCATCCAAGTAATTGATTAAAAGGTTGAACAGGGCAGTGCCTAGCACAGAACCCTATGACACTCTACTCAGTACCTCTCCAAGCTGACATGGAGCTATTAATGAGCACTTTGTGGTCATTCAGCCAACTGTGAGACCTTCTAACTGGAGTATCACCTAGCCCATATTTTATGAAGGAAAATATCATGCACTCTGCTGAAGGCTTTGCTGAAGACTCCTGCCTTGGGCAGGAGGTTGGACTAGAAGACTTCCAAGGTCTCTTCCAACCCTGTGATTTTACGTCAAGGTACATTACGTCTGTGGCATTTCCCTGATCTACTGAGCTAGTAACTCTATCAACGAAAGAAATGAGGTTAGTCGGGTGTGATTTGCTGGGGACACAACTTCAACCACTTTGTCTTCCAATAAATAGGTGGTTTCTGTGCCCATTAAGGCAACTGTGGGAGCGTACTCACAACACATTCTAAAAATTTCCAGTGTTCATATGGACTCAAAAAGATTGGAGACCCCCCCTCCCTAAAATGTTCAAAGCAACCAATGTATTTATGAAGTGTATTTATAAACTACCAGGAGTCTTTTGGGCCATTTGGCAGTATATAAATACTGTAAATAAATAATAATAAATCTGAAATGTTTGTGTAGAGAAGAATTTTATAACTGGATTAAGATCAGAGAATGTTGGAAAATCCGATTTTTATAAAGACTCATTATTAACATTTATGTGGCTGCCGTTATAGTCTGTGATTTATTAATAAAACAGTTGAAATACATAAATTGCATTCTTTATGGCATCCTTAAAATTATGCATAGTTTTGTTATGTCTTTTTGATGATAATTACAAACAATGTCAGAAATAATTTGCTCAGCTCTGCCAGAAGCATATGATTATTCCTGGTCTCATTAGCCAGCTCTATAATTGGAGAGCTTTTGAAAGAGTGCTCAAGCAGAAAGGTTCAAGATTCTGACTGTCTTGGATTTGTTGCTGTTTGATAGAATAATGGTCTGAGTTAGACTGCAAACCAGTAGTAGGACACCTAAGGCCCTTTCTCCCAGTTGCAATTATATTATCAGCTGATCCCCACCTAAGTACCCTGGGCATATAGAGTTACTGCCCCATGTTTTCATTAATTTGTTATGTCAGTCATTCCCGTTTTGGAAAATAACCAGTTTTTCCTGCTTAATCTGACACTGAGCCATGGTGTGTAAATTTTATTATTCTCCCTACTCCCCATTTCAGGGCGGCCTATTCATATAATCACACCAGCCTTGGTCACTGATAGTTCCAGTGGAGGCATCTGTATCTAAGGAGGAAGGGTGACAAATGCATGCCAATGTTTTTAATGAGGACCGCCACCAATAAGGACCATATACTGTACTTTATTAGCCAGCTAGCCAGCTAGAACAGCAATGGAAGTCAAATCAGCGTATTGCTATCCCAATAATTTGTGCTGATATAGCAAGGCTAAATTATGCTAAGTATTGTTAGAAAACCTTTAGTGTAAATACAACTTAAATAGTAGTTGACCTTGCTATAAATGGTTTGCTCTGTGTACACATATTGCTAATCAGCTATATCACATTTAAACACCAACATTAGATTCTGCATTCAGAGGACCAAGAATTTGTAGAAGTGAAGATGGAGGTTACAATTAAAGGGTTCAATCCCTTTAACCCATGAAGCGATACTATACAATATACTTTTATTGACTTTTTTACATCATGTGCCTCCGAAAACTACTTCTTGGTTTTCTGACTTCAGTGTTTCTTCGTTTTTGATTTCTGTCAAGGTAGGAGCCTGTGCATTTCACTCATAGGTACAGAGGTCATATTTTCTTGGGGGGGAAAAAAAGACAAACCTGAAAAAGGGGTAAATCTGAAAGAGGTTCGTAAGGATAAAAAAAAAATTGGTTTACAAAGGAAAATTCAAGAGCAAAACAAAGAAAATAATTAAATTAAATAAATCTAGGCCAGTGAACTAGTTTTGCCCACTAGTGAAAAAAATCTCAGGTCCAAAAAGTTGGGGCGGCAGAAAACTTTGCAGACAGGTTCTGTCAATTTTTATTAATCAACCACTCAGTTACATTAATGTTGTACATCGTATAAAATGCATTCAAGGACATCTTCGTGGTTACAGAAATTATTGGCAGACAAAAAAGATAGAAGACCCGAAACGTAAGACGTCGCCAGCCAACTGAAGCCTTGGGCTGAAAAAAACTCTCGCGAGAAAAGCTGGTATTTCCCTTACCGCAGTGGTGGTTGGGAATTGAAGTTAAGGAGGGTTAGGCCCTGTGAGTGACCGGAAGCAGGAAATGCGATCCAGACCGCCCTAGGGCTGCCAAAGTGGGTCGATCAGCTTCGACCGGAAGTCCTTCCCTCCCTTGACGCGGGACTTTAAAATGTCAGATGAACGCGGGCCTTGCTGAGCGTATGGTAGGTGTGTGAATCTAAGGCAACTGACTTATATTTAAGCATTATAGTTTCGTGTGTGGTAAAATGAACCTAGATAGCTAAGGTTGTTTTCGAGAAACCATAGTTTAGAAAACCATGGCTTAGCGCAGTGTTTTTCAACCGTGGCAACTTTAAGGTGTGTGGACTTCAACTCCCAGAATTCCCCAGCCAGAATTCTGGGAGTTGAAGTCCACACATCTTAAAGTTGCCAAGGTCTGAGCAACACTGGCTTAGCATACTGTAGGAACACGGCATGAGAGACACGTGGCAGGCGCAGCGGAAGGCCGGTCCCAGATGTTGAGTGGGCCAGGGAACTAGATCCGGGTTCCACGGGATAGATCACCCCCTTCCGTGGTTGCGTTGAAGTGGAAACCCGAAGCGCCGCGAGGAAAAACCGTTTGTAGCCCCGATGGGGTCGTTCCACGCCTGTCACGTGTCGTAGCCTCGCCAGCTGTGATTGGTTGGGAGAAGGAAGGCGGAACCTTTTCTTTGCTGCTTTTTCTTTCTCGCCGGGAACTTCTTTGCCCGGGAGACTTCGGCGCTTGCGGTCGGAGCGGTGCTCTGGGGATGGTAGGCGGGGGAGGGAAAAAAAGGGAACGAGGTGCTTACCGCGAGAAGGGAGAAGAAAGTGCTTTTATTGCAAAATGAATTAGCATCGCGGAGTCATGGCTGGGAACCACAGGGCTCATTTTTAACGGTGCCCTTGCTAGAAGGTCCAGCAAGAGGTGCGCTGCCTGTGTGGGGAATTGATTAATTGATTGATTGATTATGTGCCATCAAGTCGTTTTCGACTCCTGGCGACCCACAAAGATTTTTTTTCCCATGATGATCTATCCCTAACCTGGTCTTTCAGGTCTCCCAGCGGTGCACTCATCGCCATTGTAACTGAGCCCATCCACCTTCCTCTTCTCTTTCCTTCCACCTTTCCCTGTATTAGAGCCGTCTCTATAGAGCTAAGTCTTTACATAATGTGACCGAAGTAGGATAGTTTGAGCCTGGTCATTTGTGCCTCCAATGAGAACCCTGGGTTGATTTGGTTGATGATCCATCGGTTTGTTTTCTTGGCTGTCCACAGTGTTCTCAAGAGTCTTCAACACCAAAGTTCAAAGACGTCAATATTCTTCCTATCCGGCTTCTTTAAACTCCAACTTTTGCTTCCCTAGAGTGCCACAGGGAATACCATGGCTTGCACTATTCTCATCTTGTAGGCACAGTGTAGACATATCATGGCATTTACCTTTTGGATAAAAACGGTTGATAAATTTATTATTTATAACAACTGTTGAATCAAAATCTTTCTACAGCAGCCTTCCCCAATCTGGTGCCATCTTGCTGGATTACAGTCACTCCCAACTAGCAAAGCCTGGAGACCAAGGCAGTGACCTGTTTCTAAAATTTATAAGCCCATCATATGCTTCCAGGAAGCTCTTAAACACAATGCAGCCTTTCTCACACTAGCACCTATCTCTAATAATATTAGCTGCCTTTGCACAGCATGCTCAACTAGGCTAAAATAAGGCTTGTTATTGGAATCCAGACCATCACATGATTGTGGTTTGTGTGGGCATGGCATATTAAGTGAACATAGCAGTTGTATTTTGCTAATTGTTTAGGATTAGCATGTTGTGTGTACACATTCAAAAGTACATGAAGATTTAGTTTAGGCAGGAGGTTGATGGCTGTTTTTTAAATATTTTTTCAATACCATTAGATATTCTGTAACCTTTATTGGACATATGTGGCCCTATTAATAAAGAAAGGAAACTACTGGAAGGAGAAAGTATTTGATATGTTGGAACTGGCTGTTTACTGACCAGATAGAATTCCATTACAAAATCATTATATATGAAGGTATAGGTAGCTCTGTCTTTTTAACATTTTTATTAACTACAAAAAATGGGGGGAATGGAATAACTCTCCCCTCTGTCCAGGATTTGTTCATTAAAATTATAATTTTCCACTGTAGATGAGTTGCCAGATCAATTCAACCAAATAATCCCCATCCTGAAGCTTAACACACTGCAAAGGCAGGAAGAGATGAGGGGAAAGGAAAGGCAGCCAGCAGACAAACACCTATTCATATAAAAATTATTTCAATAAGTAGCTGATATGCTGTTGGACACTGTTGACTTTATCATAACCATCCAGAAACAATGCAGTACAAGTATAACCAAGACCTCCCTTTCTTAGATAGCCTGAAGAATGACTGATTGATCGCCATTCTTGATCACTCTGTAAGGGACAGAGAACACTGGATGAAACTGGCTTCTTAGGAGACTGGTGGTGCCCTGGCTTTCATTCACTGCCCACATTCTAAAATTAGTAGCATTGATCTTCATTTTCCCTGAAATATTATTTTGCAATATTGAATTGGACTAATGGCTATTGAAGTGCATGGCCTGACGAAGGAGTTCCTGCAAGATGTGCCAAAGGCAATGATGAGTGAAGTATAGTCTGAACTGGTATTGTCAGAACTTTGGTTTTGACTCTGACCAGGGCATGATCACGTAATCTTCTCTCTGAGCAGGTTTTGGCAGTCTGTGTCCCTGGGGAATTCTCTGTTTGCAGTTGTCTCTGAATCTGTGGTCTATTGCTGGATATGTTTTTCCAGGACCCAAAAGTATTTGGGCAGAAGTAGATTTCATTGGAATGGAGGGATTGAATTTCTCACATTTAAAATGGTTTAAGTAGAACACTGCACTTGTGAAGATTCTTTTTCTTCAGTGTTTGGCTGGATGAACATTGAGTTCCTCTTCCCACTTTCTCTGGGGAGCAGAAACAGAAAATTTGCAAAAAATGTAGAGTGGGAGTGCACTGCTTCCTTCCAGTTACAGGATTGACAAGTGATATAAGTGACAAAGAAAAATCCAGAGGGAAAATCAGATGGAATTAAAAATGCAAAGAAAACTAGCTCTTTCTCATGACAAAGCCATTTTCTCACCAGGGAAGGATAGATACTTCTTTTCAATGTAGAAAAGGAACCATTAGAATAAATCCTATGTTTATTTAACCTTTTTTCATATAGAAAAATAGTGCCACATTTTTCACAGGGAATGGCAAATACACAGTTGAATATTTTTAAACCTTAAGGCACAGTTAATTATAACTTCACACCACAGGGCCTGGTTATTTGCAGGAAAAACCTGTCTCTGATAACTTCTGCTCATCCAGTAAGATCTAATAGGGTGGACATGCTCTGGGTTCCATCACTCAGGCAGATGACAAGATCCAGGGGATGAGCCTTCTCTGTCACTAGACCTGCCCTATGGACCAGGGAGATTTAGATGGCTCCATCTCTACTCACCATCCCTTTTGGAAAGCTCTTAAGACCTGGCTTTTCCCCAGGTACTGGGTCAAGTAGTTTGTACCCTACTTGATTGTTCTTGGTAGTGTAAAGTTGCGTTGGGTGTGATGTTTTAATATTTTTAATGAAGTTTTTGATCATTAATATTTTTGTATGTGTACACTGCCCCAAGTCACATGTCAGTTGAGTGGCTGTATGAATCAATTTAATAAATATATATTTTTCAAAGTCAAGGAAATGTAATATAATGCTACTTTAAAACAAGAAGATCTGTATGAAACTGGATATGTGGATAACAGATTGCTTGAGACTTTGTTCCAACATAAGTACAATTATGCCAAAGGATGTTGGACTAGGACTTCCAAGGTCCCTTCCAACCCTATGATTCTATGATGTGATTATTTGGGTTTTGTTTCCATTGTGTTATAAACATTTGATTATGCTAGTTTTCAAACCCTAGTTTGAAACATGTTCTAACAGTAAAAGCAGCGTTATAGGAGGTGGTGGGCTCCCTTTCACTGGATGTGCTAGAAGGGAGGTTATGCTTTGATTTGGATTCTTACACAGGTGATTGGATTTGAAGGCCCAAATGGTCCCTTTCAACACTGATTCTCGGAAAATGGTAACAACTTTGGGTTTTTTCCCAATGTTTTATAGGTTATGGCTTACTGTTGACATGACTAGAAGCAGAAACCAGAATTATTTGCTTGTATAAGATCCTTCTGAAGAGAATTCCTCCTCACAGCATTCTGTTCTACTTAAAAAAGACTCATGTAGCAGAGGACACAAAGCTCCGAGATTTGCACACAAAGGACAACAGTTATGTAAATACTGTAAGTCCGTGTTACTGATCCACGGGATTAAAAAATGACCAGCATGGTAAGAGTTCAGCAGTCTGTCTTGCCATGATATTGTACAGAAAAGAGGTCTTCTGTGGTGGAGTTAGCATATAGATGACTACCTTTTGGGAAGGGTAGAAAAAAATGGCTTGAAACAAAAGGGCCATGAGACAAAATGGGGAAGGTAAACACCATCTGTCATCCTATCATATGACCCTCCAGACACAAACTGTTTGTGGGTAATTGTCAGGCCTAGCCCAAGGAACTCCAGGAAACCATGCAGATTCAGTTCAGCAATGTTTATTAGCTACAACCTCTAGCAAGAATCTTCCCAGACTGAAACCTCAGTTCCCAAAGTCAGCCAGTCAAAACAGAGTGAATTCCTCAGGGAGGTGCCAGCCTCATCCTCTTATCTCTTCCTTGCCCCTCAGGAGACGAAAGAGCGTGTTTCCCTCCCTGAGTTTGGCCTCCATAATTCCATTCCATCACAGTAATAACCTGAATCTGGGAAATTGCTGGGAAAAGAACCAGATCAGGGATTTTCACATATAATCCCTCTCATGGGAAGGGGGAAGTTGAAGTAGGCTAAGAATTTGGCAGGCAGGGAGGAGCTGAGCTGGAACTGGAAAAAGAGAGGGGGGAAGAATAAACATGATTAGCAAGCAACATTGGAATTAAGCAGTTTTAGGTTGCTGGAAAGATGCAGTTCCAGTGGAATTGACGACCATGGAAGAGGAATCAGCATAGAGCCTAGGGATCACTTTGCAAAGAGGACAACACAGTATGGAATCTGTCTACCCTGTGCAGATATCCAGAAACAGAACTGAAGATCCATGTTTTGATCGCCAGGAGAGGTGGTCATTTAAGTTTTATCTTGACCCATTGGTTAACTCTTTGGGGAATCTTATAGAAGCTATGGATAGTCATTTTAGCAGGAGCATTATTTTTGCCAGCAGAGGGAGATAGTTAGTATCTGAATTGTAGAGCAGTTAGGATATGAAGTAATTTGCTATGGTTCAACCTGTTTTGAATGCAGACACAGGTGGGATGGGAAAAATGAAGGTCTATATGCATTTGCTGAATTTTGTTTGCTTATGTACATCAGTCTGTCAAGAGGAAAATATGTCTTTCTGTCCTTGTTATGGTAAGAATACATTTAAAAAATTGGAATGGCTCACAAGAAGAATCTTGCATCCTGTATTTTATCTGATCAATCCTGAGAATTTAAAACAAAGTGGTGTTAACAGTGGGATTGACAAGATAAGGAGTAGATTTTTTTTTAATGAAAAAATGTGACAAAGACAGGGGGAAAAAGGAGTTTGGGCTGAGGGATCTTGCTGAAATCCAGAGATCTTGTAAGCACACACACAGAGCTTTTGTGAATAAGTTATCTGATGGGCTTACTACTAAATCAAGCATAGAGGAGGGATGGAAGTAATCTATAACCTGTTAGCATGCTGTATTTCAGTGCTGCTTATGGAAAAATAGTTGTTCCTTCCTCAACAGCCAGCAAGGAAACCATTTGGGTTGATGGAGGACAGATGGACTGGATTCACACAACATGCTGAGCAATCTATTATAGTTTGTTTTATGCATTACCATGTTGGGGGTTGTCAACCATCTCTAGCAGATTCATGGTGTAGCCTATTGTGTGTACACAATCATTTGAGTGAATTAATAAGAAAGAACAACAACAACAATCCAGAATAAAGCCCCTGCATTTTATTTAGAAGGCTCAAGTAGCATGGGAGAGCAGACATCAGTTTTCTATCCCCTACTACTCCTTGTTAGATAAAGGGCCAAATGAGCCAAGGGTTTAACAGTTCAAACATTTTAAGCCCCAAAAATGGTATGTTGGATGTGTATTTGTGGTCTTGTTTACCAAAATCAGCTTTCAGTTTATCAAAGAGAAGTTTATCATCTTGTGCTCATTCCAGAAGAGGGGAATGAAGTACCGAAGCCCAATGGCCATCTAGACTTGTTCCTCCCATACAGCCTCTTGGAGTAAAAACTGATCAAAGCAACGTAAAAACATTTGTAATAAAATGTCAGTGTTTATCATAATGTCCAAATAAACTCTATAAAGCAGTTTCTTAGGTGCCTATTTTGAGGAATGTATTATTTTATTTATATGGCTGCCCATCTTGCAGATGTAACTCTGGGTGGCTAACATCACATTAAAAACAATGCAGAAAACAGTATCAAGAAAACAAAGAACCTACAGTGGATGCTGAAAACAAACCAAATAAACTGAACAATACCATCTCATCTCATCTCATCTCTCATCACATTTCATGGGCTATCTATCCTCCCAGCCCCCATGTCCTGGAGCACTTCCAAGTTTTCAGTGCTTTGCATCAGGGCCAATATAATCTTGGGGGATATGGTGTTCCAGAAGGCAGGTACTATAACAGAAAAGGCCCACTTCCTAGGTCCAAGTGGATGTCATTCTTTAACTGAGGGGACCCTGAGCAAGCCCCTCCAGTTGGACCTGGTAGGTTGGATAAAAATAACCAGGGAGACATGGTCTCACAAATAACCCAGCCCCATGCTGTGAATGTTTTATAAGTGATAACCAGCACCTTGCTGCTGCCAAAAAAGAGTTGGAGTTCCTATCAGCAACTTTCTATCTTCTCAGACTTCCTGTGAGTGCCATGGTAAGCTGATGTCCTGCTGGTAGCAGGACAGCATTTGCGAGGAGAATAGCAGCTGGATGCTGGATCTGGACCGGCGAAATTTCTCCAGAAGAAGGAGAAATTGTTGAGATTATCCACATGATTCCAGACAGCTACTTGTGAGTAGACCACAGAAACTGCCATTTTGCGGTCAGCTTATGAATGGAATGGCTAGGAGTCAGGATTTCATCAAGCTCACACTCGCAAAACGCGTTTATGGATATTAAGCTCAACCGAGCCTCATTTCTTAATCACTTTTTTGGATTATTAATTTTTTTGGGGTTTTTTTTCTCGTTTACTGGAGAGATTAAGACTCTTCAGACCAGCGAGGTTTTACTGTATTCATCAGGTAAGTTTCCTCCTCCTTAGAGGACAATGGTGTTAATTTGATTTTAAAGGCTTTGAAAAATCTATGATTTTTTTTTTGACTATGCAGCAAAAAGGTGCTTAGTATATGGATTTTGGAAAGTTAACCAGATTAAGGGGCTAGAAGGATTTGGAATTATAGCTTTGAATTAATTAGAAGATATTTTCTCATGAGAAAATGGTGATTGTTTTGGCTTCTTTATGATAAGGAGACCTTGACATTAGAGGGAGCTAGAGGATAAAGAATATGGAGCTGAAATCTATACTCCAAATTTTTGAATATCAAGCTTCTTAATAGAATGGATCAATTGCTTGACAAGATCAACAGAGCGGGTTGTAATGAAGTTATAGAAGAAGAACAAGTTGCAATGGATGTCTATGAAATTACTTGGAAGGAGAGCTTAAATGTAACACATACAGATTTAAGGGATGATTTATTCCCCAAAGGAGATGTATAGATATTAAACCAGGAAATTAATTTGGATAATTTTTTCTTACTGGATATACAAAAGAGCTCTGTTAAGGTTTTGAAGGACTTTATTACAAGTGACAAGTACCTCTGGGACTCTCTGAAGGGGTTAAAGAAATTTATTTATTTAATTTGTGCAATTTCTATAGCTGCCCATCTCAATCCAAGTGACTCTGGGCGGCAAACAATTTCAATAATTGAAACCATTAAAACAATTATAAAAAACTACAAATTTTTAAAAGTCAGGGAAGAAATACAAGGTCAGCTTGTTCGATCAGGGCTAAAAGAGGAAAATAGTTACATCTGGCTGCCCTTACTGGACTTTTGCTGACAAAGAACAATTGACAAAGCATTTGGATTTTGTTTTTTTACTTAAGAGATGAGCTATGGGGAGAAGAGAGATTATGTTGTATTTAGAGATGGCGATAAGCTATTAAAATTGCCTTTAGTTGCTGGAATGAAGGGGGGAGTCACTTTTTTTCTTTCTCCCCCCCCTTTTTTCTTTTGTATTTTTTGTATTTTGTATTGGCTTTTGTTCTTTTCATTTATAATTCTTAGTAAAATTATTTGGGGGGAAAAAGCAACTTTTCTATCTTTTTAGGCTCACTTGCAGTCCCCAGTTGTCATAGTATCATATCAAACTAGGAAATCTGCATCCATAACGTGGAAAAAAAACTGAAATGGGATTTTCCCCCACCAATGTCTTATAAGCATACATGCAGAATGAAACATTGTATGAACCCAGACAACAATGGAAAGATTCAAAATAAACCTAGTTTCCAGCACTATTCTAGCAATTTGATTAAATTTGAATCCATGACTTTTAATACAAGACAAAGGATGGACCTTGCAAATAGGCTGAAGGGTCGATCCTCCAGAGGAATGCTAACCATTGGCTGGGTATTAATACTCTATCTAGCCAGATTCTTTCTGTGTTGTAACAAAGGCTGGTGATTCAAGGAGTGCAGTTAGAGATATAGGGATTAAAAGACAGAATGTAAATGCAGTATGGCCATTACCTGACACTGGCACTGAAATTCTTCAGCATAATCAGTCAGTGGCCTGGCTTATGTATTGTGAGCTGTAAATATGCTGAGCCAGAGCACACTTGCATGAGTGTGTTGTGTGAAATCATAAGTTATGATTTATCCAGCAAACCACACAGCTAGTAAGGAAGGTTACGTTGGGTACAGTAGCCTGTTGCTCACTGGCAAAGCCTCTTTGCCCAGGAGGAAGGGCCATGAAAGTGATGCTGTTTGCAGAATGGCTTCAGATGACATCTGAACCAATATGGCTTGCTTTTTTGTTGCTTATTCTGTTAAGTGAACCTAGCTATTTATGGATTATTCAGTAAATTATAATTAAGCAAACCATGGTTTAGTGCAAAGGCAAGACTTTTTGGACATACGGGGTGGACACATTTGGAATGTTGAGAGCATGTCAGCATTCCCATTAAACAGCTGTTCCATGTCCTGTCACAAAATAGCTACCATGGAGTATAACCCTCTTCCACTTCTTTTTGGTACAAATACTCCGCCTTACAGAATAACTTCTAAGCAGGGTTAACAGGTATTTAATCTTCCTGGTTTAATGTGTGATGTGCTTTATGAATCTAACAAATCATGGCTTGTTCAATAAACCACAGTTAAGCAAACCAGGAAATTGAGTGAACAGTTTTAGAATCTAGTGAGAGATCATGCTCAGCATGAACAACAGAACAGCTCCGATTCTATTACTTTTCACTAACCTAGCAGCTAAGGAGCATGGAAAAACTAAGCGGAACAAGTTCATTATTAAGAAAGTCTTATTGCACACACTTCCTTTACGGTATAATTCCAAGATACCAACAGTCTGGAGGAACCTTCAGAATTTCTAACATATTCTAAGCTGAGTGTAGTCAGCCTGTAGGCCATGCCTTTTCCAGACTGTTCCAAGATCATGCTGCTAAATTAAGACACGGGGGGGGGGGGGGTTGCAACAAATAAGTACAGTAAGTTAAGGTGCTGGTTGACTTAATGTACCTATTTTTACTGAAATCATTCCCCAAAGCTGCTTAATATTCCAACTCTACTTTCTCTGGTGACATTACTACATTACTGTGTTTCTGCAATACTTTAACTTGATCCTGGTTCAAATAATTAACTCAACTGGCTTGGCTGATATATATACCGAATCACAGACTAGCCCACCAAAGTGTCTATCATATTCTCTACAAGCCTCGGAGACTGAAAAAGTAAGTATGAGCCACTCCTTATCACAAAAAAAAAAAAAAAAGGCCACCTTTGATTTAAGTCAGCAGTGTGCAACTAAAAGTTATCAACTTATAATTTATAATGTAATAAAAGGGGATTATTAAATACATGACTTTAAAAAGTTATTTACATGTAAAGAAAATTAAAACTAGTTTTTTTCTAAACCCTGCTTGCAACTTGGTCTGCAACCCTCAGCTGGCCAGTCAATGGCCAGATGTTTCTAGGAAAAGGTGCTCACCCCAGAAGCATATCTTTAAGTCAAACTGATAAGAAGCAGGTAGGGCCTTTTTTCCATCTAATGATCTCACTCAACTAATCTGTTGTTACTTAACAGTTTTTAGGGGAAAATCAGTTGAGAGAGACAGCTCAAAGTCAACACTTCACTTCTAGTGATTTTCCAAACAGCAAGTACCCGTACTCTTAAAAGCCACCTCCTCTGCCAGTAAAAATCATGGAATACCCCTGCTTAGTATAATCAGAAAAAATACCCAATGCTGCAATTTAGCACTCCAGTTTTTATATAAAGATTGAAGGACTGATCTGTTCTGTCAGTTTTCAGGTGTGTATAATTTGACAAGGTGCTGAAGTTCAGTGGCATAGCCAGTGATGGGACACCGCTGGTGACGCTTCACATAATTGTAGGCACAGCGATAGCAGAATACAAAGCCAGAAGTGGAGAGGGCTGTGTCGTTGGCACGGATTTTACGACACAAAGGACACATTGTCTTGAGCTTTGGCAAAAGAGGTGAATCCGTCTCATAGTCCAGGTGCACAGGTGATGGTGGGATTGGCATAGCAGTCAGTGATTTGACAGTCTCCTGATTCTCAGCTGAATACCACCACTCCAAGAACTGGAGGAAGAAGATGCCCACAGAGAGACCAGTGGAGAGGGAGAAAGCCAGTGCCCCTAAAAATTTTTTCCCAGCTGACTGCATTTGCTCTTTCATGCTGTAGGAAGGGGCAAGACATAAAAAATAAACACTGTTATTAAGAAATAAGGAAAGCACTAAGATGCAAATCCAGGGTTACAGTAAAAAATACAATCTCCTGAATCATCCTCTAAGAGAGAAACGCTATAAATCTCTGGAATATGATTATGATTAGCTATTCATCCAACTACCTGGTTTCCAGCATTTAAAATCCAAGGTATAATACCCAAAATACAGAGACTCTATACCACACCACTGGATAAACTGATTTGATTTTTTCAGACCTCTTTTAAAAATCTTTTGTAAGGTTTTTACATGTTAAGAAACACTTCCTTGTTTGTTTCTGGTCTATCAGTGAACATCTTCATTGGGTGGTCTCAAGAGTTAATATATGAGAATCTTCTAGCAATTATACATGCTTTCTCAAAGGTACCTTGAGGGTCACTCAAGGGGTGTTCTTTTCATGTTCCTATACTGAGTTGGGAAATCTTCAGCCCCTTGGGTGCCTGGTCAAATCTTTGGGGGCTGTATCTGCTGGCACATGCAGAGATACATACATACCCTCCTTCCATGCATCACAAACAAATATGGGCAGTAATCTTTTTCCCAGCAAAAATTACAAATTACTCCAGTTAACTGTCTTGGCAGCAGAAACACAATTTTTGACCCTTTCAGTCAGAGAAATACCACATGCCTTCCCTCTGAGTGAATGGCAGTCTCCTACGGCTTGTCAATCAGTGATGAGCTACCTGGAACAAACAGGGATGTGACAGAATGTCTGATAGACATTGGGAACATGGAAGAGAGAGACTGACCATTACAGAAGGAAGCAGGACCGTTACAGAAAAGATTACTGAGTCTGGTGGGCAGAGAGTGGGGAAATATAAGAAGACTCATAGTAACTCAAGTTGAGCTGGAGAATTACTTTGGCAGGCTTTCAGGATTCTGGTACAATATTCTGTGTGTGCCTTCAAGTCAATTTTTTACTTCTGGCAACTGCCTGGACTAGTCCCTTCAGTTTTCTTGGCAAGATTTTTGGAAGTGGTTTGTCACTGCCTTCTTCCTAGGGCTGAGAGTGAGTGACTGGCCCAAAGCCACCCAGCAGGTTTCCAAGAGACATGAAATAATAATTTTGGTTCAATTAAATTGATCTTAAATCTATAGAAATGTTATATCAAAATGACAAAATAGTCTCCATTAATGCTTCAGTTGCTTATCCCATGTGTCTACCTTTTCTTTGGGGGGGGGGGAGAGGGCGCTTCAAGTCAGTGTTGATTCCTGGCAATTGCCTGGGCTAGGCCCTGCAGTTTTCTCAGCAACATTTTTGGAAGTGGTTTGCCATTGCCTCTTTCCTAGGGCTGAGAGAGAGTGACTGGCCCAAGGTCACCCAGCTGACTTTGTGCCTATGGTAGGACTAGAACTCACAGTCTCCCAATTTCTAGCCTGATGCCTTAACCACTACAACTAACTGGCTCTACAATACCCTACTAGCAATCAAATCTTTCCAGAAATCCATGAGGTTTGTTTCTTGAGTTTGCCTGCCATGACATCAATGTTGAAAGCCTGTCAAAGCAATTCTCCAGATCAACTTATGCCTAGGGTAATTAAGGTGGAGTAATTCCAAGTGTCTCATATTTTCCTCCTCCCTGGACTCAGGATTTTTTTTAGTAACCACCCTGCTTCCTCCTTTAATGGTCTCACTCTGTCCTCAAGATTCCAGGGTCTGCTAGACATTTCATCACCTGGGATGAAGAAGGCATAGAGAACTGCACCAGCAGCTTGTAGAGATGCATAGAGTGTGCGTTGTTCATTCCCAGGTTAAATTACGATCACTTGGCCTCTGGAGAACTTCTGTTACTATTTTGCAACTAAAATAATTTAGACCAGGGATGAGCACCTTTTTTTGCATTTTTAGAGGGCTAGGGACAGAAGAGTGCTTCAGTTCTTGCAAAAATGTAAAATACCATTATACTCAATCTGGCATTCCTGCACAAAAAAGATAAAGATGTAGCTCTTCCACTCTGATGACACTGTGATGCCCCTGGAAAGCCAGAAGATTCAAATGTGCTTGCTCACCTCCATGCTGTCTATGATCCCATGTGACCCTCTGCCTAATTTTTTGTAAGCTTAATTTGAGGGGAAAAAACAGGAGAGAGAGTATAAAAAGTTGTAAAGAAAAAACTGGTGTTCCCACCCAAGAACAGATGGCTCCCAACTGATTACGTTTAGTGAGATTGTGATCCTCAAAATAGGAAAAATCTTAGCCATGACTCTATTTGCAATTTTTCTGGTGCCTGCTGAAAATGCTTTTCTTGTTTCTTAATTTTCCCAGGTGTAGTAATCATAAGATCTTTTTCTCACATTTTCATCTTTACGGTCTACAATTTTTATGATTAACTGTCTGGAGAGAGTTAGTTTTTAGATATACAAACACTGTGAATACATAAATATACTGGAGGAAGCAAGGGTTAGCTGTTTCTAGGGTTTTCATTTCAATTCACCTGTTTGACGACTGCAGGACGTCACCAGCAGCTACACGTGCATCTTCGAAAGCCTGCAGGTCTTCTGCTGTCAACCTAACCAAATGCACACCAGCCAGTTTCAACAGGGGGGAGTGGTGCTGAGCTTTCCCCAGGATGTAACATAGTTGCTGGGCCAGAAACCAGCCCTCCCAAGCCAGGTTCACAAAGGGGTAGGCAGCCAGGAAGGCCTTGTAAAACCGTTTCCAGCAGGACGATGGAGGGTAGATGGAATAATCATCCTCTTCCTGGAGACGGGAGATCAACTTCTCCAGTTTGGTTCTCAGATATGGAACAAGGACCAACAAACAGAGAGATTTCCAATGATGCTTTTGGGGAAGTCCAGCAGCGGCCAAACATCTATACTGCTTCCTTTTGCTTTTCAGTACAACTCTTTTCAAGCTGTAGAAGTTTTCAGAGAAAGAAGCACTGCACCGGTTGAGGTAGTATTGCTGGAGCAGCAAATCTAGGAGGGTATAGATTTCGTCAAACCAGCGCCACAGGAAGCCATAATGTGAAGGGTTGGATTCAGCCAATACCTAGGACAGAAGACAATCAAGGGTAAGAATAGTAAACCTGGATGTGCCAAGACATTTTTTGTAGATGTTTCAAACATTTTGTTTTGGTTACTTTGTGGGGGTTTTGCTTTGAATCTTTTGCAAGAGAACACACCCTTTTTCAAAATGTGGGCTATGTGGCCTTTGAATAACATGCTGGAAGTTGTGTTTGAATACTGGATCAGGGCCAGGACCAAAAAACAGGATATAGTTAGGACAAAAAATAAATTAATTTATTGTAAGTTTAATCTAAAATTAAAGTAATAAATGCAGTTAATACAATTAATTCCAATATTTCATAATTTCCTCTTCTTTCAAATTCAAAATTTCACAATTTTTGGAAGGTTTCAAGGGCCACACCATAATTTGGAATCTGCATGGATGTTTTTATTAAACTGAATTTGCTTTGTTAATTACTTTCAGTAGAAAAACAAATAAAATCCTAAGCCATAAATTATAGTTTACAGACTACATTATCTGAATTTCCATTTTAGGCTTAGTGAAAAGTCACTGATCCAACTATCCTGGTCTGACTATGAAGCTTTCCAAGATCTCAGACAGGATTTTCTTTCAGTATCTGATACCTGAAATAATCCTTCTTACCACAGAAAAATGGATGCCACATCTTGCATATAGAAATGTTTTCCTTTCCTTCCAAGCTTTCACATTTCGTTAATTTTTCTGGCCATTATTCAACTTTAGATAAGCACAGAGAAGCAATAGTTATTCTTCCACCGGTACTCACTTACCAACCATTCTTCTTACCTTGGTGAGATGCTGAAATGCTGGTCTCACAGCAGACATCAAACTGTCTTGGGCAACAACTTCAAAGATGGAAGGCCTGTCCTCATATGTGGAGGTGGCAGTGAGATGAGCCCCATGTTCTGCCATGGTCTCTTCTGGAATGAAAAACACGAACTTTCTGAAATATTTCATAAACACAACAGAATTGGGTTTCAGAAGACATTATTACAAGAGCCCTCAAATTTTTTCTGTCTAGAATGCTATATTGGTATATTTAGACTACTTACCTTTTCATTTCTAATTTGATTAAAAAATGGCAAATTATTTAATACAGCAAGCTGTTTTCCTCAAGGATGATGAAGATACATATAATAGCTGGAAGACCTGCATGGTTCTCTGTATTTGCAGGATGCAGCAATCCACAGACCATACAAACACATTTTAGCCTAGTTGTTGTGTGAACCCATGATTAGCACACTAGGCTAAAATGTGTTTGTATGGCCTGTTGCTTGGTGCATCCTGCAGATACAGAGAGCCATGTGGCCCCATGATTAGCACACAGCCCACTGTGCCATGCAAACCCAGGAAACTGGACTGAGTCAACCAAAGTTAACCATGGGTAAACCTTACACAAGCACACCTTATATCTTGATGGCTGGTGTGGGTCTTCCGGGCTGTGTGGCCGTGTTCTGGAAGTTGTGTTTCCTAACGTTTCGCCAGCACCTGTGACCGCATCTTCAGAGTGCAGGAGCACACGCAGGAGCAGTCCTCTCTGTGCCCAGGGTGATGTGACCCTTTTGTGGGTATTTATAGAGATCTGAGGGGGGGGGAAGGGGGGGATTGGGGGGGTTGGGTTATTGAGTGGCTGCTTGTTTTGGTGTCAGAATCTGTGTGTATCTTCCTGGGGATTAGGCAGGGTTTTTTCTTCTATTGAATTGTTAACGAGGGGCTAAATACCCACAAAAGGGTCACATCACCCTGGGCACAGAGAGGACTGCTCCTGTCTGTGCTCCTGCACTCTGAAGATGCCAGTCACAGGTGCTGGCGAAACGTTAGGAAACACAACTTCCAGAACACGGCCACACAGCCCGGAAGACCCACACCAGCCATCGTATGCCGGCCGTGAAAGCCTTCGACAATACACCCTATATCTATTGTTTCCTTCACTGTTATTAGATTTTTATCCCACCTTTTTTATGTATAAGTTAAGGCGGCAAACATACCTAATACTCCTGCCTCCTATTTTCCCCACAACAATCCTGTGAGGTGGGTTTGGCTGGGCTGAGGCAGAATGACTGGCCCAAAGTTACCCAGCCTGCTTTCATGCCCAAGGGAGGCCTAGAACTCAGAGTCTCCTGGTTTCTAGCCCAGCACCTTCACCACTACACCAAACTGGCGCTTACTCCAAATCTTGCCTGCCACTTCACCACAGCTTTCCTCAGCAACGGCCTTGCTCCATCGCCTCTCAGTCCCCCGCTCGCCCACCCAAATCCTTCCTCCGGGGAAAGAGCCTGGAAGACATTTGAGGGAATTCAAGGCTGCTGCATCTCTCAGAAAGGCGTAGATCCATGAGTGGCAGGTACGGTCAGAAAGAGAGCTGGATTCAAATCCTTGCCCAAATTAAGCGAATTAACATGGCGAACTAGGCAAGCGAGAAGACGCTGCAACCAAACGGAGCCAACCCTTAAGACCAAATGGGACCACGAGGGAAACCGCCTGATGACATGAATGACTCTGGCCACTGAATTGTGTCACGGCAAGGACCAGACGCCACATTCCAGCAGGAAAAAGCGGGCGCGAAAGTCACAAGGACGCTCTTACACTTCTGCGCCCCGTGCTCAGGAGAGAGACAGGTAAGGACCCACCTTAACCGCCCTCCGTCTATGGCCGCCTCCTCGGGGATCCTGTCGCCCGCAGTTCAGCGCTGTGGCCGCGCTAGAACTTCCTCCAGCTTGTTTCTATCGTACCATAGAGTTGCAGAGAGGGCAAACGGGGTTAGTCCACTTGGGAGGAATTTCCGGTGGGGGGATAGTCTCTCTTCTTGATGTTGAAACAAATGCCCTTTAGGTCAGCGTTTCTCAACCTCAGCACCTTTAAGATGGGTCTACTCCAACTCCAACATGCCCGGCTGAGGAATTCTGGGAGTTGGAGTCCACCCATCTTTGATTGATTGATTGATTGATTGATTGATGCATGCATGCAATTTATATGGCCACCCAACTCACTCACGGTGACTCCGGGTGGCTTACAGGAATATTTCGGTCTGGAAAGCTAAAAATAAGCCGTTTCCGAGGGATTGGCAGATGCGTGTGACACAGGAGAATAATACAGTATTTACAAGCAGGCGCATCCAACCTCACGGAGTGACGTTCTGTGGTTACAGGGATAGGAGTGTTTTTACCGGAAGGAAGTGGATGTACCCGTCTAGCCCACTGAAGCTCTGTGGCTGCGGACGGTCTAAGCAGGAAGGCGTGGAGCGTGTCGTTGGTTGATCTTCCCAGACAGCCCGGTTTCCGGTCTCCTCCCAAGCGAGGCAGTTTTCTAGCTCCTTGTGGCCGTTGATGCTCCATCCTCTTCCTCCTCCTCCGTTGTCGTCTTTTCTTCGATACCAAGTCTTTTCGAGGACTCCCCCCTTCGTTGTAGGTTTGTTGGGGGATAGGCTGCGGCTCCGCCCCTTCAGGAATTGTGGGGAGGATGAATTGCTCCCCCCCCTTGGGTAGGGCAGGGGCTTGGTATGAGGGCGGGGGTCAGTTTTCCCCCCAGCACTCCGGTGGGGTGGGGGGTGGGGGGCTGGAAGGGGGTAGCATAATTTCTTCCCAATTAGAATGGTTCCTTTCCCGGGATGGAGCTTTCAGGCTCCTGTTCTCAGGAAGAGGAGTGGGACATTCTTGCGTGGGGAGGGGAGTAGAAAGGTGTTTGTGGGGGGGGGGATTATTTAACTTGGGGGAGATGTCATAGTTTCCGCACGTGGAATCTGCAGACCTTAATAGCCCCTATTTTGCAAACAAAAATCTAAAGTCCACGAGGTGGACAAGTCCCCACCACCAAGGAACTTACAGTCGGCAATGGGAATGTTGGGGAAAATGAGGAAAGTCAGAAGGAATATTGGAAGGGAAAGGTTTGGACTGGTTAGATAACGGGGGTGAGGGGGTGGAGAGAGAGGCTGGGGTTCCTTATGTAAACACCTTTTAAGGGAATTTGGGGTCAGGCGGGGGAGTAGGAGGGAATTTTCAGGAACAGGAGGGGACTGTGAGGTGAGAGTGTGCAAAGAATAAGTGCTATTCTTTGCACAGCCCCCTCCATTTAGCTCTATTCACTAATAGAGCTAAGCAAAGGGATTGAAAATAGTATTCCGGTCTCTGTAAGGCCATTTCTCCTCTTTGGTTGGGGAGGGAGGAGGAGGTCTGCATGTTAGGAAACAAAGATGGGAGCCATGGGAAAAGGAATCTGCTGTCCGTGAGATGGGATGGAGATGGGATGGGGAAGGAAGGTAGAGGTGTCTCCACAGTGGGCCAGTGCAGTAGGGGTGGATGTGGTCAGTCACTGCTTATAAAGTAAACCAGCAGAAGAAAAAAATAAAAGTTTATGTTTCTATTTATTAGAGTTATAGCTTGCCATTCATACAGGAGCTTGAGGCAGCTACATAGTGCCCCTTCCTCCTATTTTACCCCACAACAAGAACCCTGTGAGGTAGGTTGGGCTGGGAGAGAGTGACTATCCCCAAGTCGCTGAGGATGGACTAGAACCCTACTCCTAGTCCAACACCTTAATTTCTATATCACGCTGACTGCCTATGTAAAATGGTGATGTCTTATTAAAAAATCTTACAGAGCAGAGCTGGCAGGCTTTATTGTTGCGGATGAAGAATGGTACCAAGCCAGGATCTCAAGTAGATAATCTGGCTGGGCTTCCTAGTTCATGGTTGGGAGTCAAGTAAAATGAATAAGATTTATTATTGTAACTATAGGTCATAACATTGTAACATGGTACAAAATACAGTATAATAAAATAAAGTAATAAAAAGAGTTTTAGATACAAAGAGGTCAAAGCAAGATAAAGCCAGGGCTATGATTAAGAACTTGAGTTTAAATGACAGAGCAAAAGTAGCAATCTGGCTAACAGTTGGAAACACATATACAACATGATGATGCAACTGTTCGAGGTCCAAGCCCTTGAATTCACTTACAATTAATAGTTTGGTCATAATCTCATTGTGAATGGGGCAGTGGAGGACGTAGTGAATAATGCCCTCCACTTGACTGGCACCATGCGGACAGAGTGCATACAAAATCTCCCTTCAGGGTATCTGAAGGTATAGTCTGCAAGTGGATATAAAAGCCTTTCTCACTGGGTCACTGATAATATTAACCAGATACTTGGAGAGGCTTTTAGAAAATTTGGGTATCTGTGCTATAGTAGCATCTTTATTGGTGTCCCTTTCAAAAAACCTATCTCCAATATTTTCTCTGTTCCAAGAGCTGAGTTAGGATAGGTAACGAAAGTTTGGTCCATTGATTCCCAGTTGTGTAATGAAGAAAACAAAGTTTGGCAAGGTATGGTTCTTGAAGGTTTTCTGGTTTCTTATAGTGCTCCAGCAATACAAGATGTACTCTGACAGCGATGGAAGGTAGCCCTACCTCCATCCTTAGAGAAGCTGCGGGGGAGGGGGGGGTCCCAAGATCTTCCATATGAAGTTGTTTTAGACTACTTCCAATTGGACAATTACTTTCTCATCCCATGCCCAGATCTCAGTCCCATACAGCATTTGGGCTATCAGCTTTCCCTGGAATATTTTAAGAGCAGGTGAGGAGGGAAATAGTTTGGTGCAATTCTTACAAAAATGTGCATGGTCTAAACAGGCCAAGAAGAGTCTTGTGTTGGGCTTGGTTCACACAACACACTAAATTCGAATCTGGTTAGCCACATTTTCCTACCATGTTTTGTGAACCAAGCCATGTGGTTAGTTTATCATTCACTGTGGAATGCCAAGCCTGAAAATTGGATTTTTTCCAGAAACCATTGTTAACTATGAGTAAGAGCACTGTGAACACAGCCAGATTGTAAGGGAAGAGTGTACTAAAAGCTTGATAGAGGGATTTGGAACTTTGCAGACATAGTGCTAATTTTATTTATTTATTTATTTATGTGTCACATTTATATAGCCGCCCATCACGCAAAGCGAGTCTGAGTATTTCTATTAGGAATCACTGTTTTCTCAACTGTGTGCTCGCTCAGGGGGGACAGTATTGTTTCATGCATGTTCTAGGAGAAACTGGATATCCAGATAAAGATCTGAAAATCATTTTGCACCCTTAACTGAGCATTTGTTTCTTGCCCTTGAAGACTTTTTGCATTTCTGCTTTGATTATATCCTGAATACATTAAAAACATTTAATTCCTAGGTCCCAATGTCAAACACCAGGGATGCAGACAATACAGCTTTGGTTCCCAGCCCTATGGTTAGCAATAGAGATAGTTTAGATTCCTGTAAGCCAAAATCAAATTTAATTTCTTTGAACTGGATAGGATTGTTTTTCCATTCCTTTAATCTGTTCTAGTTTAATATGTTCTCCCCACAATCACACAGACACAAATATATTTCTACCCTGTCATTAAGCAGGGGTTAATTTCCTGCCACAATATGGGGGTGGCTAGTCTATCAGTTTTCTGTGCAGAGAAAAACACGTTGCTTTGAAATGCTGGTTCTTGCTGGCACCAGTGAAGCACCTCTTCTGATTAGACTCTTAAAGCTGTTAGGGAGAGATGATTCTCAGATTGGAAACAATATAGTTTGTGTCTTCATTCCTCTGAGGTTGTGGAGTCGGGGGGAGGGGGCTGCTATGATGAAACAGCCCGTCAGTCATGAGTGCTGCTTAACTGAAAGAAGCAGCTTCTGTGGGTTCATTTATTCTTTCCTGGCTTCTTGAATTAGAGCAAGGATGGGTGGTCTTTAGCTTCAGGGAAATCTTTTTATGATTTTGATTATTTATTTCTTGGATTTCGAGGCTGTCTGACTCCAAAAAAATGCTTATAATATTTCAAAGAATACATGCTTTAAAAGAAACAGGACACCCAGACAAAATTACACAAATAACATCCGGGAAAAAAATTGACAGGGCTTCCACAAATACTCTAACCCCAGGCCTGGGAACCCAGCCAGGTCTTAAGAACCTGGAACATTTAAAGAATGGGAGCACTATGTATTTCTGGGGGTGGGGTGCTGTTCCAGAGGGCAAGGGGTACAACAGTGATGGCATGCTTCCTTGGTCCGACAAGATGACAGTGTTTAATTGAAAGGACCTGGAGTGCATCCACTCTACCCGATTATACCAGATTGGCAGAACTAGTTGGAGACAGGCAGTCCCTTAAATAACCAGTCCCTATGCCATGAAGGGCTTAATAGGTGACAACCAGCACCTTGAATTGTATCTGGAAGCTGACTGGTAACCAGTGCAGCTCACAAAGCAGCGATGACACATGGGCAAAAAGTTGCCTATCCTACATATGTATTCCTTGCCCCCTTTGGAGGAACTACTATCTTGGAACAGAGAGAATATTGATAGGTTGCACTTCCCCATTCAAGATTAGTGCATAACTTGGGGGTCTTCCTGGATTTGCAGCTACTGTACTACTCAAAGAGCAGGTGGCAGCTGTAGCCAAGAGGGCCTTTGCACAGATTCACCTTATGCCCCAGTTGCATCCTTTCCTTGACACTCAGGTGGCCACTTATGCTTTGGTCACCTCACAGTTGGATATGGGGCTGCCCTTGAAGACCATCCAGGAGCCACAGGTGGTTCAAAATGCAGTGGTGCGGGTGCATCACAAGACTGTTCCCCAGGCAGAGGGAGTGCAAATCTCAGCAGTTTTGTCCACCAGATAGCATGAATACTCCTCGCTATGGCCTTGTAGATGTTCCAAGCCGTGACCCTGTCTAAGTCACTCTTTATCTTCCTGTAATGGTGCTGTAGGCATCTCTTCTTGCACTTAGTCTCCTGGAGCTCCTCAGAGAACCAAGGTGCACCCTAGAATCAGTGCACAGAGAGGCTGCATAGGAGTAATCCAGGCAAAGGCCTCAGTCACTGCCTATTCCAGACTGCAACCAAGGCCTCAGACGAGCTGCCCAGCAGATCCTCGGAAAACCCCAAGCTCCCTCCAGAACCCAACTGGGTCCATCAGGCACCTGGACTGGGCTGATCAAACAGGCCTATCTGCCTGCAGGGGTGAGTGGCACCAGCAAGCTGGAGGGCAGCTAGAGAGTGATCTGTCCTTGGCAACTGACTGATGGTAATATCCTTCAACACCAGCTCACATGACAGCTAAGCTGAGACAAAAATCTAGCATGCGACCCCTGGTATGCTGGTATGTGTTGAGCCCTCAATTACTTGGGATAGGTCTGTGGTTGACTTTATCACCATCTGTGCTTAAAGCAGTAAAGGAAATGCACTTTATAACAATTCTAAGCATAAAAACTGTTTCATATCTTCAAAGAATTGTCTCTCTCTCTTTGCATTGTTGTTCCTGTTACAGACTGATTGATGTTAATGCTTACCTGGTATTATAGATAAAATATAGCAGGATACTGGTTGAAGACCTTTTATTACCACAAAAATTACCACTTGCCAACTTGCAATTCAGCATCATCAGATATTAGGGTGGGTTATTAGTTTAATTTAGCCTGGAGCCTCAGAAACTTAGTTTCACAATAAAAGCTGGGGTTGATTATTAGTATTATTTGGCCTGTTAATTTACTTTGGAATGATTGTCATATAGAGGGTTGTAAAAAAGTTTGGCGTTTTTTCATACCTGGAGTACTAGTTGCTGTTCTGTAGCACATTGGAACAAATAGAGATTTACCGTTTAAAATGGATAAACGAAACAACTCTGTTCTGGAGCAGTCACAAATGCATTTGCCATGAAAAGAGCTACAGATTTCTTAAATTCTGTGCTTTTTTTTCCACGTAGGTGCAATAGGAAACTGAAGTCATGACAGACTCCAAATACTTCACCACCAATAAAAAAGGTTAGATTTCATGTACAATATGATGTTGCAGGTCCATGGTGGAAATTAAAGGTCATGATGTTTGCCTTCTACAATGGATACAGTCTGCCTCTGAATACCTCTTGCTGGCCTACATAACTAGATGTACAAGCTGATGTGAGAATTAAGATGAAACCATTAGAGAATGAAAGAGTGATGTGTCAGAGGTCTGTATGTTCATGCCTTCTGTAAATCAAGTGGATGAAGAGACTGGGTTGGTTCACACATGTTGCTACGCCATTTTTAAAATTACTTTATTAATAAACCATGATAGCATGGTTCATCTAACAAACTAAACTAAGCCAAGCCTAGCCAAGCTGAACAAATTAAAGCTTAGCCCCAGGGATTTTTTAAAGGAGGGTAGATGGTTTTTAATCAGTTGAAATGCAATGAAAAGTTATTTCCACCATTTCAGATTTTCCCCACACTCCTAGTTATTGAACTACTAACTTCAATGCATAAAGAACAGTGGAAAGAAAATTAATCTGACATAGGCTGTAGCAAGAAGAAAGAATATGACATGGATCTTAGTATTGATCCTCCAGCAAGACTCTTGGATGTGGCTGGAGTAACACAATGCATTAAGTTATGCTTTATTGAACCACGTTTTGGAATAAATAATGGTTGGTTGGGTTCATATAACATGTTAACGTGTAATTTACAAATCATAGCAATTGGATTCTTAAAATATGCAAAGTCAAAACTAAAGCCATTGATTGATTCATTGATTGATTTATAAGATTCATATGGCTGTCCATCTTAAAACACAACTTTGGGCAGCTCACAACAATAAAACCCCAGAACCATAAAAACAGAACTGTAAAACAAAAACAAAAACCCATCCATCAGTTGGAGTGGAGATGCAAATTAGATTTAGTCCTATCACATATGGCTGGGCTGGGATTTTCCTTTTCCCATTTTTCATTTTTGCAGGCAGGTTGGGTTTTCTTTTAAAAGATCGGTCTGAACGTCAGTTTCCCATATATTTTCAACTTCAGAGTAATGGGAAAAGGCTCTGCTGAATTTTCTTGTGATTACAAAAAAGGGGGCAGATTTTCCATGCCTGCTGCATGCGGAGCTCTTCAGGCAATGAATGTGGTAGACTGTCTCTTACCTTTAGGACTTTTTGACTTACCACTTGTTTGCTGAGGTTGGGATTACATCTTGCCCTTCAGTAGCAGATCACCTGCTAAGGCTGTGAGATTGGATAAGACAATTTATACACCTGCTGTTCTGATCATCCCTGACTATCAGAGGTTTGCAATCCTTGCCTATTCTTGCACTGCCACTCCTCTTTCTTCCCACTCTTAGATAATGAAGATTCCTGGCATCCAGCTAGGCTATTGATCTTCATAGCTGCCAACTCTCAGGAGCCATGCAATCATTAAACAAGCTGAGAGGGGGAGAATAGGATTCCTCCATTTCCCCCACCCTCTTCTGCTATCCTGATTAGTAGAGCCTTCCCTAATTCTGCCCTTTTGTTTAAAAGGATGTTTAATTTCCCCTCTCTTCAGTATCATGATTTATAAATGCTAGAAAGACTTGACAGCGCCTGTTGTAATAAAGTGTCTTCCAAAGATATGTGCAGAAATAATCCTTGCTCCCAGTGTTTCTCAATCTCAGTGACTTTAAGATGTATGGATTTTAACTCCCAGAATTCTGGGAGTTGGCTGGGGGGAATTCTGGGAATTGAAATCCACACATCTTACAGTCGTTGGGCTTGAGAAACACTGCTTGCTTCAATCCAGTGTGTGTTTGTACTCAAATCAGCTGCCCTCTTGGGTTTCTGAGAACCAAGTTAATTTGAGATACTCATGTGTAGGTTCCCAGTAGGTCAGAAACTCCTTTGACAATCACTCTCTCCCCTTTTTCTGGTTCGAACTGATTATAGGCTTATAGCAGGGGTGTGTAAAATTCATCAAGTCGGAAATTGAATGTTCTGTTCCCAGCTCCAGACCATTGCAAACAGCCATGGCATCACAGATGGCCTCCGAACCACTCCTGGAACAGCCTGTTCTGTGAAAAAGTATTTACCCCCCTTTTAGATATTCTGAATTTTTGCATATCTTTGTTCCCGAACAGTATCAGAAGTTTGAGTAGGTCCGACTGGGCTCTGATAGCATGCAGTGGCAAAGATATTTTTAAAACAGGGACAAATTACTTTCTCACAAAACTGTACATGCTATCTCTTGGTTTCCAAAGCAATGGCTGTTAAAAATCTTTAAGTGTCTTTAATCCTGCTGCTGTCTGCTGGAGTTATTTTTCAAGTTGTGCCATTTTTGAGCATTGTCTTTTTCACTCTTCTATATACTTAAATTGTGAGAGCACTTAGTGAGAAGCCTCACAAAAAATAGCTGCTGGGGGGAACCTGCGTGTTCACAGAATGGCTGTCTGGCAAACGGACCTAGCCGCAGAGCCGTTTTCCCAAAGAGGAACTGGAGAGATTGCTCCCTGTCCCTTCCCTCCGGTCTTCAAGTATGTGCCAAACGATACTTGGTCTTTTTTCTGGGTGGAGGTGCATACTTTCAAACAACGCGCACTGAGCTGCATCTGCCCACCATTTTCTAAGCAGGCCTGTGGAGTCAGTGCAGAATCCCAAAGCCATTCCTAAACCTAAAGTTGATTCTAGAGGCTGGTGCCCAATGAATATTTTTTTTTCCAAAAATCTACAATGTAATTAAACTCAGGGGAGACGGGGAGCCTGGCAGTCTCCAAGGGAGGTGTTTGCAGGCACGTTAGTTTTCTTCCTCTGACCTAGTTGACTGAGGCAGATGTTCTTCTCACCCTTGTGTAAAGAAGGAAATAATGGAACTTGGAAAGTTTAAATGCAAGGGATGTGCTCTATCACTTACTTGCAGTTACTCTTCCAGAGTTTACTCTGTGATCAACCTTATTGTCTGGGTTCACAAATAATGTGACTGTTGGTTTTGTGTACTTCCAGCCACTGTGGCTTTTAAATCATGATTTAGCAACTTTTTTTTTTTTGCAAGACCCTGAATGCCTTTCAATCTTGCTGAAAATTAGGGGCATTGTTTCTCACCATTTGTGGATAGAAAACATGAGAGAGAAGTATAGACTATGCTCTATAGTAGACTTACCAGCATTTAAAATAAAGAAAAAAACTGTGAATATTTAAAAACACTTTAATAACTCTGAAAATGAAGAAAAGCACCTGGACTCTTCCCAGAAAACTATATGTGACTCAGGCTTGCCCACTTGCATTCTTGCCTGCCTGTTGTGGCCCTTAATTCCACAGATGTTAAGTGTAGTTCCAGGGCATCAAAAATTTGCCCACTCTGGTTTATGGTGTTGTATGTGAATCAGGCTCTATGGCTTTTTTCAACAAACCATAGTTAAACCATGGCTTATTATGGCATCTATATCCAGCCAGTGTCTTGTCCAAACTCTCTTGTAAGGTCCTCAAAGTACCTCAAAATATGAAAGAAAAAGGGAAAGAATCTGATTTCTTGCTGCAAGTGAAGCACATTTTGTTATAGTATTGTTCACTTATCCATCAAGCAGCTGCTGAAAGAAACTGGGCCCTGTGCTTCTTGGATTTTTTTCCCCTCCACTCCTGGCACGGAGGATTTCATTCTTCAACAGCAGTCAGCCACTGCATAAGGCTGAAGAAAAAGGGCTCCTTCACGCAATTTTTAAAAATTAATTAATTAATTAATTAATCAAATTTGTCACCACCCATCTCGTTGAAACGACTGGGCGGTTTACAAAACAGTTAAAATCAATTAAAATTACAATATGCAATAATCTTAATAAATAGAAAATAAATAGATCCAAGGATAAATATAAAATTGGCAGTCAGGGAGCATCATCAAGGTGCCAGCCACCCCTAGGATTGGGTAAGATTGTTGTCATTCCACGCAAGCTGGCAGAGCCAGGTCTTTAATCCTTTCTGGAAGGCCGGTAGGGTAGGGGCCTGCCGCACCTCTGGGGAGAGAATATTCCGAAGGCCAGGGACAATGGCAGAGAAGGCTCTCCTCCTGGGCCCTGCCAGCTGACATTCTTTTGCTGATAGGGTCCACAACATGCCCTCTCTGCCTGACCAGGTGGGATTAATTAATTAATTAATTAATTAATTACCATGCAATTAATGTGTGAAGGTCATTCTTGTAGGCTTTGGTTAAAGTGGCCCAGTTTGCTTTAAAGCAGGGCATTGGTGTACGGATAGTCCTTGTTTAGCAATTGACTCATTTAGCAACTGTTTGCTGTTAATGGTGATGAAAAAGTAACTTTGCAACTGGTCTGCGCATTTAAAACCTTCGCAGGTCTGTAAAGCAAAGGAAAGCTGAAATAAAATGTGATGTTTCACTTAGCCACAGCTTCACTTAACAACCGAGTTGCCAGTCCCAATTATGGTTGCTAAATGAGGATTGCCTGTATCTGCCACAATAACTAAATGTTTGGGTCTTACTAAGTTCAGGGCAGTCACATCTGACTGAGTGCCAGATTCTAAGGCCAAGCCGGAAGAATCATAAGCATTTCCTGGATGCCTCTGTCATTCACTGCTGAAAGCAGAATTCTTAGCTTGGTGGGGTGGATTAGTCTGCTCTTGGTGGACTCTCTTGACCATTGTCCTCTTATGTTTCTCTCCAGGGGAAATTTTTGAACTGAAAGCTGAGCTCAACAATGAAAAAAAGGAGAAGAGAAAGGAAGCAGTAAAAAAAGTCATTGCCGCCATGACTGTGGGGAAGGATGTCAGGTAACATCTCTCTAGTGGCTTTCATGTGCTGTTTTTCCCACTTTTTCATCCAGGTGTAATTTTTAATGAGGTAGAATGGAAAAGCGATTAAATGCATAGGAAATGTGCATGTGTTTGCTGTGCCCAATGTTTAAGTAGCATGCCAAGGGCCATCTTCCAAAGGCCAAATATGGCCCCCAAAACGTTGCTTTCAATCAGTGTTTCTCAACCTTAGCAGCTTTAAGTTGTGTGGGCTTCAACTCCCAGAATTCCACAGCCAGCATGCTGGCTGGGGAATTCTGGGAGTTTATGTATGTATTTATTTATTAAATTTGTATGCCGCCCATCTCCCCCAGCGGGTGACTCTTAAAGCTGCTAAGATTGAGAAACACTGCTTTAGATTCTAGGGACTGTAATACAGTCCATGTTTTGCATGCAGAAGACCCCAAATTCATTTCCAAGTACCTCCTGTTTGAAGACTCCTGGAAGCAGAGTGAAAATGGTTTTACCTGAAACCTTAGAGAGTTGCTGTCAGATGATGATGGCTTGTCTTAGCAAGATCAAGGCAGTATAGATGGGCAGTTTCCCCTTATTTTATCTCTATAGTAATACTATGCATAGTATAGGCATTAAGTCGGGCTGAGGGAGTCTTAGGCCCCCAGGAGTTCTGTAATCAAGTGGGGACTTAAACCTGGATCTCTCTGTCTGACTTCTGCACATTAACCACTGCAGTCAGTCTAGAAATTACTGCTTTAACCTGGCTGTCTTTCTTGTCCAGTTCCCTCTTCCCTGATGTGGTGAACTGCATGCAGACAGATAACTTGGAGTTAAAGAAGCTGGTGTATCTCTACTTGATGAACTATGCCAAAAGTCAGCCAGATATGGCCATCATGGCTGTGAACAGTTTTGTGAAGGTAACTGGCAATATTTGTGTATCTTTGCTATGTTTCACTAGCAAGATAATAACTTGGCATGAAGTGACTGATTTCTGCATACCTTAATTCTGTAAACCACCCAGAGCCATATGAACTGGGTGGTATATAAGTATTATACAATGGACAGACAGTGGGATGGCAAGGATATTCATGAGCTGCATTAAGGGCTCTTCTTATGCAGATATACAATATTTTTTTTACCTAAAATAACCCCTCATTTTCATATCAGCCTGTCACGGAGAAGTTCAGAGTTGCACACACAATTCTCCTATTTCTTACCTTTATAGTACAAATCAAGTTAGGCAGAAAAAGTGAATGACTTTGTTTACATATTGTTTCGAGCTAACATATTGTTGGTTTGGTCTGGCTTATGGTGGCGGACATAATTTGAGTACATTCAGTGGCAAAGTGCAACAACTCAACTATACAATTTTGAAGACTTTCATTATTGAAATAAGCAAAACAGCACATTATGCCTCTACTAAATTTAACACACTTTTTGACTTCATCCCAAAATCCAGGCCAAAAATGGGAGACCTGCCTTCTCTAAGACATCACTGCTATCTCCTCTATTGCTCTTAGAAGCCTTTAAATCAGGTGTGGCCTCTAGCTGGAAAAAAAAAGTTGCCTATTCCTTGGTTAGTGTGTTGAATGAACCCACACAAGGAAAACTTATTCAACAACTGGTGGTTAAGCAAACCATGTTTAATGTAGTATGTGAAGCTACCCAGTTTGAAAATAGCCAGTCAAAAAACCCCAGTATGCTCTGTAAAGATTTGAATTCAGGTCTTACTGGTTGAAGTACAACACTCTTGACTTGATACCACAGTGGCCTGGTTCACACATACTCTAAACCAGTGTTTCTCAACTTTGGCAACTTTAAGATGTATGGACTTCAACTCCCAGAATTCCCCAGCCAGCCATGCTGGCTGGGGAATTCTGGGAGTTGAAGTCCACACATCTTAAAGTTGTCAAGGTTGAGAAACACTGCTCTAAGCTCATTTTTAAGTATACCATTTGATGGGGGAGGGGGGGTTGCACAACATACTAACTCTACATTTTTACTTGGATAGGCTCTTATCTTTCCTTCTCTTTTTTTTCCACAAGCTTCCAGGCTGCAATCTTGCAATTGTGCTGCTCTGCCCTAGTTGACTTTCTCAGCTTCTTTTCTCTCAAATACTGAACGAGCCCAGTGTAGTTAATTGTCCAATCATTGATTTCTCAGCTGCTGATGTAATTTTACTTGACAGCAGAAGTGACATTGAGAGACTCCTTTCTTTGCTGTCAGACATAAGTGGAAAGAAACCCTTTGGGCAAAAGGGATTCTCTTTGGATTGGAAATCCGTTATCATTTTTTTCAGGAGTTAGAAAAAAAATGAAGAATTAAAAATGTAATAAAATGTAATGATTCTGTTTAATGGCTGTGTGCATTTCTGATTAATATATCTAATTCAGTCCTTGCTCCTGTCTCATCAAGAGCACTGTGCTTCTCTCCCTGATTCACCCCAGAATCACAGTAAGTTGGGTAGTAGGAACTCATTAACACCTTAAATAGGCAAAATTCTTTAGTCCTCTTGTGGCAGGTAGGACAAGTGCTTTTTGGGAGCTGCTGCTATTAACTAGCTATGTGCAAAATGTTCCAAAGATCTTTGTTACATTCTTCCTTAGGGCCATGACAATCCACCTGTTCTAAGAGAGATCTACAATTATCTAAATAAATTCTCCACAACATGGTTTGTCGTGTTCCAGAGGTGCTTTGACCCGGAATAAAAACAGCCCTGTTCTGGATAAAATTTCTAATGCTTGTTGCACAGAACCCATGTATATAGCACTGTTTATTAATTTCCTCATCCCAGGACTGTGAGGATCCCAACCCTCTCATCCGTGCTCTGGCGGTGCGCACTATGGGATGTATCCGGGTGGACAAGATCACTGAATACCTGTGCGAACCTCTCCGGAAGTGTCTGAAGGATGAAGACCCGTATGTGCGCAAGACCGCTGCTGTCTGTGTGGCCAAACTACATGACATCAACGCCCAAATGGTGGAGGATCAGGGCTTTCTGGATTCGCTGCGTGATCTCATTGCAGACTCCAATCCCATGGTAAAGTATTAATCCCACTGAAGTTGCCCACCTTTCAAACTTACAACAGGTGATACTGCTTGGTTATGGGAAAAACTGTAGCTTGGTGGTAGATCCCATGCTTTGCAGATAGACCCTAGATTAGCTGTAGCTTTTCCCACTTTTTGAAAAAAGAATATTGGGTTGTTGACCTGTGAAGGGCATGTATAGCTTGGTACCTTCCAATCTGAGCAAACAGTTTTAATCTCTTCCTTACCCCAAATGGAAATTGTGTGCATTTTGCTGTTTACCTTCATTTGGTACTTGCCCATGCCTTGTTGGCCTCCCAGTTTGGAAAATGGCATTCAGGCTAAATGTGTTTATGGCACAGGTGAGCCTCCCTGCAGTGATCAATTTATTAGAACTGAAGGATGCTGATTAAGGATTCATTTAAGAGAAGCTTTTATTTCATCTTGGACAAGAAACTTTGAAAAAATGGGTTATATATGTGAGCTACGAGTTGATTTTTTTCTCTGAAAAACATGGAATGTGACACCAAACAAAAATTCAGCTTCCTGAGAAATGTTTCTGTTCTTGTTTTATTAAATTCGATTATTCTGGCCCACGTTGGCCTTGTGGCATCTGCTGCTCTCTGAGTAGACATTTTGTCTGCCCCACCTTCATATTTCAGACACTTTGAGATGTTAAGGTACTTTATTTATGTGTGTCCAAGATCACAAGCTCTGGCCAGAAACTTTTGTGACTGGGCTGCAGGCAGTATTTGTGCTGGGCAAGGGCAAGGGCTGCAGTCATCAGGGAGATGATGGTGGAAATCATGCTATATGTGGGTAGAGCCAGGATGTTCTTTTTTTCCTGGATCTAGGAAGTTTAGGATTTTTTTTAAAGGTTATGCGTACTTAAGGGTTTGCACAATTTCACATGTTTCTGGTTTCCAGGATTTTTGGTAATTGCAGTCAGAAGTGGTTTGGGAGTAGCAAAAAGTGGAATTCAGGGCTCAAAAGATTTATGGAAGAAGAGGAGGTAATGGAAAAGAGAGGTGACTGTGGAGCTTGAGGGTGAATTGGCACCCTCTTTTACTCTGGGGCAGCGCTTTCTCGGTGTTTTGCATGGGGTTGCGTAGGAGGAGTTAAAAGCTTTCCATTTTTTCCATTTTGAGAGGTTTAAAAATTGATGCCTTAGACCTCGCAGAGACTTAAGACATCTATTTTGATCTTGAAACTTCCACAAAGGAATTTTTGCTGGCGGGTTGGGGGGATTTGGCAGCGTAATGTGTCTTCAGTCTCCACAAGGCTTATAGCACCCATTTGCAGCCAAAGGGTGCTGGAGCAGCGTGCAACCTTTTGAGTTATGGGTTGCTTGTGGTTGAATTTGAGGTTCTTGCTTCCTTTTTCTTCTAGTTCTGGAGCAGATCAAGCTGACCAGAATACCAGCTCTGTAGCCCAAACCTTCTCAATAGTGATGTAAGTGTTGGTAAAGTGCCAGAAAATTCTCTAGACAATGAGCTGCAGGACAAACAGTTCTTATTGATTGCCTTGTGGCTCTCCTGAGATGGTAGCACTGAAGAAGTCTGGTTTTGCTGGTTCTCTCCCTGACCACCACCACCCCCCACTTCTAGAAAATCATACATCCCTCTGGCTTTCAGAAGGCATCTCTCCAAGTTACCTCCGTTCAGGCTTCCTTGCATGAATATTGATGACTTCTCAGCAACATTATCTTCTTGCCAAAGCAACTATTTCTTATGAGTGAGCAGAAAGCAAACTTGCTTTCTTCTTTTATTTTGCCCATCATCCAGGCTGCAGGTAGAAATCTCTTTTTAAAGAAGGAACAAAGGGACATGTTCCTTTTAAAAGAAAACGAATGATTTCAGCCAATGAAACAACCCACAAATAGATTAAAGCGCAGATGGACTGCTGAACCTGTGAATTGCTGAGCTACTTACACCCATTGCTGAAGTACTGTGATAGGGTTTAGAAAGGCAGAGATTGGTAGGAGGAGATTGTAATAATGGTGGATGTAAGGACAGAGGAGAATCTGAGGAAGCAGTATCCCGAGGGAAAGGACACCAGGTGGAGACAAAATGCTGAGGGAAGAAAGTGGACATGCTGCTGTTGGGAAAAATAATCTGGTCAGAATAGCTGGAGAAGACAGAACATCTACGTGGGATGCTAATTTAGAACTCTTTTTTAAAGCCCAGTTAGGTGATCTTTTTAATGATGAAAACATTTTGACTGCCTACACTGGTCATTGGATTTTTAGCCTTGCAGGTTTTCACTCAGGCCTATAGATTAGTTTTGGAGCTGTAGGCTTCTGTGAATGGTTGAACATTTAATTTTCTATGATAGCTAAGAATATTTTCAAGTGACCAGGCACAGAAATGTAAGAAAAGGGCTGAGGAATGTGTAACTTCACAAAGGCTTCTTCTTCTGGCAGTAGGACTCCCATTAATCTAAGAGTACATGGCTGGTGGTAAGGAATGATGGGATTTGCAGTCCAGTACCATCTGGAGGGCTATATCCAACTGCCTTAAATATATGCAGTGAGGCAGGTTTCCAAAACAAGCCCAACTAACATATTGCATTTGATTAAAACCGTCTAAACCTGTTATCCTCTTCCCCAAAGAACGATAGTAGCAATAATGATTCCAATAAAAAACAAGGGATGTTCAACCTGCCATCATCTCCTCTTTGATTTGGGAGCTGGCTGGTTGTCTCGGGCCACGGCTCACTGCTGACTACCACCCCCTGTTGGAGACCAGGGTACTGAGTTGGGTCTAAGCCCCTCTCCTGGGAGGCACAGCAAAAGGGCACGCTGCAAGTTTCACAGCAAAACTGGGCATCAGTGCTGTCCAGAAGTCCCAGGGAGTGGAAGGCTCTGAAGGAGGACGTGGCCTCCTCCATCAAGGGGTAGCACATCTGGCCCAGGTGTTCCCCGGACCCTCCCTGCGAAGCCACCAAGAACAGGACGCGCAATGGGGCCCCTTCATGGTGCACCCCCCCTTGTCCTCCCCACCCCAAAGCCTTCCTCACTACTGCTAACAACCCTCCCCCCACCTAAAAAAATGATCCCAAACATGTTGGAAAACCTGTTATTCTTTTCTCAACCTTGATAACCTGTATGTCTATTTCTGGATATAATGTAATATCTTTCTCGTTTTTTTTTCCTTAAAAAACTCTTAGATTCCCAGAACTCAGTCCAAACAGTTATACGGCAAGGGCTTTGAAACTATCCCGCCAGAATCTCTGCATTAGCTTTATAAAATAGGCTGTGTTAGTCCTCAAATGCAGTAAGTGGAAGAAAATGTTGGGACAGCAAAGCTTGACCAAGGCTGTCCTGTGAGTTATGGCAGAAGCAACATTTGAGCCAAATGCCCTATGATTTAGAGCCTTTCTCTTAACCTCAGTACTCATTCAGCATTGTATAATCATCATTACAGAAATTCAGGCTACGAGTCCAACCCCCAGCTCACTGGAAGATTCCAAATTAAACATGCTTTTCAGTCTCTTCTTGAAAACGTCCAATGAAGGGAAGGCCCCAACTTCTCTGAGCAACTGGTTCCACTGTCAAACTGTCCTTACCATTAGGTTTTCCTAACATTCAGCAAGAATTAGCTGTCCTATAACTTAAATCTGTTATTCTGTATTTTGGAATGGCAGGGACCAGATCTTGATGGTGGTATCTGCACAGTCTGGTCAAAAAAGTCAAGATGGCAACTGCAACAGTGTGATTGAAGCTCCGCCTGGTTTTTATGTGCATCATGAACCCAAGGAGATCTGACTCTGGGTTCCTCCATTCCTGCTATTCCTTCTCTTGCCACTCCTTCTGGGTCTTATTAATGCTGCCTTCCAAGAAAAAGCACGTAGAGAGTTGGAGGTTGCTGTTCCTCATCAGTCACTCAGAGAGACAGGTGAATGAGCCACAAAGGCTGAAAGAGGCTTGGAGGCATTAGCTTTCTGCTATAGTTTTGGCCCCCTGAAAATGTCCAGCAGTGCCGCACCCCACCCTGCAGTGCTCCACCTGACAGAGCAACTGGCTGCAGGGCAGGGCTGGATCAGAATTTGACCTAAACCTTCCATGTGGGTCCTCAGTTTTAAGAAATCTGAAGCACTTTGGACCAATTCTGCTGTAATTAACAGCAAGCCACGAGAGGGCAGCATGTAATTCTCTCGTGGTCAGTGATTCCCCAAGTTATAATGCAAATGTTATAACTCAAGGAAAGTTAGAGAGATTGGTCTATGATAGAGGGATTTCTTTTTAATTTTTTTCCCCTTGTGCTGTGTTTTTATTTTATTTTACCATGCCTTGCTCTCTATGTGATCTTGCTTTTAAGTGTTTTCAGGAATTTTGTTTTAACTCTGTAATCCATCCCCAGGCAACTTTTGTCTTTGGTTGGCTTAAAAGAATGATAAATAAAATAAAGCTTTTTTCAGAGAGTGGCTTGTGCAAAAGCCTCTCTTTCCCCACCCCCATTAATTTCTCTCTTAAGAAGCCTACCACAGTCTGGATGCTTTCAGCTGCAACTCCCATCAGTCCAGTTGGCATGGCAAGTGGTTAAGGACTATGGACACTGTAGTCCAAATAGTCTAGTTGGTGTCAGCATTGAAGATAGTATAGTTTGCTTTATAGCTTTCAGGTAGAAAACTGAGGTAGTGTCTTCCTGTGCCATAGTCAGTGTCTAGGTTACACCCAGGGCTGAACCCTAAATCCAAGATAACAAAATACAGTTGGCTGTGTTCATATGAGAGAGCCACTTTGGTGTAGCGGTTAAGGCACTAGGCTAGAAACCGGGGGACCGTGAGTTCTAGTCCTGCCTTAGCCACAAAACCAGTTGGGTGACCTTGGGCCAGTCACTCACTCTCAGTCCTAGGAAGAGGCAATGGCAAACCACTTCCAAAATCTTGTGGAGAAAACTGCAGAGACTTGTCCAGACAGTCGGAGTCAACACTGACTTGAAGGCACAACAAAAATATGTTCATGTAGCATAATACTGTGCCCAGACAGTCTTAGCTGGTAGCAGGCCCCTGGGATCTTTGTAGGGGGTTGAAAGTTAAGCAGGATCTCAGTGGGGTATGATCCTGCTTTGGTAAGCTTCATTTATGTAAGTTCTTCGTTGGTTTGTAGTTCTTGCGTTGTTGATCTATGCCTGCGCAGTGTCAAAATCTAGAAATGGGGAATGTATCCCTTTGCTGTATGCCCAAGGGTTATAGATTCCCACCCTTTCACACTGTTAAATGGCATTGGGGGAGGGTTTAGACAGCCACAAATAGTTGAATATTTTCAAATAGTTGAACCTGCCTGAGTCTTTCCCAGCAGGCAGATTTGCACGTAATGGCATATTTCTTTTCACTCAGGCAGCACACCCCTAATGTTCCACTCCTCCCAATATGCTTTTATTCTTAATGTGGGATGGGGGCAGCTTTTGGAAAGACTCCTGTGGTTCTGCCTCTTTCATCTTCCCAGCCACTGTGAAGGCCAGCTGTGATTTTCCATTCTCAGAAGCTTTTCTCCAATAACTGGCATCCTTTGTAGGCTGCTGGATATAAAATGTTCAGATCCATTTTTTTCCTCCCTCTTTTCTTCTGTTGTAAAAAAAAAACAAGCTAATTTTAAAAAGCTGGATTTTAAACATTCTTTAAAGTTTTATATAGGACTGCATGGGATAGGGATGGGAATTATTACGTTAAGTATAATGCCCTGCTTTTGAGTCCTGATAATAAAAGCATTGCCCCCCAGATTCAGTGCATTTAAATGTTTGATCATATCCCCTGCTTCAGTAAATCCACCATTTTTCTGGAAAAAATCCTTTGTTTTACTTTCCTCTTGTAAAATGGTATCTCTGTGAATTTTGAGCCAGTGTAGAGGAATTTTCATAGTTGGTTAGTGCATTTGGAGCGTGGTGTCGCTCTGCAATGAGATGGGTGGTGGCAAATTTGAAATATAAATAAATAAATGGTAGGTAAGGAAGTCTGCTGTGATCAGATAGATGGCAATTCTCCAGAGAGAGACTTCTCGGGTTGCAAAAAAACACTGAACCAGGAATTTGACTCTGGAGCCTTCTCCATGCACCCAGAGCATTGTTCTTGGATATCTTAAGCAGGTGACAGTTTCTCTTATACATAAGTGATGCCACTTTAGCTGTATAATGACCAACTTTCAAAGAATTGAAATATTACTAGGTTTTAGAGGACAACAAGAGGAGTTGTAGAAGTGCAGTATTTTGCAAAGTGTAGCTTGTCAGATAGATTTGGAAAAGAGCGAATCAAACGTGTGGAGAAGAGTCTTCAAAGCTGGCATTAACAATATTGTCTGTGTTGGCTACGTCAATGCCAACTTTGAGGACTCTTCTCCTCCAACTTTGAGGACTCTTCTCTTCCTCCATATAAATATATTGCCCAGAATGGCGAGCCATGCCTTCTTCCAGTCATTTTGGTCTCTTTTGCCAGCCCTTTCCAGTAGCATCTGTCATAAAGCTGTTTTCCCCTGCCTGTGTTTCTTGTCCCTTTCCTAGAATTTGATGGGATGTTAAACTGAAGATTCAGTGTGTTAATTGTCAGAGTATTCTGCTTCATTACCTCCATTCCACACTTGGTTTAATTTCCAATTAGCCTTAGATGATAACAGAGTAATTTAATTGCTTTTCCTTCTCCCTGTTCTGGATCACCTCCTGCTTTTTCATTGTTTCATTCTTCCCTGGGTAACTTTTTCTATCCTATTTTTTGGGAGGTTCCCCCAATGGAGAGAAGCAGACTGCTTCCTTCCCTGCGATTCATTCATTGCAGCATTTTTGTTGGCAGAGCAATCGCTTTATGTCCTGCCATTTGATTTTCATCTGAGCATGCTATTCTCAATAAGAAATGTTTGGGGAGCTGAAACCCACCCTGCCTGCAAAAATAAAAAATGGGAAAAGGAAAATCCCAGCCTAACGATGTATGATAGGACTAAACCTATTTTGCATCTCCACCCCAACTGATGATGGGTTTTGGTTTTGGTTTTGGTTTTGGTTTTACGGTTTGATGTTTTTATGTTTTTATGGTTCTGGGGTTTTATTGTCATTGTGAGCTGCCCAAAGTTGTGCTTTAAGATGGACAGCCATGTGAATCTAATAATTAAATAATGGCTTTAGTTTTGACTTTGCATATTTTAAGAATCCAATTGCTATGATTTGTAAATTACACGTTAACCCAAACCAACCATTATTTATTCCAAAACATGTGGTTCAATAAAGCATAACTTAATGCATTGTGTTACTCCAGCCACATCCAAGAATCTTGCTGGAGGATCAATACTAAGATCCATGTCGTATTCTTTCTTCTTGCTGCAGCCTATGTCAGATTAACTTTCTTTCCACTGTTCTTTATGCATTGAAGTTAGTAGCTAAGGATCTGTCTCCAAACACATTCCATTCCACTGCATCAGCACGGGCATTTTATCTCAGGAGAACCATGATCTCTGTGCATGTAATGGAGAAAAGGGAATGTCTTCCAGGAAGATGCTTCCAGGTGGTTTTTTTTTAAAGATACTCATATGTATTATTTATAAATATCAATTTTATATTACAAATTGTTTTATGTCTATTATGTATTTGTTTTTATCAGCTGAATAGATTTTGTGAACCCCTGTCAGTCCATGTGGAGAAGTAGTATATAAATACAGTAAATTGTGGCTGAATTTATCGGTCGATCAGAAGGTCTCTTTAAATCAGTTAATTTGATCAAAAAAAGGCCATGGGCTTTAACACAGCTTAATTAACCGTTTCAAAAA
Source organism: Python bivittatus (assembly GCF_059951505.1). NCBI lineage: Eukaryota > Metazoa > Chordata > Lepidosauria > Squamata > Pythonidae > Python > Python bivittatus. Next base: position 9,304,122 of record NW_028277096.1, read on the forward strand.
ACCTCAGTCAGCCCTGCAGACTAACTCCAGAGATTGTTGCAAGGTAAGTAGAATCACCAAGCTTCTGCTCCACTCCTGAGCATCTGGCTTTTTGCCCTCTTCTTCTGCCAGGTTGTGGCCAATGCTGTTGCTGCCTTGTCTGAAATCAGCGAATCTCATCCCAACAGCAATCTGCTAGATCTGAACCCTCAGAACATCAACAAGCTACTCACTGCTCTAAATGAGTGCACGGAGTGGGGGCAGATATTCATCCTAGACTGCCTTTCCAACTACAACCCAAAGGATGACCGTGAAGCCCAAAGGTAGGCTAATCTGTGATTGTCTACTTGAATGGGTATTATCCTTTCTCTTATTGAGAGTGTTATAAAATTCTACGACTTCTTCATTGTGGCAGGGGGTACAATGTCTACTGACCCATGAAAGCCCCTCCCAGTCAGTCTTCTAATACCCAGTTCCTGGCTGGGTTCACATGTCACACTAAGCTAACCTTGGCTTATTTCTTGTGCCTTAGCATGTGGTGTCATGTGGCCACATATGATTTATTTTATTCATTTATTTAACTTGATATACGACCAACTACCATACTCTCTTGGTGGCTTACTATAAAGAACAAATGTAAAACAGACATTCAAAACAATTAAAATAGCAAGTAAAAAAGCAAATAAAATGGACAAATATGAAATATTAGATCAGCAATTAAAAGCTAAGACAAAAGTAGGGTTTTAAGGACATTTTTAGAAACTTATAAAGATGTCAGCCCCCTCCACCTTGCAGGAAGTGTATTTCAAAGAACTGGAGTGGTGACAGAGAAGGTTCAGTTCCCAAGCCATCACCAGACAGCTCATGGTAACTGTAGGTAAACCTCCCCAGATAATCTCATTTAATGTGGAGGTTCCTATAGAAAGAGATGTTCTCTCAAAAAGCCTGGACCCAAGCTCTGTAGGGCTTTAAAGGTAATGACAGTAATTTGTATTTTGCCCAGAAATGAACTGGCAGCCAGTGCAATGCTTTAAGCACAAGTGTAATATTACAATATATTGAATCTTCTCAAGATGAGGATGATGAGGATGGTGATGATGATGATGAGATTTTTATCCCGCCTTTTATATAAGATCAAATTGGTTGCTGATGTTCGTATGAACTGAATTTTCCATTCTAGATGCACAAGCAGTCTCACATAAAATACATTACTGTAGTCAAGCTTAGATGTTACCAGTGCACGCATTACAATTTGAAGGCCGTTATCTTCCAGAAAGGAATGCAGAAGCTGATAAAATTCACTCTTGGCTATTGCCTTAATCTGGAAACTAGAAGAGAAACTTCCCCAAATTGCATACCTACTTCTTCTGGGAGAGTGTAATCCTATTCAGAACAAGTGGATACTGTCTCTCTGGAATTATGTCCCCTTACAGTGAGCATCTCCATCTTGTCTGAATTCAATTTCAGTTTATTATCCCTCATTCAGGCCATTACTGACTGCAGGTAGACATTCAGGGGAACCCCAGCATTTCCTGAAGATATCACAGAGAAATAGATTTGGATGTCACCAGCACACTTACAGTATCCAGCTCCAAACCTTCTGATGATCTCCTCCAGCAGTTTCATATGGATACTGAAAAGCATTAGAGAGAGAATGGAGCCTTGAGGGATACCAAGAATAACTTTTGTTTCAAGAGCAACTGTCTCCAAGTGGGACCATTTAAAATTTACCCGAGAGATAGGAATAGAACCATTGCAAAGTCATGTGTCCTATTCCCAAATCTCTGATGATCCAGAGGGATATTATGCTCGATGGTATCAAAAGTCACTGAGAAATCAAGAATGAGTCACCCTACTTCTGTTGATCTTCAGATAAAGAGGACCAAGGTAGTCTCAACTGCATAGCCATTTTGAAATGGGTCAGGATCCTCTGCTTCCTCCAGAATTGCCTGCAGTTGAGAAGCCACGGCATTGTCAGTCACCTTACCCAACCTTGGGAGTTAGAGAGTGGCTTATTATTAGCCATTTTTGTCAATGAATTCTCAGTTCAGGATAATTGCTAATTTTCATCTTCTCAGACCTGCTTTGTATTTATCAGTATAAAAATTGCTTGGAGCAGAATTAAATCCTAAGCAGACAGAAGTTTACTTTGGTTATTCTTCAGTAACTCTTTGAGATTAATGAATCTCAACTGGAGAATAGTGGCATGTTCAACAAGCAGAAACTTGACTTGCATTGTTTTTATATATGTAGTCATTAGATTTATAGCAATGCGGAACACTTCGTATTTTTCCCCCAGAACATCAACCCTGTGAGGTTAGTTGCACTGGGGCAAAGCAACTGGCCTTAAGTTGCCCAGGAAGCGTCTATGGCTGGGGGTGCATTCTCATTAAAATCAGACATTGTTGGCATGCAGAACTTCAAAAGGTTCTTCCTTTCATTTGGGTATTATCCAAAGGTAAGTTTCTGTAAGTGGAGCAGGAGGGGTGTGATTTCCCCTTCCCACCTCCTACTCTTAAAATCTGCTCTGCAGACTCCTCAGATCTTACAGAGCAGATTTTGAAGGGGTGTAGGAAGCCTTCAATGTGAAGCAGAAGTCAAATGATGCAGTCTTCTTTCTGCCGTCCCATGAACTGAGAACTGCTTCCCAACTGTGTTAGCCCAGTAGGTGGCAACACCTGGGCCCTCTTATCTGGCATCAGAAGCCAAGCAGGATCAGATCCAGTTAGTACCTGGATCTGAGGCTACCAGGGAATCCCAGGAGCATAGCCTAGATTGGGAAGTTGAAAAACATCTTGGAAAAAGCAGGGGCCCCCTTCTGTACTGTTGGCAAGGAAATCTTTCAGGTATCTCCATGTCATGAGGAGTCAAGCTTGACTTGAAGGAGACTTAATCTTGGCCTCTGAGCTGTGTTTTCCTTAGGCCAGGTACTGACAGCTATCATGATACTTTTGTTGGTAGCATTACTTTAGTGAAACTTCCTTCCCCACTGTAAGTCTGATTCTCAAAGCATTTGGGAGAAGGGTAAAACATCGCTCTTTGAGCTACTGTTCAGTGGCTGAGAATAAGCAGACATAGGCAGTCAGTCTGCAACTGATTAATCCAGGTATTTCAGATTGCATCTGAACCAGTTTTACTTCCAGACATTGGGGACCAGGAGCAGTAAATTGGCTATCTCCAATATGCACTCTTATCTGCTTCTCTACTAGCACCTCTGACTATCAACAGAAATTTTATTTTTATTTATTTATTATTAAATTTGTATGCCGCCCATCTCCCCCCAACGGGCGACTCTGGGCAGCTCACAGTTAAAATCAGAAACCCCATCAACAATTAAAAATGCCCCATAAATAGTAAAAATAAATTAATCCATTAAAAATCAAATATCGACAACAAACCCTGTACATAAATACTAAAGACATTCAAGATGACTGGGGGTTGGGCAAGGTCAATCACCCCACAAGCCACCTCCACTGGTGCAAGCCCCCATCTGACCCCCAGGCCTTCTGGCATAGCCAGGATTTCACCCCTTTCCTGAAGGCCATGAGAGTGGGGGCACACCAGACCTTGGGAGGCAGATTGTTCCATAGGTCGGGGGCCACAGCAGACAAGGCCCTCCACCTCGACCCCACCAGTCGAAATTCCTTGACCAGTGGGGTCTGCAACGTGCCCCTTCTGCTGGACTGAATGGGGCAGGCTGGAGTAACCGGAGCGAGATGGCTCCTCAGATAGCCTAGTCCTGTGCCATGAAGGGCTTTAAAGGTGATGACACCAGGAGTCGTGAGTCCAGGAGGACCCCCAGATTATGCACCGGGTCTGTCTGGGGTAGTGCAACCCCATCAAGAACCAAAGATGATAAACTCCTAGATCTTGAGGCTCCCCGTACCCACAGCCACTCCATCTTACCAGGGTTCACTTGAAGCCTGTTGGCCCCCATCCAGTCCATAATAATCAGGTCCCTCAAGGATCTACTATACTGAATGGGATATCCAATTCAGCACAGCAAAACCTTTAAAAACCACTTTGTTGCTGGCTTGTTCTGGGTTATCAAAATGTGTCTCTCCAGCATAGCCAGAGTTTTCCAGCAGGAAAGAACAGCCTAAGCCTCTATTCTTGCTTCTCTTTTTTGGCAGCATATGCGAACGGGTGACGCCCCGCCTCTCTCATGCCAACTCCGCTGTTGTGCTTTCGGCTGTCAAAGTGCTGATGAAGTTCCTGGAGCTCCTCCCCAAGGACTCTGACTACTACAATATGTTGCTGAAGAAACTGGCCCCTCCACTGGTCACCCTGCTATCTGGCGAACCTGAAGTCCAATACGTTGCTTTGAGGAACATCAACCTGATTGTGCAGAAAAGGTCAGGGCACAACAGAGGATGCTGTTTCAAAAATTCTGATTGAATAACTGCATATAAGACGGTTTTGTCTGACCAACCTGGACTGATCCTGGTATTCTGCAACTTCAGGGATGTTATTACAGAATTATTTAATAGCATTGGCTACCAAAAGGTACACTCCTGGTAAATAGCTTGAAATGCCTTTAAAGCGGGATCAGACAAACGTGGAGCACTATTATAGTACTATTAGCAGATGATTTAATACAGGTTTTCTCATCTGCCAGACCTCCTGGTAGGTTGGATTATAGCTCCCATCATTCCCAGCCAGCACAGTGTCTGTGCTAACTAGGATAATATAATCCAATACCTACAGAGGTGGAATAGGTTAGGGAAAGCTAATTTGAGTTGTTTTCATGGTGGAGCATGGTACTTCTTTTAACTGGAAAACAAATGTAAATCTGCCTTTTGTCAGGAATGAATGAGAGTGCTGCTTGGTGACAGTTTTAGTCTGTGTGCTCATTCCCCTTCCAGGCCTGAAATTCTGAAGCAGGAGATCAAGGTGTTTTTTGTGAAATACAATGACCCCATCTACGTGAAGCTGGAGAAACTCGATATCATGATTCGCTTAGCATCGCAGGCCAACATTGCTCAGGTCAGTCCTGGGACCCAATGGGTCTCATTTCACAGTTGCCTAGAAAGTTGCTTCCAGTAAGTGCTTCTCCATCAGCTCTGCAGTTACTTGTAATCCCTGAGTCCCCAACAGGTCACCTCAGGGTGACATTGTGCCAAGTAACACATTTCTTGATCCCTGTCCAGCTTCCTGCCTTCCCTAATTCTTTTAAGGTTCTCTGATAGGTCTGTATGCTGCATGACTTGAACCCAACATCAACATTCTTAGACAATGAAAAGGTGGGTGGTTACAGCCCACTGCCTTTTTGGCCTTCTGGTAAATGAATCTATGGGTATGCCCAATCCTACCACGGGAATTCTTTAATGAGAATGCCCATGACACGGCCGCAGCCTTCCAAATCTGCCTACTGGCTACAATGGGTATCATTTCCTGCTGTAATACATTTCTAGTGTGTATGTGTTTCTCTGTAACAGGAGGGCTAGAAACTTGTAAGGGAGATGTTTCCCTTTTATTGGGTCAGATCAGTGGTAGCAAGCCAATAGGGGACAGGGCAACAAGAAATGGTACCATAGTCAGATTCAATCTTCTTTTTTTTTTAATGTGTTTCCAACAGGTTTTAGCAGAACTCAAGGAGTATGCCACAGAAGTGGACGTGGACTTTGTCCGCAAAGCTGTCCGTGCCATTGGGCGATGCGCCATCAAAGTTGAAGTGAGAAGCCTTTTTTCCCTGGTTTTGCTTTTGCGTTAAATTGCTGTAACTGGTTGAACCTCAGTTCAGAATATGAATTGTAAGGGGTACGCTTTGAAAATAAGTGATGTTAAACATGAAGTTGACATTGTCACATGTGGCTCAGACGTAGGCTGCATGGTGTGCACACACAACCACTACACTCAATTCTGGTAGATTCATGGTGGCTGATGCAGAAACAAGGGTGTTTGAAGGTGGGGTAAAAAAGTCAATATGGCAACTACAACTATGTGATCAAATCCCTGCCCCTTTTTACATGCACTGGGGTTTTTTTCCCTTTGGCACATCTCCTTGCGGGGCACCCCTGCACAGAAATACAGTCGGAGAGTAGACTGAGTGCAGTAAATTCTTACTCATCCTAAAAGAGAACATTTTCAGCATCTTGATCTTCAGTTCAGAGTAAAAACACATACACCAGCTTTCAGTCCTTTGGGAAATGCTGCCTTTTATTGTTCTCTCTGCTTTCAGAGCCCTTGATTTAGACAACAGTGTTCAGTCAATGGAGAATGTTATAATTTAAAAATCATCTTATCTCTGGAACAGACTGACCTCTCCTACCACCACCACCCCAAATCCCTAGCTGCTTTCCTAATAATTAACATTATTTGAAGTTGATTGACCTTAACTGAAATAGGACCGATACTTGGAAACCCTTTTTTCTTTAAAAAAAAAAAGGGCAAATATTTGGGGCTGAATCAGTAAGATTTCATGTTCAGTTAATTCAGCAGACAGCCATTTCAAAAGGAGTACTATTTAGATGAATGTGAAATAGGTGCTCTGCTATTCAGCTGTAGCTTTTTTCTTAGATGTGGAAAGCCATCCAAACACTAAAGCATTAGAAACAAAAGAAGCTGCTTCATTTGCCATCAGGCTGTAGTTTAGGATTAGGGGTGGGGCAGGGAGACATTCTCCAGGGTCTCTTCCCAGTGATGTTATCAAAGATGCTGGGGATCAGTTCCCACTGCATTTCCTAGACCAGTGACTCATGGTGGGTAGTACCAACAATGGTTTCTGCTACACTGGAAATATTCAAATGCTATCCAGCATGAAGACTGTGGGAAAAATACCCATTTTCAGCAAAGGGTGATTAAGTTAGTAAGGCTCTAGATATCTTTAGTCATACTTTAGGAAAAGTAGTCCTCTTTGTTTGTGTGATTGGAAAGAGGCATGACACAGAGTTGTACGGTCATTCATTCAGAGGCTCAAGCCAATTTCCATAACTTTAAAAAATATTAACAGTGCCAGCAGCAAATGTACTTCTAGCATAGTATATAATATCTATTAATGAAACATAGACTGAAATAAACATGTCACATTTCATACCACTTAGGGATGTTTGCCATGAAAGGACGGATTTCTTGTGAATGGCTAGAACATGACCCCTGCCTTCTGATTTCTAAAAAAGGAGTGGATGTGATACATGTGGGTGGGGTTATAGAATCACGAGTATATGTAGGGCAGCCTTTAAACTGGAGCTGACTTTCTACTTTAAGTCCTTTTCTCTGCTCTGTCCTTTTTGACAGCAATCTGCTGAGCGCTGTGTGAGCACGCTTCTGGATCTCATCCAGACCAAGGTCAACTATGTAGTGCAGGAAGCCATTGTGGTCATCCGTGACATCTTCCGCAAGTATCCCAACAAGTAAGTACAGCTACCAAGTGAAGTAGGCAGAAGCAGCCTTGCCAATACTAACTGGAGTTTACTTAAGGGGTAACCATTTGTATGGCCTTTAGGTAATATGGTAGAGGAATACTTGAATACTTGAATACTTGAGCAGAGAAGGTTGATTTGAGAAAATCAGGTGGCATTGATTAAATACAGTGAATGCAGTTACTCTCCATAGATTTAGAATCATAATGTTGGAAGAGAAGTTAGTGGTCATCTAGTCCAACTCCTGTTCCATTAGAACATTTCTGGCAGATGACCATCCACACCTCCAGTGAAAAAGAACTCACCGCTTCATGTGGCAACCTATTCTACTAGTTGACAGCTTGTACAGTCAGGAGGTTCCTCATGATGTCTAGCCTGAACATCCTGCCTTATAGTTTAACCCATTAGTTCTGGTCCTTCCCTCTGGGGCAATAGAGTATAAGTCTACTTCCATTTGATAATCTTTCAGAGTCTTCGTCATATTTCTCCTCCTCTTCTTTAGATGAAATATACCCAGATATATTGACTGTTCTTCAGAATGCTTGGTATCCAGACCCCTCACCCTTTTGGTAGCTCTGTTCTGAACTTGTTCTAATTGGTCAATGTCCTTTTTTAGACTGCTGCGTCCAGAATTGGACACAATACTACAAGTTATGACTGGCCAGGGCAAAATAGAGTGGAAAAATGATTTTCCATTTGCCTTTTTAGTAGCTGAATCACATTGCTGGTTCATGTTTAACTTGTAGTCAACAAAGATAACCAGTCCCCTTTGGCATGTACTACTGCTAAACCTTAACCAACTCATCTACAGGCCTTCACTAGTACTAGTAATTAATTATTTGAGATACTAGTAATTATTCAAGAGCTGGGATGCAAGAATGGGATACACTGGGATGGGATGCTTTGCAGGGTTAGAGAGACTTGAAATTGACAAGGGAAACTACTTGATAAACAGAGAATAGGATGTTATTAAAGTGGATGGAACAATAATTAAAACCAATAGCTGAAGAGCTTGGAGAAAAAGGAGGGTGAGTGCAAGGTTTGTTTTAAAACTGTGTGGTATAGAAGCTGGGCAGAAAGAAACAGAGAGCACAGGAGGATTTGACAGTCATAAAGAACCCTATCCAACTCTACTTTGCTTAAATTAGGTATGAGAGTATCATTGCCACACTTTGTGAAAATCTTGATTCTCTGGATGAGCCAGATGCCCGAGCGGCTATGATCTGGATTGTGGGTGAATATGCAGAGAGAATTGACAACGCGGATGAGCTCTTGGAGAGCTTTCTAGAGGGCTTCCATGATGAAAGCACCCAGGTAATGTTGATATCTCCATATTTCTGTCTCAGTTCTTTGAAGGACGAGACTGGATCCTTAATTTCAGCAGCTTGGTGCTAGCCAAAAGCTTGCCCACATTCCTCTTTCCACAAGCTGCTTTTCTCAACCCAATCTCTGCTATATGCCGCTATACCCCTGCTTTCTCCAGCCATTTGCTCTCCAGATACGTCCAGCTATCATAATTCCCAGCAGTTGGGGAAGAGTTTGCTTTTCATTAGCTGTTTTAAGAGAGAACAGGGATTTCTTCTTTGTCACCATATATTGATGCCAAATTCCAAGTACATTCAAATCTTCAACTTTGGCAGACAGCTGTCACACCATCCCTGAAGGTATTTAAAAATAGCTTCTCAATGTAATCGGGATATTATCTCTTCAGAGAACGGTCTGTCTTTGTTAATTGTATTTGTCTATCATCCTTTTCACTCACTCAGCTTTGTTCTTGCTTCTCAGCCGCTGATCAGAACATTTTCCCTTCTTTTCATGCCTCAGCATTATCTTCCCCCTGCAGAGTTTTTTGCATTTGTGTATAACTCAGGGTTCCTCTGGATCTGCCCATGTCTCTTATTTTTGTGTAGTTGGTGTTGTTCTCGCAACCTACACAAAAGCCTCAGTAATATATAGATATGGGACATCCAGGTTCAGAGCAATGCGCCCTAAGTACTGGCTGCTCAGAGGTAAATATGGAAGAACTGTTTTCCTTCCCAGACTCGCTCACTGCTTCCTGGAGGCATCAGATTGACTGGCAATTGTGGGAAGCAGGATGCTAGATTAAATGAAGTTTAGAGCTGATCCCTTGAGGCTTCTTTCTTTGTTCATTGCATGAGGAACTGCGTCATGCAATTGCTTAGCCTTTCTTTCATTCTTTGAGCTTCATGCCCCATTGAAGGCAGTGCTCCCCGAGGTCGGCTGGTACTGGAAGTGTAACTCCTCCATTATAAACCTTCCCAATTGCCTCGTTCTTGCTTTTCCTCAGGTGCAGCTCACTTTGTTGACTGCCATTGTGAAGCTGTTTTTGAAGAAGCCGTCTGAGACACAGGAACTGGTCCAGCAAGTGCTGAGTCTTGCCACACAGGTAAGGCACAGAGCCCTGTTCGGCTGCGCTTCCTGTGCTGAAAAGTGTTAGCATCATCATTACACTATCGAAAGGTCCCGCTGGCACTTGGTTATTTATATTGTGTGCAGTGATATTGAAACCCCTGTGGCGCATTCCCTTTCCACCCGGTTGCTGGTAACATTTGAATAATACCAAAGTGGAATGGTCAGCAATGCGTGGCATCTTTCCATGCCAGTATCTGTCCTGCACATTAAGGAATGCCTGTTAAAAAAGATAAAGAAATGCTAGGGCTAATGGATGCTGGTGTAGATAGTTTTAAAAGGGGATTAAATAAATTAAAGTTGGAAGCGTGTCTGTGAGCCACCATAAACTGGGATGTCTGAATGAAGCCTCTGCGTTTAAGGTCAAGCAGCACGCCTCTGATTACTAATGGACAGCAGCAGGGAAGGTCAACTGCCTTTCTGCTGTCCACAGAAAACCATGGAATAGCCGGCATTTGGTAATCAGAGGTGATAAACCCCACCTCTGAAGTGGTTTCCTTCCCAGTTCTCACAGCTAACTACACCTTATCTAGTTCTTGCTTTGGAGGAAAAAAGCCTGTTATGCAATGGGCTGTCACATTTTGCAATAGCTTTGCAATAGGAGAGATTCTATAAGTTGTCTCTTTGTTGTTTGTGTACAGGTCGTCCCTGGGTTAGGAACGCCCGGTTTACAGACAAGCCATAGTTAAGAACTGAGCCTATTGTAGTGAAATTCGTGTTAAATGCGTAATGATTTGAGTTAAATACACAATGGTTCAAATCCATTACACAAGGTACTTTCACCAGCATTAAACACAAGGAAAAACAGATCACCAGTCTTCCATGCAGGGGTGCGATGCAGGTCCATCCAAGAAACATTACCCAAAGGTCCTACTTTTGACCTTAGCCTCCTATGCCCTCTTCTCCCCTTCACCCTCCGTATTCCTCTGTCAAAGTTTGCTCCAAATCAGTTAATCCATTAACAGAAACTCTTTTTCGGCCTCAGGATTCTGACAACCCAGATCTGCGTGATCGTGGCTACATTTACTGGCGACTCCTCTCCACAGACCCTGTCACTGCCAAGGAGGTGGTTTTGTCAGAGAAGCCCCTGATCTCTGAAGAGACCGACTTGATCGAGCCCACTCTGCTGGATGAGCTCATTTGCCACATTGGTTCGTTGGCCTCAGTGTACCACAAGCCGCCCAATGCCTTTGTGGAGGGCAGCCATGGAATCCACCGGAAACACCTGCCCATCCATCACGGAAGGTCCATATATATGAATGTTGCCCTACCCTGATATCCTTAAAATTTTGGGTGGCCAGTTTGTAATACAAAGTTTAAAAACAGACTCACAATTAACATGAAAATGGAAACAGCATTGCACATGGGGAAAGGTCATAAGCAGTTGCATAATTTATATCTTGCCAGCAAATTTGAGAGAAACAGGACGCATTGCCTGAAATAGGGTTGAGAAACTCGAGGTCCATTGGGTAATGTTGAACTCCAGTTCCTAATGGCCTAAGCCATGGCAAGGGATCCTGAGAGCTGTAGTTTAGCAACATCTGGAAGGCCGCAGGTTTCCCAGGCAAGAATACTTGCATTGCAAAGTCTGTTTAGAGCAGCTTGTTTGAGAAAGTTTTTTGTGTTGCTCTCTTCTTTGACAGTGAAACAAAGTAACCCTTTGTTTCCCACCCCCACCCCCACCCCACCCCCTTCAGTACCGATGCAGGAGACAGCCCTGTGGGAACTATGACCGCTACAAACCTGGAGCAACCTCAGGTGATTCCATCCCAAGGAGATCTCCTGGGTGACCTCTTGAACCTTGATCTGGGGCCTCCAGTAAATGTGCCTCAAGTGTCTTCCATGCAGATGGGTGCTGTGGATCTTCTAGGAGGTGGACTTGATAGCCTGGTGAGTAAGCATTACTTTTGTGGACATGGGCTAAAATTCTTAGTGTGATGTACATGAATTGCTTAGCTCTGTGGTGTCAAAAATCAAGGCTGCTGGCAGACTTCTTTTCCTTTATACTAAGCAAGAGCTGGGTAGCTACCACTTGGAGGAGGCAGAGATGTTTGGCTTCTTTCTGCTCCTTTTCAGCCTTGCACACTGCAAGTTATCAAATTACTGCCTCATTTACTTGCTTATTTGGGGTATTGCTGGCAATCACAGATAGGATAAGACAAAATTAAGCAACACTGTGGAAAATGTTGGTAGTGCGTTGTTAAGAGGTTTGTGCCCTGATCCCTGTAAACAGGCAGAAACATGGAGCATGGCTGTGTCATGTTTGTGTTTGTTTGCTAGATGTTAGCAGAGAAAGGAGAAGGAAAAAAATGCTTCTGATTTTTAGCATTAGGTACATGTTTGCTACTTGCTTAGCACCACCCTAGGGTCTTGTGGTTAATTGTGTCAGTTCCTTATTATAAAGGATTATAACAGAGGCTGTCATTTTGCATGACAGCAGAGAAGAGCAAGCATGGGATCATCCTTATTCCATAAGAACAATGCTAGGGCACAATATATACACATTATGCTGAACCATAACATGGCTTGTTTATTGTGCTTTAGCTCATGGGTGAACCAGTTCTAAGGAGGAAACTATAGTTTACGAACCAAAATTGAAAGATTAACCCATAATGTTAAGCTTGGAACAAATACCTCACACCCCTACCATGAGAGCCATTGCTTCACTACAGGTAGTCCTCGCTATCCAACCACAATTGGGACCTGAACTTCAGTCGCTAAGTGATATGATTGTTAGGTGAAACATCACGCGACCACGTTGCTTAGCCACCGCAATCCCGGTAGTCCCGGTTGTTGTCATTAAGTGAATGCCCCGGTTGTTAGACAAGGCAACTTCCTGCTGGCTTCCCACAATCAAGTCAGTGGGGAAGCCAGCAGGAAGTTGCAAACCCAAGGGTTGCCAGGTGGGAGAGGGAGTGAGGGGGTGCATGGGGGTGCATGGAAGGGTCAGCTCGGGTGTGTGGGGGTGTGGTGCAGGTTGGGTGCCCCCACACACCCCCACGCACTCCGTTGCTCCCTCCCCCACCTGCTTCCTCCCCCATCCTTCATGGCTGAAAATCCTGCTTGGATTTTCAGCACAAAGGTTTTTCAGGCAGCCCCCAAAGCCCGTGCAAAGCCCATCTCCGAGGGCTGCCTGATTTGGCATGGGGCATTTTCTGGCAGCCCTAAAAACCTTTCGTGCTGAAATCCTGCTTGGATTTCATCACAGAGCTTTTTCAGGCAGCCCTTAGAGATGAGGGGAAGTTCTCTCGGCAAGTAGCAGTGGCCTGCAAACGTTGCTGCCAGCTACTTTCCTAGCAGGCAACAGTGACGATTGCAAATGGTGATCACATGACAACCGGTTGTAAGGGCGAACTGATTGCGAGGGCCCAGATCACCATAACTCCAGGTCAGGTCGTAAGTCCCTTCGTTCAGCGCTGTCATAACTTCAAACAGTAGCTGAATGAATGGTCAGATAGTGAGGACTACCTGTACAGGAAATCTTGTAACATTACCCAGCCATGCTTGTAGCAATATATAGTCTGTCCCTGTTACTGGTATATTGGACAGTGATGGTTGGATGACATTAGAAATCATAACTGTGGAGACAGACTCTGGCTGTGACATGTAAATTAAATTATTGTAATGTATGACCCTACATTAGATTTTGCATGTGGATACATTGGTACCTTCTGTAAAATGCTTTGAGAATATCTCAGTTTTATAAAGCAGTAACTATAGTAAGTAAATTGAGTTACCATGTTCTCTTTAGAAAGCAACAATTCATCAGTCTAGGGAATATCTGTGGTAGGTAGGTAGGTAGGTAGGTAGGTAGGTAGGAAGGAAGGAAGGAAGGAAGGAAGGAAGGAAGGAAGGAAGGAAGGAAGGAAGGAAGGAAGGAAGGAAGGAAGGAAGGAATCAGTCAGTCAGTCAGTCAGTCAATCAATCAATCAATCAATCAATCTGGTTCTCTTTTTCTGGATTTATTTTACCATTATTTTATGTAAAATCTTTTATCAGTTCAACTAGTGGTATTATCAGAGCAACTTATAGCTATTAGAATGTTTTTAAAAATGACTTTGAGATTATTCCCGCCTTCTAATTCTACAGAAAGAAGTTTCCTTTTCAAAATGGCTTTCATTCACAGGGCAAGGATGTTTTTTTCTAAAGTAGGATGCTCTCCCCTCCCCTTTCCTGTCTCCTTCCTTTTGGGATATTGGAAATGGTTGTGACTAGAGATAGTGATATTGGTAGGTTGCATGTGTGTGACAGGTGAGTGTCTGCATAGTTTCTTCGGTTTGCCCCCATGACATATTCAGTCCAGAGATGTTGGGTCACTGGAAAGAGATGAAGATGCATTCAGGGTAATTCAAGGTAACACCCTGAATCTTCAGGGCAATATAATAATAAAATTAATGGCTTAATACATGGAAGATTCTTTAAGTATGGAGAAACCTACTGTTCCACCAGTTGGCTGTGTCCTGGACACAAACAGGTGATTGGTACTTCTCAGTATTGGACACAGAACATAATGACCTGCAATTCCCAACCCTCCTCCCCATTGCAGAAAATGGTAATCAGCCCTCTCCCACCACCACTAGGCAACCTGATGGTTGTCTGTGTATTTTCAAACTTTTTTTTTTTGTAACCTTGAGACCTAGGAATTTGGGTGTATGTTAAGTAAAATATGAGCTTTCCAAGAAGTTGATATTCATTACCTAGTTTTATGATCTGGACCTCCCTGCATAGGTGTAACAGTTCACAACGATGCTTGGATCCCCAAATTTAGCAAGCAGGCTTCAGTCTCATGTCCATTGTGTATGTGTGGTATTGCTTGTGTGCTATCCAGATGCTGTCTCATATTCTGCAGCAAGGCATTTCTGGGTAACCCTTAGCTCTCCAATAAAATCTGGCTGCTTCTCAATCAGCTTCCAACTGCATGAGGCCTCCATGCTCCTAAGATTGTTAAGACTTTGAACAACACAGCCTTGGCAGTGTCTGCGGTTCAGCGCCTCTCGGCTTCTCAATGCCAGGACTTAGATGCTCCATATCTCTCATGTAATATTGCAAGATGTTGGCAGCGCCACAGCAAAGATTGGCTCCCTTTTATATGGGTTTTCAGTGGAAACCAGATCCATAAGGTTTCAGCAGATTCCTGGAATTAAGCCTCATAACATGAAGAAGAATCTGTTCTCATCAGAATGAACTCTCAGGGTAGCTGGTCCTCAACCTCAGCCCTTCTGTAGTGGCAGCAGAGCCAATAAATGCCAATCTAAAGAGCACAGGAAGGGGGATGCTAGGGAGAGTTTGCAGCTTTGTATTTGCCAAGGTATCTGCAATCTTCCTGGTGTCATATCTGGAAGCTGCCGTCACATCCACTGTGAGAATTTTTGAGACTTACATTCTTTCATGGCTGACAAAAGCTAAATTTGCATGCAGTCTCTAATGCTTCAGACAACAGATGTAATGCTGTTCTATATATCGCCTTCTAGATCACTGCATGTTGGGGCAAACATTTCTATTCCAGCCTGAATTCTTGATGTGCTAGCTTTCATATGTAGGGTTATAATTGGTTTTGTTCAGGGTGAACATTCAGTCATACAGGCTTCTACTTGCAGTTTGAAGTGGATAAAGTTCCAATCAAAACTGGCCAGTGCGTCTGGCTTTTGTGAGAAAGAGGTTTTGGAGTGTCTCAGTAACTGGAAGTAGCTTAAGGGCAGTTTAAGCTAAAAGGAATCTGAAAACTCTACAAAAGAAGGAGCTTAGTCTTACAGTCAAAAGTAGAATCTGCAGCCTGCTAGATGTGATAGATTCATAGCTCCTAGTAGACTCAGCCAGCACGGCTAATGGAGTCGTAGTTGTGGTTCAGCACCCTCCTGGAAACCTATGTATTTCATCACTTTAGATTTATCCAACTAGCCACCTATGTACCATTTTGTTCACAATCCAGTTCGCTCTGATAGTTGTGGAGTGGAGCAAAGCTCCCTGCTTTGCTCATAAAAGATTCAGCCTTGTCTCTGAAATCCACCAATCATTGTCCTCACCCAAAGAACAATACAAATAAAAGGACCAGAAATCTTGGATTGGACAGAACTTTAATCTTCCAATATATTTTGCAAACTTCAAATAAATCTACTTCTTATAACCTTTCTCTCTGTTTCAGGCTTGTTTTCTGTGTTTACCTTATTTGGGTATCAAAGCTTTAGGTATCCTCAATTTAATTTAGTTCTGGGCATTCCAAACTGCAAGGAGGGGAAAGTCATTTGTGTCATTTAGGACAATATTGTGGTTCTGTGGGGATGCGCTGCTGAAAATAATATTAGTTAGAGATGTCAAAATGTCAGTTTTTGTTTGAAACAGCTGCAGTGATCTGTTTGGAAAGCTGCAGGTAAAATCTTGATGCCAAAAAGAAAATATCAGCACCTTGTCTCTTCTCCTTGCCTAGTAAAATAGAAATAAATCCTGTGAAATAATTACAACTTAAAACCAGGAATTGGAATCCAAAGGGCTGAGGATGAGTTGGATGTGGAGGGTGGGAGGGAAGATTGCCTCCCTTTCTGTTCAGCTAAAGCAGTAGGGGCAGCCCCAGTAAAGCATTTCTGGCCCCCAGCCTGAGCATTTAAGCAGTTGGGTATTTTTTTTTAATTTTGCCTTTTGGAATTAAGCAGGAGGCCATTTCTGCTCTTATCTCCTCCACCCCCAACTGCCTCAAATCATCATTTGGGGAGCTGATTTCAGCCTGGCTTTTTAATTTTTTTCTGGGTTTTTATTTATTTATTTATTTTTTGTGCTGAGGGAGCTTTAAGGATGGAATTGGGACTGGAAGACTTTGAGGATTCAAAGAACTCCCATTCCCAGTCTTAGAACTCTTGAAATTGGACCTAAAATGGTGATCTCGTGCCATTTTTCAGGGTTTTTTTGAGGATCAGCTGCCATTCTCACCCTGTGGTCCCACAAAACATACATAAAGGACTGAAAAACTCAACCCATCCTCTTCTGATGATGTTGCCACATCACTGGATGATGTCCTGTCACCTTCTGAAGACTGGAGCTTTATTTAAAGCCTGATCCCCACACATTGGCCATCCATGAGCTATAGAAACCTCCAAGGGATCAAGCACCTTTTAATCAGTGAAGGCACATGATTGGGAACCACCATTAAGTTGCCATGCACAACTCTAGTATTTTATGAAGATTGCAGGGCAACAATATTATGCGCTGTTAGCTAAGTTTAAGCATTAGCTGAGTTTAAGCATTAACATAAAGCACTTAGCTAAGGCTAAGAAAAAGGTTCTTTTGGGAGTCAAGGCTGGATTGGGATGGTGAACAACCATATTCTAATCCAGACTTCAAGTATCACAAGGTCCCTGAGGTTAGTGGGAGCCAAACATGTGGTGCCGCTGTATTGATCAGATGAAGAACTTTAGTGAATTCTAAGTTTCATGTAGATGGGATCAAGAAAGAAGTGTATGAGAAGAGAGGTTATCAGTCTAGTCAGACCAGAAGCATAATCTAAGCAATGCAGGAGCCAAGTTCTTAAGCCACAGTGGAGGGTCAGGAGCCTGTGAGGCCCTAAGAAATGTAGGAATTAATGCTGTTAGTCCTCACCAAGGAGACAAGTTGTAAGAAGCAGATTTGGAAGCCAAAACTTTATGATGAACTAGGATTGGCCGCTGAGGCCAGCAGACTAGGTATTAGGACAGATGAATCATGTAGCCAGATAGCATCCTCAGCTGGGGGATTTAGTTTGGTTCTCGCACACCCAAAAGTCTTCTTGCTACCTGCCTCCCATTGTAGGTGCTCATATTGCCCACTCTTTATTTTGTTGTGGACCTAAAAAGTATTTTAAATCATAAAAACACACAAGCTTTTACTTGATTAAGCCCTGGTTTCTGATTGCAAAACTCCTGACTCCAGACTTGTGGTCCAGGCTTCAGACCACAAATTTGTCAACAAACTGGAGACACTGGATTTCTCTCCTCCCTGTTACATCAGGTTCTGCAAATCCTGGGGGAGCAGTGTGTGTTTGTATCTAAAAGAGAAGGGGCGAAGAAGTATAGGACTGAAAGAGCCAAGAAACCTTGATTTGTATCTTTCAAGGTTGGCTTCCCAGCCCATGGCTCTTTTAATGAGATAAACTTGGCAAAGGAGCTGATGAAAGCAGATAAAAACATCTGGCTCTATTATGTAGAATTATTCACAAGTTGTTTTGATGCTGCTTTATGTAAGAAGCTCACTTGCCAGCTGATGGGGGACTGCTTCTCCCCCTTCCCACTTCACTGGGGAACATTCCCCAGAGTACCAGAACCTCTCTGCCTCTTGCCTTGTTCAGAATGAATCTGACAGGGATTTTCGCTTTCCTTACCTTTGCTATGCAATCCATGCTTTTTCCTGCCTATAACATAGCTGTAACTTGAAAGGGGATAATAACCACCCAAGATTAGTCCTGCAAAAGGAAGTCATAATGCATGCATATTCAGGCTGTTTTCCCACTCTAAAACTGTAGCGTTCAGATTGAAAGAGTGAGAGATCATCTGTTTTCCATCAAGCCATGACTATCGTCGCACAAGCTTGAGTGATATTGATGTAGATTGCTGTAATTTTTTTTATGGGGCCTAAGAGCAGAAATCTTTTTCTAAAACCGTGTCCTTTTCCTCCCCGTTGCAGCTTTTACATCAGGAGTCAACAGCCCTTTTCAGTTAGTGGGTACCCTTATGTAATTTTGCGTGGTGTTGTGGGTGCCAAAAGCTAAGCATAAAACAAAACATTTTTAATTAAAAAAAATCATTTAAAAAATTTAAGGTGACCCAAATTTTATTAGGTCTTGTAGAAAACACTTGTCTTGAAATATTTGCCAATGTTTTAACACACTAGTCAATTTACTTAAGAAGAAATTATTTCTTTAAAAAAAATTGCAGGTGGGCACAGTCTGCTGTTCTGCAGGTGCTATGGTATCCACAGATGCCACATTACCAATTCCTGCCTATGTCTGCGGCAAGTCCCGTTCAAAGAAAATACATTGTGTCAGCATGGCATATTAGAATGATCCTTATCTGCTCCTATTTCAAAGAATGGCCGATGCTCAATGAAAGTATATGCAGTCTTTTGACTCCCTACCTTTCCGTTTTGTAAAGTTACCCTCTCTGAAAAAGCAGCAGCAGAGCAGATTTTCTCAGCCGACTACACTAAATTGTCCCATTCCATTTTTCCACCTTTGACCTGTTTTCCATTTTGCAGCTTTAAGCACAAAGATCACCAATAGCTTATTAGAAGCTTTCTGCCACAGAGTCCAAAATAGATATTAAGGCTAGAAAACGGGTCTGTAAATAACACTAGCAAGAGAGCATCCCCACCCTGTGCACTAAATACAAATTTAATCAATCTTCAGGACTTTTAACAATCTTCTAAATCAGTGTTTCTCAACCTCGGCAACTTTAAGATGTGTGGACTTCAACTCCAGAATTCCCCAGCCAGAGGTTGAGAAACACTGTTCTGAAATCATAGCTAGGGTTTCATCATATTCATGCTAAAACCAAGAGTCTATTTTTAATTGGAGAAAATACTCCCAATGTTGCATGAAGAATAATGTAATGAATGGAGCTGATAAGCAAATCACCATTTGTTTATTTAAAAGCAGAGCAGAAGCTAGTTAGTAAAACGTGAAAATCTTGCCTCCTTGGTTTTGTCATAAGGATTACCAACTCAAAATTGAACAATCTGATGTACTGTCATCTTTTTTTCTGTTTAGCATCAGACAGGTGCATTTTGAGTTGTGAGATTGCTTTTCACATCACAGCAGACCTCATTTCTACTTGGTTATTTCCTTTGGAGGGAAAAGGTGTTAATGCTTTACTCTTTGGAGAAAAAAATATAAAAATGTATTAATGTATGTGTGTACATGTATCTTTCCGCAAGCATCTATGAGTGAAGCTAAATACATTTTCCACATTTGAGTGCTTGGATTTGCTCTGTTGGGTAATTGTTCAGAGAGCTACCAGAAATAGAAAACCACATGATATTCATTCAAGCAACCCCCCCCCACACACACACACACACACTTTAGGGTGACAATACTGTGCATATATGTCAGTTTATTTTTGGCCCAGCTTTTTGCTTTTGTGGACTCTTTGCTCTCAGAACATCAATGGGCTGCTGAGGTTGGAGCACAGAAAAATAGGTGGACAGGCAGAGGCTGTTGCTGAAAGCCAATCCGCACAGGAGTGGTGGTGAGCAGGGATGGCATGTTCTGAATACCTGTCCTTAGCCCACCGGGTTCCCCGTCTCCATATTGCCTGTGCTTGCAAGAATGTGTAGATCTACAAAGGCAGACAAAGAGGAGCACTGCTGCTTGAGTTCTGACAAAATCCCCGATTCACGTTAGGTCTGAGAAAAGTAACGTGACTGTGAGGTGCCTTTCTCTAGGAACGGTGGGGGCAAGGCTGAGGGCAGCTGGCCTTTTAAAATTGTAGCTCGGTGGTGAAAGCAGGTTCCCAGGTCCACGTCTACCCAGGTCATAGCTGCTACATTCTGCTGCTGCCCACAAGACTGTGGCGCATATTCTTGTGCTTTCAATCAAATCCCACTTCCCTGCCTGTGGCATTTGGGGGTTTCAAACCTGTGGATCTCTCTGTCTTCGCTGGGTCAATATTCTCTCTGGGCAAACAGATAGGGGACAGATGGTGTGCCCGGCCTTTTCGGGAACCACATGATCTTTATTTCTTGGCACCTGACAACTTGGCTGTAATGAACTCTTCCTCTCTCCCCTTCCTTTTCTCTTCCTTTTTTCCCCTCTCTCTCTCTCTCTCTCTCTCTCTCTCTCTCTCTCCCTTTTTCTCCTCTTTTCTTTCTTGCAGCTTGGCAGTGACCTTGGCGGGGGAATTGGAGGCAGCCCAGCAGTAAGTGCCCCCCATTCATTTTTTTTTCTTTCCAGTTCTGATTGAAAAAAATATGATTTATTTGTTGAATTTATATCCCATCTTTCCTTCAGGAATTCATGTTAGCACACATGGTACTTTCTCCTTCAGTTTTATCCTCACAACAGCCCTGTGAAGTAGGCTGGGCTGAGACATTGTAACCCGGTTTTAAGTTGGCCAGTATTCGGGATTAAGTGAGGATTTGAAAACAGCATCTCTCATTCTGCAACCTTAACCACTAAAACTCACAGGCTTTCACTCCGTGGTCTTCTTTCCCTATCCATCCTTTTTAAATCTGTGCAGCTGAGATAGCCCAAAGTTAGAAGTTCTCAACACGCAGTTCTCTGGATTAAAGCAGCCAACCATCCAAAACACTGAAATAGTGGAAGGAAAAGAAAAGAGAGTTTTGGTGACAAGCTTAACTTGTAGAATAGTCAAGAAATTGGGAATTCTGTTGCCAGGGAGATTACAGTATATTTATCCATGTGAGGTAGGTGTATCACTGCTTTCTCGTAAAAAAAAATGGAGAACCAAGGAAACCAAGCTGAAGGATTCCCAGGCTTTGTGCAAGACACCAGAGCCATTATAAAAACCTGATTTCTTTTTTACTTTTCTTAGAGGCAACACTTAAAACTTGGCCAGCTGAGCCACATTCAAGAAGGGACTGAATTTGCCTGAGCATTCTCTGCCTCCTTCCAGTTTCAAAATCATTGCTCTTCCTTTAAAGAAAGCTGGCACCTGAAGCACAAGTCTGGCTTGATCCCAGAGCCCCATAAACCTATAGATGGAAAGCATAGGGCTACCAGAGTCCTACCCTCTTCTGAGAAATTCCAGATAATTTAAAGTCACTGAATGAACTAGAGCTGATCTACTCATATTCCTGGTTTCCAAGGGTCATTTGTACTGAGGATTACAACTGACCATGGAATGAAGAGTTCCAGTTCAACTAAAGTGGATTTGAGGGTCATGGGACTGCCTGGCTGATCAAAGGGTCAATTTTTGAAAGCGCCAGGATTGAACCTATTTCATTACATAGGTGTTGATGGATTAGTTATGACTGAGAATTCCTTATGGAGAGATCACTCACCGTTATATGGTACAGTTCCTCATCTTCAGCTGAACTACAGTTTAATTTAAATTAACTTTCTTGGCATGTGTGATGCTAAACACATGACTGAGTTCACAGAGTGACCTAGGCTAAAATCTGATTAATTGGCTCATGGCTCACGGTGTCAGGAAAGCCCATCCACTCTGTAGTATGATAATCCCGAGTGTGTTATGTCATGACAAGAATACAACTGCGTATCTGCAGGAGGGCCAATCACTTGCAAAAGAGTACCTTCCCCAGACACCAAAGAGAATGGCTGGGTCATGAGATGCTCTAATTTCTGGGGGTCTTGTGGGTCCACTAGATATGCTTCTCTTTCCCTCCCCCTGAAAAAGTGTTTTTGGTCTGACCCAACCCCAAGTCCCTCCTCCGTTCTTTGGTCATTTGCACCTCATCTTTAAACTGAAAGGATGACAGGCCCAAGGAAGAATGAGAGCAGAGAGTGAAGGGAGATAAGACCTGCAAAAACAGCATTCTCTAAGAAAGAAGAACTATTTCTGCTGCCTTTCACAACTCATAGATGAAGTGGGAGAGAAGCTGTGGGTCAACAGCGGACTAGAAGCTTTCATGGTAAAGATTAAAAGTCCCATCCCTGGATTTTTCACTAAGATATAGCATGGCTGGCAAGGGCCTCTTTTTGCCTGTGATCTTGATGAGTCAGTAAATTCCAGGAGTCAGCAACTTCTTTAATGCAGTGGGCACCACCATGTAATTCTGCACAGTGTCACAGGCAAGGGGGAAAAAAATGTTTTTTTCAAAAAATATATGCAGTGACACTTCAATGTAATGGGTCAGTTGGGGGCCAGGAAATGTCAGTTACTCTCAAATGTCTTACAGCACAAATTATGTAATTTGCAATGATTTGCATCCTTTGCAAATGATACAACACACTGCAAGTGACATAAAGCTAATATGTTTTTAATTGCCTTGTCTCCCCACAATGTTATTTGGAGGGAGGGAGGGAGAAGAATAGAAAGCCAGTTGCATCCATAGTCCATAAATTGGGATTCGTTAAATCAAGGTTTCACTGTATTTAAAAAATCAAATTGCTAAGACCTTATGAGATCTAGTTTATTTTAAATTGCATTCTTAAACATATATTTCATTTCTGGAGTCAGTAGGTACCATGTAGTAGCCACTACTACCCTGGAGTACTCAGTCTTCAGTACCTGGACCAATATTCTTCATCATATAAGATCAACTCATCTGCTTGGGCACTTCCAGTCACCTTTTTTAATTTTAGTCTTAATAACTGTGCATCTGGATTTTTGCATGATGTTGCCCCTGCTTCCCTGGCTCCTTATAAGCAAGCTTTTTAAAATTCTGGGATATATTTAGGCATAAGTTCAAGCAAGGATGGAAATGAGTTCTGTGTTGCTTCTTTTAAAGTGTCCCTGACCATGTCCTTGCCCTTCAACTCTTCAGAGTCCTTTGGAGAAGATAGGTTGGCTATTAGTGGCTGCTTCAATCACATAGTCAGGGGTAGTGGAAGTGGGGATTAAAGCAGAGAGCACACTAGTGTGCAAATTAGTACCCTTGGTCATTCAGCAAGATGCCAGGAAGGAGTTTTAAAATATTCAGAATATTGTCCAATGTCATGGTTTATTTAATATAGGTGTCTTACATACCACCTATTTAAATGCCTTCCCTAATTGCTTACAGGTGGGACAGACTTTCATCCCATCATCAGTCCCAGCAACATTTGCTCCCTCACCTACCCCGGCTGCAGTCAGCAGTGGACTCAATGACCTCTTTGAACTCTCTTCTGGCATCGGCATGGCACCTGGTGGATATGTGGCTCCCAAATCGGTACGTGTGAGGAAACATGGCCAGACAGCTGTCTCCTTTTGCCAGTGTTGCCTCTTAGTTTGCTATAAGTACATCATTAGTTATTTTTTTTACATGCCTCTCTCTTGTGCTCCACACTGATTTTGGTTCTGAACACATGAAGGGCAGCTCTGACTTTTGTTCTGTTTGGCCCAATGAGCCTCTCCACCCATTACTGGAGAATGCAGATCTTATTTTATTTATCTTATTAAGTAAGTGAATATTTTATACTGCCCTAATTCTTAATGATTTAGTTCCAGATCTTCTACCTTTTCCCTTTCCCAAACCTTTAGCTAAATCTCAAACCATTCCAGAAACCTTTGCCAAATTGAAATGTTCTATGTGATACAAAACAAGTGTATTTGCTAAATGAATCAATGCCATTTCAGCCCCATACCCAGGCCTAAATCCTGATTGAAAGGGATCCAGATAATCCGTTTCTTCCAGAGTTCCCTGAAGCTGTTGCGTGACCACCTTCTCCACAACCTTCCCCCCAAAGAGAAGATTGGAGACTGGATGAAAATTGTCCAGTTCCATCAAGTCTAGTGATAGCTTCTTGAGGAGGGGGCAAATCACTGCCTCTTTAAGAGATGGTAGGACAAGCCCCCCCCCCCCCACTTCCTTAAGAATTCACCATCAGAACCCAGCTGCACCCAGCCATCCCAGGAGGCTTTAGCCTACTTCAGATTCAGATTACGTTATAATGACTCTCTTTGAAAAGTTTTCATCAAATTCAGTTGGTACCACAAGGAAAAGTTTAAGTGAAAGCAGGATGGTGGTTTTGTTTTTTGTTTTGTTATGATTTAAAGCATGCTGGCTGGGGAATTCTGGAAGTTAAAGTCCACATACCTTAAAGTTGCCAAGTTTGAAAAACACTAGTTTAGAGCTTGCTATTTCCTCTTTAAATCCCCTTTCCTTGCCAGTTTGTTGTGAACTCTATTCAGAGCGCTGTAATGGTTTTTGGGACTATCTCCTCTCCAGCTTTTCTGTTTAAGTCAGCTGGAAAGGAGCTATGCCACCTTCTGAAATGCAATCATCATTATATACATTTATATACCAATATACAAAATCATTTGAAGCAGAAAGGCAGAATATACCACTCAGCCTTACTGTCTACCATGATAAAGAAAAATCTCACTGGAATTGTTCTGACCCTTTATGGGCCCAGCTCTGCTTGCTGCTAACTGTCACTTTATAGGTCACTTTATAACTTTATAACTTTAACTGTCCCTTGTCACTTTATAGGTCTGGTTGCCGGCTGTGAAAGCCAAAGGCCTGGAAATTTCTGGGACCTTCAGCCACCGGCAAGGACACATCTACATGGATATGAGTTTCACCAACAAGGCTCTTCAACACATGAGTGATTTCGCCATTCAGTTCAACAAGAACAGGTTAGCCCTTGGAATCAGCTAAAAGCCCTTTTGTCATAGGCTTCACCTTTCTTGGCTTCTGTGCTGAATGTTACCTCTTCTTCCCTCTCTTTCCTCCCCACCCATTCAGCTTTGGAGTCATCCCCAGCACCCCTCTGGCCATTCATACTCCTCTGATGCCAAACCAGAGCATTGATGTTTCCCTTCCGCTCAACACTTTGGGACCAGTCATGAAAATGGAACCTCTCAACAATCTTCAGGTATGGGATTGGGGTGGGGTGGGGGATGGGAGAAGGTAGTCAAGACTTTGCAGATTTGCATTTTGATAATGCAGAATAGTTGGGGAGGGAAGCAAAAATGGCTGAGTACTCAAGGAACTGTCAGATCCTTTTCAAATGATGTGGTGGTGGAGGGTTTTTTTTTCCTTACAAAGCAAGAAGCTGTTGTTGGAACCAAGCAATTTAGCATTTTCAGTTCAGGCAGAGAAAATAAAGGAGTTTTGTACATCATGTATACTTTCTGGACTTCATTGTAGCAATGATCATTATGTGAAATGACTTTTAAAAGAATTAGATATTCTGGCTAATTCACCTAATTAATAAGTTAGAATTTTCTTAAAACATGTAACTTGTTGAAGAAGCCCTGGTGAGCTGGTCCACACATAATACTAAGATATAAGAATTGGGTCTGCATATCATCTAAACCAAAAACAAACAGATTGTGTTATGGCTTAGCTTCCGAGGTGGCTGGATTCTGTGGGCAGATAGGGATTACATATCCTCCTGTGCAGCTTTTCTGAAATCTAGTATGTATGTATGTATGTATGTATTTATTTATTTGTTTGTTTATTTTTCAATTTGTATGGCTGCCCATCTCAGTAAGTGGCTCTGGGCAGCAAACAAAAGAAATTAAAAGCAAATTTCTAATTTGCTTTGTCCATTCCACTTCTGTACTCTAAGCACCAGGCCCCTGAGTCGATTCTGGTGTTATAATACATAATGGCTAACCATAGCTGGCCTTCTACACAATGGTTTCTATTCCAGATATATAGGCAAACTGTGACTCCTTCACTTCTTTTCCCCCTCCTGGCACTCCTCTAATAATCTTTGTATGGTATCCCCAACAGGGAAGCTTATTAACCACAGAAAGCCCCATTTTCTTCAGCAGTTCTGTCCTGTGTGCTATGAATGAACCTACTGATAAGCAGATAGAAATAGTGCTGCCTTGATGTGGAAGCTCCCAGTTGGGGCTGAGAACAAGAGACGTGCAGCTGTGTAGCTGCTTTTACAGAGGCAGGGAGTCTGTGAGCCAGAAACATCTTAACTGGGAAAATAAATACATAGAACAGGCTCTCAGTTTCAGGTTGTTTACCTCTGTATATTTGGATGTCAGACGAAGTAGATATTTTGCTCATTTAACATGAGTGCTCTTCAGCTTTTATTTTTAAAAAGCCAACAGATTAAATGTAATCTATGTATCCTCCATATTCAGAAGCATTCTATCTCCAGTTGTTGTTGGAGAAGAAAATAGCAGGAGGGTGTATTTTTTAAAGCTGTGTCGATTTAATAGAGGCTTCTAGGAAGCAACTGTTAACAAAAGGATAGTGGGCTGCAGAGACCTCCAGTCTGAGCCTGTAGGTGTACTCTCACACTTTTAGATATTTGTTTATTTTGTCACATAAAATCCAAATATTTATAAATATAATCAAAAGTGCACAGTGTGGTTGCCCTCGGAGATACTAAGGGCTGAAAACCCTTTGTAATAAAATAATCTTGGGGGTCTTTGGTCACATGGCATTCTTCCAGGCAGAGCATATTCCAAAGTGTGGGGCTGTCACTGAAAAGTATTGAGTCTTTAGTCCATACACCCTGCACCTCACATCTTTTGAGACTATACATATTTGGACTCATGCTTGGCAGGACACCCCCTGATGTATCCCAGTACCATGCAATATTGGGCTTACTGGCAGTCAGTGCAGAGATTTCAAGTTGGGAGTAATTCTGGAGTATCAGGTTTCTCCAGCTGAAAGCTGGCCACTGCATTCCCTGCAAGTTGCAGCTTCCAGGTCATTTTCAAAGACAGCCCCACATAAGGAGTCTAACCATGTGGCGATCAGGGCTTCCTGGTCTAGGGATGACCATAACTGGCTCACCAACCATAGCTAGACAAAGGCCTCCCTGGCTATAGCTCCTACCTGCCCATGAGGATCCCCAGTTCATAAATAAGCTCTTTCAGGGGAAGCATGGCTCCATCGAGATTGGCCACATAGCTGATGTTCCCAGATAGCTCAGCTGCTTATGCATAAACAGCAACTCTTGGTAGGCTTTATTCTGACCTTGTTTCTTCCCATTCAGTCCCAGGATGTAGGTAAATGAATTAGAAATAAGTATGACAGAGCTGGCTTCCTTAGTGGAGTAGTAAGAGAGCACGGGAAGTTTTCATTAAGAGTTTGGATGGAGAAAAGAGCCCAAATATATGCATTATGGTGATTTGTTTTCCTAAGGTGTTAGGCTTTTTATCTGAAGATGTTGCAAGGGGCAGCCCCACAAACAGATAGAGAAGTTAAAAACCAGCCACATGCTGGCTTAGCTGACTGTCTCTCTCCAGGAGTCCTTGCTCAGGAATCCTGTGTTTTGGATGGAATTAGTTGCTCTCAAGCAGAAGGACTCAGAAATGTTGTCATTACTGAAGAATCTGTTAATGATAGAAGAACTTTCTGTTCCCATTTATCTTTTTTTAAATCCCCCCTGAAAAAGCAGCTTGTACATGTAGCTGATTCAGCTTCAAGAGAATCAGTGTGTGCAGAAGCAATTATGGGGGAAAGAATGTAGATATTTAAACATTTTGTCCCTTTTCCCCTTTTTTCTGCTCTCTTCCTTTCTCCTTTTCTTGCCCTTCTTTAGTATCACTGGTTAGATCTGGGATGTTACAATAATACCACAGAAATTGTATTGCCCTTCATGATTTCCTTGCCATCATTCACATGTTCTGCATTAGAGTTGGGTGAATTAATGTGACATGATTTTTCTTGTATGTCCATCCGTCCCCTCTTTCAGGCAGGGGCAGGAGAAGGGGTCTTTGTTCCAATTTTGTTCAAGCTCATTCATTTGCTCTCCAGGGACAAGGGTTTGGTGTTTTGATTTTTTTTAATTGATTATGTGCCATGAAGTCATTTTCAACTCCTAGCAACCACATAGATAGATATTCTTCATGATGACTTATCCCTAACCTTGTCTTTCAGGTCTTCCAGTGGTGCACTCATTGCCACTGTAACTGAGTCCATTCACCTTGATGCTGGTTGTCTTATCTTTCCTTCTACCTTCCCCAGCATTAGATCCATTTCCAGAGATTGGTGTCTCAGTTGGTGCCTAAAAATGAGGAGCAGGAAATACAACGCTTTCATCCAGCTGCCATCCCAGAGGGAGGCATGAGGTGGTCGTGGCATCCCATTAGGAAGATAGCAAGGGCTAGTCCACTATCGTCTTATTTTTCCTCTCTTGCAAAGCAGGTACTAGCTAGGTGAGGGGTTTTCAAATGGTTCTCCAGAACACATCAGAATTCCTTGGAAACTAGTTTAGTTTAGTTTAGTTTCATTTTGTAGTATTATTATGGCTGTGGACCACTCAAAACACAAACATACAGTATATCCAATCCTTCAAGTTACTCTTGTTAATGACAACATGGCTGTCAAATTCCATCCCTTGGAGATTTCCTGGCTCCTCGTTTTCTGTTTTTCAAAGTATGGTAGTAAGTTGGCCTACTGACTTGTTAATAAAGTTGGAGAAAGCAGGGACATGAAGTGGAAAATAACACCATCCCAAATTCAGTGGCAAAGAAAGCACAGTTGATTTGTTACTCATAACTAAATCATTTTTCTTGGGTGCATTGTATCTTTACTCAAAATTAGGTGAAGCTGAAATCCAGAAAAGTAATGTAGTCAGGAGTCTGACATTAAAAATCCATTTGGCAATCTTAAATAAAACATATCTGTCAATCCCAAATAATTAAACTAAAGTTGTAAAAACGTTTTTTAATAGTGACATCTTAGGTTCAATATTAAAAACATCTACACTAATCTTATTTTGATTTTAAAGATGTAGTACTGTAGTACTGTTGCTTTCTAATGCTTTACCCTTCCTGTTTTATCATTCATCTTGCAAATCTGTTATCTAAGGATACTCCTGTTTTATTATGGCCATGGCCATAATAAAACATTGGAGCATGCCCTAGACTTCTCAAGAATGTGCAGGATTTCCTTGGCAGTTGCCTTTAGGCGGAAAAAGCTTCCAGATAGTAGGCACTTGGAAAACTACTGAAATGTGTTTGATTAAAGCAGTCAAGGGGGATAAATGGATGTTCTTGAAAGCTCTTGCAAAGCGCTTGGCAATTTGAATGTGTGCTCATGGGGCAGCGAAAGGTCTCTTAGGGAGACTAGCTCAGAGCTGACTGTAGCATCTAAGACTGGATGTGCAAATCTACCTTGACACTTAGTTACATTTACTTAACAGAGAGTTGCATGGGGGGATGTGATGCTATCCTGGGTCCTAACTCTCTTGACTCAGTGTGTCTTTTGCATTGATTTTCATGTGTAATCCTGCCTATTCCACAACACTTTCTCTAGACCAGTGTTTCTCAGTTTCAGCAACTTTAAGATGAGCGGACTTCAACTCCCAGTATTTCCCAGCCACCGTGGCTGGCTGGGGAATTCTGGGAGTTGAAGTCCGCACATCTTAAAGTTGCTGAACTTGAGAAACGCTGGTCTAGACTACTTATAGGTATTTTCAGGCCCCCTCTCTCCCTGGCTTCCCATTGAGCACGGCAGAGTTGCAACAAAAGCAGAGCAGTGTAAACCTTCTGATTTGAGGCAGGTACCCTAAAATCATGCAGAAATCATGGCCAGTACTAATAACTGGCAGTGCTGTTAAATCCCTAGTACATACCAAGTTGATAGTATAATGGCTTTTTCTGGCAGCGTGATTTTTCAGGTTTCTAAGGATTTTTCCAGCAATGTAAGGCTCAAAATTACCCCTAAATGTATGTTTTGTGTGCAACTACTACCAAATTGGGAGTGGGGTTGAGCTCCCTATTCCAGTGTTGTCACCATATCATTTTCTCTATTGCTCTCGGAAACCTAAAATAGTTAATTGAGAACGTGGGTCCTTGAAGGAAAAACCTGAATGCCCCTGCCTTAAAGAGAACAGTGGTGCTGCTTTGTGGCTCAGGTTTATTGGCTTTCTTTGGTCTCCAGGAGAATATTTTTGCCCTGCTCCTCGGCCGAGACTCAGAGAAAACGGATGCATTCAGAAGCAGCCAGAAAAGACCCAACTTGCAGCCTCCATGAAAGAATTAATTAGTAGGCTGTGCTAATTGATCACAAATAAATCCTGACTTATACTGATTTAGGATTATTTGAAAAATAAGCACTGTTTTTCTACTCCTTGTCTTCCAGTCATATCTGAATGCCAGGTTCTACTCTTTCTATTCCTGCTGGCTGCCCAGAACACTCATCAGTGGCAGGAGATGCCAAGGAACAGAAAACTTCTGATGCCAATTTAGACATTCCCTGTCAGAGACCTTGAGGCTGGAAAAGATATACACAGACTTTCTCTCAGTGCTTCCAGATTCACTCCTTACAAAATCAGGGCTGGCATTCTGAATGCTTGTTCCAAATCCTCCTCCAAGCTGGAGATCTTAGCTTTAATTATGCAGCCTTTGCAGTGCACATATGATACGCCAAGCATGCTGATGCCCCTCAGCCTCCTGTCCAGTTCAGGATGATTTCTTAAATGCACAAATGTTTAAATGTAGTTTCCTCAGGTCAGAGTTAACGATTGTAAGTTAATTCTGATGCAGGTTACATAGTAAATGTCAAGCAATACATTATGACAGTCACCTAAATGTGATTTGGCCACATTCCTTGGCTTACAACTGGGAAATGGGAAAGCTATATCTTTTTTCCTTTTAGCATTTAAAAATTCTTTAGCTCCAGATGCTTGCCCAGATTTCAGACATTTCTTTTTCTAATGTTGGCATTTTAAAGAGTGTGTGTTTGTGTGTATATCCATACAAGCAAACAATATAAAACACAAGATCCTTACTTTTTGATCTACTTGAGAGTACCTCAGGAAATAGATCCTCAAGCAAGACCTATACATATAGAAGGATTTCTGCAGCAAGCAGGTGAGCTTAGGGTTTGATGGCTCTGAATTATTTGAACCAAATAATAGCACTGCTATGTTTTGAGGGTCTGGTCTTCCCCACCTGGTTGGAGTTACCAGAAGCAGCTGAAGTCCCATCTTGAGAAAATGCCTTTAAAATATTTCTTTGTTGTCTCTCATGCAACTGAATGGCTGCCATAGGAAGATATTGTTTTTTGGCAGTCATGCATACCTACGTTTGCATGCAGAATGCCCCAGGTTTAGTCTCTGGTATCTTTGAAAAGATCAGGTAAAGTGGACAATCTTTCTCTATTTGAGACCCTAGAACATGCTGGACTAAATGAACCAGCAGACTGAACTGTCCCATGAGCTTGCAAAAAGTTCCCAACAGTACATTGGCTGGTGTAACATGAATATCAAATTTCTTTCCACCAAAGCCTTGTTCTCCCTTCTTGTTGTCAACCAGTTCCCAAGTCTTTTTTTTTTTCCTGATCCTATTTATCATTGGTGCCATTGCTGTGAAGTGAATGAACAGATGGGAGCAACACATAGAGTTACATTTCTGGGGGTTCCAAACATGATGTTTAAGGAATGATTGTTCAACTCTGACATTTGGCTGAGCCAGGTTGGTGTCTGTAGAACCAGAGCATGGCTCTGTTCTCCTTGACTTTGGTCTTGTCCTAACTGAGGACACCATTGCAAAGTGACATGGGAGCAATCTTGAAATCCCTGTAAGACTGACATGTAGAAGAGGCCACAAGGTCTGAGGTTCTAGAGGATGGAACTGTTTGTTGTCAACCTAAGTGACAGAATGGCAGATTTTGATTGAATCTACTTTGTATCAAGTCAGTCTCTCCAGCTCAATATCATTTTCAAATCAATCAACATCAATATCAAAATCAGCAGTATGTGAGATTTGGGGAATTTGAACACGGGGCCACTACCTTCACAGACAAGGAAAATAGTCCCTTTCCCCCAGATGATCCCTGAAGATAGGGTATAATCTTCAGGGATACCAACAGCACCTGACCCAATTATCAGTCTACAGTTTTTGTCCTGGTACTGATTTCAAACTGTAGACCTCATGGCCTAAACAGTTAGCTTCATTTTTGGAATTGTTTGCTTCTTCCTTATCCTCTGTTTTTTCCTAAAATCTTTCCTGATAAAATACTCTGGAAAATTTGAAAGCCATCACACTTTTTCATTAGCTTGGTCCTAATCAAGATGTTATCGACTATGTTGCCAGCATTCCAATAAAAATAATTTCCATGGAAAAGCTTTGAGGTATGACAATTAAACAACACTGTGTTTCGTTGATTTTTTTTTCACTCACCCAGTCCAATATTTCACTGCTATTTTTGATGTTAGAAAACCTTTGAGATATAGTAGAATGGAAGAATTTCCAAAACATTTGCTGGAAAACATTCCAAAGCCAAAATTTCCTAAAGATTCAGTCACTGCTTATATTCTTTTTTTATTTATGTATGCCATACTGACATTTTTGGATCCTCCTAGGAATCAGGGTGGAGAAATGGCTTTTTTCTTTTAAAAAAATAGCAAAATAAATTTATTTTTCTCTTTTGGGGCAGGTGGCTGTAAAGAACAACATTGATGTTTTTTACTTCAGCTGTCTTATCCCCCTCAACGTGCTTTTCGTAGAAGATGGCAAAATGGGTGAGTGGTATGTCTGGTTGCTAATAGGCCCAGAAAGAACTAAAGGGAGGGATGGGATCGGTAGCATGGAAGGACAGTCAGTTGTTTCCTAGGTAAAGGACAAATAAAGAAATGAAGCACTGCAACCATTGCTATGTTGACTTACAATGTCCATATCAGCTTTCCCCAATCAAGGAAATACGGCCTTCAACTCCCAGAATTCCCCATTCAACATGGCCACTGGGAGTTGAAGCCCTATACTGCTGCTCCACACTGAGACTGCTGATTTCTGAAGGCTATTTCACCATAACCCTTTTAAATTACTCAAAGTTTTTTAGAGTGTACTCCAAATCCATCTGCCCTTTACTCCTACAATGATTGGGCCAGCAAAGAAGGATGCAAGTGGCAACCACGTGACTGCAGGATGCTGCAACAGCTGGAACTCCAAGGACCAGTTGTAAGTACCACTTGTTAAGCGCCATCGCAAGTTTGAATGGTCGCTGAACAAGTGGTCATTAAGTGAGGACCACCTGTAGTCCTGCAAATTACCCAGTTCTATGCCATGAAGGGCTTTATAGTAATAAAAAGCACCTTGAATTGCAGTGGGAAGTCCATTGGGAGCCAGTGGGCTTGCTGAGTAGAGGTGAACACAGGTGAACTGAAACACATCCACATGTCTCCACACTGCTGCATTCTAGACCACCTGCAACTTCCAAGTTGTCCAAGGACAGCCCCATACAGAGTTCATTGCCAAAGTCCAAGCAAGAGGTGACTAAAACATGAGTGACAGTGAGCAGGGTCTTCTCATCTAGGAATAGTTGCAGTTGGCGTATAAGATGAAGCTGTGCAAAGCCCCTCTTAGCCACAGATGCCACCTGCTCCTTGAGGATACCCAAATAGCACACCAGCTCTGTCTGGGGGAGTGTTAACACCATTCAGAGCCAGAAATCGTAAGTCCCCAGTTCTGCTGGATCCCAGAACCCATTGCCACTCAGTCTTGCCAGGGTTGAGTTTGAGCTGTACCTTCCCATCCAGGCCTGCAGAGCCTCCAGACACTGAGGAAGCATCTTGACAGTATCACTTGACCAGCCCTGGGTAGAGATGCATAATTAGGTATTATCAGCATACAGATGATACCTAATCCTGTCCTGTTAGATCATCACACCCAGTTGTCTCATGTAGATGCTAAACAGGGGTGGGGAGAGAGTAGAGCCATGTGGCATCTCACACATTAAGAGTTTAGGGCTAGAGCTCTCATCCCCGCCAGTAGTGACTGGAACTGACCCCAAAGGTAGGAGGAGGAACACTGCCCCACCATGTCTCCCACTTCTATTTCCCCTAAGCTGGTCCATAAAGATACCATGAACAATACCATGATATTGAGAGATTAAGGAGGGCCAGGATGGATGCACCCCTACCATCCACAGGTCATCTGTGTGTGACTAATGCTGTCTCAGTACCGTAACCAGGTCTGAACCTGACTGAAAGGTGCTCAGATAACAGACTTCAGCCTTTTGTTTTCTTCCCCCAGAGCTTTCCTCTTTTTAAAAGTGTTACCTACTTGACATCTACACAAAATGTTTGGCAGAAGGCTCCTCAGGTCAAGGTTGGCATACATGTACACAAACATTTTAGAGTTGCCAAGGTCCCTAGGGATCATCTAATCCAACTCCTCATTGTAACGCATGATTTACCGTGCAAAAAGCAACTAAAATGCCAGGGGTGGGTAGCCTCTTACTTTTTGCTTAAATGCTTCCAGTGAACATTTCCCACCATTTTCCCATGCACACACAAGACAGTTTGGCTGTCAGACAACTCTCATTAAGAAATTTCTCCTAGTATTGAGCCAGAAGCCACTTTCCTAAAATTTCTACCCATTGGATCTAATTTTGCCTCTGAAGCAGCACAAAACCACCCTGCTCCATATTAAGCATGACGGCTCTTCGCATCTTTTGAAGGCTGCTATTGTGGCTCCCATTAATTTTCTCCTCTTTGGGCTAAACCTATTCTGCTAACCCTATTCATTGCACATATGCTGGAAAAAAGTGCTGTTGTTAGTATTTGAAATCCCACATAAATCTTCACTCCATTGGTCAGACCTAAAAGTGTGTGTGTGGATGTCTCAAACAGCTGTAGAAAAATGGAAAACTCAGTTTTATGTTTTCCCATCCTGTAGAACGCCAAGTTTTCCTCGCTACATGGAAGGACATTCCAAATGAAAATGAGCTCCAGTTCCAAATTAAAGAGTGTCACCTGAATGCTGGTAAGTAGTAAACTTTTTTTTTCAAAGATATAATCTCTGTAACTTTGCCTGAAACAGTTTTGATTTGTGACTTGTGTTTTGGTTTGAAAAATGCTGCTCTTTGGGTTTGGTGTAGCACTTCCCATGTGTCATATTGGACATGACTTTTATGACACATCACACCCCATGAATATGGATGGATTCCAGTGGGAGCTTGAGGAGTTTCCCAGTGATCTGGTGGGCAGTTCCTTTAGTTGTCTGGTTGACCATTGGCAACACGGGGTGACCCAAACTCTTGACAAGATCACCCTCAACCAGCCTCTCTTTGTTCTTCAATCATGGGTACCTCCTCAGTTTACTGAGGAGCTTCAGGAGATGTGCACCAGAAGTGATACCTGGAGAGCAGGTGAAGAAAAATGAGGGAAAAAATGATTAAGCATGGGTACAAGCTCAAGTTTGAACCTATGCCATATCAGTAAGGGAGGTGAGATATATATATTTCTCCTCCCTTCTTGCTGCAGTGGGCTGCAATCCAGCAGCCTTATTTAGAACTGCAAGCTTCCTGTTGGAATAGCTGAGCAGGAAGATCTCCTGCTGGGCTGCTGTGACCATTGTGCACATTTTGATAAAGTCACTCAGATTTGCCAGAGTCTTGGAGTCTAACATAGTGACTGGAGCATTATCTTGCCTCATTAGCTGAGATTCTTTTTGGCCTGTGGACTCCAATCAGTGGATAGAGTTAATATAACTTCTGCCACCTGTGCTTTAAGTCCATGTCTTTCCTGGCTCTTTAGGGGGCAGGGGAAGGTGTGGCAGTATTTTCTGGAAATGGGAGGTTATGGGGTGGCAAGTGCTTTTTACATAAATTAAGCTTTGTAACCAGTGATGTCCCTGTAGCAAACACTTTGTGAATGGGGAACCCTTCCCTGAAGTCATCTTGCAAGAGCTCCCACAACATATTCTCAAAACATCAAATGTGCTTAACCAGCTGCAAAAGCCACTAGTATAAGGTATATTTTAATAAAAGAACAAGGTGGTTATACCTATTAGAGTTCTGGGTAACAAAATGTATTTAAATTACGTTCTGTTGCTGATAGGAATGTTTGTCTGCCATCCAATATAGTCTGGGGTAATGAGCAGGCTTGTCCCTTGCAAAGCACTATATGTGTGTATTATGTGGGAATAGGTGGCACCATCAAGACATTTTTAACCTTTGAAACAATTATGCATCTACAGTCTTCAGGGCTCCTCCAAGCACCTTCCTCTGCTATTACTGGAACTCAGAGAATTAGAATGCCAAAGAGGTTCCATTCTAGGCAATACGTACCTGAACCCACACACACACACACACACACACAGTGTTTCCCAGTACAGTGGAGGTGAGCAAGCCATTTGGCGGCTCTATACCACATTTTTGGGGAAGGCAAGGACCAAAGTGGGTGTGCTGATGATGCATAATAGGTGAGAGTATGTCCCATACTGAGCGGGTCTTGATTTCTATTTTCCTTTCCCCTGGGTTTCCGTGCAATGTTTTGTCAGGTTCTTTCAACTACAAAAAGTCTGTTTTAAGGTTTATGGTAGTTTTCAAGTATTTCCTGATTTAAAATGGCATTTTTCTATGACACCAATTGGGGGAGATGGTGTTAGGGGGTTCAGGATCTGTACACATCCCAGGGGCCTCCTGTTGCCCACCCCTTCATTACAAATTCCTTATCCTTAGGAAATCATCTGCAGAGCTTCTGTAGCTTTTCTTTGCCAGCCTCATTGCTCCCAGCAGGGTATATATCTAGTTGGCAATATTGCTGCCTGTCTTTCTCCTGCAAGCTTGGCAGCCCAGTCTTCAGACACCAGGAAGTGGGGGAGCAGGAGGAAAAGGCAGCTCAGAAAACATCTCTAATTGCTGGGAGAGCAAAACATCAGCTCTGGAGAGGGGGGAAGCCAATCTAAAGAAATAAAATCTTGTTTATTAGACATGACCCACTTTTCACGTTCTTCACAAACTGAGTGAGACTGGCAGATTTCCCACACATGCTGTCACTTCCCCAATGATAGCTCACTTTTGGAAGGCTTCACTTCCCACCACCTTTTTTGTTATGGGAGAAGAAGCTCATTATCTGGGAATGTGGCTGTGTACAGCCTTTGAAATGTTGGAAAGTTCTCAATCATTCTTTTTTTTTTTAAGTTTCAATAAAGATCATATTAAAAAAAGGAAAGTTCTCAATCATAGAGTCCAGAGTTGCACTGCAACAAGATTGGAGTGACCAAAACTGATCTGGTCAAGCCAAGGTTCACATGATAAACTGTGCAAATATAGCTTCTAGACCAGTGTTTTTCAAACTTGGAAACTTTAAGATGTGTGGACTTCAACTCCCAGAATTCCCTAGCCTGCTTATTTCTAGATGCTTGCAGATTTTGATTCCAGCCTTACAATTGGTACGATGTATTTGCTGTATAAGTTAACCAGGTATGGAAACAAAAAACTTCTTTGTCTCACTGCTTTCCATTGTGAGCCACTGTTTCTCCAAATTCAGTTCTTACAATAGCTTCTTGTTTGCTAAGATTCCTCATCATAGGAGGACAGCCATGTTAGTCTATGGTAGCCAAAAATCAGAAGGAAGTCATGAGAACTTATGCTTTTCAATAAAATTTGTTAATTTGAAAGGTGCTACCAGACTTTTTCTGAATTAAGGCTTCTCACAAGGAAAAGCAGTTTTGGCAGACCCAGTAGCCCAGTCCACATTCTGGCATGCTCTTCACAATCCTAGGCCTTGCTATAGTAAATAATGTAAAGGTAAATCTCCCTCTTAAATTCTGTTCTCTTAATGCGGCTATCTGATCTTACACCCCTCTACCTTTTCTGAAACCTGCCTATTCATTTGGCATTTTTTTCTCTTTGGCTGTATTTTTCTTGTAGGATCTTAAGTAACTTTGCTTGTGTAAGGAATTAGTGCAAGGCATCTGAAAGGCTCTTAGATTTTTTCTTTGATTTGTGTATCATTTTTGTTTTCTTATCTCTTAGCTTCTCAAGTTCTTCTCCACATAAAAGTGTACTGAATCTGTTCCTTACATTGATCTTACTCTGATTGTATGACTTCAGGATAAAAACTTGCTAACGTACTCAATTGTCTTTAATATTTGAAGTTTAAACTGTGTATTTAACACCAGTAATTCATGGTCTGTTGCACAGTCTGCATCTGAAAGTATCCTGACTGACTGTTGCATTTATTCATGTTCTGTTTCCTATTATGTAGTCAATTTGATTCCAAAGTTATGCATTCAGTGGTGCCCAAGTGTAGAATTTCTGTTTATGTTGATTGCAGATGTTGGCAGTGAACTTCACCTTACTTATTGTCCTGAATATTGTTTCTATGAAATCAAAATTCATAGAATGGCTCCTCAGTTTCTGCAGTACAGGCATTCCGTTCTTCAGTTAATTCCTTTGTATTTTCCAACACTGCATCTATAGTAGGGTCATATATTTATGTAATACTGATGTTCACTGGGTAGCCACTCTCTATAATAGATACGATTTTGTTGTTTACTGGGCATAATCAAGTACATAATTAGTGATGTCCTTTTTAAGCATCATTGCCTTTTCTACAGTTAGACTAATCAGAATATCCTATTTAGTGTGCTGCTTTTCCATTTTGACAATTTCAGGTTTCCCTTGATTCATATATCTCACAACTGTTTTGTCTGTCCCAATTGTTTATGTCCTTATAAAACAAGGAGCTCCTCTGAAGAGCTCCTCTGAACAGTGGTATGATCATTAACCATACTTCCTTGTGGATTTACTCTGGCCACACTGAGAGAGAGAGAAAATTTTATCAAGAATTTTGATAATAATAGTAAAATCTAATACAAACTAAACTTAAAGAAGAGAATAGAAAGGAGTAAAAAGTGCAAGAAAAAAAGAAAAAGAGAGAGAAAAAAGAAAAGTAGGAATATAATAAAGAGAAAATAAATATATAAAGAAGTGAAAATTTAGAAACAAATTTGGTGACTCTTCACCCCCTCTAAGGTTACAAACATTTATCTCTTCATCCCATTTCCCATCTCTTCTCTATAAACAAATCCATAAAACATCATCTTTTCAGTCCTGGTGTCAACAGAAACTCAGTAAAAGGTTGCCAGAGGTAAGAACATAGCTTGTTTTAACCTTGATCAAATAAACTAACTTTATATTTCTTCATTTTACTTCTAACAATCTTAATCTTTAGTTCATTCAAATATTGCTGTAGGATTTGATTTCTCTTCATTTCCTCTTTGTCCCATCACACAGAGTTCTTCAAGACTTTAATAAGCCTCTTTTGTAAATCCAGTAGGAAGAAAATTATCCAGGTCACTCTCTTAGTTTGTCATTTGTGCTTCCCTTCTAAATTGTAAAGCCGCAGCCAATTTCTTTTGTAGATTCCATGACACATCCTTTTCTAAGTCATTCTCTTGGTCTGTCAGCTATAAATCCACTTTGAATACCATCTCTATCTTGTCAACTAAAATTTGTTCTACATCTGTCATTTCTTCAATAACATCTTTTGGACATAGTCTATCCATAGAACGTTTTGCAGGTTTGTAAATCTTTCCTCTACCTAAAAACTTTAGTCCCCTCTAGTGTCCAGTTTTTGAAATCATGAAATTGCTTATCTTTGTTTTGTCTTGTAAAAACCAAAACAGAATCTATTTCCCACAAGAAGCTGTTTGTTCTTTATAATTAATTCCAAAATCTTATTGTAAAAGTTTCAATATTCCAACTTTATCTGGACCTTTAGTCTTATTTAGCTTTTTGCTGTTTAATTCAGATTCTTCAAACTCTTAAAGTTATGATTAAAATGTTATTTCATTCAGGATTGAAGGCAGACTCACCCAGCATTTTCAGACTTGTCACTCTGAAGGTCCCTAATAGCTTAGAAGTAGTTAATGAGCAATTTCTGAAAGTGATTAGAAAGTGAAGTTTGCGAACTTAGTGTCCTTTAAAGTCTCCACTGCGGTTGCAAGCAAGATGGCTAATCCTGTCATCTCCTAGCACTCAGACAATCTCCTTGTGAGGAGCAGCCATCTGGAGCACATGTGGGTGATTTCCCATCCTCTCCTTATCCAGAGAGGTACCAAGGAACCAGTCTACTCCCCAATTCCTTGGTCTTTGCTGCAGTCACCAGCTCTGCTTTTGCACAGCTGTCTTCAGTTTGCCATACCTCCCCCAGAAGTCCTATTTATTTCAATTTTTATGAGTGGTGGAAATAGTTTAAAGGGGAACCACAATATCAAACTTTAAAACTTACAGTGCTAAACATATAATTCAAAACAAAATGGCAGCTGAGTGTAAAAAGCAATATTATGTAATAAAATATTAATCTACCCAGGCTTCACTAGCTTTTCTTCCCCAGTAACTAGAGGAATGCTTTCCAACATGGGATGCTAATTATCTGGTATTGTACCTACACATGTTTAAACGTTGCAACCATGTCTGTGCATTTTCTTAGTTTCTTATACTCATACCTGCAGAGCCCACCTACCCTGTTGTAGATTACTCTTAAGGTCACTCCTCTCCTTTTGATTTTGCTGGCAAGGATGACTTTACCTGGAGTTGATATTCCAACTTGCATCAATCACTTGCATCAAGAGTCACTGAAGCTACTGTGTCTACCTGTCACATTAAGATAGTAATCCCCTGACAGGGAACAATATCTACAGAGAGATTGTCCATTAATGTGGGTGGTACTTTACATCAGGTGTGATGCTGCTGCACCCATCTGGCTATTAAACGAAACATCCCTTCATTCCTTACCACTGGCCGTGCTCATTGTATTGCCAGAAACATCTGTATTGCCAGAAATTGGCCTGCCCTGTTTGACAAAGTGGCATAGCAAATAGATAGGCTGCTGTGATCCAAACCTTAAAATTAGAAAAGCCATATTAGGAAGGTGAAGGAAACAAGGGAAGGATACTAGTTCAGTTGTTGATTCAGTGAGCTGAGCTTATTTTCAGCAGAAGACAAGTATTTAATTAGCAACAATACTAATTTTATCCATAAGGATCAGTAGCTGAGTCTATGTTCAGTTACTACATACAGTGTTTCAACAAAATGTCTACTACTGTATCAATTCAGTTGTACAATCTATTACAATTAAAAAAACATTTTCAAAATAAGAAAGATCAATTTTGTGTAGTTAGATATACATGCTAAGCTTTTCAGGATGGCAGAAAGTTGCCTTGTGCTCAATATGTCTTCAAATCAAAGTAATCCTATCCATTGAAGTTTGCTTCAGGCAGTTGGTTACAAGGACAGAATCTGGTTTCTGTGGGATAAAATTCCATTTGTTTCTCAGTTTGCTACTGCAGAGTTGCCTGTTTCTAACAGCCATTCGCCCCCCCTCCCCCCCACACATCACCACCACTTTCCCTGGCCCCCTTTTTAAAATGTTCCAATACACAATTATCACTACAAAAGAAAAGCAGGCATGCAGTTTCTAAAGTAGGTGGTTCGCACAATCACAGGCTTGTGTCCGACTAAGCCAAGGCACATTCTTGGTGTTAAATTTATTGTGTGCTTGGGGCTTGCCTCCTTTCCTAATCTGCTGCCACCCCCATCCTTAGCTGCAAGGTCACCCTCCTGCAGTGACTAACTTCAGAGTGTCAGAAAGACATAAGCGTAGCAATTAAGTCACTGATCACAAAGCCAGCGCCTTTCCGTTGATAGCAGGATGGGGGTGAGGGTGTTCTTTTGCACATGTCAGAATTCCACTGAACAGGAATTAGGGTAGTCAAGGCTCAATTTAAGTGCCATCGCAGTGAGAGTTGCGAGAGGCAAGGGGTGGGATGGGTTTAGAGAGAGCTTTGTTATGTCTGTTGTTATTAGGTTTTGTGGAAGGCCTTGGAAAAGGTTGGCAGCACCCCTTATGAATGGAACTTCCATCAATATTTGCGGTGCATCCGAACCCCCAAATATAATGTCCTTAATTGTATATGATTAAAGCCAGCGTGAAATAATGGATAGGCTTATTGAAATCTGATTATGATACCAATTCATGTTCAATGATCAAATTTAAGGGTAATTTTGGGCACTCTCGTACTGTCTCTTCCCCAGTCTTATTTCATGGTCTTGTCGCAAGGTAACATGTCAGTGAAGCCTAGATGTCCCATGGACTACTTAGAGATGGAGTGCAAATGAAATAGATTTATATTAGCCTTGTTCGACCTGGTGTCCTCCAGATGTGTGGGAACTATGACTTTCAACGTTTGCTCATGCTGGTTGGGAATTCTGGGAATTCTACTCCCAACTTGTCTGAAGAGTCCCAGGTAGAAGAAGATTTACTAATGTTCATAAAATCCTTGTGAAGCTTGTCTGGGGCCAAATACAGATAGTCCTCAGTTAATGACAGTAATTGGGGCCTGAATTTCCATTGCTAAGCGATGCAGTCGTAAAGCGCGACATCACATGACTGCATTGCTTAGTGATGGCAATCCCAACCCTCCCCGTTGTCATTGTTAACTGAATCCCACCAGTTGTTAGGCAAGGACCCTTCCTGATTCAAAGCATTCCCAGCTTGGTCCCTCCCAGCCCCAAGCCTCAATAAGGTAAGGAACTGCTTCCTTTTGAGCTGCCCCCACCCACATCTCTCCCCCCATCTCTGCCCTATTGGCCACGCTACACAACGGTACTCCTCAGCAGCAGTGGCAGCGCCAGCAGCACTGGGGCTGAAGTAGAGGCCTGGGGCCTTCAGCAGTCTCATCCAGTTGCTGCTGCCCCCAGGCCTCTACTTCAGTCTCAGCACCACCACTGCCAAGGAGTGACACCTCAAACCCCACACCGCAGCCAGCCATCTCAGCACCACAGTGCAAAGCCTTGGCTGCCCCCGCTGCCCTGCACTCCACCAGCCCTGCTGCCCCCAGCCGCCCCTTGCTGTCTTCTTCCTCCTGTTGCTGATATTGTGCACCTGGCCT
This sequence comes from Python bivittatus, assembly GCF_059951505.1. Lineage (NCBI taxonomy): Eukaryota > Metazoa > Chordata > Lepidosauria > Squamata > Pythonidae > Python > Python bivittatus. The sequence continues at coordinate 9,347,083 of NW_028277096.1, forward strand.
GGCCCAGTACAAGGCAGCTGCTGACCGCACCAGGCCTTCTTCCCGAGGCCTCACATGGCCTTCTCCAAATCACATGCGGCCTTCTCTCAATGCTTCAGAAGGCCTCAGAGGTGGGGATTTTTAACAAGACCTTTCTGCCAGCATGCTTTAAGCAGATGAATTCTGGAATGGAGTCCTTGTTGCTGTCTGAGCTTGGTTGTTCGCTTGCAGACATTTCATTACCCAACTAGGTAACATCATCAGTGCCAATGCAGTTGGGTAATGAAATGTCTTCAGGCAAACAACCAAGCTCAGAGAGCACTAAGGACTCCATAGTTCCACCCTGAGCTAGATATATTCTCTTCTATTAGATTCTGGAGTAATAGGTTTTGCAGATAGCCGGGCCCCGAGCCATGTGGGACTTTAAAAGTGTCAGCCAGCACCTTGAATTACACTTAGAAACAAGCAACCAAATCTAAAAAGAAATTCATGTTCTTCAGATCAAGGAAAAGAAACTCCACAACATCCTTTCCATTTTCTTTCTTTTAGTTTACCAACCACTGTGATGTAAGTCAAAAGAACATGAGCGTCAACAAAATAACATTTAATACGGGAAATAACTTACCATAGAGGAAGCCACTATAACCACATCAGATGAACCATTATTTGCATGTTAAGCACCAAATCACCAATAATTAGCTGAAGTTACCAATTTCTTCATGAAAAGAAGTATAGGTCTCCAACAGACGTGAAATAATAATTTTGGTTCAATTAAATTGATTTTAAATCTATAGAAATGTTCTATCTAAAAGACAAAATAATCTCCATTAACACTTCAGTTGCTTATTCCATGCTTCCACCTACTCTAGAAAACCTAATTTAGTATATTCTAAAACCTATTTATAGTTATTATTGGCTTCTTATTTTATAAAGAATATATTACATCCTTTAATACCAAATCGGGCTGTAGAACTTTTAGGGCTGCTGACATTAAAAGGTGTTTTAACCAGCAATGTTGCCACTCTGTAGTGTTTGGCAAGATATGCTTATGTTGTAAATCCACACACAACCAAAAAAAAAAAAAAGTCACGTAGCCCCATTAATTAACATAACACTCTATATTCCAGCCAGGTTCTCCAAAGATTCTCCTTGTTATTTTCAAATATGGGTTCTCCCATAATGTAAATTTAGCACAGTCTTAAAGTTCAGATCAGAGCAGCTGTGCTTTTACACACCACCATCACTCCCTGGGAGCTAATCGAGTGGGAAAGGGAATCCCAGTTTTGCCAAGATAGTCGGATCCAGCTTAGAAGGGCTGACAAATAATGCCACTTCCAAGTAGGCCCATGGAGGCAAATTTCCGGTGGGCAGACCTTGCAGGTCATTAACCCAAAAAAGAAGATACGCCCGATATAACCGAAGTCTGGAAAATAAAAAACACCTCCTGTCCCTGACAGCTGAAGCTTCCTCAATGAATTCCAAGAATATACAGAACAATCTGTATGGTATAAATTACTTGCAGCAGAACACTGATTTTAAGACGTGTGAAATGAATTATCCCAAATAGTGGGTTTAAGTTAGGTCCACCTATCCAAGTCTCTTGCTCTATCTAACAGCAGTTTATTTAAGTTCAGTGTAATCCCCTGAGATGTATGCCCGGATATGCTCATCCCAAGATAAGTTACAGTCTTCAGGCATCAAGTGAACAATCCCCTGAAATGAAGAGGCATCGATTCAGTTGCTTAACACATCTTTAAAAGGAAACGCTTTCTTCCATTTGGGGAGTATTATTTCTGGAGGGGCTGCCACTGCCAGGGTGAACTTTGGCTGCAGGTTTGTTCCCTCCTCGAACAGACGTCATAAAGCGAAGCTCTGATGGAATCCAGAATATTTTTAACAGCATCCGAGCTGCCTTGGGATAAACCAGCAGCAGATGGGAGGGGTGTTCGGTTTGGGTTCTGTGCCTCTCCAGGCACCTTTGCCAAATGGCCTGCCCCGTTTGGTGCTAAGGTTGTTCTGCAACTCTGCACAGGGGCCCATTTATAAAGGCAGACCTGTCACATGCCCAAGCCAGTCTACCTCACGTGTCAGGCACTGCCAGGCAATGTTGCCTAGCAACCTGGCTCATTCCCTGAGAAGCTGACATCAGCCTTGGCATGGGAGGACTGGGAAGGGGAGGGAAGGGTGGCTGGCTGGCATTGACACCTCTGAAGGAAAGGGAATGATCCTATTCCCCAAAGTGGGCCCTTACCAGTTTTAAAAAAAAAAATCAAATTAAATGCACAGCGTGTGGGTAGAAAGGATGCATCCTCTGCCCCAAAGAGTGTACAGTTACTCTTAGGTCAATGCACAGTCCACTTGGCTGGCTTCAGTGCTTTATTTATTTATCTGTAAATGTTTGATTACAAAAAGAAGAAAAAAAATACATAAAAGTGGCTTAACAAAAAAGTGACAAAATAAAACAAAGAGAAAAGAAGTGTTAACATATTATAACAATAAACAATTTCAATTTTATATATACTTATCTAATGCAAATATTATTCAAGTACATATATATTTCTAATACATGTATATGACTATCATATAAATATTTTTTAATCTACTGTACTTTGTATCAATGAGTCCCCTATTTCATTATACTTGTCCACACAAAGTCTACGTCTGTAGGCAATCCGCTCATAGGTGGCGAGTGCAACCAGGTCTTCAATCCATTGAGTGACTGGGGCCATACATTTATCTTTCCAATGCTGCAATATCAGTCTTCTGGCCACAGTAACGGCATGGAGAATCCATTTACATTGTCCAGATGTCAGATTCCATGCACGAGGTATAGAGTTCAAGAGAATATTATCCTCTGAGAATTTTAGCCTTTGTCGCACATGGCTGGTTTCAATCCTGATTCTCCTGTTAGAAAGATTTACTCTCCTCTCCCTCCAGATCCATCCCTGGTGTTCCACAAAATCCAGCTCATTAACTCTCCTTCTGAAATCTTGCAGGCTTCTTCACTAGAGCCACTTCTAATCTCCAGGTCATTTTAATAGCAATTGCCACAAAAACAAACTTATGCTCAAACTATCAAAGCCTCTTTTGGACAGACCTTCTGTATCTCCTCTGAAACAGCAGGCTTGATCATCGCAGCGGCAGCTATTTTGCTGCAGATTTCCTTTAAGTCTGAAAATAAATGTAAAAGTTAAAGGTGTTATTCTTCTGTTAAAAAAAAAGTATGTAAAAGCCCCTGAACCTGTTTATTTAAAACTTGGCAGACCTCATCCCCTCATATGGGACTGCTTTTCCTGCACTTTTCACCCAGTACAAATCCAAGAGAGTACAGATTGTAGCTAATTTCCAGGGACAGTCAATAGGGTGCATTTGGATTTTGAATCAAAATTTGTATTCAGGCTCTAAGTTGTTAGTGAGCATGGAAATTGACCCCAGTGAATTGGGCTGTTTTGGAATCCTTACATCAGGATGCAAACCAGGTCTTAGTTTACAAAATATGTGATTCTTGACTAAGTTTGGAGAATTAAGTTTTGCAAGGCTAGTATGCAAGTGATTATAGGATTTTTTTTGGGGGGGGGTGCCTCCAAGTCAGCTTTTTGACTCCTGACGACTGCCTGGACAAGTCCCTGCAGTTTTCTTTCTATCCCGTGCGTCCACCTATTCTTTTGGGGGGGTGGGGGAAGGACGCTTCAAGTCAATTTGATTCCTGGCAATTGCCTGGACTAGGCCCTGCAGTTTTCTCAGCAACATTTTTGGAAGTGGTTTGCCATTTCCCTTTTCCTAGGGCTGAGAGTGACTGGCCCAAGGTCACCCAGCCGGCTTCGTGCCTCAGGCAAGACTAGAACTGGAATGGACTAAAACCTCAGGCAGGACTAGAATGGCCTCCCAGCTTCTAGCCTTGTGCCTTAACCACTACACCAAAACAAATTGACTCCGCAGGGGCTTTCCAGGCAGTTGCCAGGAGTCATGACTGACCTGAAGGCTCCTCTTCCTCCTCCTCCTCCTCCTCATCATCATCATAAAAAATAGGATAGGATAGGCTTTTTTGCCCCAGGATTCTCAGGGGGAAGCCATGGTTTCAAATCTCCTTGGTGACTGACTGTTAATTCTGCACGGAAGGGGGTGGACTGTTCTATACGGTGAATTTCTCTGAGAAAAAAAGTTTGGGTGAAGACTTAGGACAGGATCCCTGGAAAGGATGAGTTGCCTGGGAGTCTCAGTTTCCACGGCAACCAAGAAAAAGGCCAGGCAAGCCCACTGAATTGCAAATCCAGTTAAAGAGAGATTGAATGTTTGTGTTTCCATGTGGGTAAGGGGGGGCCCTTCGGCATGACCCCTTAATCTGACCTTTCTAGAACCTCAAGTGGATCGGGCACTGACTTGATCCACTGGGACCCCCCTTCTGAATTTTGCATTAGGAAAATGCAGAAAATGAAGGTGCTTGTTAAAAGAAGTCTGTTGGCTTATGGATACGTTTGCTGCATTTCCATGCTTTGCTCTAGATTAATGGTACGGCTTTTGGGGAGGATATTGCACAGTGTGGAATCTTCTGGCAATTAAGGAAGAGGTGTGTATTGAAAGGAAGCCCTAGAAAGTGAAGGTGACAAGTGTTAACTCCTGAATGGTTTGCCTCTAAGCTCCTCATAAGCAGAGGCTTGTCTGTCTGCCCCTCCTTTTCTTAGTTACTCAGTCAAAAGCAGTACAAATTAGAAGAACATAGGAGGGCTCTGTTGAAGCAAACCAGAGATTTGTCTACTCAATACCCTGATTCCCACAAAGGCTTTGAAAGGGCAGGCAGTGGCAACCTTCCCTTCACCATTCTTGGCCCCTAACAGCTGATAAATAGGGAAGTTCCATATAGCTGTCATAGCTAGTTGCAATTGCTAAGTTAGTCTACCTGGATCCATGCACACTTGCAAAGAGAGAAGGAATGAGTACTAAAATGGCCAGTCATCTTTTGCCCAAAATCTGGAATGGTTTCCTAAGAACTGGCCCCTTTGTTGCCTGAGTGGGTCTCTCTTAGAAAATTGTTCTAGCCCAAAAGCCCCACCATCACTACCTTGCATGGTACTGCATGTTCAGCTCATCTATCAGGCAGAGGGCGACAGAGGGTCAGAAACAGAATGAAATTGTCAAGTAGACTCTTATTTTTAATCTTGAATTGGGGGCCCCAGTAGCTGGCAAGAAGAGAAAGCTGGCACAGTGAACAATAAAGCATGATCCAGTGATAGTATTTTATACTATTAAGTTTTTTAGATTGTCTCCAGGTATGTCTCCACCTCAAAAAGGTGGTCTGCTTTGAAGGTTTCTAAGATCTAATGGGGTTTTCTTCCTTCTGTTAGATACTGTTTCCAGTAAGCTCCAGAACAACAACATTTATACCATTGCCAAGCGAAATGTGGAAGGCCAGGACATGCTGTACCAGTCTCTGAAGCTTACCAATGGCATCTGGATACTGGCCGAACTACGCATTCAGCCCGGCAACCCCAACTATACAGTAAGGCCCTGCTGCTGAGGCAGCAATGCAGAAGCAGCCCTGGCCTCTGGGCTCTCTTCTGGATCTCACCTTTCCTCTTTCTGTCTTAACTCACTGTTTCCTTGGGGAAACTGTCACTGAGCTGGTGCTCACAGCTTAAAAATAAGCCAATAGAAGAGAATATGTGTAGCTCAGGGCTGAACTGTGGAGTCCTTGGGGTTCTCTGAGCTTGGCTGTTTTCTTGCAAACATTTCATTACCCGGCTAGGTAACATCTTCAGTGCTAGAAGGGAGTGGGGTTTGCTCTCTGTTTATATACAGTAGTTTGCCCTGTCAGTGGTAGTGGGGGTGTGGTTTTTAAAAGAGAACCCCAAGGACTCCATAGTTAAAAATAAGCTCCAAGTACTCAAGAAGAAATCCAGTTAAATATCATAATCACATTTCAAAAATTATCACTTTGAAAAATTTGGAGGACAAATGAAAATACAAAACCTGTCACCTGATCAAAGAAAGTGTGGATGAATCATCTGTTTAATCCACTGACAGGCAGTTTTAGGCCTGCCTAGTGTGTATATCTCCAACACCCATCTTTCTTATCATTGGCATGTTGGCAAGGATTGATTAGACTTGGAATTCACTACACCTGGTAGGCACCAAGTCCCTACCTCTCATTTATTCCTTGAAAAGATTGAATCCTTATATCAAAGAGAAAAATTGGCTGGTTTCACCTATAACCCTAAAGCCAGGTTAATGAAGCACAGTTGTGCTGGCAGAACATGCTGTGACCAGACAAAGACGCTATTTTATTGTTGAACGTGATGGTCTGACTCAGATAACATCAACCACAAAGTATACAGAGGTCTAGAGTGTTGGGCAAGCCTACCTGGTCAGTGTTTTACAAAAAAAAAAAATCTACATTCTGGTTAGTTATGCCAAACATGGTATTGAAGTGATTTGGAACAATTTTCATGCAGTTTTTAGCCCTGCCTCCCAACCATCCACCATCCCCTGCTGTTCTGCACAGGGACCCTTGAAATAATTTGCCTTCCCTACTTTTCTCCAACAGCTGTCTCTGAAGTGCCGAGCTCCTGAAGTGTCCCAGTACGTCTACCAGGTCTACGATGCCATTTTGAAAAACTGATCTGTCAGACCGCTACTGCCAGCACCTCACCACATGGGGAATGGGAACGGGGCTAACTCCGCACCTCCTGCCACCGCCTGCGTGTTGGTGTAGGCCAAGAACATTCCTTCCCTCGGTATGGGAAAAGCAGCTCTGTGTTGTGTCTGAGATCTCAGCTCCAGATGCTGAGGCTAAACCAAGGTAGCAAGTAGTGTCCACGTGCCGGTAACAGTAGGGGATGTTGCATTTGATACTTTTAGCATCTGTGAGAATTTTGTAACCACTCCGCATCAGCTGTTTTTGCAGTCCTGTGCCATGTCTGTCTTGTTTGTTCCTGTGGCTTCTTCATCTCGTGCCAATGCTTTGCATTTTCTAAACCACTGTAGGCCTCTGGTTGATATTTTGTAATATGCTTCCTCATTTTAATAAATGCACATGCACACACGGTCTCTGCCCAGCCAGAGGCATCTGAGAGAAAACACACACACTGCACTTTATTATTCTTTTGTATTTGTGTACTGCTGATTAATTTTTGTAATGAACCAGCTGTCTACAACAAGCAGGAATAAAGGAGGGGCATCGAAACAAGACTAGTTGTACAACTGTTATAAGGAAAACCATGCTATGCTGGCTTATTGATTAACCATGGAAAATTCCATTACCTGGTACGAATTGTAGCTTGTTATTATTTAAGGCCCCTCCTTGCCTGCCCTCCCCACAGACTGAAAATCCCACCAGTTACCAAACCTCAATCCTGCGGACAACTGAGGGTTTGCAGCTGAAGAGACAATCTGTTGGCGTTTGAGGTCTCAGGGTTGAAAATCGAGGGGCAATCCCTCTGCTGCCTCTGCATGCATCTGTGTGCATCACAGCTCTATACTGTTTTCTCTTTTCATGTGCTGCCGATTGAACAGCAGGTTTTGATTGCTTCGTCCATGTGTAGTGTCATTAAAAAAAACATGGCAGCCAAGACAGTAGCTTTCACAAATAAAGAGGAAGGGCAGCAAGGCAGGGAAAAGAAAAAAGGCAGCAAAAACTGCTGTCTGGTTAAACTGGCTGTGGGCAGTTTAATCCACTTGCCATTTCCTCTTGACCTTGGTCTCAGTCTCACTGTGCAAACTCCTGCTGGGCCCTTCTTTGCGATCTCGGTACTGGAATCTCCCTGGAAACCTAAAACAGCTATTTCTGCTGCCACCAGATAAATGTGCCAGGTTCAAGCCATATCCCAGTGTGGCTGAAACGAGCTATCAGCTCCAGCCATCCTCACTCCACTAAAATATAACCTTTAGCAAGGATCTGTGCCCTGTTACTTCTTCAAGGTTGAGAAACATTTTCTTGGGTGAGCCTGGAACAGAGCTCTTACCTGGTCTCACCCTTGGCATCTTAACACAGTCTCTGTTAAGGCAAGATAGGATAGTCTTTTCCCTCCATGTCAGCTGCTTCCTGGCTTGTCTGCCTTTTTCTTCTATGCCCCCATCTACATTGCCCCCTTTCTTATTGCTGCTTTATCTCCCACCCTATTTGAGAGAACAGAGGACTGTGATGTCTAGGAGATCCTCTGAGCAAATGCAGCATTGCAATAATGCAGACTATTCCCAGTGGACTTCAGTTTTCTCCACCCACCCCTGCGCAAAGAGCACATATAAACTTTCCCTCTTCAAGAAGCCAGTCTTTGAGAAAGGAGGAGGAGGAGGAGGAGAGATTTAGAGCAAATCTGGCAGGTCCAGTGGGCTGCTGTATTGCCTCTGAATCTTGGATATAGAACCAGGCCAAGCTATATTCAGTAGGTTTGGTGTGGAAGTCTTTTCTTAATTGGAACTGAACTGAAAGAATTAGTCATCTGTGAACGTAACAGGCAGGTCACTAGAACTTACTCTTTAAGTCCTGACCAAGCTATTCCTGTCAAAACCAGAAATGCATTTTCAGTGGGCAAGTCCTCATGATCCTAATTCCATCATGTTTCCTTCATAATCATATGAGACCTTGGCTCCTTTCAGCCAGGTGTCTCAAGCTACATTTCCAAAGTGTAATTCTTTCGTGACCATCTTGTGGTCACTGGCTAATCAAGAACTGACACTGGGTCATATGTATCTTAATTGGCTCTTTACCTGCATCTTGAATCTCCTTTGGAAAGTCTAAAGGCTGAGAGAGAGATGGTCTGCATAGTTGAGCTAAATTCAGCAGCCTGAGCTGACAGACCAGTAGAACCTCAATAACCACTTTGTCATCTGTCTCTTAAAACTGGAGTGGAGTTCTTGACTTTGGGTTAGCCTGATTCATGTAATAAATAGCCATGGGCACCGTGTGTGGTCCTTGTACAACTGCTACATACAGTGCTTGGGTTTACCAGAAGACATAACGGCGGCATGCAACTCAGGGATTGAGAGTTGCAGTGCTAGCTCAAGATTGTGGGTTTCATAGCAAAGAGGCCAGTGACACCTCTGAAGCTTGCAGAGTCCCAAGTCCTGAAGACCCATGCCTGGCCCTCAAGGAAGTTGTCCCAGTCAGAGATTCTCTTTGACTGTTCTGTGCAGGGCTGCTTTTACTCTGATTTACCAATATTTCTGGATGTGCTAACTGAAGTAACAGCAGAACCCTGTTTCTCCTAGTTTAAAGGGCCCCCTGCAAGCACTCTAGACCAATTCATATTGGTGGCGTGGGGTGGAGGGAGGCACATACAGTAGTTAGCTTTTTATCAATATTTAGATAGTAAGAAGGGTGACCTAAAAACTTAGAACCATAGCATTTTCAAGATGTGACTCAAGTGGTTAGACCAGTGTTTCTCAACCTTGGCAACTTTAAGATGTCTGGACTTCAACTCCAGACTTCAAGTCCAGACATCTTAAAGTTGCCAAGGTTGAGAAACACTGGGTTAGACAATGTGGAATCTGTTTTGCAAGAATACCTGCTTTGGAGCACTTCCCACATGCCCAACATCAGCAGAGCTGCTGTCCAAAGACTGAAATGAAATAAGGTAGCAGGCGAGGCCACAGACCTGTTTGAAACTTCCACTGGATCCATTCTTTTCTGATGGACCTGTGCTGTGTTCTTTTGACTGCATGCTGTGAGGTGTGTTCCAGAGGGAAGTGGAAGATGACTCTTTGCTCACACGTATTGGCATCCCATCCATTCAGAACCAATTGACAGTGGGGGAATTGGATGATGGAATTCAGCTTTGCTTTGTATCAGCAATAAATGTCATTTACACAATTGGCTGTGTCTGATACTGTCTTCTGTCAGGAATGGGAATGGAAAAAACCAAGGAAGTGGGAGGCAAGAATTTTAGTGTGATTCCTACTTTTAGGACATGATACAAGTCAACCTGCTGTTAAGTCTTCCAGTACAGCCGGAGTTTCTTAGCTACTGGGAGAGATCAGATAGTATTTTGTTTATTTCCAATCCATCCTTGAGGGTAGGACAAAACCCTTCCCAAGACAGATTTGCCTATAACAAAACAAAACAATAAAAGCAAGATGAAAACCAAATACTACAAAAGTTAGATACAAAAGTTTAAACCCATCCAAAAGGCAATGCCCCCTCTTCTGAACAAATCCCTGAACAATGCAGTATTTCATTAGGGGAAAGTTTAAATCAGTAATACTTTTTCTGATCAGCTTTCCCATTTACGTGTCTCACCTACTGTATGTGGTGTGCTTGCTCTCCATCTATATTAACCCATGGTTAATAAAGGGATATAATATTTTACTGGCACCATGGATGTTCCATCTAACACAGAGGCCTTCTTTCTACAGCTAATCTCTTCGATGTGTGATCCGATGTTGTGCTCATTAGACAGTATATATTTGTTCTCTAAGGTTTCAATGGGTTGCTCATTCCCCCCAAACTGGCTGGTGACAGGGGTAGGGGGTGAGGCAAAGTAGGGTTCAGTACTTGATTTTTGTCATTAGAATTGTGTAGGAAGGTAACTGCTTATGGTGGCTTGGCTTTGTTATGTTGGCTTGCTTTGGTTATGCAGAAATAGATGTTACAGTGAGTTTAGATGTTATGGTGTTACGATATTTGTAGTAACTTGAGAAATTATTGCATAGTTCTTTAATATATGATTACTGCAATAGGAACATTTTATGCAAAATATTGGATCTCAGGAGACAGAACATTGGGAAAATTACATATGTGCTGTCCTAGTTATCTAATTATGTAAGGTCTAAAGAAGGCAGGTGATAATGTAGCCAATTTATTAAATACACTGTATAAATGTAGGACATGGGTACAGTCTATTACAAATGGATGGTGTATGTTCTCTACAAGATCTTAAGTATATCCACACAACAAATTTACGATTGGTTTTGTACCGGCCATGGTTCTCCCAATAAATCCTGGTATTGTAGTTTGATGAATGTGATTTCTGGTTTGTTTTGTTTTTTTACTGGGGAGATGGAATAACCAAAATGTTTCAAGCCTGTAGTGTGAATGAGCTTCCTGCATCCAAAAGGGCATTTCAGAGCGAGCAAAACTGCTTTGTATTTAAAGCCAGCTGAGAATTCTGGGACCTGTAGCCCAACATAGCTGGTAGGCATCAGCTTAGGAAAAGTAGCTGTAGAACACAATAACCAGTCAAATGCCGATGGGTGGTACCAGAGACACATAGGAGAGACAAGTTGAGGCTGATTCCTTTTGGGAGAATCCATAGGTGCTGAATCACATATGGTTCTAAAGGTTTAAACCATCCTTGAATTGGGCCCAGAAATCTGTGGGTAACCATGAAGTGACCTCACAGCATAGTGTTATGCTTCTGAACCTGATTCGTCTTGCCACCAGTTGGACCTTTGTGTTTTGAGCCAACTGCAGCTTCCAAATCATCTCCAAGGGCAGCCCTACAAAAAGTCCAGTGCAGTAGTCTAACCATGAGATGGCAAGGGCAAGAGTCAATGTTGAAAGGGCATCCTGATTCCCAAAGGCCCATAACTGGCAGGCTAGCCAAAGCTAAGCAAAGGCTGTCTGGCCACAGTTTTGACCTGCTTGAGTGGTAGCTGCAAGTCCGGGAGGACCCCTACCCACCCCCTCCAAAGTTTTGGACTTGTTCTTTCAGGGGGAATGCCAGCATAATCTAGGGACAACTGTGGGATTGGAAGTAGGAATGAGTCAAATGCAGCAGTAGTACAATTTCCTGCCAAATTTCAATGATCAAAAAGTGACAGTGTATTGTCGAAGGCTTTCACGGCCGACATACGATGGCTGGTGTGGGTCTTCCGGGCTGTGTGGCCGTGTTCTTGAAGTTCTGTTTCCTAATGTTTCGCCAGCACCTGTGACCGGCATCTTCAGAGTGCAGGAGCACAGACAGGAGCAGTTCTCTCTGTGCCCAGGGTGATGTGACCCTTTTGTGGGTATTTATAGAGATCTGGGGGGGGGGGAAGACCTAGAGAAGTTCCTGAACTTCTCTAGGTTCCTAGAAGTTCCTAGAAGACCTAGAGAAGTTCCTGAACCACCTAAACAGCGTCCACCCCAATATACAATTCACCATGGAAAAAGAAGTGGACAGCCAACTTCCATTTCTAGACACGTTGGTCATACGCAAACCAGACCTCAAATTAGTCTAGTTGGTCTACAGAAAACCCACCCACACAGACCGGTACCTACACAAAAACTCCAACCACCACCCACGTCAGAAAAGAGGCATTATCAAAACCCTCATGGATCGTGCCAATCGGATCTGCGAAACCCAATTCCTAAACTCTGAACTTAACCACCTTAATTGGGTCCTACAAGCGAATGGCTACTCCAAGAATGAAATAAAAAGAGCCATCAAACCAAGAAAGCAACATGCGACTGAAGAAGAAAAACAGCCACCCACCAACAAAGTATTTCTGCCCTATATCAAAGAGGTCACAGACCGCATGGGAAAACTGATGGAAAAACACAATTTCCAAACAATCTTCAGACCCACCAGAAAAGTACAAGAAGTGCTAAAATCAGCAAAAGACAAAAGGGATCCCCTCACCGCCGCAGGAGTATACCGCATACCATGCAGTTGCGGGCAAGTATACATCGGGACCACAAAACGCAGCATCCATACCAGGATAAAAGAACACGAAAGACACTGCAGACTACAGCAACCAGAAAAATCTGCAGTAGCTGAACATGCTCTCAAGCACACTGGACACAAAATCCTATTTGAAAACACAGAGATACTGGACAATACCAACAGCCACTATACCAGGCTATACCGGGAAGCCATTGAGATTCACAAACACCAGCACAGTTTCAATAAAAAAGAGGAGAGTCTAAAAATCAACAAAACCTGGCTATCAATCCTGAAAAATACAGCCTGCAAAAGGTCAACAAACTCAGCTCAGCCACCAGGACATGTGAACAGTTCACACAATGAACTTGCTAATCACCCCCAGCAGCCCCTCGTTAACAATTCAATAGAAGAAAAACCCTGCCTAATCCCCAGGAAGATACACACAGATGCTGACACCAAAACAAGCAGCCACTCAGTAACCCAACCCCCACACACACACCCCCAACCCCCCTCAGATCTCTATAAATACCCACAAAAGGGTCACATCACCCTGGGCACAGAGAGAACTGCTCCTGTCTGTGCTCCTGCCCTCTGAAGATGCCAGTCACAGATGCTGGAGAAACGTTAGGAAACAGAACTTCAAGAACACGGCCACACAGCCCGGAAGACCCACACCAGCCAAAAAGTGACAGTGCTTTGGATAGGCTGAATTCTGGCCACGACAAATGTCAACATGATAAACCCCCGTGCTCTGGAACAGGAACCCCTGGATTATGTCTAAGAATCCTACAATTAAAGAGACATTTATTCAGATCTGCTCACCATTTCTTAGCTACATTAACCACATCTTTCCTAAATATCTTTTTCTGTATAAACATTCAGGGTAAAACTACTATATAGAATGTGACAGTTTAAAATCTTTTGCCTGAAGATTACATTGTGTGTGTGTGTGTGTGTGTGTGTGTGTACTCATTACCAAATTTCTTTGTTGTTTGCATCCTTTTTGATTCAGTCTCTTGTTTTTATTTCTGTATCTTTAGTTTTGGCCTTGATATTTTGGTTGTTCAACCAAAAAGCAATTGAAAGAAAGGCAGGGCCAAACAAGGTGCTGTCTCTGTGAACAGGTCCTATTGACTCTCCGAAGTATTGCAGCTGATTTTATGTGACAGCTGCTTTGGAAATGGCCTGTTGGATGCCCCAGGCTTCTGTCACCCCCTGCCCTGGTAGGTGGAAGACTCTCGCCACAAGTAAGGAAAATGTAGGCAGCAGCTGTTGCTACAAAAGATTCCCCGTGGCACTACGTCTCTGCTTTCCTGCTTTGTGCAATACAGTGGCTTGGCTTCCAACAGTAGCTTTGTGATTCCCCCATCCTTATCTGGCTCCCGTAAAGGCTTCTGTTCAGGGACCTGACATCTTTTCCTTCCTTGTCTCATGTCATTTTGTGATCCCAGCCTTCTGGTTTACTGTGTTGTGCTGTTGACTTCAAATCAGCCCCTGTATCTGTGGAGTCACCAAGGGATGTTGAAGAATTAGACATTTTTCCCCCTATGGTTCCAGTGGGAAAAGTGTGTGGGGCAGAGAGGAATCTCTCTCACACACACACACAGGTATACACCTATACAAATATATACACTACATACAATGTGATATTCTACAAACGACTTGTTTTTTTCCTAACCATCTCAGCTCCCCTTTTTTAAAAAACATTACGTTTCTAGACATTATGGTTGACCTTTTATTCAATATCCTGTCTTTTAGACTATTCTGCCATGATAGGCAGATAGGAATTTTCACACACACATATACACCATTTTTCCATTTTTGAGAGCATTGTGTATTCCTTTTGTTGTAATCTGCCTACTGTTTCTGGATACAGCGGCATATACAGTTCAGGGAGAGAGAAAGGGGGATGCTAAAGGTTTCAGTCTCAGCTGGTGGCAGCAGCATCTGGCTGACTTTGGATTTAGCTAAGGAGACTGATAAGCATGTGGCTGGGAATCCCAGGGCTGGACACTAAAATATGGGAGAAAGCAATGGCAAGCAACCTCCATATTGTTGCCAGAAAACTTGTGCATTCATGTCACAGGAGCTGAGCTTGACTTGAAGGCAACCTTGCCTTTTTTAAGAGTATCAGAGCTTTTTAAATTTTTAATCAGAACAGAGCACCAACAATCTTTTGACATTTTTATGCTGAATTTTAGTGGTGCAATTTGGGTGGATGTGCACAGATCTGCAAAAAAGACCTGGGATCCAAGACTGCTCATCCCTATATAAAATTTTGCTTGAAGCCTTCTCTTGAGAGACATACTTTGGACCACACTGGGAGGCTTTGTCTGGTTTGAGTAATCTTTGGCCATCCCAAGCAGTAAAGTGATGCTAACGTGGAAGAAGGCAAGCAGGTGAATGTGGATCTCATCTCCAGCATTAGTGGATGGATGAATAGCTCTTCAAAATGAAAAAGGAAGAAAGCTACTTGCAGTACATTTATGACGTTGTAAAAGAATCCTGGATATTGCTTCTGGGAAGGAACAAAATCTGCTGGAATCACAAAAACCAAAGATAATTATTGTTTACTTCCAATCGTCTTTTGCAGGCCCAAATGAGATGGGCTTCATTCAATAGACAAGCTAGAATCTAATTCAATGAACAACCACTCAAACTCACATGTTGGCTCCAGTGCCATGAATGCCACAAGTTACGGATTTTGGGTTACAGTGTATCGTGATTAGTGTGTATGCAGTTGTACAGCACAACAGGGAGAAACAGGGAACTCTGTCAGTTCAAGAAAACTTACTGAATATATTTAACCAGATTAGTGAAAGACTTGGAGGATACAGTTAGACATATGAATTGTGGTTATTGTTAACCTTGTTTATTTTTGTACATGCCTGACTTAGCAATTATGTAATCCCAGTCCATTTGATTATTTATGGCCATATACGTGTATTAAGAAAATGATTTAATTCAGTATCCGGGTTACATGTAATGTGCCAGTTACAGCCAATCTAAAATTCCTTACACATTTGGGAAGATGGAGGTGAAGAACAAACAGAAATATGGCTTGTTTTACTAAGTATTGTTTGAACTCAGCTTCGGCATATGAAATTAATACTGAGTGCAGACTTTGATCAAAAATGGGATGGCCCACTTATGGTGTGGTTTGCATTTCTTTAATCAGTTGAGGCTCTTCTAAACCTGTTTATATATGCTGCTGTTCTGCTGAGTACGGTACAGAAAAAGAACACACATTTGGACTGAGGGATGAAGAAGTTCAAGGACTGGGAAGCCATGATCCTCCAACTCAGCTGATCTGCAATCCCCAGCATTCTTCACCACCAAGGATACAAATTGTAGTTCTGTTACAACTGGAAGGCTACAGGTTTCTCATCCCTAAGGAGGGTAGAGTTTCTACATTTCTGATTACAAAGAAACGTTGAGCAGTTTCTTATTGGATCTCGAAAGCTGAAGGGAGAGATGCTTGGGTGGCTCAAAGTAAAATAGCTGTTGGGAGGAGTTGGGGTAGGGTTGGATTTGGGCTTAGCTTTTTGCTTCTGCCTCATTAATGCAAAATCATTGAAGACCATTAGGAAGCCAGAAGAGATCTTCACACAGGATCAGAAGCAGCATCTTTGGATGTGCATTGCTAGCTTTAGTGCAGTGTTTTTCAAACTTGGTAATTTTCAGATGTGCGGACTTCAATTCCCAGAATTCCCCAGCCAGCATGCTGGCTAGGGAATTCTGGGAGTTGAAGTCCAAACATCTTAAAGTTGCCAAGTTTGAAAAACACTGTTTTAGTGGGCAGGAGCAGCTACTTCCCTGTCCTGTTTGGGACTTCAGTCACCACAGAGTCCTCTGGCCAGATAGGGTGGGTAGTCCTGCAATGGACCCATTGGAGTCCTGTAGGTTACTGACCTCTCTCAGGCTCCTTCTCCATGCCACAGAGATGTTCACATGAAAAGTTTTCTTCTGTTTCCCAATGAAAAAGACCATTTTCCTGTTGAGTCACCTTGGTGTGGCTTCACTGAGATGAAGGCACCATCATGAAGAAAGGCCGTCAGCAAAGGATAAGCAGGCTATCTCATTGCTGGGGCAAGTTAGGCATGGAGAAGCTCAGCTTGTTACTCAGCCTGATCACATGGTGACAAAGTTCAGTATGTATGACAAACAAACGTATGGCCTTCCTCTTCCCCTCCCTTCCCTTCCCTGAAAGGAATAAGCCATCCAGAATGTACCCAATGGCCTTCAGAGGTTTTGTGGAGTAACTCCTGTCATCTCCAGTCAACAAATAATAGGGGTTGTAGTCCAATGCCCTTGGATGGAGCTTGGTTAGAGAAGGCTAATTCCCCCCTTCCCAACCCACCCCCTCAATGGATTCAAACCTTGCATTCCACAAGCCGTGTGTCCATATGTGGTGATGAGCTGACCTGATCTACAGATGGGAGACAAGTTGAAAGGGGCCAAAAACTGGACCTAGATCAAAAAAACTTTGGCAATGCAATGCTATTAAACGTAATCCAAGCCCACATACTGGGCACTTTGTGCACTGAAGGAGAGACCAAGAGCTCTGAAGCTGAACAGCAACAGCCCTATTCTTAGGCAGAGTGGAACAGAAGTGACAGACTCCTATTGTTTCTCCTGTCCTCTCCAGCTGTTCTCTCTACTGGAAAATATGGTGCTGCAACTGGGGCTGGACCTTAAAGCTGAAGTCCAGGACCCCACAGTCCTTCAGAGGAATCCTCCCTATAACCACAAAGAGCAGAGAGGCTCCTGGGCTTCATTCCTGGGCTGATACAGCAGCCATATTGGGACCAGCCTTTTCTTCTCCTTTTCTTTCTCCTCCTCCTCTGTAAGAAAACTTCAGTATCAGGGACAGCTAGCTAGATGAGTATTTAGTTATGGAGCTCGGGCTATTATTTATCTCAACAAAATGATAATCCACATGGCTTTCCAAAGGGATAGCTCTCTCCACCAAGTCAGGTCACTAATGGTCTGTTACGTGGCCTGTCCTGAGTCCCCTAAAACTCTGGGAAACTGTGGAAAAGATGTGAGCCCAGCCATGTATTACATTTCAAGCCCCATCCTGCCAGGGTATGAAGTGGAAAAAGAGCACCTTCTTACCCTGTTCCTCAAGCAATCGCATATCTGGACAAGCCTGGAGTGCGGGCGACTTGCACTGGTGATAAGCAGAGAAATGCTCCTGCCTATTTTCCCTACCAGTTTTCACTGGTATTTGTTTTAGATTTTTTTTCAAAGGAGAAAAGAATTTGGATGAAATTCTCAGGTGGGGGGGAGTAGGGTACTCATGGCCTTGTTTAGTTCTGAAGAGGCCAAGATGCATGTACAAATTGCTCATTTTTCATCATCAGATATGTTAGCAGGGTGTGGTAAAAAAAAATAAATAAATAAGATGGCCGCCACAATAGGGCTGTGGAAGCTCCCCCTGTTTTTTATACGTCATGCACAAAACAGCCAGGTGGAGCTTCAATTCCCGCATTGTGATTGCCACTCCACAAGTGGAGCTTCAATTGTACCATCTTGACTTTTTTGACCACACCTTGCAGACCCCCCTGTTCATCATACAACCCATCCTCTTTCCAGTGGTCTATAGCCTCCATTAAACCCCTTGGGACGTCATCACCAGGGTGATGTGAAAAACTGTTTTATGGTTTAGGTGTGGTGTATTCAATAAACTATGGTTAACCAACTTATGCTTCAGTATGTACTGTATATGCACCAGGTCTGTGTCTATATAAGAGGCAGGATGTTTTGGACCAGTGCTCATGAGACTCATTGTGACTCATCTGAGCAAGAGATTGAAGAAGTTATAGTCCCAAAATCAAGCAAAACTCAGCCTACCATGAATATCAGAGGGTTCAGGCAGTGGCCTTTGACAGCCTTTCCCATAGATCTAGAAGAAAGATCTATTGTGCCTGTCAAGGTGGGGCTTCACCATTTAGCTGAAGTTCTCCCCAAGCAGTTAGATCTAAAAAGTTTCAGACCTAAAAAATCACTTTGTAGCACTGGGTTCAAGCAGTATGCTGAGTTTGCTTATAGCTCAATAGGTATGTGAACGCAGCCATCCTGGTTTGCCGATGATGGCTTTGTGCAAGGTGGGTGGATCAAGCCACACAAACTGAATATAAGCCGGTACTGTGAGAGAGTCTGTAAAATGGCAAATACAGTTCTGGGTTGCATTAGAACAGTGTTTCTCAACCTTGGCCCTTTAAGATGTGTGAACTTCAACTCCCAGAATTCCCCACCCAGGGAATTCTTGGAGTTGAAGTCCACGCATCTTAAAGTTGCCAAGGTTGAGAAACACTGCATTAGAAGAAGCACTTGATCAAAGATGCATGAAGTATTCCTGTCTACGTTGCACTTTGATGAGACCATACCTGGAGTACTATGCATAATTCTGGGCACCGAATGTCCAAAAGAATACTGATGGGTTAGAATAGATCCTGAGGAGAGGGGTAAATATGATACAGAGATTTAAGGACATCTCCTATGAGGACAGGCTGGAGCAACCTGGGATGATCTGTTCAGGTAAATAAAATGCTGTCCTAGGAAAGGTGGTCAGGAACAGAAATAAGAAAAGAAATAGGACCAGAAATAATGTATACAAGTTGCAGCTACCTGGAGTTCACTTAAATATAAGGGAAAACTTCTTTACTGTAAGACCTGCACGACAGTAGAATGCTTTACCAACAGAGGTGATAGGTTCTCCATCTCTGGAGATTTTTCAGTAAACCTCTGCCTTCTCAGCCACCTCTCGTGGATTGTTTAACTGGTTTTCTTGCACACAGCAGAGGGGTGGACTGGATGATCCATGTGTCCCTTCCAATTCCACACTTCTATGATTCTCTACTTCAGTTGTGATTTAATTAGCTAACCACAGGTAAGCAAGCCATGTTTTAGTATTTATACAGATGCCTCCAGTCTACTATGGCACTCTCATTCCTATACACCCAGTTGCCTTTTTTTTAAAAAAAATGGGACCATCTTTTTAACCTGTAAAATCAGCACCACATCAATTCCCCAGAGTGGCAGAGATCCCAGGGATGGAAATACCCTTCCTCACGACTTAACATGAGAATACATGCGGATATGAGAGAGTCAGTGTGGTGTAGTGGTTCAGGGGTTGTACTGGGAGCAGGGAGACCCAGGTTCAAGTCCACCG
Source organism: Python bivittatus (assembly GCF_059951505.1). NCBI lineage: Eukaryota > Metazoa > Chordata > Lepidosauria > Squamata > Pythonidae > Python > Python bivittatus. The sequence continues at coordinate 9,366,817 of NW_028277096.1, forward strand.
TTAGCCATGGAAGCTCCCTGCGTGGCTTTGGGCCAGTCACACGCTCTTGGTCCAATCTACCTCACAGGGTTGTTGTGGAAACCGGAAGCTACTTTGAACTCCTTGAGAAAAGGCAGGATTTAAATCTAACAAGTAAACGATGAAGTCTCTGGCAGTTGGGTCAAGAGAGGCCCTGCCCAGCTGAATCGGCAGGACATATCTCCACAGCTAAGGATTTCTCCAAACTCTTGGAGATAAACCTACGCCTTTCAGGGGCTTCCTCTCTTTCAAAGTTGGATGGAACCCGTCAGGCTTTGTGACCCAGTGGATCTCCAGCAGTCAGTAGCAGGAGATTTCCTACTCCCCCCCTTTCCTTCCTTACACACACACACACACAGCGCTCATCTCTCCCCAAGCACACTTCTCTGCATTACCAAATGAAGCGAGAGGAGCACACTCCATTTATATTTTTACAACCCGAAGCGGTCGGAGAAAGCCGTCCCTTTCATTGCAAAAGCAGCCAATCTGCCTCCACCCCAAGTCTCTTCTCCAGATCTCTTGCCTACAAGTAGCCGTAGGCTCCCCCCCCCGCACCCTCGATCGCAATTGTCTCCCTTAGCCCCCCCCCCCCCCGTATCTTCCAAGATCAGGGTGGGACTACTGAATGGAATATTTCCCCTTCTCTACAGCCAGCCGGCACCCCCACGGATTTCAAGGATTTAGGATCCATCACCAGGGACATTTCACTGTGGGGGAAGAGTGTCCTTGGCGTGCTCATCACTGCAAGGTAAGGGACGGCTGGGCGGGGGGGGTGAGGAGAGAGAAAAGATGTTGAGACCCTTTCACTTTACAACAGTTAGGTCAGTGGGTGTGCAAGGAGAGAGGAAGAAGCCCAGGTGCCCGGGGTCCCTGGTGTAGGTGAAGGGGATGTTGGAATTCCGACGAAGGGGCCAAGTTACACTTGCACACCTGGAAGAACAAGGCTTGGGGTCGGTGGCAGGGGTCCCGTGGCTCTTCCCTGCCTCCCACCAGCACCAGCACCCTGGGGATTTGTGGGGAAGAGCTGACTCCCCCCTAGAGAAGCCCTAGATGAGGTTCAGCAGTTGCTGATTGAGTCGCCTGGTGGCGGGAGGGGGGAGGAAGGCGGTAGATGATCCCGTGACAGTGACTCGAAATGCCACCAAAAGGAAACTCTCACTGTCATTTTCTTCTGCTGCTGCTTCTCCCTCCCGAATCTCCCAAAATGGAGCGGGGGGGGGGGGGGAGACGAAACTGTGCCTTCGGCTGTAGTGCTAGAAAAAGCACGCTTTGCCGTCAAGGAGATGCTGAACCCTAAGAGAGACGCCCGGGTCCAACCGAGGGGGAATTCAGCTGGTCACTTTAGGCAGGGGCTACATTCAGTCAACCCAAGCCAGGGGGGAAACAGACACCCCTTAAGGACCCTTAGAGAAACACTTGGCTGTAGACCCAGGACTGCTGATCGGAATGGAGCAGATTCTCGCACTAGGCCAGTGTTTCTCAACCTCAGCAACTTTAAGCTGTGTGGACGTCAACCCCCAGAATGCCCCTGCATTCTGGGGGTTGACGTCCACACAGCTTAAAGTTGCTGAGGTTGAGAAACACTGCCCTAGGCCCACTTGATCCTCCCGACTTTTCACACCACAGGTGCATGGCTAAATTCCCTCCAGGGATGCCAGTGGGCTCCTCCAGTTACACCCAGCATGCCCTTCCTCCTGAGTGTGTGCCCCACACGTGCCTCCAGCATGTTTACATGTGTCTCCCTAAAACCCCACCTCCTCATTTTCTCATGCACCTTGTTGAGAACGGCTGCACATTTGATCCATGGCAAGGATCAGGCAGCCGGAGTGTCAAACTGGCACTATTGTAACCTCCCACCAGGTATGCTTGGGGGCTGGGAACGATCTTCAGCTGCCTGCAGCTTGGCTCAGTTACTTGAGCTCTGAGGAGGCGCTTGCTCTCTGGTTTATGGCGTGTGTCAGATGGAGGAATTAGTCCCCAATATCATATCTACATCCACTTCCAGACCTCTGTCATGGTGTGACAAGCCCCCTTTTGGGGCACAATGCAGGATCCAAAAGGCTTTTGATTCCAATTCCCCAGTTCTTTGGGGAGAGAAAAATGCTTTAAAGGCAAAGTGGAAATGCACATTTTGAAGCAAAATTCTACTGTGCCACAGCCCAACTTCATAAATCCATGAAGACCGTGCACTCCAGGCGAACATGCATATTTACAGTCTGCGCATGCTGGCCGCACATACAGCTGCCACAGATCAGCTGATGAATGTGGCCGTCTCCATTTGTGGGAGCACAAATCTGCTTCTTGGGTGCATGGATGTGTCATTGCTATCGGCTGCTCGGCATGTGCTTGCCTTGTGATCCTGGCGAACGCTTCCCACAGATGTCACGTTCCCTGTCATGCTAAGGCAAGCTGTGAAAAACTTTGGCTGTTTCACACACTAATCCCGCTGTAAGGTCAGGAGACCGGTCTGTTTTAGCTACAACTGTGCTCCAGAGCAGAGTGCCTCTGAGGGCTGAAGGCAGGACATAAATGGGGGATGTGCTTTCTCCTAACATCCAAACATGCTTCTGGCATTTGGGACATGTGGTCTGTTGCAGAACAGAAGAGGGTAGAAAGGGGGCTTGAATACTACGCTTTTCCTATGAAAAAACGCTCAGGATGTGCATGGTAGGATGAAAGAGTATACATGGTTCATGGGGTCACGAAGAGTCGGACACGACTTAATGACTAAACAATTCAGTCTAAAGTTTTAGAAGCCATGTGCAGCCCCCAAAAGTTTGGGGATAGCCTTTAGATACCTTCAATTTTTACTCAGTTACAATTTTTAACATAGTAGAAAAGTAAGAATTAAGAATCCTTCTAGTCAAACTCAGCTCTTGGCGACTTGATGGATATGTCCATGCGGTGTTCCTGGCAACTACTTAAAAGTAGTATCCAGGATATTTTTGACAAGTTCCTGGATTTCCTGGTGGTGTCCTGTCCACTGCTAATTAGGTCTAACTCTGTTTAGCTTTTTTTTTTAAACATCAGCCAGATAAGATATCCCAGAGCATGGAAAGGGACAGTTTTATTAAAGCATTTTCCCTATGTGTGTGTGTGGGGGGGGGGGGGGGAACCTAAAGATACAGATGGTAAAACAAGAGACTTTGCATCTTGTTTGCAATAAAATAGATTTGAGTGAACTGAGGCTCCTAGGGCCACGTGCAGCCTCCAAATTCCTTGGGCATGGCCCCCAAGATACCTTGAATATGTGGGAGCATGTAAAGCATAATTCTAAGGTGATGATATTAACTCTGCAAAATTAAAATTAAGTCTAAAGGTAAATGAAACAAATATAAACATTATTTTTGTTCTCCTCAATCATGACTTTTTGGAGTAATTGGGAAAAATTGTGTAATCCTGCAGGAAAGATTTCTCATGGTGTGCAGAGAGGAAGAGTAGATTGGAACTTGAGGGTCCCACCACAAAAAAGAAAAGAATGAACAGTAGAGTTAAGACAAAGTGCAATTTCAGCAATACATCCCTGGTTGGTGTGTGGGTTCCTGATGGAAAGGAAGAGTTTCTGTACATTTTTTTCTAGGTTCTATAATATCCCCAAGCTCTTTCTGTTAATTCTGAAGCCATATTGCAAGGATAGGCAGCTCTCTGTTTAACAATTAGGAGAGGGTGAGAGGAGAGTCCCCTGGACTGCTAGGAGGTCAAACCAGTCAATCTTAAAGGAAATCAACCCTGATTGCTCATTGGAAGGATCGATAATGAAGCTCAAGCTCAGATATTTTGGTCACCTAATGCGAAGAGAGATCTCTTTGGAGAAGACCCTGATGCTGGGAAAGATTGAAGGCAAAAGGAGAAGGGGACGGCAGAGGATGAGATGGTTAGATAGCATCACTGAAGCAATGAGCATGAAACTGAGCAAACTCAGGGAGGCAGTGAAGGACAGGAAGGCCTGGCGCAATATGGTTCATGGGGTCACGAAGAGTCGGACACGACTTAACGACTAAACAACAACAACAACAAGGATTGGAGGGGACTTGAGGGACAGAAGTAAAGGGTTGGAGGAGTCCACATGCAGTCCTGGAACCTCAACGATATCTTAATATGATTTTGTAATTAGTTATTTTCTGATGAAATCTTTTGCATGTGGGTTGAGAAGTATTTTTGCAGAGTCAGCTAAGAGAAGGTCCTGTGATTCTCATACGTTGGATCAGTTTCAGTATATGATTCCTGAGGGTGTAGGGACTGCTTGGGTTGGACTAGCTCGCCACCCATTCCTTGGATCTATGCCTGACACGGGTAATATCATTGTGCAAGGAGTTGTGAGAATTGGCTTAGAAGACAACATTAATGCATCACTGAGAGACAGCAGGATATCTCCTTGTTTAAAGGAGACAATGGTTAGACATCTCTGAAGAGGCCTTCTATAGATCCCTTGGTAATCTCCCATGGTTGGGAAAGGTGCTAGGGAAGATAATGGCTAATCAACTTCAAGAGTTCTTGGAGGAAATATCTAGACTCACTTCAGACCAGCTTTACAGTGGGTCTATGAAATTGAGAAGCCATTCTCTGACCTCATAGATGACCTTCACCAAGTGACTGATAGAGACAGGGTGACTATGTTGGTTGTTTTGGACTCCTTAGCAACTTTCAATAACCTTGCCATGATACTTTTCTGGATCACTTGAGAGAAGCAGGAATGCATTGCAATGATTCCATTCTCTTCTGTCATGGAGATCTCAAATGGTAGTGCTTGGTGGCAGCTGCTCCTCAAAACAGGGGCTCTTATATGGAGTCTCTCACGGCTCCATTGCGTTTCCAATGCTTTTTGACATTGGGTGAAGCCATCAAGAATTTTTGTTCTGGATGACCATCTCTATTTGCCCATGTCACCTTTCTCAGGTAATAGCTTTGTCTCTCTAAATGGCCATCTACAAGCAGTAATAGGATTGATGAAAGGTAATAATTGAAACTGAATCTAAGAAAGTTGAAGATGCTCATTATGAAGGGTCATGATCTGGAGGCTGGGATGGATTCTCTTTTTCTGGGTGGGTTATATGCCCCAGAAAGAACAGGTATGCAGTCTGAGAAAGCTTTTGAGACTGACTTTTTCATCAACCATGACTCTGTCATCAACCTCAGCTATGTCTATTCCATGAAGAAAATTACCTCAGGAGATGATATGTTCCAGACAAGTTTTACTGTATGTTATTGCAGCATGTGCTATTACTGCCACATAGCCTATAGACGGCTGCCTTTGCATGTAGTTCGGAAAATTCAGTTCAAAACATGATAGCTAGATTGATTTCTAGAGCAACTTGTGGAAACTGTATTATCATTCCTGTTCTTCAACTGTTACCTCGGCTGTCCAGAGGCTTTTGGGCAAAATATGAAGTGCTAGTTACTACCTTTCAAGTCCTAGATAGCTTAGACTTAGTTTACCTGAGAGAATGCTTTAGTTTACATGATCCCCATGCGCATGAAAATTGTCAAAAGAAGTTCTTCAGGTGTGACCAGGTTATCTGATGTCATCTTGGGATGAGGACTTCTGTTGTGAATCCTGGTTTGTAGAACATATGCCCAGTAGATAGCAAGTGCCTATATCTTTAGATCCTTTAAGAGACCCATAGACACTCATCTTTTCATCTGGCTTTTGATCACCTTTAGTCCTTTTAATAGTTTTAATATGACTTTTACACTAATTTCATTCCATTTGGTTTTCTTATATTTAAATGGTTTAAAAATTAATGTAAACTAACTGAGCTATTTAGAAAGGGCAGTATAGAAATGAAACAAAATGACAGAAGTATTATCAATAAAGCTAAACAGAATGGATGACTTTAATAAGGGCTGAGGGGAAGCTAAGGCCTTTTTAATGTAAGAATTGCATTTACAGGGAGGTGGTTTCTGAATATCAGTTGCTAAGGGAAAACATCTAGGAAGGGTTGGTGTGTCCTGACTCTACTTGTAGGCTTCCTGAAGGCATCTGGTTGGCTGCTGATGGAATAGACCTTCCATCTGACTACCCCCACCCCACATGAGCCTCATCTTATTTCTTTAACAAGGCTTTGCTCTCTATTCTCAGCATATTGCTGAGTTGGTACCTGATCTCTCATTTTCCAAATGCTCATCCCTTGGATTTGCAGGTGAATCTGCCTTCTCTCTTCCCGGCTAGAGTGACCCAGCATGACAGTCCTTCACTGGAAGGGATGTTAATCTCCGATTTGAAAGATGTTCTGCTTGATCTGTTGCTTTTATTTTTAAATAGTTTTACCAAAGCCTCACAGTATATCAGCCGTGACAGTGTTCAAAAGACAGTATAATAAGGAAGCTTAAAAGGGAAAAATACAATTTAGCATGAGGAAATATTTGGAAATCTTTAGACGGGGTGCAAAGTTGTAAACATCCATCTTCAGTATTTCTGTCCAGGAAGACTTTTGTACAGATCAGCACTACTTTACTGATTTAGTTAAAAATCGAGATCATATTTGAGCAAAATAATCCTTAGTTAAAATATTCTTCAAGGCTCTTTGCTGTTTATTTTTCCAGCCAGTGCTACTTCCTCTACTTCTTAATGCCATCAATTCAAGGAGAGAACATAAAACAGTGTTTCTCAACCTTGGCAGCTTGAAGATGTGTGGACTTCAACTCCCAGGATTCTCCATCCAGCATGTTAGCTGGGGAATTCTGGGAGTTGAAGTCCACACATCTTCAAGTTGCCATGGTTGAGAAACACTGACATAAAATGACAGAGTTGGCAGGAACCACAAAAGTCTCCTACTCAGTGCAGGATCTGCTAAAGCTATTGCTATTGTAAAACTGGCACCTAATAAAAACAACTGAATTAATTACTTACGTTCCAAAGTTGTACAAGTCTGGGGGAATATTCCAAATAAAACTACACTAGAATTAATTGCCAAGAGTTGTGGCAGAATGTTCGCCACCCAGAGTCACTTGTTTGAGATGAGCCGCCATAGAAATTGTATGAATGAATGAATGAATGAATGAATGAATGAATGAATGAATAAAATGTCTTCAAACATTCAGCAAAAATGGATAACCAAGTGGGCTACTAGATATGGTAATACTGTACGTTCCAGTTGGATTGCAGTCCCTCCAATACAACTCAGAAAGATCTGTTTTGAATGGCTGCATGATCTCTTTTAGAAAATTAAAAATTATAGCAGTTGTAAGTATGATTTTTCATCAGATCCCATTTTAAGTATTGGTCCAGTTCCGTGTACCACTGTTTACGAAGGACTGAGTCAAAGTGGGACACGTGAAGAAGGGCAGAGCAAGTGGTGGGGCAACTGAAATTCTCCCAAGAGGAAAAATGGAAAGAATAGAGTTCTTTAGCCTTGAGAAAAAGTGGCTGAGAGCAAGGGCATCTGTGCGCTGGGGGGAGGGGGTGTTGAGGGGGTTAAAAAAGTCAAGATGGCAGCCATGACCATGTGATTGAAACCCTGCCCCTCTTTTACGTGTGTTGTGCATGCTATGCATGTACAAAAAGGGTCTGAGCTTCACCATTTTGACTTTTTTGACCCTCTTGTGGACTGAGAGGAGTTATAAAGTGGCATTATGCATAAAAAATCCAGAACTTTTTCTTTAACATCACCTTCTTACAGGACAGGGAATTATGACTGCAAGCCATAGGAAAGCAAATTCTAGCTGGATGTTAGGAAAAACTTCCTAATCATAAGAGCAGTCTAGTAATGGAATGAATAACCCAGTGATCAGGGGAGTCCCATTTCCATGGCAAAACATTTGTTGAGGGTGCTTTAATCTGGATTCCTGCACTGGCCGGGTGATAGGACTCAGTGGCCTAAATGGTCACTTCCATATCCGTGATTCTGTGGTGGGCAAGATAGGCTGGAAATTGTCCACCCACAATCTATTCCTGATGCCATTGAAAGGTTTTGGATTTCAGCTCAGTCAGACCCAGCCAGCAGACCCAACTACAAGGAATTGTGGGAGTTGTAGTCTAAAAGACATGGAAAACACCACCTAGCCTAATTCTGCTCTACGATGCAGTTTATTCTAATTCTATTAAAATTAGGCTAAATAACGCTAAAAAGTGCTAATTTGCCCTGTTCTTAGTCTTCCTTTTTCCATAAAAGCAATAGAAAAAGATAAGAAGTGGGATTAAAAATTAAAGAGCAAGCCTTTGTGAAA